>NW_026706855.1:1777500-2418857 GCF_024137745.1 Phymastichus coffea | reverse complement strand
AAAAGAATTTAAAAAATACACGATCGTTTTTCAAACTGATTTTTCTTAATAACCTCAACTCTCGACCTTTTCATTCCATACGCGATGACCTACGTTCATCATCATCATCGCATTACCTGCTTATCTTTCATGAGTCTCTTATCACCACTTGGCCACAATCGCCACGAATCGCTGTCGATAATGTCGGCTACGAGGATCTCGCCGTCGGTATCCACGCCGAACTCGATCTTCATGTCGATGAGCGCGCAATCGCGGGTAGCCCAGGCACGTTCCAACACCTCGAACACGACCAGAGTGGTGCGCAGCATTATGTCGTACTCGTCCTTGCCAATCGTACGGCCGTTAAGCTTGAAGCCAGCAGAGATGATTTGCTCCTGCGACCATTGCGGATCGTGATTTGCGTCATCCTTATAGAACGTTTCCTGCAACGGTGGATTGAAACGGAATCCTTCCGGTACGCCTGCGTGCACACGCGAATAAAGCAATCATCGGAAGCTCTTTGTCTTTCTCTGCTCGTTGCCTTCAAATTCATCCGCGATATAAGTGGCGCATACTGATATACGTGTATTTTTTGGTCGTGGCTTTATCGCGGATTTCGACATACTTGTTTACTAACTTTGTTTCACAATAGGTATTTGCGATCAACGCGAAAGCTCACCAGGATTCCTTTTGAGGAAGCTACCGGTAGCCAATCTCCGGGTGACCCACTCAATCGGCACCATCTCGCACTTCTTCGAGATAAAAGTCTTTTCGCCGGCAACTTTGACGAAAGCCGTCTTCATGCCGGCTTGATTAAGCAACTGGAAAACTTTGGCATTTGTGGCATTGCTGATAGCAGCTTTGCCTTCCAGCTCGTGCGACTTGACAACCGTCGCCAGCTGTGATGCGATCCTTGCTCTCGAGGTAACATAACTTGGGATCATTGGCGAGTTCGAAAACCTTTTTAGTTTTGCCCTCAATTATCAACTTGCCAAGCTTGTAATTGTCTGAAACAATGGAAACAGACGTTCGAGTCTTTCAAATACTCGCTTTGCGTCATATCCAATAGGCGCCATCACGTGACCCGCATCACGTATATACGATGCTGCCCCCATACTATAACCCACTTGTTACATGCTGCTGCTGTGCACCACGAGGATTCAGCTTTTTTTTCGGAACTGGAAGATCGTCGAGGCAACACACGTGAGTATTTCAATTATATATTGATAACTCGTTTCTTTGGGTTTGCATACCTTGCGTACCGAATTTTAATTCTAAGAGGGAGCCTTTACTTTTATGTAAGGAATGGTGACTTGAACGCGTTACCCCACGGGAAATGCGTAGAAAAAAACCGTTGAAAAATAACCTCTCAAACTTGATCGCAGTTTGTTCACAATCAATAGATTTGAAAAGTACAAATACTTTTTATGACAAAATGCACGCAACGCAATCACGAATGCAAAGCGAGAGAACGCGTGAATTATGTAAATGACAACCTTGCTCCGAAAAATATCTTAGCGACGAACAACCAAGGCGTATCCATCCTGTACGTAAGCGATAAGTGGCGCGAGAAATGCCATGGAGAATAGCGTAATCGTGCGTTATTAAAGAAAAGCGAAAGAAGAAAACAAATTAAAAAACTCACCGGTCATGTTTGCAGCTAAGTGACTATCACGCAAGTGCCGGCTTGTCGGCTCGAGTGGTTGCTCTTTACTTTTACGAACGCCGGGTTCCCCACTTTTTCGTTCTCTCACGTTCTGGATTAATCCGCGGAGACTGCGCGCGCGCAACAAGTTGTCGACGATTCCCCACCTCGAAAGCTACACGCGATTTTTAACTAAAACTAGCGGCTTTGTACAGATACCTCAATGCATCATTGTATAGACAATTAACATACTATTGTTGGTGAATTCGTCATTACAATGTGGAAGATTCATCATTTGTTTTATCGATTATTGTGCGCGTGATGAGAGAGAGAGAGAGAGAGAGAGAGAGAGAGAGAGAGAGAGAGAGAGAGAGAGAGAGAGAGAGAGAGAGAGAGAGAGAGAGAGAGTAGGAAGGGGGGATTTTTTGCCGAATAAGAGTTGCCTACCAAGCGTTTACCTTGAAATGCAGAAATAATCGGCGTTATTGCGAATGGTCGGAGAAACAACAATGACACGCGGTATGACGATGTTTATGGAACGTGAGAGGAAGATGTAGTTCTAGAGATTTATTGTAAAAATTCGTATACCTTTCGGCGTCATGCTGATGGCGATGTCGGAATGGTAACGAAATGTCGGAGCATAAGCGCTAGCGTGTTGTTTTGCCGAGCGGAAAGGAAAGAATCACTTATGGAACGGTGTGAAATTTTCCGTTTTCCGTTAGGCCTCGTGTAAGGTTCTTTAGATGAAGCGCGCACGCGTTTGAACATGTCGTTGTTAACAGTAGCAAGGATGTCATCAAACGTATTGAAATTGACGAAGATATAAAAACGACAATACCCGAGCGCGATGACGCAAGTTACATCGCTAAATTACGCGTAAGTAAGTCGCTTCGCAAGTCGACTTCCTATAGGGAAGGTATGAGCGACGAGCGCCCGTGCTAATGCGTGTACCATTGCTAGTGGAACAATTTGAAGAACGCACCGACCGTTGGGAAAGCTATTTTGGAGACCAACAGCCGCGTTCGGCAAGTTTACTCGGAAGCGGCCGGCTTCGCGAAAAGAAAAAAACAAAGATGCAGCAGCTGCGTCTCGCACCGTGACGAAAACGCCTGTCGTGACTTTCCCACTCATTCCGAGATAAGGTTTCGACGTGGCGGTTCACCGCGCCCGCAACAAGATCCGAATGTCTTTATCTCGCGTTCGAAGTTGACCGCGTGGCAACGCGATCCCCCGCGAAGTAGCGTGCCGCGCTCGCTGTCGGTGCGACGGAAAATGTTACCTCGGAAAAGAAACGTGCAAACTGGCCGAATTCCAGGAACAAGCCACAAACGAAAGCCTTACCAATGGGAGCGGGGGGTAGCGGGGGAACCTTGGGTTCGACGACTCCTCATTGGTCCTCGCAATCTTTTGACGGAGCGTGAGCGCGCGCGCGCGCGCGAGACCAGTAGGTATAGTAGTCGCGCAGCGCGAGACGAGAGCGGAGAAGAAGCTGCGAGCCGCTCGCGAGCACTCGTCCGCCTGACAGTTGTTGCGTGTACGCCAGGCGCGCGCGTCGCGTGTTACTGTACGCGCGCTGCTGCGGCGAGCTTCCACGGGCGATTCGTCGAACGGACGCACATCTGGTGAGCGAGCGAGAGTGAGTTTCCCGCGACCGCGCCGCCGGCCCATCGCCGTCAAGCCTCGGGCGACTCCTAAATAGCTCCGCGACGCACGTGCGTCTCCCACGAAGGTACGTAACGTCGCGTGCGAGCTCGGCTTCGATGCGCGTCGAAGGGCCGCCGTCTATACTCGGTGCAGCAGGACCTGTTTGACTGGATGGAAGATGCTCGCCCGCTTTTCTTCGTGCCCGACTGACGTTGCGTCGATCTACATAATCCTTCGTTCCCCGCGTCAGTCATTCATTTTTCTTTTCTTCACATTTTGCCGACATTTTTCAATTTTATTCCACGTTTGCGTTATGTTTCGGCACTCTACGTAAGATTTTGCAATCTGCACGGTGATCTTCCGTTGATCGTAGTCGTACCGTCCACTACCGCTGCTTTCTATTTCATTGAACATTGTATAAACTACTACCTACGGATTCGTTAAAGCGTCCGCCTACATCGAATTTCGCCGGAGACGAAAATGCAGCCGCAGCTGTGAATCAGCGTTACGCGCGCTTCGTTGGCACGTTGCGATAACGCGCACAACGATAGCGAGCGAGGAGGAAAAGGAAAAAAAATACGAGTCGCGCAGATCGCTCTCGATTCGACTGGTTGTCTTCGCGGTCGGACGCGAAAAAATCGGGGCTCGCTGCGCAAGCAGTTGAGCCACTTTGTTCGCGGTCGACGCTCCGCGCGGCGTTCTGTTGTTGTTTGTTCGAGACGAAACGACGCGCGCGCGAGCAAGGCGATGGTGTTGGTTACGTAAAGGCCCCGCGCCGCGTCGCAATCGATACGCACGTGCATAAACAGCCATCGGCAGCCTTGCTCTTAATCGCGGGCCTGTTCGCGCGATGTGCGGATGACAGGATCGACGAGCGATTGCGTTATAATCGCCTCGTCTGCGGTCGCGTGGCTTTTAATATAGGATTATCGCGGAGGATCGGCTCTTCGCTTATCTAATCGCCTCTACACGTGCGAGTGCGCTTTGCGCAACGAGTCCGCTTGCGCACCTACCTATCTCGCTTCAGATAACGTGTGTCCAAATAACGACAGCCTTGCTAGTTCCGAAAATCGGTTTTGGAATTGGATCTTTCGAAGACGACCGCGTTGGCACCTTCGTAGGAGAGAAAAGCCTCCGTGACGCCTCATCTTTCGCCGATTTCGGCTGTCAGCTGTCGCGCGCCAGTGGAATAATTGCACATGATGAAACATCGCTCGATTGCGAAAGCAACAACGAGCGTGCGTATACGGTTATCAATCGTAAGGTTAGCGGGTCATGCAAAACAAGCTAGCAGGGGGTCTCGCGAGCGCGAGCCTGGCGCGCGACGCAGATCTGCCGGTTTTTCGTGAACAATAGCCGTGCGTCGCGCGATCTCCCTGGTTCGCACCGGATCGCGACAGGCTCGCGTGTACGCAGAGGAAGAGCAAAGCCAGATCGATCGAGACCAGACAGGTCGCGACGATACCGATTCGGAGATCCGAGGCGGGAGGATCGACCAGCGGCCGTTGACCCCACGGCCCGTTCGCTCGTTCGCAGAGCCGGACAACGTTTCCGAGCTTTTCCATGCAAGCGGATGAGTAAACGGAAGCGTTTGACGTCCGCAGAGCTGCAGGGCTGCGACGAGGATGTCGGGCCGCCGCCAAGAAGGAGGGGACGCGTGCTGCTCGGCCTCGGCGTGCCGGCTGCAGCCGAGTGAGGAGGGGCCGGCCGAGCCGAGCGCCGGCGAGCGCCAGCAGCTGGCGAGGCGAGCGCTGCCGCGCAGCAAGGGCGAGACGCGGGGCCAGCGGGGCAGTGGCCTGACCCACGAGTGCGGCGTGTTCGGCTGCATCGCGGCCGGCGACTGGCCGTCGCAGATCGACGTGCCGCAGGTGATATGTCTGGGTAAGTGGTCGCCGGCGCCCGGCCCCGAGCACGAGCACTGACGAGCGCGCCGCGGTGATGCAGGGTTGGTGGCGCTGCAGCACAGGGGCCAGGAGAGCGCGGGCATAGTGACTTCGGAAGGCGTCTGCGCTAAGTCGTTCCACGTGCACAAGGGCATGGGCATGATCAACAACATCTTCAACGACGACAGCATGCGCAAGCTGCGCGGCAACCTCGGCATCGGCCACACGCGCTACAGTACCAGCGCCGCCAGCGAGGAGGTCAACTGCCAGCCGTTCGTCGTGCACACGGCGCACGGCGCCCTGGCCGTCGCTCACAATGGTGAGCTCGTCAACACCGAGTCTTTGAGGAAGATGGTACTGGGCCGCGGCGTCGGCCTGTCCACCCACTCGGACTCGGAACTGATCACACAGGCGCTCTGTCTTAATCCCCCCGAGGGCGAGCTCAACGGCCCTGACTGGCCGGCGCGTATCAAGCATTTGATGCAACTCGCCCCACTCTCCTACTCGCTCGTTATCATGCAGAGGGATCGTATATATGGCGTCAGAGATCCTTATGGGAATCGGCCACTTTGCATCGGCAAGATTGTACCCATTGGTCATTTAGGTACGTTTACGGACCATTTTCTTCTTTTTTTCGTTGTTGCTTTTCCTTTTCTCTTTCTTTTTCCTTTTTTGTTTTTGTGTATTCATTTGCAACGGATGTTTCCTTACTACAGGGCATGATTCCGATGACGACAATATCGAGGCCGAAGGATGGGTCATCTCGTCCGAGTCGTGCGGCTTTCTCAGCATTGGAGCCAGATACGTGCGCGAAGTCTTCCCCGGTGAAATTGTCGAGCTGACAAGAGAAGGCATCAAGACCATCGACATCGTCGAACGCCCTGACAAAAAAGCTCAAGCTTTCTGCATTTTTGAGTACGTTTACTTCGCCAGAAGCGACAGTATTTTCGAAGGTATGGCTACAAATCGAATGATGGCTTTATAACATTAGACTTTATTAATTAAATTTACCTTTTCAGGACAAATGGTGTATTCGGTGAGAATGCAATGTGGTCGAGTTCTCGCACGAGAATCGCCAATCGACGCTGATATTGTTAGTTCCGTTCCGGAATCTGGTACTGCAGCTGCACACGGATATGCACGAGAGGTAATAAAACAAAAAATCAATTAAAAATTAAAATATCTGAAAAATAATTACAAATACTCAATATTAAAAATTTTCAGTCTAAAATTCCATTTGCTGAGGTACTATGTAAAAACAGATACGTAGGCAGGACATTCATTCAACCAAGTACGAGACTCAGGCAACTTGGTGTCGCGAAGAAATTTGGCGCTCTGTCGGAAAATGTCAAGGGCAGGAAAATTATTCTTATCGACGATTCGATCGTCAGAGGAAATACGATTGGACCTATTATCAAATTATTGAAGGACGCTGGAGCTAAGCAAGTAAGATTTATAAGAAGTTTCAGTTACATATGTAGAAAAAGATTTTTTTTCGGATTTTCTGAAAATACATGTACTTTTAAGATTTTAGAACACTTTATTCTTACATGAAAAACTTATGCAAAATATGTCAAGTTAATGACAAAATAAAAATAACACAAAATAAATTATTCAAGTAAAAAAAACAAATTAAAATTTTAGTGAAATGTATAAGATTAAAGTAAAAACGATGATGTTAATTTTCTAAAATTAACTTTTAACTAGCTAAAATTAACATTTTCGTTACAGAAATAACATATTTCAAACAAAAATGATACTGTAATCTAAACTGTAAGACTATTATGGCTATATAATAAATAAATCGCTAGAAAACGTCTCTCATTTCATTTAACATTTACAGGTACATATCCGTATCGCCTCACCGCCATTGAAGTATCCGTGTTACATGGGTATAAATATTCCAACGCGCGAGGAGTTGATAGCCAATCGACTGGATAACATAAAATTGGCAAAGCATGTAGGTGCTGACAGCCTGACATACCTGTCCGTCGAGGGTCTTGTTCAAGCTGTACGACATGGAATGGACAATCGTGAGAGTAGTTACATTGGCCATTGTACTGCATGCCTTACTGGTGAATATCCCGACGAGTTGTCGAGTGATCTCTGTTGGTGAAGAAAAAAGATGTGTTTTAACAAAAGTGAAATTAATATGAACAATTTTATACTTATTGAGGCATTTTTTTCATGACATCCGACGGCGGTTAGGCGCGCTCGTCGATGTACATAATATATAAGTATCATTTATGGAATTAAGCATGGTAATACCTCATAAAATAGTGTATGTTGATTATGTAACATCTATGTATACATATGTATGGTGAGTTTAAATTTAATGTACAGCTTGATATTTTTGTTATAAAAAGTCACACTTTTGAGATAAACTTTTGTGTATTAATTATTACCTCATATCACAGTCAGCCATTATTTGTTTTTTATAAAATTATGGTAATTGTCAAAATAATTAGCTGTTTGGTGGTTGATTACAGGTTACACTGAATGCTTTAAGCTTTTCCTTTATTTCCTTCATTTTGGCTTCTCGCTTCTCTTGCTTCCGTTTCTCTTTCTCAGAAACTGAAGGAATTTCTATATTAAATTCTTCTGCTAACAATTTGTCATTTTTTTCTACAATCATTTCATCGATATCCGTTTCATCTTTTGCATCATGTTTGAAGTTTACATTTGTGTCTAGAAGTTGACCATTTGTATCTTTTAATGGATTATTTTCCAAAGGGTCGTTAGATTCGGGAAATTGAGTTTTAGAAGAGTCTATAAAAAGCTTTTCTGATGCAGACAATACAGAGATTTTTCTCTTTTTAACAGCCCTTTTTTGTACTTTATCCTTGACAGGTTTTTCTCTAATTCTTTCAACATTTTTAACTTTGTGCAAAAGTCTTGATTTTTTTTGTTCCCTTGTTATATCATCATCAATCCAAAGTGTACTATCTTTAGATGTTGAAGGTCCAGGATCAATTACATTTAATGTTTTTTTATTCTGCTCATTTTTCTTGTTTATTTCTGTCTTTTGTAATGTATTTTCTAGGCTTTCAATTTGCAAATTAAAATTACCACTGTTATCATCATTTTTAGCATCTTTACTCATTTCAGCCTCTTCTATATACTTATACATAGCAAATGGATTATCGTCATCTGATTCAGATTCAGGTTCAAAGCCTCTTGCTCGCAACTCTTTCCTGAATTCTTGTTTTTTAAGATACTCATTCAGTGCATTCATTCTATTATTGCGTGATTCATTCCAAAATTCAAGTGCTGAAGAATATATAATTAAAAAGTTAAATAGAATATACAATTTTAGTAAAACTATTAAATAAGAACATAATTAAAGTACCTTTTTCTTGATATTTTGGTGGCACTCCAGCTTCTTTAATTGTTTCTATATTTGGAATACATTTTTTATTTTCTGAATCACCAACAACTTCATATCTGGATGTCACAAAAGCTCTTTGCATTCTAAGAAGTTTTCGCGTTTTTTGAAAGTATTTCAAAGTTGGGATTTTGTCGAAAACGGGATCATCAATTGCTGGATTGTCATCTTTTTCAAAAAACATGTATGTTCCCACAGCATCTTCATAGGCCCCTTGAAAAAACTACAAATGGAAATACAATATATCTGTTTTTATAATTATATTTTTTTACTTTATAAAAATTTTCAAAAATAAATTATACCTTGCCATTAACTTGCATAACTGGATGATCAGAATCTAAACCAAGCATGTCCAATTTTAAATTTTCATTACTGAACACATCATTTGTTGCGCAATTATCGAATTCTACATAAACGAGAATTTCCTCTTCGTTTTCTTCCAATTCTGAATCTGAATTAGACATTTTTTTACAAATATCACCTTATAATAAAATGTTAAAACTTTATTAATAAGCTTAATCAACAGAAATAACTATATACTATGACGAGTGTGTTGTCGCGGTTTTGAGATAATGAAATGAGAGGTTAGAAATCTCAAGCTTTTCGATACGCGCCAATATTCGAAAATATGAGGACTACGAAGTTAGCCCCCAGGTTTTCAAGGGAAATTGTTGGAGGAAAAGGGAAAACGGTATAAATTGCCCTAATTATCGGTGATATCAGTGGTAATTTCTCATTTTCGATTCGTGAGTAGGAAACAAATGAAAATCGAGATTTTCCGTGTCTTTAAAGATAGCGGTTTTCTTATAAAATTATTGATGAATTTTAATGTTCAAGGGCTTAAAATAATGACTGCTGTTGTCCTCGTTATTCTCTGTTATAGCAATCGTTGTAAATACAATTGATTTTGAATTACAATAAATAATTATTATCGACGCTCGAGCAGCAAGAAAGCAAAACTGTCGATATGTTAGTGCACTGCAGTTCTAATTATTCTTTCTGAAAAAAAAATTATTCATTTTAATTCAAAATCAATTGTATTTACAACCAATGCAATAACAGAGGGTGACGAGGAAAATTACAGTCATTATTTTAAGCTCTTCAACGTTAAGATTCATCGATAATTTTATAAGAAAACCGCTATCTTTAACGACGTGGAAAATCTCGATTTTCATCTGTTTCCTACTCACGAATCGGAAATGAGAAATTACCATCGATATCACCGACAATTAGGGTCTGTCTCCATAGGGCCTGCCTGAGTCCGTCCGAGCCGGCCGAGATTTTTTATGGGCACGCCATCTCTATAATTTCGTATCCAATGGCGAGTTTCATAGTGAATGGCTGCGTTTACATAAACGAGCCCGATCGGACGCAGCCAATACGAGAAACGCATGAACACGAAATTATAGAGATGGCGTGCCCATAAAAAATCTCGGCCGGCTCGGACGGACTCAGGCAGGCCCTATGGAGACAGACCCTTAGGGCAATTTATGCCGTTTTCCCTTTTCCTCTAAAAATTTCCCTTGAAAATCTGGGGGCTAACTTCATAGTTCCGATGGCCGGTGAGAATTTCTCCAACTTCGCGTGTTTGACATTACATACATGCGGATACCCTATACTGCGAATAAAGTTGTTTGTTTTTTCAAATAGAAATAGTAAAATATGTATGAATAGATTCATTAATAAATGAATTTAAATGTTTTAGTTGATAGGAAATTTCTTATTAATTATATAAAAACTATAAAGACTAATGTTTACGAAATATATTGAGGGTAAGACTGAAGAAACTGTCAAATTCATAACCTATGAAAATATTTATTAAGCATATTTTTATAATAATCGAAATTATTTATGTCATTACAGTTTTAATTTCACTTTAAAAATGGTTCGACATAATAATCAATTACCTGATAATCTTCCTCAACTACAGAATCTTATTAAACGTGATCCAGAGTCTTACAAAGAAGAAGTAAGTTGAATAGTGTTACACTATAGAATAATGGCAACTTTTTTTAGCACATTTAAATATATAATCGGTTTATTCAACAGTTTTTGCAGCAATATCGTCATTACAAGTCAACTTTAGAAGTATTTTGTTTCACTCCAGACAAATTCAACAAAAGTCTCGATGAGTTGGTTATGTTTTTGGCGCAGGTGAGAATCCAATGACTTTATTTTATTCAATTATTTTAAATAGCTTTCAACTTGACAGCATAATAAATAGACTTTTTATTTTTTGTTTTTGCTTGATATTTTTGTTCTCTTTTCAATTACTAAAAAGTTTATTTACTAAACAAAGTTGTTTACAGACTATTTGACAACTATCCAGAGCTATTCTGATCTTCTTTCAGGTCTGAAAGCTAGAACTTGTCAAGTTGGGCATCTATACACACATACTTATTGATTATTTTTTAAATCCATTTATGTATTATTTTTAATATATCATTCTAATTACTTATAAACGTCATTAATCATGGAAGAATGCGTAAAAGTATTGGGTAAAGAGATCAAATGTAGAGATTTGCTGATAAAACAATTGTATCAATTGTTAGTTGATGAGATACAGTTTGAAAGTATTTTCATTTATGGTCATGTCTCATGTGGTAAATCTCTCATTCTTCAAAAATTATTAAATTACTTAGCCCATACTGAAGGTCATAAGTCATGTTTTGTCAATTGCCTTGAGCATGTAACCACCAAGAGCTTATTAGAAAAGATCATAATTGAACTTTCTTCCATTGAGTTAACTGCAGCTAATGGTTACAAATTGAAAAAAAAATGTGATGACTTTGTTGATTTTATATACGAGATGAGGAAAATTGTCTCTAGCAGGTCAGCACCAGTCATTATAGTACTAGAGAGATGTGAAGTACTGCGTGATATGGAAGCCAACGTATTACCAGCTTTAGTTCGTCTACAGGAATTAGTAAATTGTACCAACCTTTGCACAATCCTTGTGAGTGACATTGTTTGGGAAAAGTTTAGACCAAAAAATGGTTTGTCGGAGCCTATTAGAATTCATGTTCCTCAATATTCAAAAAATGAGCTTCAGCAACTCTTGTATTACCTTACCAAACCTGAAAAGTATGATGAAAAGTTTTACACAACATATATTAATCTTTTTCTCTCGATTTACTATCGTTTCTGTTGTGATCTTAATGAGCTATGTTATATGGCAAAATTGAACTTCATCAAGTACTCAGAACCAGTTGAGAATGGTACCATTGATGCTAACAATACTAATGCTTTGTGGCTCAATGCTCAAAAAACTTTGAAAGCTAACCTGGAAGTAATTTACCTTCGCGTTTCTGCCAATGACTTTGAGCAACAAAATGAATTATCACGCGAGATAGAGTCTACAACAAAGTTGGCATTGAGCTTTGATTTACCTGCATATGCTAAATATTTACTTATCGCTGCTTATTTGGCATCTTACAATCCACCAGCTGAAGATAAGAGAATTTTCATGAAAAATGCTGGACAAAAAAAAGCAAGGAAAAAAGTCAACAGAATGATAAAAGACCAGGTTTCATTGCTGAAAGAAGGTCCAAAAAGCTTCCCACTGAGAAGGATGTTTGCTATTTTTTGTGCGATCAGCGACGAGCCTATGGATATGAATGCTATTCTGTTAACTCAAGTGCCTTCAATGTGTAAATTAGGATTGCTTTGTGTTGTGGGAGATAACAATATAGACGAGCCTAAGTACAAGTGTTGCATTAACTTTGAGTTTGTTATGGTCCTTTCCAAAATGGTTGGCTTTGAGTTAAAAAAATATTTATACGAATTTTTAGATTAGGTATTTATTAAGCAAATCTCTACATTTGTTTTTGAATTATGATGCCTGATCTTTCCTTATTTATTTTATACATTTTGTTCTACTACTATTTTTGTATATCACTGAAATTTAATAAATAATATTTTACAAGTGTATTTTTTTAATGTTTTCATTACTGTACTGAGCTACACATACATTTAGTATTTATCACTACTTGGTAATAAAACGAAAAAGATAAATAGAAAATTCATTAATATTTGCTTTGATTAATTATTAAACATGCGTTAATGTAGTTTTGCTTTGGATAATTTTATTATTTAGTCTATCCAACCGATAAGTTGTCAAATTTCGAATGTTTTATAAATTATTTTTATTCAGGTCGCCTACTATTACCGTGATGATTTAAAGACCTTTCCGCAAGAACTGATTGATATTCTGAAAAACAAAAATACCGTCTTGGACAGTGAAATGCGTATGGTTAGTATTACAATTATTGTGCAAAAAATGTTCGATTACCGAATGAGCTGAATGACAAACTCAATGATCTTTGTTTTACCATCGTTTGCAGACCTTTTGTCGTGCGCTTATCCTACTCCGAAACAAAAACCTTCTTGAACCAACTGATCTTCTAAGTCTGTTCTTCGAGCTATTGCGTTGCCAGGACAAAGCGCTCAGACAGTTCTTACAAACGCACATTATAACGGATATCAAAAACGTTAACGCAAAGCATAAGAATGCCAAGGTCAACACTGTGCTGCAGAACTTCATGTTCAAAATGCTGAAAGACTCGAATGCGAGAGCCGCAAAAATGTCAGTGGATATTATGATTGAGTTGTACAACAAGAACGTTTGGAACGATGCGAAAACGGTTAACGTCATCGCAACCGGCTGCTTCTCTAAAATCACAAAAGTTATGGTAGCTAGTCTCAAGTTTTTCTTAGGCACCGATCCTGATGAAGAGGACAGCGACGACAGTGACAGCGACGACGAACCGAACATCAAGGAAGTTATTATGGCTAACAAAGTTAATAAGAAAACTAAAAAGAGGGAGAAGCAGTTGAAGAAAGCTAAGAATCTTTACGTTGTACGTTGGATCTAAGTTGCCTCTCGTCAAAGTTTATGGTCAATTATTGTCATTATAATCCACAATTTTCGAGTTTCAGAAATCCAAAAAGAAGAAATCGAAGGCTCCACAGTTCACTTTCTCGGCACTCCTCTTGATACACGATCCGCAAGGTTTAGCCGAGAAACTCTTCAAACAATTGGAAAAGAACAACGACAGATTCGAAGTAAAAGTCATGATGTTAAATGTCATTTCCAGGCTGATAGGGTTGCACAACTTGTTCCTGTTCAATTTTTATCCATACTTGCAGCGTTTCCTTCAGCCACATCAAAGAGGTAGGATGTTACGATCGATTAGACCTATTGATTTTAATAAAATTACGTTATTTTCTCATGGCATTCACGGATGATATTTTTTTTCCAGAGGTCACCAAATTGCTGCAATTTGTCGCACAAGCCTCACATGAGCTGATTCCACCAGACATAATACAACCGGTATTGAAAACATTGGCCAATAATTTCGTTACCGAGCGGAACTCGGCTGACGTAATGGCTATTGGGTAGTTACCTCTGAATCCATTCGATTTTAAGCATACTATTTTTCTAAAACATAAATAAACGATTCTACGCTTGTCTTTGCTTCTAGATTGAACGCAATCAGAGAAATCTGCGCACGATGTCCACTCGCGATGTACGAAGATCTGCTTCAAGATCTAGTAGCGTACAAGGGTAATCGCGAGAGAAGTGTAATGATGGCAGCCAGATCTCTGATCAGTCTTTATAGGCAAACGATGCCGGATATGTTGCATAAAAAAGATAGAGGTAGACCGACGGAAGCTACCATTGCCCTGGAACCGTTGAAGTACGGAGAAGTTGCGGCTAAAGAGTACATACAAGGTGCCGAAATTTTATTGGAGCCAGAAGACGATACTTTGGAAATTGATAGCGACAATAGTGACGTAAGATTGATTCATTTTTAATCATTTGTCTATTATCTCACTGATAAAATCGCAACAATTGAAGTAACATGTATACATTAGGATGATGATCAATGGATTGATGTTCACCATAGTAGTGATGAAGGTGGAGATGACGACAGCGATGGTCAATGGGTGACGGACGATGAAAAAAACGAAGAGAAAGGAAGTGATGTAGAAGGCGACGAAGACAGCGATGAAAACAGCGACGAAGACAGCGACGAAGACAGCGACAAAGAAAGAGAAGAAGACAGTGAAGATGTTGGTAAAAAAGATGAAGGAAATAATGAAAATGAAAAATCGGATAACAAAGACGGCGTCAACGAGCAAGACAATGATAACAAAGCTCGGGTCAAAAGACCCGCCTCCAAAATATCCGTAAGCGTAAAGCGTTTGAATAAAAAATCAAAAAATTGCAAATTAGAGCGAAAAAAGAGGAAGTTGCTGGAGAAGCAGAAGTTACAGGAGAAACTCAAAGCAAGGCAAAAAGTGGAATACACAGGCGAGAGAAAAGCCAAAGCGTCGCAAGTGTCGATCGATCGGATTTTGACCGATGACGATTTCAAGAGGATCGACATGGCTTTGGTGAAGCAGCAAGTGACACACGCGAAAAAATCTGTAAAAAGGCCACTCGACGAGAACAAAGGTAGGGGTGAACTGGTCAGATTGGGTGATATCGAGAATATCTACAAGAAGAGGAAACATGATAAGCAGGCTCGCCTAGAAAGCGTCAAGGTACTTTTCCATCTTTGCACAATCGAAATTACGTTTACATCGCTTTAACGATTCAATCGTTCTATTCAATTTACAGCAAGGACAATTGGACAGAGAAAAGTTTGGTTACAAGGACGGCCGACAAAATCCTCACAGTAGTAAAACTAACCGCGAAAGAAATAAGAAAAAGAACTTCCAAATGATCAAGCACAAAGTCAAGGGAAAGACCAAGCGATCGTTCAAAGATAAGCAGATAGCTCTGAGGAATCATTTACTCAAGTTAAAGAAAATGAAGTGAAATTAATTATATAAATATATTTTTAAATTTGTGTGAATAAAATTGCACTTGCTATAAAGACACGTTAGAAAAAAGTAATATTTTACTAATTATAATATATTTTATTACAAACACTAAGACAATTGATGAGCAGGAAAACAATTCCTTTAATTTTCTATAAACAAGCAATGCATGCGATAGTATCTATTTATCACCGCGCAGCTGCATCGTAAACTGTCATTGAAACTCCAAAATACTGAGAAGTCGGTATAGGGGGGGGGGGGGGGCGAAGTAAGAATCGTTCGAACACGTGCTCCGCCTCTGCGCCTGCCTTGCTCACAGATAACAGTCCACGCACGCAAGAGTTCTGCTGTTCGGGACCGTCGCTTCATCGCCGGCGACGTCGGCACACATGCATGCATCAACGACTCGCCGCGCTTAGATCATCGTGAACGAGCGGGAGAGAGACCGCACGGCCACTACCGCCGCCGCCGCCGTCACCTCCATCGCCAGTGTACGTCGAGTGCGCGGGGAGTGTGCACGCGTCCCTTGCACACTTTGTCGTGCTCTCGAAAAACAAGATAAACCCCAAATCGTGATCGGCTGTGTCGTTAATAGCGCGTCTTATCTGCAGTCTCGTGTGAATAGCGTAACTGTGCTACCTAAAGTGAGAGGATGTATTACGTGAAGAGTGGCTGCGTTGAGTTGTAAGAATACGTGGAATAGATACGGAAAATTTTACATGCTCGCGTACGCGCAGCATCTGAAGAGTACAATGCTGATAGACGAGGAACCACAGTGGACGAGGATGTCCGATAGCGACGAGCTCTTCCCAGAACTCGCGGTGCTCGGTACGTTTATCGCTTTTGCGCTAGTTTTTCATGGAATCCACGATTATTTCGGTGTACACGTTGTGTCAAAGTTGCTCGCTGGCCTTCTCGAGATAACGTCGGTGCATACGCGAAGCTAAGTGTACGTTATGCCAACGTGTATAGTCTGTAACAACGATTATCAATAATAGTGCAGCGGCATTAGCTTGGCAAGTGGGACAGTCGCGAATGTGTATATATATACGTGTTACTGTCGTGGCCATAGAACAATCGTTAACGGGAATGGCTTTGCCCTGAAAGTTTGACGCGTTTCGCGATGAGTAAAAGGGTTTCCACTATAGCACATTTGATAAATGACTCAATATGCTTGGCCGCCGCGGCGGGAACACGTGGTTTTATCCACACGCGCACGATTCTCGATGCTTCTTTCACGTTTCAGCGATATTTGTTTTCGCTCGTTTGGGGCTTTTCTTGTCTTTGCCGACAATAAAAGACTTATTGTTCATCGAGGCTTTGGCTTCGTGACTATATTTTCCTTTATTTTCTTTCGCAAACAAAGATCTCGGATTTCTGGCAAAGGCCCAAAAAGCGATGGTCTTTGTTCGAAAGTTAACTAGTGAAATTTCGCAAAACTCGAGCAACAAGATCTGAAGATCCGCGGTCGTTGGCGTCCCCGGGTCTCGAAGAAATTTAGAAATCGAGAGTCCTTCCTACAGTCGCTCATCAATTAGGCTTTTACACAGTCAACTCTCGTACATTATATTCTTCGCTCATTAAATTCAATGGGCAATCACGCGCGCAAGTCTCAAGATGCCTCCTTCGCGATCGCGTAACTATCACTTTTTCTATTTTTAAATTAGCGACCACGTTCGTACCCTTAAGCCGGATTTTTTCAGTTTCAAGGCCACCAATAAGCTGTCTCATAAATAAGCACGTTAGTCAAATTTCACGCCGGTGACTCCGGCGCAACTTTCTCGGCAAAGGAAGCCGAATGAGCGGCAATGGGTACCGGATAACTCTGAATGTTCGATGCCCTCGACACAAGCATTTTCCGACCGGTTTCTCCAGGGTTTTTCTCAGCTTCTTCATCGTTCTTTTCTCGCGTCCTGGCTTCTTTAAGCTGCCATGCGCCAATTGGCTTCTCTTTGAGTGTATAGGTGTGCATCTTTTTCTTTTTTTTTCTTTTTTACCTCGCCGCACGTGCCACGACGTTACCACGCTTGAACGCTCGTGAAAACAATATTATCTCAACCTGTGTGATCATGAATATTCATCGTTCGAATTTGAATCAGAGTAGGCCAATTGGTTGGCAACGCCTGATCCGTTGACACGCGCAAATAAAAAGTAAGACTTGTTTGAATTTCTATCGTACAAAATGAGATAAGAGAAGCGCACGCTATACTCCAAATTTGTTGTCCGCGACGTTATCAACCCGTCCCAGTGGATTCCCAAACTGCAAGAGAACGTTTGACGAGAAGCGCATATACGAGCGCACCATATAAATAATCGGTGCTGGTAGACAATCGATTCGCTTTATCTTTGAACGTGCGGACAGCAGCTACGCAGGGTTCGGTCACCGGACGCCACGATCGCGCAGCTTTTCCCAAAAAGACGCGTGAGCCTGCTTGACAATTCGCACGGCTGAAAGTAGTTAGTTCGCCCTACGCGCGACGAGCTGAACGAAAGAACAGGTGGCGATGCCGCGCGTGCCGCTACGACTCGACCGCTTATCTCTCCGCCACGCTTGGAAAAGCCTATACATACAAGTGGAATGGCGCTCCGGCGCTCGGAACTGCATCGATAATATTAGTTTTTTCGTTCGCCGTGGCCGCGCGCAACAGTCAGCTTGTGGGAACGTCGTCGGCCTTTCTCTCATCTCGACACGGCACGTTGCGAACCCAACCTGTGAATCACCGATTGAAAGTAATTCGGTCAATTGCGATCGGAAGATCCGACTGTCCCGACAACGGATTATTTATCTGGAGCATATATTCTGCCGAACCACAAGAGCGAAAAGAAGGCAGGGTATCCCTCTCAGAGAAAACCTCGTTGACGAAATTAAACATGTCTATAACTGCTTGATCAGAGCGAACCCAATTCTCGCCACCACACATGCTATGCTTATCTTATGCGGGCTGATTGCATGTCAAATTATAGCGCCATAACCATGAATCACGAACGTTTTATGATTTTGCTTATACTGCAAAAAAAAGCTCGCTACTAGTTAAAAATACTCGTTAATCAGCTCGTTATTTTTCACGAACATGTAATTAGCGAACGAAAACAGTTGCCGCTGTATGCGACTAATGATAATTCGCCTACGTATTATGGTAGCCCAATTAAGCCACCTATTTCTCGCAAACTGTGGCGGATGAATATTCGATAAGCTTGCCAGTTCTGCCCGTAGAAAGTCAAGTGGGAAGATTTTTGTACTTACTGCGTTGTTATCGCTGAGGCACGAAAATTCCATTAAGGCGATAAGCCGCACTACGCAATAGCCTCTCGAACTAGCTCACCGTTATTTGTTTTTTTTTACGTTAGAAATCAAGTTCCTTTTTTTCTTTTTAATGGTCGACGATGAAAAGCTGACTGTTTGAAAAATGTCGGTATTTTTAACGATTAAACGATTAAAAATATATCGCACTCACCGTCAAGCGATGAGTTTATTATATATATATATATAAATGATAGCAACGGCGCAATAGATTACAGCGAAAGTCGTGAATTAGCTCTCACACTGTAAAGCGAATTCGAAAACGCTTACATCTGCTACGAAAAGGAATAAAAATCCGCTGACGCAAGGCAGCGAGGAGTGTGCAATCCAAATGCAAATTTTCACGGAAAGCCAGTCGTTTAGCACCTGCGCGCGAGCGATTCTTCGCTGCGTAAAGGAAAAAGGTGCCAAATTCATCTTGTATCGCGTGCCGGCCGGCCTCCGCGAAGTTCATTGACACGTTTGTACAAAGCATTCACCTCTCTGACTCGCATTTCCAGTTTCGACTTACCTCTCTTTACCGGGCGACTTCGTGTATGTACACGTGCGGCATGGATATACTTTTTTTACTGCGGGATGAGCGTCATTAAATGATATTCAACTCCTAGCAATCCCCCCCCCCCCCCCCGTTTCGACTTCGAATGCGTTTGAAGCACGAACCTATGCACGGCGTGTTATGCTCAACGACTGAAATTTTATTGACGCTGATTCGTAACTTCCGATGTGGAGATTCACTGTAGTTCTGATGTACTTTTATTAGTTTCAATTGCGTCATAGATTAATCGAATAAATATCTTTATTTGCCAAACTACGGACACAATAACACACCCATGACAATTGTTTCAAAGGACAGGTTGTAAACTACTAAACAAACACACTACTCATCTGAAGTGTGAAAAGCGCGCTTCGCTTCCCTTGTTCCTGATTGCACGAACTGTACAATTTTTCCTCTTTTCCCACATACATATAAATAATGTAAAAATAATGATATCGTCCAACTTCCTGTTGATTCCGAGAAACGATTCCCTCTTCCATTTCAGTCTTTTTTTTCTCTCGCGCCTCGTACCCACGGACCGTATCGTCGTCGTCGTCTTTGACACGTTTAAATATGTCCTTTTTAAAGCCTTCCTACACATTATTGCATAGAATCACAGATACAATAAATCGGACGTCCCGCGATGTGTTTGAGGCTTAATGCTTCACTCATCGCGGCTTTTACTCAACTTCGGAACACGACGCATGTTGCTGCTGTACTTTAACATAAATATACTAAAATTTTCACGACATGTACACCGTAGATCCTAACATAAGTAACGAAGTTGTCTTTAATGAAGTTTGTGCGATAGTACAAGGTGATACTTATGTGTATCGATGATTTGTTTACTATGTGCAGAGGACGAATCCGCCCTACCGGCCGACGACTTCCTCGAGGCACTCAGCTCGGATCTGGAAATCCCGTTGCTTCTCAACGGCGAAGGCTCGCCAAGTTGCGACGAGAGTCCCGACGAGATCATGAGGACTGCCTTGGAGTCGCAACTCCTCGAGGACATCAATTTTGGCTTCATGGATACTGATGACCCGAGAATGGACTTTACGGATTTTTTCACGATTGGTAAGTCTAATTTAATAATTCCAAACCTGTAGTGTGCGTTTAGGTATTCATAGCGTTTACTTTTTAGATGAGAGAAGTAGCACGATAAAACTAGAACCCAAGAGTCCCTTCGTGCAGCTACCACTTTCACCTAGTCCTAGTCAGTCTGACTCATCTAGTGGATCTGAATGGCCAAGCGAGACCTCTAGTATTACTAACAGTGAGAATAAGGTGTGTTTTGAACTATTGAGAATATATACACAATTGATTGGCAACAATTTTATCATGTCTATGCGTGTTTTATTACAGTTTACATTAGAGACACCACCTATATCTCCACCCAGAAATGATTCTCCTCCGACATCACCCCAACCAGCTCAAAAAGTTCCGTCCATAATACCAAAAGTTAAGTTGCTGCCTCTTGGTCAGCTTAATATAAAGGACAGTACAATGCAAAAGTTTCTTTTGTCAGATAATCCTGCAAAGCGTATTTGCATTCAACCAAAGCTAGACAATTCAAATTCAAAAGGTTTTTATAACAATCTAAATTATGAATTATATATAAAAATAATTTGGTAACTGAATTTTTTGTTTTTACGGTTACAGAAACACCCAGGAAAACAATTGTGCTGAGTCCTCAAGATTTTGCTGCACTCACTCAAAGGGTTAAACAAAGCACGACTCAGCCATTGAAGGTTCAAACACTGCCGATGAGTAAGCATGTAAAAATTCAAAATCAATTGAATTTATTGCCTGTCAAGCAAACACAAACTGGTACAAATACATCAATTATACAAAACAGTCAAGTGAAGATCATCAATGCGATACCTAAAGTCCAGGCACAGATACCAAAAGCTTCAGTAATCACTGTACCTGCTGTAAATGAGTCACCAACAGTTGTACCCTCTGTAGTTATACAGAAAAATAACCAATCTGGTACACCGGTAGTTATAAAGAACAGAGTGCCCGTAGGTCCTTCTATTGTAATTCAAAAGGACAATCCCGATTGTACTCCTATTATTGTAAAGAACGAGTTTCCCGAGTTGATTAATATACCTAATAGACAGGAAAGTGAATTAAAAGCACTTAAAAGGCAGCAGAGAATGATTAAAAATCGTGAGTCCGCTTGTCTTTCTCGAAAAAAGAAGAAGGAATACGTTACTTCACTGGAGATACAAATTGCTGATCTACAAAAGGAAAATAAAAAATTGCAGGCAGAAAATTCTGAACTCAAAAAAAGACTTTCGACAATTGAAGAAACAGGTGGAAAGAAATTGTCAGGCCAACATTTTGGCGTTAATAAGAAGAATACTGCAATATTATTAGCTATGGTATTTATGGTATCCCTTAACGTCGGTAGTTTAGGGTGAGTTTCGTCTATCTTTGGTTTGAACATAAAAGAGAGCTGTACCAACGCCATTATATTTTTATTTTAGATTTAATCAAAGCCGAGAACCCCTAGGCGATCTACAACCCAATGTACCTTCTCTGACTCTACCAAACGTAAGGCATGGAAGAACGTTACTTTGGTCAACCTCTGATGAATCTCAAGAAGATACAGACAGGTTCAATGATACGTTGCCGCAATATCACCCGATGTGTCCAATGCACATTAACAGAACTGAATCGATTAGATTGGATTACGAGCTGAGACGCTGGATCGGTGGTGACCCGAATCGCGAAAACTGGACGAAAGCTTCGAAGACCAATCTCAAAATGAAATCGCTCAATGAGCTACTGCATCTAAAGGAAGAATCAAAAGAAAATCTAAGATCAGCGTCTAGGCGAACGTATAAACGAGTTCCCATTAAGAGCAATCAGATCAAGGACATGCCATCAAATATCAACGCAGTGCAAGTTTTCTCACCGTTACTCAAGGAACACGCCAAGTTGTTCGATGCTCTGGGAAGGAAAGATGATACCTTTTATGTGGTTTGGTTCACCGGGGATCATTTGTTGTTGCTGGCTTCAAGGAAAAACAGTACTGCTCGACCGAAAATGTCGCTGGTTTTGCCGGCTGTACCCGTTAACGGTGAGTTCTTTTTTATTTCCTTTGTGAAAGTTGAAACATTTGACTTATCTAAGGTAAGAGTATTTATATGTAAGATGATTATCAAGTTGAGATAACTTTTATTTGTCGACTGAAGAATAATAACTCTTGAAAATTCAATCATGTCAATGTTTTATCATTGATATCTATTTTAGGATCATACTACTCGACACCACCGAACCATGTAACAATGATGCAAATCGATTGCGAAGTCACCAACACTCAACTACTTCATCTTCAAGAAGCAATTATACCAAAGCATCTGCGTAATAAGGATAATTTCGAAGCGAATGAAGCAGCAAAGATTGAAGTTTTGCTAAACAGCACCAAGAGCTACAAGCCTTACTTTCTCAAGGAGAACAATAACCCGAATTCATTAGAGAATAAGAGACCATACATGGCTGAAAATCCAAATCTCTATGACTCTATTAAATCTCATTCGTTTTCGGAGAAACAACTTAACAAAATTAAAGAGTTTGCGAATGCGACAGAAGATTTGAAAAAAGCCAATAATCTTCACGAGAAGCAACTGTATCGGCAGAGATTAAGACGTTCTGCTCACAATTAGATTTAAAGTCACGTTTATGGAAAAAATAACTAGGGGCTGTGGAAGAATATAGTATAGACGTTCGTTCGATCACGAATGATACATGATACGCACGTACTAAAAAAGAACCAGCATAATAGTTATTGTCACTATAAGGAAACAAAAAGTCTGCATTTTTGTAAATTAATCTTACGTGAAAATGAGTGATATTTGTCGTTTTCACATTCGCTTGTATGTCAGGTTTGTATACAACAAGTTTGATACATAAAAGGTACAATATACTTCAGAGAATATAAGAGATAAAAAAGTAAGAAGTGTATAAAGAAAGTATCTCTTACGAAGGTAGAATCTTTTGTATTTACAATGCGATAATACGTTGCAAAAAATAAATGTTGTATTAGTTGCGTTAAAAAAAATGTAATAGAACGCGTCGGTTAACTCACGTTAAAAAAATTGACTGTTCTTTTATGTGCAATTCTGAACAGACTTTTTTACAAATTTATTAGATACTTTATTTTATCGACATAAATGATAAGTTCCACTTAATTTTGAAAATATATTTTCAAAACTTGCGTCAAAATGGTCTCCAATAATATTGTAAAATATTGTACAATGTTGATTTTATACACATATTATGAGCAATTGCATAATAGATTTATTACTATTATTATTATTATTATTATTTTGCACAAGTGTGAAATTGAATAAAAGATATGCATTTATCGTACTATAATTTACGTTATGTAATTTGTATATAATGAAAAAATGAATAAATATATCATAAATTATGACTTGATCCTGTTTTCTTGTACATTTGGTAATGGAGCTTTTATTTTACTTCGATATGCTAAATTATACGCGTTTAGTCACCTTCAATTTATTTTGGTAAATATTTTATTTCATTAGCATAAAATTACATACAATGAGTTAAAATAGCTGATATGCTTAACTTGCACTTTGAATTGAAACACTTTTATTAATAGAATTGATTTTATACTTAGCTACTTTGTACAAAATTATAACAAAATGTAATTATAAAAAAATATGAAATAACACTTAACAGTCACTTATGTACTTTCACTTTAGATCAGGAGTTGAATTTCCTAGGTAACTCCTTAAATCTGTTATAGTTGACTGAATTATTTTAGCTTTAATAGTTGGTTTTCCTAATTCTTGATGAGCTACATATCTATGACACCCACCAAATGAATAATAATAATCGCCTCCTAAAACAATTATAAACAAATTCAAGTTTGTTTTATTGATAGAATTGAGGTTATAAAAAATAGTCTTTATTACACAATACTACATACCATTTCGACCTTTTATCCATAGTACATCTACAGGTGGAACTTGTGACTTAGTTTCTGGATTGCTCAAGGTCTCCATAAGACTTTTCACTTTTGTAACATCAACAGATGGTGGAAATGGCCTAATTAATACATTCATAGGTACATCATGAATATCTGCATTTGGACTCGAGTGAACACTAGTGAATGTTCCTTCCATTATATTGCCTATATAATAAATATTAGTCAATAATCCACCAATTTTTTCAATGAAGATTATAACAATAATCGACAAAAATATTCATAAATTTTCACAAACTTACGTGTGTAAATATTATTACAAATACTAAATCTTTGAATATCAAGTTTAAAAATGTTATACATAAAGTCGTAATCGTGAAAAGCTGCACCGGGACTATTAATCGTTCGCGGCAGTCGCTTATAAAAACACGCGCTCCCCACCTAACAATAATTCATTTCGACATGTGACTGAAAATAGGCGGGGATTATTTGCATCTTTAACAGGTATTCACAATCTCATCATGAATCGAATGTACGTGACATTTGACAACAGATTAAATTGACGGCATTGTTTTCAAAGTAAATTTACATTTACAAGAATACCTTCATTAAATCTTCTCATTTACTTCGTAATATTTATAGCATTTGTTTTTATAAGAACTATCAAATTTCTTTACCCTGTACTAACTGAACAATTTTTTAAAAAAGTAGATATATCTTGAGCTAATTTTCTATAAGCTGCTGCAGTCATTGAATCTGGAGCATTTAGAATCACTGGCTTTCCATTATCACAACATTCTGCTATCTTATCTTCCAGAGGCACCTTGCATAAAATCTTTAGATCTATAAATAATCAGCAGTTGTAAATAAATAGTAAAATTATGAATAATATTATGAATAAGACATACAAATATTTACCCAATTCCTTAGCTAGCTTATCAGTCTCGTTCTTTGATAGCGGAACTTCAGTTTTGCAATTTGGACATGTTACAGCTGTCATATTAGAAACAATACCAGCTAATGGTACATTGACTTTATTGTACATTTCAGCTCCTCTTCTTGTAACTTCTATAGCTGCTTTCTGAGGAGTTGTAACAAGAAGAGTTCCAGCAATAGGAAGATTTTGTACAAGTGACAAATGAGTGTCACCAGTTCCAGGTGGAGTGTCAATTATCAAATAATCTAGTGGACCCCAAGCCACTTGTCGTAATAATCTATCTAGTGCACTCATTACCATTAGACCTCTCCAAACAACTGGAGATTTTTTATCTATCAAAAAACCCATAGACATACTACAAATAATAAATATATTCATAATTTGAAATGTATAAAAAAACTGTAATGATCAAATTAATTACCACTTGATCCCATAATTTATCAAAGGTTCCATCAAATTATCCTTATTTAACATAGGAGATTCATGTAAATTCATCATCAGTGGAACTGATGGTCCAAATATGTCAGCATCTAATAATCCAACATTTTTGCTAGGTTCAATAACTTTTAAAGCTACTGCTAAATTTACTGAAGTTGTGGATTTTCCTACTCCTCCTTTGCCTGATGCCACAATTAAGATTTGCTTGACTCCTGGGATGGGTTTTTGCTTTGGCAAATTGCGTGCCATCATTTCTTTTTGTTTGTCTTTGAGCTCCTCTGCCTTAGTTTTTATAGAACATAACTGTAAAGTTTAATTATTCTTTCAATTCATATAAACATATTGATATTTGATGTTGATTAATGAATTTATATACTTTATAAAATAATGTGTTTGAACCAATTATAAAATATTATAAATCAATCAACATTAAAAATTTTTTAGTGATGTTTTTAAAACAATTGCAAGCTTTACAGAATTTAAAAAAAAAATACGCGTTAATTTTTAGTTGTAGGAATTTCAGTTTCAGAATGAAATAGAAAAGAACAATCACTCACGCGTTTAAATTGTTGTTGGAAATATTTTCCAGTGATTATCCTCTTTGTAAATATTAACATTTTCCTTCGGATTACGGGAACATTCAAGATCATACCTTGTATATTTCTTCTCACAAACGAAAATTTAAAGGTACAGAAAAAAACAAAGCTACATAACCTTGACTGATCTGTTACGAAGCCGGTTAAATCAAATGAAAATCCCTTTGACTAATTTTCCTAAGCGTTTGTAATAAAAGAATTAGTCATATTTTTCACTCTTATATGATTTAATAATCACAACAAATATTCATAACAAAAGCTCAATTTTACAAATAAAAGGAAAAAATTCACCGCTCTTTCGTCGGCTGCCAAGTTTGCTGATGAACCCGCGAGGGCGGCACGGACACACCGACAGTACACATCCGTAGCAGCCACACACACCATGATACATAGATACAGAAGATAGATATCGTGCGACGACGTCGACGACGAGAGCGAGAGTAAAAGCTGGAAAAAATGGAATCCATCACCTTTGTTTTGTAGTCCATTTTTCAGTGCAAATATGTGACAGTAAGTGATAATTTCATTATTTTACGAATTTCATGATAATTGTTTCGCTTGCCATGAGCAGTTTTCTTTCTTTTTCTGCTCACGCGATGCCATTACCCGAACACGAAATCGCACGTTTACGAACGCAACTCGGTACTGATTCTAACCTTTGGCTGTTCTTTGTGTGAAAATAACAATTTCAAGCGTAGTCGGATGATTCACATTGTTTGTTGATCAATTTTCATTAGTTTTGTCATGTAATTATATCATTTTATCGTGAAAAAAAACGAATTTGCAAACGAAACTACAGTTGTGTATTTTGTGAAATATTCATTGTCATTTTAATTGTCCAAGTACTTCTTAAGGTTAATTTGTTAGCAATTTATGTATTTTAATCATTGTCAGAGATGCCTTTACATTCACTGTTGAGATTACATTGATATTATCAAGTTAAAGACTGCAGAATATTTATTTCTTGCTGACTGATTGAATCGTTGCAGTTCAATTGCAGGAGGTGCAGGTGTGTGATCTTGGAAAATGGGCCTAAAGGCAGCTGTGCAAGCCCTTAAGTAAGATATATTGCAAATTCCAAATTTCAATGGATTTTAAAAGAAACTTTCAATTAAAAAGTAATTTAAAATTTTATTTGTAGAAAGGCTGAGCCTTTAAAAGACAAGGTTCAACGTTGTAAAGATCTCTTGAATGATAATGATGCCTGGATGTATCAAAGGCAACTCAGAAATATCTATCAACAAGTGCTCATTCTTGATTTGGAGTACGCTTTGGATCGTAAGGTTGAACAGGAATTATGGAACCTTGGCTTCAAGAATTACATAGCCATGCTACAGTCACAGGCCCAAGATCGCAGAAATCCTAAGCGTAAAGAGTCACAGGCTATGCTCACATGGTGCTTAGAGGCTGCTAGTGGATTTTATCTGACTCTACTTCAAGAAATTTGCGCTGCTTTTGATTTGGATTTACCATTTAGAAGGTATTTGATATTATATAATTAAATAATTTTTTTGCAATTGCAATGACTTATTTCAAATTTTTTTTCTTTATTAGAAAAGGTTATGTTTACGGTTGTATCTCGCCATGGAAGGCTGTGGAGAAACTTTCCACGCCTCATAAATCGTCTTGCTTCTATATTTGTCAGTACTGTCTCGTCCATCTGGGAGACATTGCACGCTATCGATACCAAAGCAAACAGGCTGAACTTTTCTACCGGCATGCTGTATCGGTTTCGCCGTCCAGTGGACAGCCCTATAATCAATTAGCTCTGCTAGAAGCTTCACGAGGTGATAAGCTTGGAACTGTTTTTCACTACGTGCGCTCGGTGGCTCTCAAGCATCCATTTCCCGTGGCCACTACCAACCTCGCGAAGACTCTTTCCACAGCCTTAAACGACAATTCTTTCAACGTCGAGGGAAAGACTAAACTCTCTTCGCAAGAGTACATCGCTGTATTTTTAAAGTTTCATGGGGTTATTTATAATTTAGGAGATCTAAGGTACATTTTTTTAAAATCATCGTGAAGCAAGTTTTTGATTATTCTTTATTCGTTTCAGAGTTGCAACAACATACGTCAAATTATTGAACGATACTCTAACCGCGTTGGTAGCAACTGAAAGTTTCAGTGCTTGGCGATTGGTGCAAATGCTGGTCATCAATTTGTATGCCTTACAACACGCGGCTGGCATGACGAGTGAAAATATGGAATTGATGAAGACCGATCAGTTGAGCAATGATGAGAATATTTCTAGAAACTGTATTCTTGATCTGATAGCTGGTAGTTTATCAGCCCTGTTGCTGCCTGTTTATACTATTAAAAATTCAATACTCACCTATTTTGCTTTACCAACTAGTAAGCACATGCTCAAGTTTATTTCATTTTCATAACAAAGTGCTTATCACAATTTTTAACTCTTTGTTTGATCATTACAGTAAAATTGTGCCTTGACTGGATTCATCAGAGACCAACAGTTTTAGAAGAAGCTGCATTCACATCTAGACTTCAAATATGGCCAAGTTTTTGTGTTTTATTGAATGGTTTACAAAGTTGTGTTATTGATTTCGATTACAGTCAGTGTAAGTACTTTGCTAACAAACTAACAAATAAAAAAATACACTCGTGATCAAAGATTTATAAATAACTTTTCACATGGAATTGCAGATGCCAAAGTACCACTGCCAGAAGACCGAGGTCTCCAAGGTTTTTTACCACTAGAGAAATCTTTTGAGACACTGCAATTTACAAACACAGACTTAGAGGACGATGCAATGGTAAACAAAGGGTGCATATTGCGTGCAATTCGCATTATTCATCTAGGCAAGCAATTAGCGCAACACCAGGTAAACGGCGCGCACCTCATCACTTTGGGCACTGGAGATAAAAGCGACGAAACAAAATTCATATCAGCTAACGAGGACGTAGGACTAAGCAGCGAACTTATGAAAGAACTTGAAGAATTAAGTTTAAATAAGGAGAAGCAATCGACTTTTGCCAATAGTCCTGTGCCCTCGGAAACGGCCAGTAGTAAGGGTTCTTCCGAAATAGATAGTTTGATAGCTGAATTAGGCTGTAAGTATACAATTATCACTCGATTCTTTTCCAATTAAAAAAGTCGTAAATTAATTTTTTCTATACTATTTCAGTAGAAAAACGAGGTGGTATATTGAAACCTCAAGGCTCATTAGAACGTAGTCGTGACAGCAATGATCCCATGGCAAGTGTTGAGATCAACTCTGTGCCGACCTCGGCGCGCAGACCGCGACAGAACGTAGCAATGCAAGCAATAATGCGTCGCGCCGAGAACGAGCAAAAACAAGTGACCTTCAAAAACGTATCCCCAGTAATAGTTGATGAAACGGACAAAACAAAATCGGCAAGTGCCTCATTGTCGTTGACTAGTGGAACTCCAACAACCGTCAGGATTAATAATGCTAAGAACATCGTCATTTCCTCATCGACAACGAACATCAGTTGCAATGCACCGCCAGTTCAAACCCGTCAACCACTCATACCTACGACTCACCTCAAATCTACTCAGCAACCAAAGCAATCTCAATTACAGCAGCTTGAACAGCAGCTAAAAGCCTCGGATAATCATCTCAATAATATCCTGCCATATCAACAACCTCGTGATAATCTCGTTCTTCCTACCTCGATCGTCAATCAGTACCCCATCACGGATATGCAAAATCCAGTTCTTCAAGGACCGGCGCAAACACCAGCACCTCCGGGGCTCACGCAGTTTTCTGTTTCCCAGCAACAGCAACAGCAACAGGGCCCGTTACCACCTAATCCTGCTTGCTTTCCCAACCAGACATTCAACGTGCAGACACCACAGTTTAATAAGAACTTTATGGCGAATCCGTCGGCTTCATTGCAACAGTATGCAATGGCTGGATCAATGCAAGCACAATATGCAGGTAGTCAGCCACCGGTTTCTCAGGGTATGCCTTTCCCGAACAACCTTAGTCAAAATAGAATGATCCAGTCACAACAACAGCAACAGCGTAATTTTGGAGCTATACCTCCACAAAATAACACCATGCTCGCTCAAGGCTTAAATCTTAATCCAGCAAACCAGCAGCAAACATCTATGGGTAAGTACAAACTCTCTTCTATCTAAAATTTAAAATTAACAAAATACTTTTTTTCATGTACGGCCAAATCTAGGAATAACTATGCAACCAAATCCTTTAAGTATGCTTCCACAAAATATGTTACCCCGACCACTCAACGGCTTGAACTTGCAAAACCCCATGAACATACCAACATCAAGTTTGGCCAATTATCCAAGCAGCATGTCAGATGTTACAATTTCCAGTACAGCTACCACTGGCATGCAACAACAACAGCCACAACTGAACTTTGCTGGTGCAAATTTCGGTCAAGCTACATTCCCTCAGCAAGCGCAGTTGTCGACTTCGACTTTCGGCAGTGGTCAGCAACAACAGTTTAATTTCCCCAATCAATCGGGAATGAATAAAAATCAACAGTCAGTGAACAACTACCCGATGTTTCATGGTTATGATGGCAAAGATTACAATCCTTGGAAAGATCCACAAGCGCCTCAACCACCTGTAAACTGGTGGGCTTCCAATAATATGCCTGGTGGTCAACAGATGATACCTCAACAAGGTTTGGCCAAGGATATATCAGGCATGACTGGCAAGGATATTTTCCAAAATTGGGCTGCAGCTGCCACGTCTAGTATCACGAATCAACGTATGAATAATGTACCCCTCTCACCTGGCAATAATTACAACCAGAATCCTATGCAGCCACGTCTTTATCCTGGCAGAAATAATTTTGAAGATATGAGAGCTTTTGATGTAAGTTTTTGGTTTGCAATGACTGATTTTGCCTGATTTTCATTACTAACATTTTTCTACTTGTTTGTTTAGATGGACCAGAAACAACCGCAATCGTCAGCTACAAGCAACACTTACTCTCTGTTTAGCGGCAACTCTTGGGGAATGAATGGTCAGTTATCAACATCGAGCAATTTGTCAACACCTCAACAAGATCAAATAAAAGTTCGTCAGAATCAGCAATCTCTGTGGTCAGGCCCAGGACCATCGCCGCTTGAGCGTCTCCTCGAGCAACAAAAATCATTGCGCGATAATGGCACTTGAGCGGCTCTTTACGATTATTGGATTTAACGAATATAAAATGCAAGAGTTCATAAACTCCCACGCAAGTAAACATGTCGCCAAACTAATAGTCTCAAGAAAGAGAATGGGATGGGGGAAACGAAACGAAAAACGAGTCCGTTATTTACTATATTTTTCATGCCGTAGACTACTCCAGCAAGCATGATGAATCATATTATTTAAGAAAGATGTATGGAGGCTTAGACAAATAGGTGACAAACAAATAAGCTTTAACGAGTGTTTGACGAAGGAATACGTAAAACACTCGGATGATGGCAGATTAACGAGAAAAGCGGAAGCGTTGAGTCGCCAGCAAATAATAGAGTATATTTTAGCGAGGTTCGATTGAGAGCTAATTTTTTTTTTTGCCTGATTGATTACTTTTTTTTCTCTTTGATTTTTATTATTATTATTTTTTTCTTTTTGATCGTTTAAGCACTGTTCTATTCTTATTTCTTCCGCTCTTGTCTTTTATTTACATTCTGACAGCGAATAACGTAGTTTGTAACCGTTGCATTGCGCGTTGACCTACACTTGACGGCACACACGCGCGCGCGCGCGCACACACACACACGCACGCACGCGCGCGGGCGCACACACCCCACACATACGCGCGCGCACAGAGTGAAATGTTAGCAAGTTTTAACTGAATGATGATTATTCGAGTTTTAATATTTGATTTTTTTTTAAGCACCAATTACATCGAGTGAAGAATACTTCGTCTACACGAATATTCTACGTTTTATTTTACTAAGTTTTGAATATTCAAAGTCCGATAAAAATTAAACAAAAATGAACGCAAGTTATCTCAAATAGATTTTGTAACGGTAATGATGCGTAATATACATGCAGGTATAGAGACTGACATGTTAATCCAAATAAAAAAATTAGTTCCAAGCTTATTCAGTTTATGTACAATCGTTGTCTAATTTCCCGAGATAAGCAGCAACAAATAATAAACTAATTAATGATAGCAATGTAATCGTTGCGTTTAAAGACCTAACTAAATTGACTCTTATATTCATTACGTTCGAATAAATTATGTTGAGAATAATAATGAATGCTGTGCAATGTGTTTTTAATTATAAATAATAAAACCCTCCATTTTATCATTCATATATTTATTTAGTAGGAAAAAGACATTTACAAATTCTTATTCAAACTTAGCAATATTTTAATAATAATCAACAACTTACACTTATGTATTTTTTTATTGGGTATTAAAATAGCAATATTTATTTATGCAATGAGATAAACTAAAAGTAACTACCACATGTCACTATCAAACTGAAAGTTTAATTTGTAAAATGTTAATAAAAATATATATTTACATTCTTGTTCTTGAAGCCTTTATAAGAAAAAGAACAATGATTCTAATTGATATCATGAATTGATTAAGGTCTCTTTGGAAATATGTAGAGTATGAAAAAAAAACGTGTATGTTTTCATGTATGTGTATGTCTGTATGTATACACACACACACGTGTACGGGACACATACATACCCGTAAAGAGATCATAAGCTACACCAATCAAAATTTCAATTGCTGAAAATTGTAATATAAAATAATAATTCTAATTCGTAGAATAATGAAAGATAAAACTTACATATTAGGCTTTATCATTGAATGAAATTTGAAAAACTAAAATGCCACTTGACATTTATATTGAAGACAAACTGATTTCATTATTTTCTCTTTTTAGTATGTTGCTAGATTCTGGATGATGAGTTATAACTATAGTGCATGTAAATGCTTTCCTTCTTTTCAACATAGTTTTCATAAATGAATTGATAATAAACAAAGATTTATCAACAAGTTTGGTTTGTGGTGAACGACATGATAAAACCTATAATTCAGTGAGTGATATGCAAATGTTGATTGATTATAATTTAATAGATTTCTACTTTCAAAATAAAAACTCACGTTTCCTTTGTAGCTTACAGAACTATGTGAATGAATTATTGTCATTTCATAGGTGAACTGTTGTGATACCAATGTTGTATTAGCTATCTGTAAGCTTCCACGCAAGTTTCCTTCTATATCAATAGTAACATTCCAGAAAAACAATCCCATATTAGGAATACTGATTACTTTATCATTTTTCATGCCAAATTCATACTGAATTTCCCATTTATATTCATACATAGCATTAGTAACCATTTTTTCCTACAAAAAATATTTTGAATATTATACACTAATACTGGCAACTTGTGAAAATAGGATTTCTTTTTCCATAGAATGAAATTCTCTTTATTTACCTCAACAATATTTTCTTTATGATAATACCGTAAGTGTGGTATCATTCTACCATGTGGCAATTCTTCGGTGCAGTCCCCAATTCTGCAAGGATACTTTCCTTTTCCAACAACAGGTCCTTTTAACCAATTATTTATTGCTATATTGCTGCAGTTAGTAATCAAAACATTGTTATTGTTAATGCCATCATTTTTAAACAAATTCTCAGTTTGCGTACTAACTGATACTCTACCCTCCAACACTTTACGATTAAGTGAATGCTGAGGATCAATTAGTGAATCCTGAGAAAAACAATGATTTCCTTCCATTTTCCTGTTTTCAATTAAAAACTTTGAAAAGAGAAAATAAATATTTACCTTGATCTCATCAAATTTTATAATCAAAGATTCAGCTAAGAAATTTCTTGTGCCATTGAAGTTTTCTTTGCAAACAGGACAGCATGCCATCCGAGGTGAACATTGTTCACAGATATGATGCCCTTGAGTACAAACAGGAATTTTTTTTGTCAGTCTTTCAAAACATACTGGACATGTAAGAATGTCTTCCAAATCCTCAGCATACTGTAAAACAAATTTATAATTGTTATTTCCCTTTTTAACTCATTTTTAAATCTAATTGGTATGTCATCGAATTATAAGCTTAGAGTAATCAAGAAATCTGATAGGAAATTATTAAAAATGTTGTTTATGACCGATGAATGTTATGTGTCTTAGCCTGCAAAGTTGAACATTAACAATCAAATCTTAATAACTTACTTTATTTCGCAGAGCTATAAGTGGACCATCTATCTGACTATCCATTCTTTCTGCGAGTTCAAATTAAATTTTGTGTCAATGTTAGTGAGCGTTCCCAACAGCTTCTGATATCGTTTTTATAAATACGATTAAAATCAACATCATAGGAGGGAAAATGGGCAATGATCTGGAAGAGGTTCTTAAAAAGCTTCCTGCAGTTGACTTCAGACCTCACAATTTTCGCTCTCGCTCCACATAAGGTCTATTCAACTTAAACTCTCAACGTCAGTATTTAAAATATTGGCAGCACTGCAGAAAGAGACAGATATAGCATATAGTCTATATACTATGTATACAGTCTATATGCTATATCTGTCTCTCCGCAGTGCTGCCAACACTTTACTTACTAAATTTGAGAGTTTGCGTTGAATAGACCTTATGGGGAGCAAAAATTGTGAAATCTGAAGTCAACTGCCCGAAGCATTTTAAGGATCTCTTCCGGAATTTCCCAACCCTGGGGAGAACAGAATTTCCAACTAGATATATAAATATATCTCATCCGTATGCTGCGAATTGACGAGATATTATTTAACGGAAAATTTAAAACTCAATATTTTAAATTCAATTTTTTATAAAAAAATTCAATATTTTAAATTAAATGAATAATTTAAATTAATTATAAGAACATCGGATCACTTTATCGTGAACGTGGAACATGATGGTATAAATTATTATATTCACTGTAAAAAATACTTTTGTAAAATCACTATAGTCTGAGAGTTGGACACGAAACGGATCTATTCTGAGAGCAGTAAAATCGCTAGCAGCTAGTAAATTTATTATTCTAGTTTAGTGTATAGTAATATAATACTTTTACAATCGATATAGTATTTTTACAACGAAAGCCAAGATTTCAGCTATCGTAAAATTACTAGTCTCAGAGTTGGATACAAAACGGACCTAGTCTCAGAGACGTAATTTTACAAGACGAATTATAAATTTACTAAAATTTGTAATTTTATTATTAGGTACACTGCCCGTCAATTACTTTTGCCATGCTTACCTCAAAATTAGGCAAACTTGAAAGTTTTGTATCTCGGTCGGAAATTATCGTATCACAAAAAACCGCAGGGTATTTTAAAGGTAATTGCAAAAGCTTCCATTTAAGACGTGCAGAGACTTAAAAATGAAAATATGTGTTTTTTACAGTAAAAAAACTGATTAAAAAAAATTTCAATTTTTTTAACCTCGACTTAAATCAATGCCAATTTAAAACCAGGCGGTGGAGGGCAAATCGACCGGAGGGGTTCGGAGGGTAATGTCTTTCCCTTTAAAATTAGCGCATTAAAAAAATAAAGGAATTTAACTTTTTTTTTTACGCTTCGTTTTAAAATGTCTAGGGACGTAGTAAATCACAAAAAAACTAAAACTAAGCGTAAAAAAAAATTAAATTCCTTTATTTTTTTAATGCGCTAAAAAACCGAACAAAAATTTTTTCTCTATTTCTTTATTTTGACTTTTTTTCGTATTCTTGGGCACAAAATGAAACTTTTTTCTCCTTGGCATTTTTTTCCAAAACATACGCAAGTCGAAGTAATTGAGGATTGAAAAAAAAGGTTATTTTTTTACAAAAAACGCCGTAACTTGGTTAAAAAACATCGGATAGAACCCCGCGGGGGCTAATTTTAAAGGGAAAGCATTACCCTCTGAACCCCTCCGGTCGATTTGCCCTCCACCGCCTGGTTCTAAATTGGCATTGATTTAAGTCGAGGTTAAAAAAATTGAAATTTTTTTAATCAGTTTTTTTACTGTAAAAAACACATATTTTCATTTTTAAGTCTCTGCACGTCTTAAATGGAAGCTTCTGCAATTACCTTTAAAATGCCCTGCTGTTTTTTGTGATACGATGATTTCCGACCGAGATACAAAACTTTCAAGTTTGCCTAATTTTGAGGTAAGCATGGCAAAAGTGATTGACGGGCAGTGTAGTTATTATACAAAAGTAATTATTTTTACATTATTTTTTTTAGTTTTAGTTTTAGACTAAACTTTTTAGTTTTTACATTATGTTATTTGTACAGTGAAAGTGGATCAACTGTAAAGATTCCTGTTTTACTCTCCAGAAATTGTTCCAACTTTTAAAAAATATTAAATTATTTCCCGCAATGGTCTGAAACTCTTATAATAAATTTAAATTATTCATTTAATTTAAAATATTGACTTTTTATAAAAAATTGAATTAGAAATGTTGATTTTTTAATTTTCAACCAAATGATATCTAGTCGACGTACAAGATATAGTTACAGAATTACCTCCAAGCCAAACGACGGTAGAGTGCAATAGGCTAACACAACGCTCAAATTTTTGTTTAGAGATACTCTTACATAAAAACTATCAGATATTGGAGATGGGATGTTGGACGAATTGAGTTTAAAAAAAACAAATTAATTGTTTGTCATTATCTTACCAAAGATTTGTGCGTCTATAAAGCTCATGTGCAACATTGACTTTTATTTTACGAATTAATGTCAAGTAATTAATTAATTTTTACACCTCCAATGTCCGAAATCCGACGACTCTTATGTAGACTGCTGGTCAAACTATTTTGCTATGCTGCCAAGTAACAACTGAACATTGCACAGTTGCTTCTACACATCACTATACCCTTGCGGCCGTTGCAGTGGGCGTATATAATTTTAAGTTATCACGTGAAAGACAGGTAAGCTTTAATCAATACTTTATAATTATTCTTTGTTATTCTTTCATTTAACGTAATTATTGAATTCGCAAGATTCCCATAACTACGTGCCGCGATGAGTGATTTTCACTAAAAGGGAATTTAAATTATGATGCCTCAACATACCACGCGGATAGAAAAGACGTCGTCTTCGAAACTCAACAACTCCCTTCGTTAAACCCTAAAAACTAAAAAAACTATTTAACTCCAATGAGCTCAAAAAATTTGTGTTGTAATAAATTTTAAGGAAATTACTCATAAAGTATTTCGTGACTAAAGTCACATAATAACGGGAATCTTGTTGCGAACAATTACGTTTTTATTTTATTTATTTTATATTTACTTTCCCTTCCTATACTTCAAATTTACTGAACTATCAGTCATTAATATTCACAAATAAATTTGTGGTTTCCTAACTGCTTAAATACAACTGAAAATTTGGATAATTGCATAAATTAATTACGCAAAATATCAATTTTGATACGTTTTTCTTATTGTATGAAAAATAATTAAATTATAAAATAACGCAAATTATAATAAAAATTATAATAATGCAAAATATCAATTTTGATACTTTTTTTTATTGCATGAAAAATAATTAAATTATAAAAGAAACACTTCAATATTATTGAAACAAGCAACAATCAGGCAAACTATTTTTTTTTAGCAAAGTACAAGTTTTTAGTATCATTAATAATACGAATAAGATCTCTTAGACCTGAAGTGAACCTGATAAATAGTTTTTCTAACTAAACATAAATATATTTGAAGTTTTCTTACTGCTTGAATAGGATAGAAAATTTGAATAATCACATAAATTAAACAAAAATATCAAATTTGATACATTTTTAGTTACATGAAAAATAATTAGATTATAAAAGAGAACACTTCAATATAATTGAAACAAGCAACAATCAGGATAACTATTTTTTTTTTAGCACAATAAGAGTTGCTTCAGTGTTATTAATAATGTGAGCAAGATTTCTTAGATCCGAAGTCAACTTGATCAATTGTTTTTCTAACTCATTACTAGGACATGCAGCTGGATTCTGCAGATACTTATTAAGAAACAACAAGAAAGTCTTATTTCTATAGCAGTAACTTGAGAATTCGAATAAAACTTCTTTCAAAAGTTTCCTATAAGTTTCTATTCCATTATCGACAACTGTCTCGTTTATATCATGTTCCAAGTTACTTAATGACAACTGTAGTAAAGTAATATCACAATTAGTTAATAATTGAAAAACTTTATGAAGTCAACTTATCATTTTTAAAAATACTCACTTTAATGTTGCTAAGAGCATCAGTTATGCCATCCATTAAAAATGACTTTGTTCCAAGAAACTTATTATTACAAAGTGGACATATATTTAATTTTTTCTGGCACTCATGACAAACATGATGACCAGTCAAACACTGCACCATTTCCTTGCTATTGTTGTAGCAAATAGGACATTCAAGCACTTCTTCAGCTTTCGTCATAAACTGCAAAAAAAACGTTCAATCATCCTTTCCTTGTAAGTTTTGGTATTTTTTTAAAATGTTTAATACAATAGTTACACAACACACATATTAATTCTTTAGATACAAGTTAATTATTAGCCATGATAATGTAATTTCTAACAAAAAAGAGTTTATTTTAATAACACAAGAACTCACGTTTAAGCATTTTTCAACAATTTTCTGCTGCTTCTCTTTATCCATTATTGCAGTTTTCGCACTGTGCTGACAATAAGAATCCTTTACTTGATACAGTATCTATGAACCAAGGAGAAAAGTACGAATGACGTGCGAAGTCAGTCAAGCAAAGACAATGTACCACGTGAAAAACATTCGACGATCGAGTGTCTCGACGTTGGCCGGTATCTACACTATAAAAAATACTTTTGTAAAATCATGGACCTATTATGAGAGCAATGAAATCGCTAGCAACTAGTAAATTTACTAGTCTATTGTAGTAATACTTTTATAATCGAGATAGTACTTTTACAACGAGATAGTATTTTTACAACGAAAACTAAGATTTCGGCTATCGTAAAATTAATTGTCTGACAGTGGGACACAAAGCAGACCTAGTCTCCGAGACGTCATTTTATAAGATGAATTATAAATTTACTAGAATTTGTAATTTTACTTTTATGAGACTAAAGTACTACACTTGAAGTTAGATCTCAGTTATAATTTTACTATTGGATATTTATTATACAAAAGTATTTTTTACAGTGTAGGTGTATTGACGGTTGTGTCGATGAACAAAAGTGCGAGTAGGTATATATTTTTTCTTGGCCATTTTTAACGAACTATTAAGTGATGATAAATTATAAACATTACAGATAATACTTGCCGGACGATCAAATGAAATAGTCAATTGTTTTTGTAAAATTAAAAAACTTTTACTTCCAAATCTGCCTTTGTCGTCAAAATAAAATAACTGAAGAATCCTATATATCGCAGTTAATTCGTAAAATTCGTAAATTGTAGTAATTATTTGTTGAATTAGTTGCCTGTACATTCAGTTTTAGTTTATTGAATCGAACCATTTGAATTAATATTTATATATCATCACAAGTTTTATTCCTTCATACTTAATAATTATTCATGAAGTAAGATCGGTTTAAAGTTGTCCTGCATTAAGAAAGAGATAAATGCATTATCATAAATATTTCATACCAGAGGTGAAGGATCGAGCTACACAGAGCAGAAAGTTCTTTATTTCTTATTTTAATTCTGGCATCCGATCTCTTTCTTCGAACGATCTCATTTATACGATGCGAATGCTAATTATTATCACTACTCCTTTCATTAATTGGTACTGCTAAATTCTTCTTATCTACTTACGTGCACGATATGCTTATGCCTTGACAAGTTGATGCTTTAGAAACGTATTTTTTCAGTTTTCTCAATTTGATACAAATTCGTCAAATTACCCATTGCTGACAATTTTTTCCTGACTATTGGCATCGATATTTTATGTAATGACAAAAGAAATGGTTGAAAGAATATGACCTACGTACGAGTTGTGTCAAAGTCAACGTTTTTTGTAACGCAACTCGGCTTGTCAAAAGTTAATGCGGTGACACAGTGATCAATTCTAAAAGAAGTAAACATTATCGACTAAGGTATTTGTTGTTTATTAATAGGAATAAGAATTTAATTAAAATATAGATCGAATCCAGCGTAGGCAAAATACATGTACAGAATTATTTATTTGCTATTAATAGTTTGAATGACTTTGAAGGGAACTTGAATAACTATCAGGTGAATATCATTACAATGAAATATAACAATACATTCTGTTAGGGGAATATGAAAGCATACTTGTAAAGTTTAAATAACGAAATTTTCTGGAAAAAATAATAACGAAAAAACTATTAATAAAATTTATAATCTGATGCATCGTGGTACCGAACACCATCACGGATAAACCTGTAGGTCAGCAATGAAAAAAGATTTGTAGATAAAACAATGAAAAAATGATGTTTGTTGAATAAATTGCGCCAAAGATGGTACCATGCTTTTAATTGTATGTAAATAAGTTGAAAAGAAGGTTTGTATAAAACAATGCGAGTTGCGTTGCCCTAGGACGCACTCGTATCTTGAAGGATCTGTGCTCATTAAACTGCATCATTCGTCTCTACATTCTGTTGAAATAAAGATATGCATCGCATGCGTCTGGCATAAATTCAAGTCATTTTTATCCGAGTTGAATTATAATTTAAAACAACCGCGCTATAATTTACGGCAAAATGCCAAATTTGTGTAAATCTAAGAAGACGAGACGCGAATCAATTTTTATAACTAAATGTGAGAGGATATTTTGAAATTTTTTGTCATAAGCTCAGAGAAAAAAAGCCTCGCCTATTTTTTGCATCGCATCTACCTGATTAAAGAAAAAAATATTTGGCCGTGAAGGTATGTAAAAATATGCGAAACAAAAACACTCAACGTTAAGCAATGATTAACACGACAAAACTGAACGCTTACTAGTAATGCTTGCTGCGGTCGTCAATGATCTTTCTATAGATAGTCCGTGAGAAGCCTTTTTCGAGAATGACGAGAATGACGGAGCACCGAGAATGGCATTCTTTCGCTATATCTCATATTTCACTTTATTTCTGTCCACAGTATTCCAAAGCATCGACGAACAAAGCTCAGGTAAGTAATTTTGTCGTCTCATGTATCATCGCGATTTTTCGTTCGGTCGCAGAAAGTAATCGAGTGTCCGCGCGACGTAGCGTCACACAGCTGTAAAATAGTGTAGGTAAAATCGAGGAACAGGCGTGGTAAAGAAACATCGACATCGGTTACTTTTGTACAAATGATAGAACATGTATTTTCGTTAGAAAAAAAAAATATATATATATTTTTATAGAAAAGGGAGAAAATAAATTGTACATTCAGTTCGTGAGGACTAAAAAAGTGGCCGTGCGGCATATATCTACGTAAAACATGTATGGTGTACGCGAGAGATGATTCGGATGTTTGGAAAGTAATCGTGCGCATCGGCCGTGAGAAGAGGCGGAACGACGTAAATGGCGCCGCGAGAAACGACGGGAAAGGATCGGTTAGTGAAGGAGCATAAATAACCTAAAGTGAAAAATAATACAACGCCACAAGGGGACACGCGATAAGATCCTTCCTATGTTTACAATAGCAATTAATAATTAATGATCGACGAGGGATCGAGTGCACAGGCAGCGCGATCGTCGCGTTGTTCGCTCTCTCTCCCTCCCCCCTCCCTCCCCCCGCAGTCCGTGCTTTTCATTTCACAGACGCGATCCATAAGAAAGAGCGAAAGTGCGATTATTGGGAGCGATCGATGACCGATCGGCGTAAAGAGCGAGAGATTTGGCTTAGAGGCGGATGCCCGGGTTCCTCGAGGCGACGAAGTTCAGCAGCTCGTCGCTGTCCTCGCACACGAACGGCTTGACGTGGTGGCAGGCCACGTCGTGCCACTTGATGCCGTCGTTGTAGAAGTTGTTCAGGATGGCCAGACAAGACTCGTCGTTGCCCTGCGAACCGACCAACGGATTTGTCGTCTTTTTCTCTTTCTTTTCGCTGTCGTTGCCGCAGGGATCCACGCAATCTCCGCGCGGCATCGGCAATTAGCGCACCCGTGCCGCGGATGCGCAACCGAAATGACGCTCGAAGGCGATCGGCTGAAATTGGAAAAGCGGCGAGCGCGAACGGCCCCGACGCGTTGGACGCGAAGAGGCGAATCGGCGCGTGACTTTCACGATTGCCCCCGCGAGGACGGGGAACCGTTCGAACGCAGCTGCGGAGCAATTACCTGGGGTGCCTCGCGGTTGTCGGGCTGAGGAGTGCCGTAGCCACCGGTCGCGCTCCAATCGCCGGTGTTGCGTTGATTGGTGGGTCCGATCTTGGCGCCCGAGCCGGACCAGAACCAGCCGTTGATGTTCTGCGGCTGCAGGTCGGGCCTGTCGCATCCGTTGAAGTTGCACTTGCGTCCGGAGGTCCAGATGTACCTAACGTTGCCTGCGAACAGAGAGTCGTCAGCCGACCTGCCGAAGACGACCGAGGCTTTCGCCGTGGAATCCGAATTAGGCGAGCCGCGCTCTGGTTGACCTCGAAAACAGGACGAACGCGAGAGAAGGAAGAAAGACGGGGAGCGACAGGGTCGCGCGGAATGCTCCGAGCCTCGTAAAGGCTGCGCGGCGAAGCCTCGTGAATTTTAACGATCGCGTTTGCCGTGCCTTTTCTTTTCGCTCGGAGATAGAGCGAGAGAGGCGAATCTCATCTCGAAACGCGAGCGGTCCGAGCCGATTCCGGCGCGGCCGGCCCCGTCCGCTCGCGACGATCGATCTTCCCCGCGGAGGATTCGAACTGTCGCCGGCCGGGCCGAGAGCTTTCCAACGATAAAGCCTAATTGATATTCTCGGCGGCGAGGCGCGAGAGAAACTCAGCGTTGGGCAAGGCGACGCGCGCTCGTTACGGTTTTCCCGTCGCGCGCCGCCTCCGCGGTCGTGCGCGCCCGCAGCGTCTCCGGCGCGAGCTTTCGGTGCGGCGCACGCAGGAGAAAGCGCGCGCCAACTCACATTTCATTGCGCTCTTTGCGCAACATTTTTGGCTGCGCCGCGCTCTCGTATCGAAGTCGCGACGCTGCGCGTCGTTCGCCGTTTCGCAAGCCGACGGATAATTGGCGTCTAATACACGCCAACAGCCGCGCGTTCGCCGGCGAACGCCACTTTCGCTTGCGTAGCGGCGTATAATCAGAGGGGGAAAAAAAGAGGAGAAAAGAATAAATGACAAAGGCGACGTTGCTTTCTCTCGCCTAATGACTGCATTGCCACTCGAAGGGAAGGCGATAATTGGCGTCGCGGTCGGCAAATAAAAGGCCCGCGTAGAAAGTACACGGAGAGTGAGAGAAGCTCGATGACCCGTTCAGGCGGGCAGAGCGATCCGCTCGTCACGGCGTCACGGCGGAGCGCACTGAAAGATGACGGACGGCGACGCGAAAGCGCGAGCGGCGAAAGTGCGTCCGCGCGCGCTCGGACCTTTGCTCGCACTGCGGTCTAGTCGGCCCGCGAGGAAAACCGAGCCGACGACTCGGCGCGCGCGGCTCGCTTGGCTCGGCAGTTGGCGCGCGACGCGAACGCAAGCGCTTACCTCGGGCGATTCTCTGCTTGACGAAGTCGTTCTCCTGCGGCGTCTCCAGCGAGACGGCGTCCATGCAGTGGCGCCTGCAGATGTTCCTCGCGTCGAGCCAGTCGACCTCCAGGCTCCTCGTCGGCGCGTGCTCCCAGCTGAAGAAGTACGAGTGAACGACGCCCCTGGCGTCTCTGTACGACGCGTGTCGCACTCCTGTACGCCAGAGAAGCCACTTTAGGGATGGGCGCCGGCAACGAGGGCAGGGGCGCCGAGCGGCTCTCCACCGAAAGATTTCCCGGCGCGGGCAAGCCCGTCGCCTTGACGCACTCCGACGCGGTGCAATGTCGCTTCGGATGCCCGTCCCGACGATGGGAAAATGAGATTTTCCTCTCGCGCGCGCGCGGCCTACTTGAGGCAGCGTTGCGTCTTTCGACGCGACTCGCGATAATTGTTTCTCTTCGTTCTTCCTTTTTTTCCGCTGTAGTGGTCGACGTGCGATGGATATACGCGCGTTTTCGATCGCGCAGGCTAACGACGACGCACTGCCCGCGCGTATACGTGCGCGGTCATTTCGAGGTCGACGCTCGGCCAACGCGAGTAGCCGGACAAGAAGACGTCGCGGCAATTTCAAGCGAGCTTTGTGAAGGAGAGGAGTAGAACGTGCCCGCGATCAATAACGGAGCATCGGCTCGCATTCCGCAGACAGCCGACTCTCTGGAACGTTCGAGCGCAAGAAGCGCACGCGGCGGTGATACTCACGGCTGGCGCAGCTTCTCGGGTCGGGCAGCGCGAGTCTCCGCTGCGCCGTCGCCACGGCGATCAGGCCGAGCAGCAGTACGAGCAGTGCAGCAGCCCTCATGGTCTCTCGTTCTCTCTGCAACCAATCCAGATTCGTCGGCGGCTCGCGGCGGCGCGCCTTCGCCCGATCCGCCCTCGAGGAGGCGACGCCGTCGCGTTCCGCGGCGGGCGCGCAGGAAAGAGCCGCGGCAATGGCTCGCCGGCAACGCGACGCACGCGCCGCGCGTTGCGTCACTCCGGCGCGCGAACGCGCGAACGCGCGAGCGAGACAAGCGGCGGCGTCCCGATTGCAGCTTTTCGCGGCCTTGGGGCTCAAAAGCTTCGCCGACGCGCGCGTCCGCTCACTCCGGCGCGCGAGCGAGGCCGCGCGAGCGCTTCGCCTGCGCCGGCCGTGGCGCCTCTCGACGCTCGCTTCGCCGATGGCTCTCGACTTTTTTGCGTCGCCCAGGGGAGCGCAAAAATAACCTTAACGGCAGTCGCGAGATTTCAGGCCGAAAGAATAAGGACTATTGCGGGAAAGGATGCGATTTCACCTCGTAAAAATCGATTAGTGAAAGCCCCGCGATCAGTTTGATGGCCGCGTCGCCCGATCCGCGAGCGAGCGTCGTTCCCATGATAGATGTCGCGCGCTCGCGCCAGTGAACGGTCTCCGCGTTCGCGAGAACTAACGGCGCGTGGCCCAGTTGCGCCGGACTCTCGGCGGGCACTCCGCCTGGCGCGTCGCCGGGATCGCACGAGAGCGTCGTCCGCGAGCGCCGAGAGTGGCGAAATCACCGCGCTTGCGGCACCCGCGCGCTTCCTCCGCGCGTCCTCCGCGCGCGGGCGCCCCGCGGCGCACAATGCCCGCGTTGCGCCCACGAATTGTCGAAACGCAGCTGGACGCGCGGATAGAGATCGCGCGTCGCGCGAGCGCCCCGACGGAAGACCCGGCAGCAGCGCGCGGCCCGGTGAGGCGCGCTTTCTCCGCGAAAATCCGCCGCCTCCGCGCCGGTCGTTCCCGGTGCAACGGCACGGCCGCGACGCTTTTTGCCCGGCGACGCGGCGACCACTTCCCGTGCGGAGAGACGGCACGTCGCGGGGCCGTTGCGCAAAGCGAGCGAGCGAGCGAGCGAGCGTTGACTCGTTGCGCAAGCGGGTCGCGCGGTCGCACGTCGCGGCGCCGCTCGTCGACGACGCCCACGCGTCCCTGCGGCCCCGCGAGTGCGGCGACCCTCCCGCGCGCAGCAGTCCGTCGCTCGGCCGGAAGAGCAGCTCCGTGCTGGATCTGTTCCGCATATCGGTCTTTCTTTCTCTTTGTTTTCTCGGTGCTCTTTAGAAAGCGCCGCGCGGGTGCCTCGGCTACGCCGACTGCGTGGCCGGGCGTCTCGCCGGCGATTCCGCCGCGTTCGGGCGGGACAGCTTCGCGAAAGGACCGTTTGTCGATCAACCGTCGCAGTTTCTCTCGGTTTATTGACTTTCTTGCGCCGCGAGCCAAACTCCGCGTCGGTTCGTTGAACATAGCCGTCGCCGTCGCGGGGACCCGACGGAGTGCCACTCGCACGTGCGCGTTCGCTGCGAGTTTCGTCGCGGCCTCTCCGCCTGCCCTCCCCCTCTGCGCGCCCCTGTTTTTTTCTTCGATAGCAAAAAGAGGCGCGAGCGCGAATTTTTCGTGAAAGCTTCCGCGACTCGCGGCCGCGCTTATCGAACTGTCACCGAGGAACAGAGCGAACGCGGCGAAACGAGTCGCGCGCGTCGACGGGTCGTCTCTCGTCGCAAACGACTCGGTCCTGAGAAAGCGCTGTTTCATTAACCTTCGCAATCGAGGAAGATAAAAAGAAGCACAGCAGGAAGAGGACACTTCGTCGTACAAACATCGGTCAATTTGCACCGTTACAGCGGTCAAATATGCATAACACGGATTCTCTCGAGGAGTCGTTGAGAAAAGACAAGCGATCGCACTAGCGTTTCACTTTCTTCTCGAGCGCGAACAGAAGGAAGGAAGATCGCCCGGAGCGCGATTGCAATGAAAAGTGGATGCGAGATAAGCGTCCTCGCGGACCAGTCGACGGCGAAGGCGCTCTCCCGGTCAAACGTCCTCGCTTGCATAACTGTACAACGTCAAATTCCGGTCGTCGCGTATGAATGCAGGAGTCGCCGCGTGATACGCCGATTCTGGTAGCCGCGCTTCGGTCGCGATCGACGCTGTTCGACAAAAGAAAACAGAAAAAAAAAATAGACGATCGGCCGGATGTGCGCGCGACATCGGCGCGCGTTACACTTGCCGTCCTCCCAGGCGCGAACTATTGACTCGGAGAGCGCAGCTCCAGCGGCACAAAGCGAAGGAGCCGAGAATGGCGAAGCAGCAGCAACGGCCGCCGCTGCCGCCGCTGCCGCCGGTCCGTTAGCTGGCCGGCTTTATATATAAACCGACGCGTCACTTACGACCTCCAAGCATCTTCCCTGCCCACGAGATCCAGATCCCCAGATCTCGATGCCCGATTGATCTTCATTCCCCATCTGACGTTTACTTTTCTTCTGTTTTTGTTTTCACTTCGCGGGCGCGAGAACAGTTTTAATGACGATCGAGGAAGCGAACAATCTCGGTGGCCGACACGCCATTTCTATAACGCTACGTCAGTCTGGTTTTCTTTTTCTTTTGTCTCTGCTAGTATCGTGCAAACGCAATCGCGACTGTCGAACATTCGGAGAAGTCGCGCGACTCGACGAGGCAGGCCATCATCGACGATCGAGGAAAAAAGAGTTTCAACAAGATGGCACGGCGCGTCTTCGACTCGGCTGCCGCTCGACGTACGGGCACGCCGACGCAATCGGCATGCACGAGGCGTCGTTACGCAACTGTCGATTCTCGTCGGGTTCCCCGTCCCCCTCGAGACCGAAAATCGCGCGGGGTTACCCGTGAGAGCGTGCCCGAGCGACGCGACGACGAGCCGTCCGGGATTCGCGCCGCGAACGTGCGTTTCACTTTTGGACGCGCGGGAGGCGTTAACGCCAAAACCAAACTCGCGCCACTTTCGATCGTCGCGGCCTTTCAAATTCTATTCAAATGACGCGCGCGCGCACGTCAGTTAAATTATATAGGTAAGTAAACCGCGCGCGCGTCGCGAAAATTGTCGAGAAAGAAAACGACAACGGAGCGGCGAGTCGAAGAAACGACAACCGCTGTCGCCAGTGGCGAACTCGTACTCCCAATTTTGCCGGCAGACGTGCGTAGATGCGGTAACGGCTATCGTAATTAATAGAGTGTGTTACTTAATGCCCTGTTTGTCGATTGATCTAATTTTTTTCTCGCGCGCGCTCTTTCTCTCTCTCTCTCTCTCTCTCTCTCTCTCTTTCTCTCTCTCTCTCTCTCTCTCTCTCTCTCTCTCTCTCGCTCTATCTCTTTCCGACGGGCAAGTCGGCGGAGAATAATTACCGATAAAATGACCGGAATGTAACGGCACATTTTTTCTCCCGACACTCGCGCATCGAGATTTGAGCCGGCCGCAGCTCGGCGTTTCTTTGTCGGGAGCAGCCGTCGTGCGTTTTGGCTCGCTGTTTTCGCGACGGGGCCTCGCGAGAAGAAGACGTCCCGCCCGGGCGCGTTGTCAAGAGCATCGGAGAAAGACGAGAAAACTCACCAAGCGGTCTGCCGAAGGAGCTAAGCTGGCGTGCAGTGGACAGGCGAGAGAAGCGGCGGCGAGTCGGTCTCGAGAGCGACGCTGTGTCCTCGGGGCCGAGCGGCTCTGGGTCTTGCGAATCGGAAACGCGAGAAAGGAATGAACCGGCGCTGGCGCTCGTCGCTTCAGTATATACTCGGCCCACATTCCCCGATGCTCCGAGTAACCTAAATCGGCCCCACCGCGCGAGCACGCACACGCGCGCCTCCCGCCGCAGCCTCGTTGTGGGGGCCTTTTTTTTCCTCTCTCCCTCCCTCCCCTTCCCGTCCGTCAGGTGTATCGCCGTAAGGCCCACTTTTCTCTCTCTCGCTCGCTCGCTCGCTCCGGTGTTATTTTCGGATCGGTTTTTGCCGTGCGATCCGCTCCCCTTCGCGCTGATGTAAGCCCGAGACTCCTCGCTTCCTGGCTCCCCGCGATTTTGTAATTGCCGCGCCTCGTCCTCCGGGTAAACAACAGCGCGCAGCCTGCCGTTTTTGCCCTCCTCGTCGCAGAAGCGCGCGCCTCCTAACTGTGCGCGCCGATTCCGAGCGCGAGCGCGCGTCTCTCTTCAAGGCTATTGAACTTTTCAAACTTTTGGTGCTCCGGTCTTTTCTTATTTTGCGAAGGGCTTGCGCAACGCCCAAGTATCTTTGCCGACTCGTTGCGACTGAAGCGCACACAGCTTTCGTCGAATTGCCATTTTTGCCCGCGAAAGATCGATGCGAGGTCGATTTATTAAATCTCGAGGAGCTCTCCTCGCGCGGCTCAGCACAAATACAACTTCCAGTTGGTGGAGTTTAATAAATATTAATCTTTATTATACAGCACACCTGTGGGGCGATTGGAATTTACGAGAATCTGCCGTGTAGTCGATCAAACGATCGTGAAAGTTGAATTTATGCATGAGATTATCCACGCTCGGGCGTCTTCAATTTTTAATCATTTTCTTTTAAATTTCAGTCTTCTGCACTTGCCTTTTTATTTTTATTTCATTATTTCTTTTTTCATTTTTATTGAACATCAGAGAAAGTTGTCGGCTATTCGAATACAGGAGAGATCAAAGTTAAATGAAGCAGCCAAAGTTTAGAGAAACGATCAGCGAATAAAATGAGAATTTTTTTATTAGAAGCAATACGCCCGCTTGCAATCTTGATCGCAAAAATTGGCTCGGACTAACCGATTAAAATCAAAGTTATTTGCCCGCATTCTTCCCGAGTATTAAAAACGCTACGCCAATTCACTGTATTTATATTACGACGCGTTGCTTATGACGCCAATGTAATAGTCGAACGAGTAACCAGTCGCCTTCGCACGGAATAGCGTACGTCGATGGAGTCTTTGGACGGCGTTGGTCCAAAAACAATCGAATGCAAGAGTTTGAGAGAGTCGGAAATTAAGGATAAGAAAGGACACGAGACGAAAGAAAGAAATCGCGGGGATACGGGAAAATTGGAACGATTCGGAGATCACTGAAACGATTAACTCGTTATTTTTATCGGTTCTCATTGTATCGCCTACGGCGATACCAGTTGTTCATTGTCCGTCTATACGTTCGTCATTTCTCGAGCATTGAAATAGCAGGACGTTCGACAGGATTGCCGTCTCCAATCTGAGGCTGGATCGCGCCGAAGATCGAGGATGAATGAAACGCCTTCGAGCTATGTCACGTGTCACGGACAGAGGTCGCACGGGACTTTCTTGAAAAGAAACAGAAACAGAAACAGAAACAGAAAAAGAAAAAGAAAAAGAAAAAAAAATTGCATAAATTAGGCGCGCGAAAGCGTAGTCGCTGTTTTTACACGAGCGGTTTTCGAGGAAAAAGCCAAGACGACCAAACGTCTGCCCGCATGCGATATCGCTAATTGTTTGCAGCCGGGAGAGGCGCCGCGCGCGCGCGCGTAATCGACCGCGACGCTCGCTCCCTTTCTCCTCTCGCTGCATATATACGCGCATTAAAACGCACGTGCGCGCGCCGGCACTTCGAGCGTTTCGCAAGCCCCGGAGAGCAGCGGCGAGGACTGCCAACGAGTTCCATCGCTCGCCACCGAGTGTGTGCTCTTTCCTGCCGAACGCGAGCGTGTTTTTCCTTTAGCTCGCGCGTAGCCTGGCCCACGAGATCCAAAGACAATGGGGGCCGACGCTTCGAACACACGGATTGGCTTTCGTCATTTTTCGATGCTGCACGCTTAGATAACGAAGAGATTATTTGGCGGCAACAAAGTCTCCATTATTCGATGACTCTACCTCAATTTTAGCTTCTTCTATCTGAAAGATGCCGGTCCCATCTCGCCTGCCACTAATCGTCTTCTATTTCCTCGATCTTACGTCTGTGGCTTTTCTCACTCGCCAGTAGTACTCATTTTATTCGCATCCTGTCGTCGTATCGGCTTTCAAGATATTGAAAGTCTATTTTACCGCATGCCACAATTACATATTTAATCAAATTGCCAGAAGATACACTTTCACATTACTCTTCGATAATCCGACATCTCGCAACTCGCCATTTAAAGAACAATAAAGTATATACACTTCTCATATGCCTACCGATTTTACGTGCCTCGTTACAGAAAATAAATCTGAAAGCATTTACGCCACCAATTTTAACATTGCACGCGACGATATTACCGACGAGCTCAGGAGCGAACGCAATCGTGCGAAGCACGTCCTGTGGTCGTTACGAACGAGGCAAAGAATTAGCTTGATATCAAAGTTATGGACCAGGAGGTTCCATTAAATGGCATCTACATTAAACTTCACTTGACGCGTTCTTCTCGGCGTTCCTGCGTGTACCCCAGGACATATGTCGAGCCTGTCGTTCTTTGTTTTCTACTGCCACGTGTCTATTCTAATCATCGGACGATATTGAAGTTCATCTGTCTGTCTACCCACACAAGTATTGAAGAAGAGCGTCGAATGCTTCGAGCGCAATGTTTCACAGCGTTTTCCTGGTGGCGCAGTCCTGACTAAGACTAATTGCGCGTAATTCGTGCACCGCGTGGGACAGCCTTGCTTTCGCAATGTATTGCTGATCGCGCAATATTCTTAGTTCGCCAATCAAATGCATCAGTGAGATGACGACATTTGTGGATTATCGTGGAACGAATGGCGGCTACTCAATGCCACGGTCTTGCGGACGCTGTCGCTCCTCGACCTGCTTACTCACAGCGCGAAGCCGGGATGAGGATGCGCGTACGCGCGCGCACCACCCCCCGGTCGATCTGCGTATATGCGCCAACTTCTCAATTGTTTTTCATTCTTTTTTCTTTTCACAACTACATAATACAGTAAATAACAACTTGTCATAATTACAAATAGACACTGTAAATAATGAGATATTAATGTAATGTGCACGCTACCTTATCCTATGACTACGTTATCATGTAATCTTTTCTTATCATTTTTTGCTCAAGTTATCTTGGCTTTGTAATGCACATTCAATTTTACGTACTTACCCGAGCATAGGCCACAGCAAGATTCTGATTACACAGCGAACAGTCGACTGTTCAAAGAAAAAGCGTCAAGTTTATTTCATCTCATCTTTATACATTTTTATTGACATTTTTTGGCATACGAATTGGCTAATATATCGGGCCGTGAAAATATTAGCTAGCGCAATTAATGTTATCTATATAAGTCAATACAAATTGATTTTTCTGCAGATTAAAAATACGCGTAAAATTTTTAGTTACAGAAGCTTTGAATTCAGCTGATACATATCCCAGACACGGGTTAATTTGCAAAGCCCGTTGCGATTTCGGTGACCTATCTTGAAAACTTGGAGTGCACTAAATAATTACATACTATTGATTCAGCTTGGGGAGCGATGGAACTGCGACTTTACTTAATAGCTCGATTTACACTATTTCATGAAAGTGTGTTTTTCTTAAAATGTCTGGTTCTTATTGAAATTGCGATGTGGAATATTATAATTGCAGCATCTAAAAACTAGGATTTGCTGCAAACTTACATTGAAACCTCAAATATCTTACAAGTAATTTATTGTAGTAATCGAGTAACTCGAATGATTAATTATAAATCATGTTTAACTTAACAAGCTATTGTGAAACATAATCTGACGTGTCTGACGAAACACGTCGCAGTGAGTATTATTACATGAAGTCAATTTATCACGTATGCCATGTTTTTATTAAACTTTCTTATATAGACTTTTTTGAAAAGGATTTTGTTTATGTCCACAAATACTCAAACGATGCACACTATGCGTTCCAAAACGTAATATAACATATGTAATTGTAAGATATGATTCATAGGCTCTCAGTTATAAAAGAAAACGGATCGTCTTATTGCAACTTTGTCAAGTCCATATAAAACGAAAATGATTTTGCCTTCCGTGAATGACAAGTTTAATCATACCACGTTTCTTGCGAAAATTATTCTGTTTTATCGAAGTAATTTTCGATAAATGAGTTTCTTTTGTTCTGATATTACCGTGAGAATGAATACAATAGCGCCGACTTATAGACAAAAGACCGACAAATAGAAAAATTCAAAATTGATCATTATTATATCAACGACTGTTCGTTTCATTTTTCCACTCAGTTTTTCCTGTTAATTTCTTTTTCAGCTATTTCTACGAATTCCAATCATGTTTTCATCGAATATGATTGACATTTCTTTTACAACGAAATATTTTAACCTATTCATATATATATTGTAATATGATTTTAAACAATTAACTAGAATTTTCATCATGCCCAATATAAAAAAAATTTACATGAACAAAATTATGCAAAGTGAAAAAATAGGTTTGTAACTGACTGAAATCAATATAAATGAACCTTTGATGATAGGCGACTAGAATATAGATCAGACAAAATTTAGAAAAATTTTAATTGGATCACTATAACAAAATAGTAGTGAAAAGTATTAGACTGCGTATTTATTGCATTTGAAATTATCTGAAAAGTGGGTGAAACTAATCAGTCAGAAGTAGAAAAGAATTTTGTATTTTCTCATACTTCGCATCCTTCCTGCAGATAATTTCATGACTATTGTTATGCGCGCATCAGCTGCTCCGCTGACACAGATGAACCGATGAACAAGTGTTTACAAAATAGACATGGAGAGCCAAGCCGTGCAGAGTGAAGACAATGTTTCCGAGAAAAAAGATACTTGCGCGTTTTTTTTCAAAAAAAGAAATGCGAAAAATCGTCAAACGAGGAAGCAGGAAAGTGATGGTAAGTAATGTCAACTACAAATTCAATTATTACACTTCCTACATTCATTTATTGTGGTCACAGAGGTTATGTAGCAAATTCAAACTTTTGGTTGAAGAATTTGTATTTTATTATCCGTCTTATTAGACTAAATTTTGTAGATTTACTAAGGATTTTATTTATGACTACATGCATGACACATACTTTCAATATTATATGTCAATATTCAATAAATCAAGACTATTTGTTTGCAATATAAATGGTATATATTTGTAATCTAAATTTTGTTTTATAACATGAGTTGAAATAAAATGAAAATTATTATTTCAGATGATAGTGACAATGAAACAACTATTGTAAAAAAGGCAAAGAAAACAAATTCAAGTCTTTTGTTTCAAAGTGTACGCATAATATTAATTCTACATTGTTAACTAATATTCCAATAAAATATCACAATACTGATTACAGACAAACTGTAAAAGAAAGAAAGCACTTGAAAATGATGGTAATAGTGAAAGTGAAGAAGACTCTATAACAGTTAGCTACAAAAGTAAGAAAACTCCACTACTTGATGGTCCAAGTGATCAAGGAGCAACAGCAGTTCTAGAAACAGAAACTGAGCTTGATAAAGATGCCCAAGCTATATTTGAAAAAGCTCAAAAAATAAACAAGGTATTTATTAATCATTCTGTCAATTTTTTATTTAATAACGAATATAATTATTTTGACTTCTTACATTATCTATTATACAGGAACTTGAAGGAAGGGAAGATGATAAAATTTATAGAGGTATGAATAATTATGCTCAGTACTACAAGAAAAGAGATACTGCAGCTGGAAATGCATCCAGTGGTATGGTTCGTAAAGGTCCAATAAGAGCACCAACTAATTTAAGAGCGACTGTACGATGGGATTATCAACCTGATATTTGCAAAGATTACAAGGAAACTGGATTTTGTGGATTTGGAGGTAATTTTATATTGTTTTCTTTTTTCATTTTGCATATAAATTATTTATGAACCGACATTTTTTACAGACAGTTGTAAGTTTCTTCATGACCGATCTGATTACAAGTTGGGATGGCAGTTAGAACGTGAAGGAGCGACTGGCTCTAACGATCTTAGTGGTGATGAAGATGATAAAAAATATGAAATTGACAGTGATGAAGAGCGTCTTCCATTCAAATGTTTTATTTGTAGGAAATCATTCACAGATCCTATTGTCACGAAGTAAGTAAAGGCGCCTTACTACTTAAATAAAGTTCTTAATCTATCACTGGATATACGATTTAAAAATTAATGTACTTTTTATAAGTTCATTTTTAACATTTTATTCGTGCAGGTGTAAACATTATTTTTGTGAAAAATGCGCGTTGGAACAATATAAAAAAAGTACGCGGTGTTATATCTGCAACGTGCAAACAAATGGAGTATTTAATCCAGCAAAAGAAATTATTAAAGCAATGGAAGAAAAAAAAGCTGAAGATGAATCGTCTAATGACGATGACGATGATGACTAAAAAATAAAAAACTAAAAACAAAAATTTGTATTCTTTACAACAGATGATTGTAAATAGCTTTCTGAAAACATTGACAGATTAAGTTATTTGACGTTTAAAACCACTTTCTATTTAACAAGTTGAGAGCTAAATGCTTTCGAAAATATAAACTATGTATTGTTAGAAATAAAACTACCTAATAGGATGAAGAATTGTAGATAAAATATTATGCTTTTACTCTAACTGATAATCTAATAATGTATAATTTCTTTCAAAATTTCATACACCCAAAATAAAATTAGTGATAAACTATACCTAAACGTAAATAAGAGCTCCGTCGGCAGGAAGCGACCATATTGAAACATTTTATTCGTCAGTCGTCAGCCGATTGGCTGTCGATGACGTAGCGATTGGCGCGATTAGATCAACACGAGCAGTGATTATCGGACATACTTGTTTATTTATTTACTATTTTATTATTATTAGTTAAGTCTAAGAGCTAAAAATTTTCGTCGGCGATCGATATAATTAAATTATAGTAACATGTTTTTCACGTATTTTGACATTCTGATTCCCAGTTTAGGAAAGCGTATAATAGTTAATTAGATATATATACATATTTACAATTTCAGTGTTAGAACCACGATTACTAAGAAAAATTGCAGCACTCTCATACTGCATTAATGATACTTTGTTTCTTAATATATGATGAGTACATGAATTTTTCAAAAATGGTAGAAATATTGGTTAAAATTGCAGATTGACTCGCAGCAGAATGACATTTTTTTCTTAAAATGATATATTGTGTTTATAAGCATGCCAAAGCATTTTCTGTTTTATGATAACTACCATGAGTATTGAATATGTTTTGCAAAATACGAATTTGAAAAATGATACAAACTGACAAATAAAAAAATACATAATGTCGAATTTGGAACTAAAAATATAGGTCAAGGTATGTACAATATGTTGTTCCGTTCGCGTGGTCGCTAATTGCGACATCTTTCTGGACTCTGTGAGAATGTTACCTTGGTCATTATAATAGTATTTACGTTTAAATGCACTATAGTGAATAAAATTTCTGTTTAATTTATTGTTGCTGTGGTTTAAAATTTATTGACTTCATTTTATTTCATAAACAATTTCAAGGTGTGACGAATTTTAACTTGAATGAATAAGCATATAACAACAAATAAAATTTCTGTTTTATTTATTGCGGGTACTGTTGAGGATTTCACTTGCATACAGTCAATTTAGTTTAACAAGAATACATGCAACGTACTATATTTCATTGAAGAAAAAAATTATTCAGTATATTTTCGCCTAGGGTGCAGTGCTATCGAGCCACCTGGGGGCCTATTCTGAAAAAAAATTTTGTGGTAAATCAGTTTGTCACTTCAGTTTACCACAAAATTAATCACTTTAGATGTGATAAATGCTTATGACATGTGCTAAAATTTTTTTTCAGAATAGGCCCCCTGTGCGCCATCACGAATTTTTATTTAGTTAATTTTTAAAGTTCTAATTTCGAATGATTACGTTTACAATTTTCACAAACCTCAATCGCTAAGAATTAAAATATCATTTGGCACACATATATGTAGAATCTATCATCGATTGTGGAAAACATTGGAGCCGCTTAAACAATTAATTATTCTACATAATCACAAGCATTTTTTTGTTAGTAAATTTTTTCTATATTCTAAATAATCATGTCATAGAAAATCACTTGGCTTGGACTACTAAGAAAAGCTGTAACTTTCGTTGGAAAAAATAGCGCTATATTTCATAATTAAATTGTTAATGATAAATTCATGGTTATAGGTCCCAGCTCTCTGTCTTTAAATTCAAAATGAAATTATTTACATAATATGTTAAGAACATCAAAGTGTTTCCACAGACATCAATCGGCCACAGAAATCTTCGTAATTTCTCTTTAGCTTTCTAATTTTCTACGGCTACAAGGATAAATAATGATATTGTTGGATTCAGCACATTTGGATCTATAAAAATAGTCTATCTGTGAACTTCCACGCTGGAGCCCCTTTAAATATTAAAAAAATTTATGATAACAATTAAATTTCTATCACAAGAAAAGTTTACATGATTTTTATTCTGATCCAAAAAATAGAACATCTTTTAATAAAATTCTGAAACAGCAATAGAATGAATAGTAAAATAAGCTTAGCGCGTGATGCTAGCGACTAGTCTTAATTAAATAGCAAGCTCATATAGCATATAAAATTATTAATATTATTAAAAAATATTAAATCATTCGTATTGCACATCCTATAAAAGTTAGAATAATAATTTTTACAAAATAAAAATTTTTTCTTGAAACATTCGTTTATTTATTTAATAAAACAAGTAAAAGAAATTGATATGAATATTTTAACCTTTTTTTGAATATATAGCACTTTGTGGGTAACGTAATGCCATCTATCGGTCGATACGTAAATAGTCAATTCTGCTAACTTCAGTATTGTTTTCAATTAAATGTGTATTTACGTTTGGAAACTTCATTCCCGCGAATAGCCTTGCAGCTGCGAGGAATCAAATTATAACCTTGAAATCTAGTGTTTGCGTTGTACACTGCAGTTACAAATACTTGTATCTAATTGTGTTATCATGAAACCATCACCATTAGTAGCCGACGAGATGTTTCCTGAAGGTGCTGGACGTTACCTGGCCTTTGAAATGGTCACGGATAACATGGAAGAATTCGTTAGTTGATTTGTTTTACTCACTCAAAACTATCATTTGTGGCATTTGTAAATAATTTTTCTAAATTTTCTTTAATGTAGGCTGGTGGATCAGGACCAATCATGATTGATATTGGAGGCGATGAAAAAGCAGTTCATGCAGACTTTTTCAACGGTATGAGCGACACATAGTTTAGATTTAACCTCGATCAAAAGCATTATTTTCGCAAGTGCAATTGTGCACGACACGTTCTTCGTTTTTGAATGATTTTTATTTTTAGATTTCGATGATTTATTCAACGATGATGATTTGGAGTGAAAATCAACTGTACAACAATCACTTGTCGGCAAAAATTCAATAACTGACTATGGTTTATTGATTAGCGGTTCAGATTGAAGCAATCAATCACTCGGAAGTTATGTGATGATGTGTGATTACATTTATTTTGTCATATTAAGTTGTGAATTATAATGTATAAGTTGTGATTAATGTAATATAAGGTTCAAAATACTTTTCTTTCTGTAGACCAATTATTAATCTTAAAAGCTAAAATCATTGTAAAATTATTTCATGTAATATCAATTTATTTGATTATCAAGTCTATATTGGGTATGTATTTACATATCAAGAGACAATTTTCACGTTCAATCGCAAAAATAAGTCGATCTTTAAGCTCAATAAGACAGGAAATGCTATAAAAAATTGCTTAAAAAGTAATTTCCGCATTCGCAGTTATGTACTAGCTTTCATTTTTTTTCTTAACAGTATTTAAAAATTTTTGCCAAAATATTTTCCATTATAATAACTTTGCACCACTACATTAATTATATTCACGAAATACATTCAACTAAGATTCATATCAATTTATATAAGTATTCTATCGATTAATGTGAAAAACCAGCACATTTTTCATTTGATAGTATGAAGAAACAATGCTCTTGTCTTAAATTAGGGTGCTTTTTTGTTGTAGATCAATCAATGAAGATCAATATTTTGCAATGTATTATTACAATTTATTTATATTTCCAAATCAAGGCTGACGCGTACCTTGTCATTATATCGTGTTGTTTTGTACCACAGAAATATATAAATGTGCCATTTGAAAAAAATGAGTAATAGCATATATTTTATACATCTACCATAGATATTGTTGTAAGATTATAATTTACAATACATTTATACGAGGTATTGAACCTGCAAAGACGATGCACAATTAGAATAGCACCGAGCTTTTTCCTCAGTCATTCTCAATATCTTAAATGATGCTTTCATTTTGCACTTCTTAACTCAACTAGATAAAATCTTAATTATGCACTCTTATTGATAATGAAAAAGAAAAAAAAGTGTAGGAGACAGGGAGGGGTAATGAGGCTTTACTGAGCTATGCTTAAAACAACCAGAAAAAAAATTGTGTACTCTATGTTTTTCTATGTTTTATCTCTTTCTAAGTTGTTAATTGGCCCCAGTCGACGTAAAATTCACTCAAGATCTGGTCTCTATCTCTGCCAATAATTTTGTTACACACCTTACAAAATTATTCGATTTCAACAATACACCTCGTTCACTCAAATACGAGACAGAAAAAAATTTTTTTTCTCCTCAAAAAACCAAAAGTTATCCCACTGAGCATTTACACAATTATCTCATTCTTGCCTCTCAATGCACATGTCCTTATTTTTCTGTATAGATCTCACAAAAATAAACTCGAACTTATACACAGTGATATTGTCACGTATTTGAGTAATACTCTTGAAAACTCTCGCTAGACACCGTGATCAGCGTCGCACACTTACACCGTCAGAGCTTTTTATAACTCGAGATCTACAAAACGCTCTACCGTAATAGAACATACCGACTACTGACATCGTCTGCCCGATGTCACGAGTGACCCGGTAATTTTGCACTTTATAAAATTCTTTGTTTTTTTCTGTGAAAAGAAAGTTACATTCATAGATAGAGCACGTCAAGCCCCAAGTCTAGCCTTTTCAAAAACGAGGAAGTGCTAGTTCATCTCAAGGTCACTATCAACTTGCTCGTCCTGGTCGCTTTCTTCCTCTAATTCCTCCTCGTCTTCCGAGAAATATTGTGGCGAATAAGCGTCTTCTGAAAGTGATGTATGAGAGGATGACGGTGGTCTGGATGTTTCGATCTTGACGTCAATATCATCCATCGATGTACTGGGTCCTGGCATTGTCACAGGTATGAATTTTTCCAAATCTCCAGATGCCATTTCTGGAGTAAAATAAAATAGTATTTAATACGAAAATGTTCTGACTTTGAAATGTTTGTTTATACTTACGTTCAACATATTTTTCCAGAGCTTTTGGAATCATAGATTTGGCTTTCTGCAGATTTTCTTCTGTGCATTCCCCTTTGTCAAGGCCTTTGTTAAAGTTAAACAGCCATTAATATGTATAGTTTCAACTTATTTACACTAATGGTCATTTAAATTAGTTCTTTATTTACTACTCACCGAAAGATAATCCCATTTCTTTTAGAATTTCAATATCATCATGTATTTCAAACTTATCATTAAAATTCAACAGGTACTCTGTTCTGTAAACAACATCGCTTTATTAATAAAGGTATGCAAGGCTACACTTTTATAGATTGTCAAATACATACTTGTCATTGGAAATACTGCAATTCACAACAGTTTTTCTGTCTGTGTTGATTATAATAAATGGCAATTGAATTGCTGAGTTTGGTTTTGGTGGACCATAGACAGACTCTTGAAGGCGATTTCGCTCCACTAAATTCTTTATTGCAATATGCTGTAGAATTATTCTATGTAATTGCTGTGTCTTAGCTTTAATTCTCTCAATTTTTTTCTTCTTATCTTTTTCCAAAGATAAACACTCTTGGCGAGAATTAGTGGGCAATCCTAACCACCTAATCTCCTTCTTTTCTTTGGAAATAATGTTCATTGCCATGAGTACATTCAGTGCATCATACACTCTTCTTCTAATGTTCTTTTGATCATATTGCTGAAAAATTACACACACTTAATAAATACATATTCTTATTGTAATATAGTAGTAAAATATATAATAAAAATAATATTCCTTCACACCTGTTCAGTTAGAGAATTTGAATGATTTGGATTTGTGAATTCTCCAACTAACTCATCAGCTACTTCATTGTATGAGGTAGTACCCTTCTTCTTCACCTTTTCACATACTTTCATAGAAAAGTGTCGAAGACCTTTACCTACTTTGTCTGTTTTCCTGCGTTTGCTAAAAGGATACCTGTGATAACAAAATACTATTGTAGAATTCGAATGATTAAAATAGCATATATAATTCACAAATATTATATTTACTCAGGAACAAAGTCGCTTCCTTCTGTATCCTGGCGTTTTCTATTACCAGTATGATCCAAGATTGGACTGATGAATGTTTTTCCAGAAGCATCCTTAATTATTTGCTGATTAGTACTTTGTTGTTGAGATACAATTGCTTGTTTTATATCATTCTACATAGAAAAATAGATTGAACACAGAAAAAGAGATTTACAAATCAATTATTATTATAATTTAACATGTTTATCAATGTTTTAGTACCACAGTGGTATTTTTGTGTTAGTTATGAATTAATGTTTTTAAATGAAAATTTTTAAAATGTAAATTGTATGAAATCATATACAATTCACAAACAAATAAAAGGATTTTATTGTTATCTTATAAAAATATGAAGATACGCAAATAAATGACTTGAGAATATTAATGAACATTGAATTGTTATCACTTTTACAATCTGAATGTTATGTGACTATGATACATGTAAAGGAATATTTTCAATATAATAATATTGATTTTGTAAAGAGTAAAAATAGTTCTAACTAAGGAAAAGTATGAGTGTTACGCTATAAGAAATACAATGGGAAGCAAGTTAAATTAAAATGAGTAGTACAATGAAAAATATGAGAATTGAAATCGCAATATAGATTTGATATTCTCACTATTTGAGCTGCTGTAAGTTGAATAGTTTTTGTCATCATGGGATCAGCAGGTTTCATTGTTGGTACAGTTTGCACTTTAGCATTTTGTATTGGTATGGTCACTAATCCTGTAGAAAAAAAGAATATAATTTAATTAAATATAAATAGTTAATAATATGAACATCATTACATATAACAGACATACTTTGACCAGCACTTGATGGATTTTGAAAGCTTATAGTCCTTAGAACTTGAGCTCCAGAAGACAGAACCTAGTTATGAAATCACACACGTCATTAATTTTGATAAAGAATTTTTTGTTAAAATCACTATTCTTTTTAGATGAAAATATCAATTATAAAAAGAGGCATCATTTAAGTGAGAATTTCTGTGTTTCAATAAATTTGTACAATTTATTGATTATAAAATTCAAGGAAGCTCATGGCATTTATAGGTTATTTTATATCACAGTATTGAGGCATCAAATGTTAAAAATATTACCAAATAGAAAGTTATTGATATTTTCATACATTTTTATAACAAGCTTTTTATTATTATATTTTAATCTATCCCTTTATAAATAAGAAGAAATATGCATAGTAATGAATAAACTCTAAATGAAGTCATCATAAGTATCTTCCAAATTTTTCTAAGGAACAAAATATATAATGATCAAGTAAAATTAAATGTAGTGAAGAAAAATGAATGATATTTAATTGTACAATCAAATCTCATGAAAAATTTCTTAATTCTTAGGCACATCACATTGACTACTATAATGTACAAATCAATGTATACCTGAGCCTCCTGGCCAGATGTCTTGATTAATTTCACATTAGCTGGGCTTGCAGCTCCAACAATGCCACTAATGGTTTTATTAGGTGTACTTTGATACACCTTGATGACTTGTGGATGCCCTGTAAAGAAGTGGTTTTATGTGACTTTATTGTGGATCAAATCATGTTTCATGTGCTTCTAATTGTTAACCAAATGAAGTGAAAATATATAATAATTTATATAAATCAATTCAGTAAAATAAATTAGCAATTGAATAATCTTTTTTACTTTGCATTCATTTGGCAACATTCAAACATATTTTTTAAATTTTTATTTTAACCAAAAGTAATTAATATTAAACATTTGTTCCATCAAAGAAATTAATAAATGAATATTAAACAAGGAATGAAATGCATTATATTTTTCAAAAAGTATATATCTACAAAGTAAAAAGATTCCCAATTTTACAGTGACTAAACTTTATCAAGTAGACATTGAACAGCAATTTGCAATTTAAAGTCATATATTTGTTTACTTTTGTGAGTATCTGATATTAGTATTAGTACTTATAAGAAGTCTTCTATAAATACATTTCCTCTATAGAATTACAGCACAGTTAAGAGGTATGACTGTCATTTAAGCTCTATCACCAGTTGCATGGTTTGCTGATGAATCAAAAACAAACTTGATAACAGAACCAGTATTAATAACATTTGCATGAACGCAATAAGAAACTTGGGAAATTTTCCAAGTAGGGGAGTTAAGCTAAAGTGGACAAAAAAGCATAAACAGCAGGATCATCAGAATATGTAACAGTGAACAGAAGCTCATTGGCCAAACGCTGATAAAAAAACTGATAGCATCATAATAACCACATCCTTCCTCCTTTTGCTCATTTCAACAAGACTAAGAATAGCACGAAATTGAAACGTCGTGTCCTTAAAACATGATTCATCCCCCAGAAGAGCTTGCTCCCAGTAGAAGAGCAAAAGTTCAAGAGTCAAGCCAGCTTTTATTGTAAAGTCAAACCTGATATTTCATTGCAAGCGAAGAAGCGTATTGACCCTCGAGTCGAAAGCGCGTAGAAGAGTACTAACCATTGGCATCATGTATGACAAAGTTGACGGATTTGTTTTGTTGCGTCATCGCGCCGGACGACATCGAGCCCGGGTGATCCTCACTCAGAAAGCGGACGACTCCTGCAAGATCTCGACGGACCTCCTGCGACAAGTGAATGCGGGACGCTTGACGAGCTGAATCTTGGCTGCAGCTACAGAATCGAGGCTTGGTGGTTGGCACTAGGGTATCTCATATCTGCGCCGGGGTTTCTCTGTACTCTCGGCGTGTTCGGAGCGGCGGCAACGAGAGCGGCACGCAGGCACCTCTCTCTCTCTCTCTCTCTCACTCTCCAAAATGGCGCGAGAGAGCGAGTCAAAGAGCGCGCGCTATCGATACTCGTTTATTTATTTACCTCGCAAGAGCGCACCACAAGCCTGATTAGACTTTAGCTGTGGAAACGAGTAGGTATACTATCGGGCCAAACAACGCAGGCCCCGATGAAGGCCGATTGTTGCTAGGTTAAGCAAAAATTCGGATGGCGCGCGACAGTCAAGTTTTGGTCGGACGAGTGCGAGAGTTACGTGCTGCTTGCACACACTTTTAGTCCCTGCTACTCGTCCGCCAGGCTGCTGGCTGGCTGTGCTGCGCTGCTTGCTGCGAATTGGAAGCTTGGCGGCAGGACAAAGTCGAACAGCTGATTGGACGACCAGTATCACGTGGGTCGCCGATAGCGCGCGCGCAATCGCCATGAACACACGCCGTCTCGCCGCCGCTGCCAGCGCGATATACAGATAGCATTGCACGGAACGATTTTTCATAACTGAACTGAAGATAGCTGTGAATGTACAACAAAAGCGGTAAATTTTGCTTTTTAAATTCTTACCTTCGATTGCGTTTATTCAAATTCAGCTTTACTTTGGATTTAGTTAAATTGCTCTTATTGATTAGATGGATAGCAAAACTTAGTACTTGAAGGACGTGACTGGTCGATATTTTGAACACTTAAGTATCATTATTTTTGAGTGATTTTAGGGAAAATATTATGTTTTTAATTTAGTGAAAACAGTGTAACAATTTTAGGTAGCATATTTGACCTTGAAATAGTGATTTCAAAGTCAAATCGTTATTCGGTATTTCGACATGTAAATTAATATACCTACATATTTTGATGCGCTGAATACGAAAACAATGAAACAATAGTATTACTTATAACAAAATAATCATTTTAGAAAGCATATTTGACCTTGAAATAATGATTTCAAAGTAAAATTTTTTATTTGACCTTTCGATCAGAAAATAGGTATACTGTAAGCAGTAAAATTTGGATAATAATTCACCCCAAAGGGATCAAATTTTTGCCACATCCACGCTGTTGATTCTGAGGCATACTGAGAGTGAAAATTGAAATATTTCTTGTAAATGACATTCATAATAAACGTTACTATTTTTCTGCATCCAACGGATACAAAAACGTACGGATATAATTTCGGACAGAAAACGACAGATTCAACATTGAATTGTCTTTTTTATATTCAGTGCATCCAATTACTTAAAATTGCACTGTTAATTCCACAAATAAAATTTTTAACATGGGACTTTCCGTTCCAGGGGGCCTATTCTGAAAAAAAATTTTAGCACGGGGCCTATTCTGAAAAAAAATTTTAGCACATGTCATAAGCATTTATCACATCTAAAGTGATTAATTCTGTGGTAAACTGAAGTGACAAACTGATTTACCACAAAATTTTTTTTCAGAATAGGCCCCCAGACGGTACTGGTCGAAACTTCGACCACCAAATTTGTCCAGTTCTTGACGTGAGGGATTTTGCGATTTATATACAAATATAGTGTAAAAAAAGTCCCACTTCAGCGTCAAAATCCCCGTCCTGAAAAGGTTAATTTAATTTTTCGAATAAGACTGTTTGGAAAATCTTATTGATAAGTTTATTTTTGCAGAGATGTAAGCACAGTTCTACGCGTGTAACTTTGAGTTGCTTCTCTACTTGTATTTCGTAAAAATGTAATTACACCCCAGTAACCTAAAAATGGCACCTTTCGATATGTTCATTCCCGGTTAAATGGGAACGCAGTATACTTTTGAAGCCCCAGTCGTGCGCATAGAGGCCTTACCGTGAAATGTATTCAGCTCGATTCGAAAACCAATCGTTTTGCCAAAAAACGTTTTCTCGTTATAGATTCATTGATAACTAAAGCAGTTGCGTGAATTCGCCCTTAATGCTCGATCTTCTTCGTAATCTTCTACCAAATGAATTTGATCTTAAACATTTTTCTGATTTTCGAGTATAAATATAGAAAGCTTGCCTTAAAAGTGATAAATAATATTTATAAAACTTTAACAAGTTTGTCGTTAATCTAGAGTAATCTATATTAACGAGGCTGTTAAATGGGTCGGAAAATTGTATACGCTGTGATGTAATAAAATGTATGTCACGGCAATGCACTATTGTTTATACTAGAGATAGATTCTTCGTCGATTGCTGCTTCGACCAAGTGCGCTAAAAAAGTGACCAACTCAAAATCTAAGGACCGTAGCTAAAAGCGAATAAATCAATGGAGCATCTTATCCACGCTCGTTCAAAAGTTGTCGAGTACGCAGGACATTTAGAAGCTTTCAGTATGAAAAAATGATAGTGATCGAGGTGGAAGCGGAAGACAATGCTATCCGCCAGAGATTATACATGCTAAACATGTTTCGTTAAAGTTGACATCTCACTCCGGCACTCGCTTACGTCAACGCTGTAAGTGCGCAACGCATGCTCAACGTTCGAAATCGCGCTTTCAAGATTTAACTTGAGATTCAGGCCGAGTCAATTACTTTTTAAACAACTCTTCAAAGACGACGGACATCCTGTCGGTTTGATATACTTGTAAGTATGCCAGGCGACTTTATCGCGCTTCCTGAAGTGGAAGCGACGTTTCGTAAAATTTTTCAAATTCGTTTCTTGATGACATCTGAAATTGTTTCCACGATGTGCTTGTGCGCGCGAACGCGTGGATGTGGCTGCGTCAATCGTCGCGAACTTTTCTTTTTTCAACACTTGCCAATCGAGCTGAGCACGTGGTCTGAAAATATTTGCACGAGATCGTGAACCGATCACAGCTAAACTTTCGATACTTTTCCAAAGAGCAATTAAGGCGTTCGACTTAAAAAATGACACGATACAAATGCCGGGACGAATGAACCAGAACCAAAGTTAAGAAAGACCAGGACGATGTTTAGAAAATAGTGCGTGTTGAGCTTATAGAGTAACTCGTAGTATCTTCGATTTTCTCGTTGCGCTTGCTACTTTATAAGTGTACCTGCCGTTCTTGACGTGTGTCTCGATGGCAGCTAAAATACACGAACTCAGACTACGGTTAGCCCGAACAATGAGACAAGTGCAACAAGGTCATCATTTTACAGTGAAAGCAACGCAAGACATTCTATTAAAAGTAATCAATAGTTAATCACGGGATCGATAAAAAGCAAATATAATCTTATTGATTTTTAATGAGAAAGAAAGCAACCGGCAGCGTGAGAAAGGCGCCAAAGTATCTGCCTAGTTTTCATTTATGCCAGGTTTATAATTTTACCGAATAAGGATAATTATTGTTGTCCAGAATAGCAACATATAAATAGCAAGATATAAAGAAATTTACTTTGATAGCTTGCTGTTACATTTCCTAGTCTTCATTAACAAAAAAGTCGTCAGCCAATTTAATGATGAATATACACATAAATCTGAGTTGCACAGTAACGAGTTGACTCTGCTATCCATTGTCCATTGCTAAATCAAAAAATAAAATGTACGTACTTCTTACATAATTTGCAGCTTTTTATTAAACAAATTAATTTAATTGCATTTTGAAAAACAACTGTTTGATAAAGAGGCAAGTCTCTATAAATAATTTACATTGACAAATTGAACACCGATCAATTGTTTAATACATCATTTTCCTTGTAAAATCGATCGAATAAGCCGTATGTCGTTCCAACTGAAAAAGCATTGCCTCTGTTACAATAACAAACAGGGAGTTTTAGAATACTTTTAATAATCCGTGAGAATAGTTAAACTTTTGGTGAATCCGAGTTGAGGTTTGAAAAATTAATATGAATTTGGATACTTGAACGATGACTGTAAACAAACAGAATAACAGACATATCGACGTGCCTCTGTTATCAATTACCATTTCAACGCTAATATTAGCGTTAAAATGGCAGTTACTTTAAATAGTTACTTAGTTACTTTAGGAAGTCTCTGTAAATAAGTAATATTTTGGAGTAATGGAGATTATTCTGATAAAGGCACGTCCGACGACGTGTTCTAACTGTAAGAACCGACGACTTTGTTTACTTGTCAACATATTAAAAATATATTATATGTTGAATGATTGCTTGACAGATAGTTTTATTCGCCACATTCAATTAAAGTGTTAACGTAGACTTAACAAAATTATGAATCTACGCCAGTTTAATCTAAAATAAGATTTTTTTGAACTTGCAATGCAAAATATTATTCATTTATTTTACTCATTTTATCATTTTCGTGAGAACGATCATTCGTTCGTATACTAAACGAAGCTCTTACTAATGCAAAGAAACTATGAATGCTTAAAAAATAATATTCGACGTTTTCAGAGTAAACATATCTTGTACACTTTTTTTTAATAATCGCAAATCAAGGTCCAACTGAATTATCGCTTCAATAGAACTGAAGACCACACAGTAATCGCAAGCAGATGATTAACTGACGATATTTTGACATCTATTGTGAATAACTGTTTTGTTGCAATTGTCATTTGAGGATGAACTTCTGTTCATAATTTGCCCGACTCTTATAATGTCAAGATTTTATCTTGCACGTTTCGATTTGCAGATGGGTTTCATAGTCGCTTTTTGTCGCAAACATTACAAACTGGAATGCCATGGTTTTCTTACGACCGATTTTCTCTATAATGTAGATTTTAGAGAAAATACCGGGACGTCACGCAGCAAATCACTCTTGAGCTGTGAGCTCTGAAATGGGGGAGAACAAAAAAAATCTTTCGATCCTCATTTTTGTTGACTTTGACAGATAACTTGCCGAAACTGCTGCATACATATCGAGAGTAAGCGAGATTCAACTCCGACAAAACTGCTATTAACTGGCTTTCGATTTCCTTGATTCTACCTACGTCGAATATATAGGTAATTTTTGGCTGTTTCGATTGACTTGTAACCGTTAGGTTACGGATTTTTTTTTAATTTGGCACAATTGTTGTACACATAAAAGTGAGACTTTTCCCAAATTTTGAAGACGATACATTAATTATATCAAAAGTTATTAACAATTAACGAAAAATGATAAAAAATTTTCAAACGATTATATGTATTTTAAAAACTAATAATGATATCGAAGTCGGATTTTTTTGAAAATACTTATAATGCCTTAAAATTTCGTAATAATTACAACAATAAACAATAAAAAATTTTTTTCGAAAGTTATTAACTTTTTGTTTAAACAATTGCTAATATCTCAAAAAGTATATTTTTTTTTTTTTTGAAAAATTCTTGCTCCTGCGTGTTCCTGAGGATTTTTGCTATCGAAAACCATCGGAAAATTCAAGGGCCCGACATATCGGAAGGCGTAGCTCTAATCAAAAGAAGATGCCTCGGTGTACGTCGCAACGGCAGCGGGACGTCTTCGTGGTCTTACGCTGAGGCGTTTTCTTCTAATTAGGGCTACACCTTCCGACATGTCGGGCCCTTGAATTTTCTGATGGTTTTCGATAGCAAAAATCCTCAGGAACACGCAGGAGCAAGAATTTTTCAAAAAAAAAATATATACTTTTTGAGATATTAGCAATTGTTTAAATTGTTTATTGTAATTATTACGAAATTTTAAGGCATTATAAGTATTTTCAAAAAAATCCGACTTCGATATCATTATTAGTTTTTAAAATATAGCCGTTTGAAAATTGTTTATCATTTTTCGTTAATTGTTAATAACTTTTGATATAATTAATGTATCGTCTTCAAAATTTGGGAAAAATCTCACTTTTATGTGTACAACAATTGTGCCAAATTAAAAAAAAATCCGTAACCTAAGGGTTACAAGTCAATCGAAATAGCCAAGAATTACCCATATAAAAGAAAAAAGTAAATGGAACTGCGCGTGCAACGTTCATTGTCGGCGGTCTCGCGGGAAGTGAGCGACACGCGGCACGTCAACGAGCCGTTTAGCCGCGACGCACGCGCGCGAGTCGTCGGGGCGATCGAGGCGGCCGGCAGCCGGCGGCGCGGCCACCGATTCGTTATAAATAGGCCGCTGGCGCTCGCTGGCGGAATGCCCGCGGAATTACAGGCGCTCCCTGTCCTTTGACACCCGCTAAAATTGGATTATTCGCGTACGCGCGGTAAACATCTCGCGGAGCAGGTATATGCAGCGGCCGACGCTCGTGCTAAATCCGGCGCCGCGGCAGCGCCTCATTTTTCCGTTCGGCGCGCGAAAATACGCCGGCGGCCGGCGCGGCCCACGGAAATAGCTATGCGAGCGCGGCAGCCCGGCCCGAGTCAGCCTTCGCGCGACCGACGGCGACGCGCAGTGCCGCGCCCGAGTGGCCTGCGCTAGGCGCGATCGCCGAAGGCCGGAGATGGATCCGAGCCACGATCGGGCGAAACCGAGCGCGCGCGAGGGTGGCGAGTGTAGGCGAGTCGCGCCCGAACACTGTGACATCTTGTAAGTGCGCTGGCTATGGATAAGGAAAGCAATGAAGCCGTCAAGAGTAAAGCCAGTAAAGAGACTTTTATCTTCGGCAGCTGGAAGTGCAGGAATAAAAAGAAGCGCGTGACCTGCAACGAGATCAGCCGCAATGGATCCGACAGGTATCTATCTCCAGCCGGCGTCCACTCGGAAAACTTCGAATCGATTCGTCATTTCAAGGGACAGATCGTCGCCGTACGCGAAGAGAGAGCCGACGCCGCAGCCCGACGTGCCGACCTGCCTGCCCAGGTCGAGCGGCTACAGCGGGTGCGCCGACGGAACGTCGTCGATGGACGAGCAGCAGCAGCAGCAGCAGCAGCAGCAGCAGCAGCAGCAGCGGCGGCGGCGGCGGCGGCGGCGGCGGCCGAGCGGTCGTCGGGCTATTTCCGTGTACGATGAGCTGCACGAGCAGGACTTTTGGTGCCCGAGGTGCAGCGGAAAGATGGAGGAGCCCCGACTTCTCGCCTGCCTGCACTCCGTCTGCAACGGCTGCGTGAACGAGTTCATGAGCAAGGACTACCGGGGTAACGCGCGTCCCTCTAAAGAGGAAAGATGCCAATCGGCACGCGCGTTAAAGCGAAGCACCGGAATGCCGACAGGTCTGTCCCGGCTGGTGCGAGGCCAGCCCGACGGTCTCCGAGTGCAACGCCAGCAGGAAGGCTGCCCGATATGCGACTTCCCTCTGCCGAAGCACGGCTCGCCTGCTCCGCCGCCGCACTACTCGCTTCAGCACAGGCTCGTCATCGACGCCGTCCGCAGGCGACTCTCGCAGCGGGCCATATGCTGCGACTCCTGCGCCGACGAAGTCCAGGTGTGCTATGCGACTCGCGCGTTCGTATTCCCAGCAGAGAACAAGTCTTGTCGGGAAACCAGACAAATCAGGAAGCTTTCGCGCTCCTCTTTCGCGTACCTCTCGAGTCGCCGTTTGAGAATTGACGCGGGACGCTCGTCGTTAGCGAACGCATCTGACGAGACACCGGTGGACTTTTTCGACCTTCGAAAATTGCTTTACGACCGCGAAAGCTGCCTGAAACTGAGAGGGAAAAGTCTGCAATCGTAATAGCGCGCGCACGACCTCGACAGGCGACCCAGCACTGCCCGGCGTGCCTGTGCAACTTCTGCCGAGACTGCGGCGCGGAGCACGAAGCCCGGTATTCGCAGTCGCATCGCGTCCGTCCGCTGTGGGAGGCGGAGCGCATCCGCCGCGTGGCCGTGTGCCTGGAGCACCCGACGCGCCAGCTGAGGTATCACTGCCTGGCCTGCCAGCAGGTCACCTGTCGAGAGTGCATGTGGCGGCAGCAGGGCCACCGCGGCCACGCGAGCGAGGAGGCGGCCAGCGCCGGCGCGCAAGCTCGGCTCCAGCTGGCGACCACGCTGAAACGGGCGAGGAGTCTGCTCGACCGCCTGCTGACCGAGTGCGAGGAGAGCGCTCACCGGCAGGCCGACGGCAGGACCCGGACCGCCTGCGACGTGGCCGGAGACAGGTGAGCCGGCGCCGCTCTCGGGCCGTTGCTTGCTCATTCACTGCTCTTTCTCTCGGGCCGCCAGCGACCTGGCGCCGCGAGCCTGCACCCAGCGGCGAAGTCGCTCCACGCTGTCGTCGCACTCGCGCGAGGCTCGCGAGCGGATGCGCGAGTTCTCGCGGCTGCGGCGCGCCAGGCACCTCATCGACGCCGTGTTCATCGGCGAGGACCTGCTGGCGAACGGCTCCGGTGTCGAGATACTGAGCCTCAAGCCCGTCATCGTCAAGCGGCTCGAGTTCCTCGGCGTTCCCGTCGACTCGTCGGGTACGTGCTCGGCGCACTGCGCTCTCGCCAGGCCGGCTCCCCATCGCGACGCTCTTCTTTGCTCTGCCCGCAGGTCGACTCGACAACAACGCCGCCGCAGCGCGGCACAGCGGCATCTACCATTGCTGCACATTCTGCTCGAGCGGCGGCAAGAAGGAAGCTACCTGCGCTTGCAGTGGCACGATGCCAGGTACGGTGCACGCGCTCGCTTCCGGCCCAACGAGCATGCTTTGGCTTTTGTTGACCGGCGATCGCGAAAATATTGATAATATCGCGCGGCAATTCAATGGAAAATTACTTTTATCGAGCTCTCTTCGCAGGTGGATACAAAGGCTGTGGACACGGACATCCAGGACATCCAGGCGTTCATCACTGGTCATGCTGCGCATCAATTTATCGCGACGGTATTTGCTTGCTACCGCGAAAGTGTACCTTCAAAATAACTCTCTAACAATGTCATACACATTCAGAGCTTCTATTTTTTATAGCTTCAATCGAAAGACTGCGAGAACAAAAACACTTTACTATGGACGATGTAAGCGCGGATGAATGCAATAAGACGTACGCGATATCACATGTAACATAACTTTTAAGGGTTGTTGATGTTTAAACCAATCGTTAGGTCCAAATTTTATTAGTTTGTTATCGTGTGAAGAAACTTCATAATTTATTATCGATTCGCTACAAGTGTAAAATCTTACTTAAGTTAATAAAACATTGTTTGTGCTTAAGAAAACGGGTACCTTAATTTCTTACAACTATATGAAAAATATATATGTACATCTTTGAAGTAACTAACAGTAGATAAATTATTTTTATGCAATAACATTAAATTTGAAAGGCAGTGGATTTGAAAAACAGTGTAGTTTGATAATTTGTTAACAATAATAAATTTTTGATTGCATAATTTAGTTTAGAATATACACGTCAATCTTTAAATAAATTTAATTGAACTTGATTATAAATAGAATTATGAAAGTACACTTTCAAATAACTGGAAATAACTACTAATGAATTAAAGTACTTGATAGATGAAATAATACCATAACATTCAAAGAATGATTTAAAGTGACTTGTAATTACAGTCATTGACAAACGCTAAAAAAATCCATTTTCAAATTAACACGTAAAAAAAGATGCACCATCTTATCGCTCATGAAATCTCATATTTGAGCCTCAACGTTTCCTTATTTCGGCGGGCAGTGCAATAATGGCAAAAGCCGCGCACAATGCAGTAATCGCATAAGTACCCATAGCCGTAGGTACTGACCACCTAAGTAGAATCTGTGCGATATAAGGTGTGACCATAGCACCTAGTCTCGCCATTGCACTGCAAGCACTCACACCAGTACTCCTCAAGTACGTTGGATAGAGTTCGGGTGTATAAACGTAAGCAGCTTGGAAAACACCAGCAATCAAACCTCTCGCAAGAAATAAACTGAGGGTAAGTACAAAACGACTGAGGCGACAGGCACGACCCAAAAAACAGACGACTACAGCGAACATCACTAACTGGAATGCCATGGTCTTCTTACGACCGATTTTCTCTATAATGTAGATTGTAGAGAAAATACCGGGAAATTCGGCGAGAGTCGTCCATAATAAATCCATGTAATCGCTTCGGCTTAGTTGACAGTTTATCAAGCATTGGCGTTCTTGAATTCGTTCCTCAGCTACTTGGTCACCGCATTGATCGGCTGATGTGTCAAAAAGTTCTGTTGTCATGAGCACGACTCCGTAGTAACAAAATGCACTTGCCATCCTGTGACAATAGCCAATTTAGAATTCTCTGAATTTTCAAGGAAATTTATAATTTTTTAATGTATTTACCAAACAAGCCAGAGTAATACTGATGTTTTGTACATGTCTTTATTCAACAAATCGACCAATTTTCCTCGGCTCGATGGATATACCCGATCGATTACAAGACGCCCTGATGGCATTGGCTTTCCATTTTCTCGCGCTATTCTTTCTAATGTTGTGAGTGCTTTATCTGTGCGTCCCATCATCATGTCGTAGGAAGCTGATTCCGGCAGCCACTGAAATTTCAAATCAACTTATACTTTTATTTTTATAGAAAGCAAACAAAAGCAAAGGTATGATCGAATTACCGGTGTTATTATAAAGAATAAAAATAATGGTATTGTTGATAAAACTAGTAGCCATCTCCATCCTAAATGTGGCATTACCACCAATGCCAATGCCACTTCAAAACAAGCACCAAGTGCCCAGAAACACTGTAACAGAAACATATGAATCAATAATCTATTACATAATCTTTAATAAATAAAAAAACGAAGGATAACTTACATCTAGAAGAATCACACATTTTGCTCTCTGTTCTGCTGGTAAAAATTCAGCATACAACGTTACTCTGTCATTAAAAATAGAGACACGTAAAATTAAAAATATATAAATTTTAGAATATTTTAAAAGTTTAAACTAACGATTGAGGAACACAGCCAATAGCAAATCCGACGAGTCCGCGAAGTAGTAAAATCCACAAGAAATTTGGCGCAAAGGAACTTAAAAATCCATAATAAAATAGTAATACTCCGCATAACGTCAATGATTTTTTCCTACCATAACGATCGCTTAAGTTATTCCAAAATGTGGAACTGAGCATCATTCCCAGAAAAACTACCTACAATCAAATTATTATTGGAGATGGTTTTATAAATGGATATTCCTAAATCTATTACAAGAATAACATTTACTTACAGTTGTCGTTAGGGCTTGCTGATACCTTGAGATTCCCCAGTCACAGTGTAATGTTGGACTAAGAATACTAAGAATGGTCATTTCCATGCTATCAGCCATCCAGCATAGACCGGTAAATAACGAAAGTTTCACTTGAAATCTTCCAAAGCCTAAGAGATTGATAGCTTGACTGACTGTGAAAGTATCTAATAAAAAAAGATATATCAAATGCTAATTCACATTTTACAATATAAACAAGATACTTTCTATTAATCTATAAAATAATGAATTAAGAAAAATTAAATTATATTGAAATTATAATGCCTAAAGCACACTCCAACACACATGATATACCATATTTATCTATATATAAGATGCCTCCATAGATAAGATACTCTTGTGTGGATGAAAAAATAAAAAAAAATTGAATTTTGTTTCTTCAAATCTTATACATGGATAAATACAGTACATTACATAAAAATATAGTATATTAATTGGGCTCACCATAAAGCTAAAGTAATCTGCAAACAATAGTACAATTTGGCAGAGATGCAAAGATAAATCAGTTTCATTTCAAGCGCAGAACCACAAAAATGGAAATCTTATATGCTCCACAACTCAGTAAGATTACTCATACCCAAGTCAATGTATTAACCATACCCTTTAATAGATTGAAGATATAGACTGTTAGATGAATTAGATAGCTTTCACAAGTTACATTCGAAGCATTTTTTTAATAATTATGTACATTTGAAATACATTATGTACATTCCATCAACCTTTTAGTTTGAGATTAGATAGGGTTTTAATAAAATATAACAAAATTACAAGAGTACTTTACATAAAATCATTGAAAATCTTTAGTAACATTAATTATTGATTATTTTGGAAAATTATATTTTACAGCCATTAATTCTGGTTAAATATTAATATACACAATAATTATATCTTAACAATACTATTTAGAAATATTACACAACAAAGTAAATACCATCCGGAACAACAGCAACAGATGTAAGCTCTAGTGACCTGTCAAGGCCAAAATCACTGGACATGTGGTTCCTTACCGCAGAGTTTATTACATTATTCAACTCTGCACCTCGGATCTCATCCAACTCCTGATATGGCTCTGAGGATTTATGTCCTCGTAAGCTTGCCATTTTTATTGAATCTTATATCAATGATTTATGAACTTTACATTTTCAGTAACATCACTAGCATCTGTAAAAAATGCATAGTCTGTTAAACTATACACCAGTTTTCATACAAAACAATTTAATGAGATCGTTGATGTCCTTACATCGTTACAGTTTGATCACTGCATAGATTTGTTTGTTCAACAAAAAACTCCAAAAGCATTATTCTATTTTGTAAACAAAAAATCCATAACTTCGCATATCACATAAAAACAATCCTCTCACTGGCACATTCAACCACCTCTTTCAAGAAACAAAAAAGAAATGCAGTGTGCTATATTTCCTAATTCTCTTCGAACAGACAAAGAAAAAAAGATCGCCGGAACCTAGCGGGTTACACTCCTTTTAACGATACGTGCGTGACAAAAGTATCAAAATCTACAAAAGTCGATGTGTCGTTGTCAATGCGCGCAGCCATCAAACAAACAAACATATGAAACCTAACGGTGCACAGTAAAAACATGTGAAATTATCGCTAGATGTCTCTAGTGTCGTGACAAAACAGCTGTACATACATAACGATTTTCCAGAGTGGAGGGAGAATAGCCGCTATACGTGTATCCGCCGGCTCTAAAAAAGCGAATAGGGGGGGGGGGGGGGGGGGGTAACGCGATTCTAAAAACAGGCTTGAGTCTGGGGCTTCGGGGACACTTGTCTTCTGCCTGCCTGTCGTCAATCACACAGTGGCCAGGGACAAGAACTTTCGTACGCGACTCAGCTGCACCACCACCATCATTCACGATGCATGTCCTCGAACTTCGCCAAAGGGCTGCGCCCAGTTAGTGTCTATTGCTTCTTCTCTTCCGTCTTTTGTCACAGTGCGCGTGTGTGTTGTTTATTTTGCTCCCTTATTTTTCCGCGAAATCGGAGCTTGTTGTGCCGTCCCTCAAAAGAACAAAAGTAAAAGAAGGAAAAGATGGGCTCGATAGTGTTAAAATCGTTGTCCATCCTATTGGGCTTGTTCTTCGTGTTTGTCGGCACAATGAAGCTCACCTCGCACATCAGCAAGGACCTTCACAAGGACCTCGTGAGTTTTCTTTGAATTTATGATCTCAATAGAAAGTCGAACGCATGCTTCATAATGTTGTTATTTATTTTTGGTGGATTTACACATTTGGCATATAAACAAAAGGCTCATGGGGGAGTCGGGAAAAAGAAAATCAATGGGATGCACGTCATCGTTGTCCACAAACACGCAGCCATGAGTCACGAGACGGTCAATATCTAACCATCGAAGGGGCGCAACCCTCAAATCTATACGTCCACTTATGTAATTTTCGCCTTGTGATACTTCGCTCTTTTTTTTTACCGGCGTGGTTATATAATTTTGACAGCGTGGGAGAGACTGAATTCAATATTTTCATACGGTATATCCAATACGGTTGTAAAGAAACATTAAAGAATAATTGGCAAGGTGTAGACGGGAGAGGAAAAATTAACGCTTGAATTGCTTGCTCGCGCATCAATATGCGAACACCCGTATTTGCGTATTTTCCGTCTTGAAAATGGAAAATTGCTTTGCAGGAAGTCGGTGTTCCATCTATATTTAGGTATTTTCGTACATGCCTCCCCATGAAGTGAATAGCCTTCAATGAACAAGCGACGATTAATGCTGATTTCGATTTGCGGATTTCGATTGTTCTAACAAAACGAATGCTCGCATTCATTCTGCCATTTTCCCATTACGAACGTGACGGGTTGAATGCTTTTTATTTTGAAGCACACAGTGCCACGAGTCATTTGTAAGGCGAAAGAAATGAACAACAGCAGCCTAAAATCTGCAAACGAGCGAAAGAAAAATGTTGCGTTGTGTCGACAACGTCGAAATAAAGCGATTCGTGTTTCATTATAAATAGATTTTAGCGAGCGCTCTAATAGTCGATCTTTCGGCGACTTTGAACTCGCGTGTACCTTGAAAAAAATTATGAGTCATTGCGGCAGACACATAGCTTTATGGTTGTCGTGAGTAGCACATCTATATATGAAATATGTGTATTTACAGTGGGGGGTGGGGGGGGGGGGGGGGGCTGATGGTCTATTTTCTGCTAGTGTCATTGCTGTGCGTTGCTTGCACGAGCGACTTCAATAACTTGGCACGAGGCCAAGTGGCCTTTGCCTCGCGCTCGCACGTACGTTTCTCACGATAATTGATGTGCTTTTTTTGCAGAGGAAGGAGTACGTCAAGTATGCGAAGGTGTTCCCGTTGGCGAGTACACTGGATTTCAAAGTACCAAGCAAATGGTATCGGCGAGTCGTTGGCTCACTCGAGATCGTCTGTGGATTGGCTATGGCACTTATACCGAGTTGTAGGTTCATCTGAATAAATTACTTCTTTGTTTACTATATTGTGCTGTAGGCGACTGAGAAATCCACGTTGATTTGTTTTCCTTTTAAAAAATACTGCTTCGTGAGTTTTTCTTAAAACAATCTGTAAAACTTTTAATGACCATAGACAATATTTTATAGTCGAGTTCTAAAAGGACGAGATCGTCAAAAATAATTAATTTAAATTTAAAAATTAAAAAGAAAATTCACGTGATAAACGTTCTAGTTGTTTAATTTACGTTTAGAGCACAAGTCAAACTCATTGTGTAGACTTTCAAAACCAACAATGAAAAGTCTCAGATTAAAGGGATAGCGTGTAATGCATAAATATTATCCGACAAAGTTTGGCATTGAGAGTCAAAAACTTGCTTCACGCGCTGCAGTACTAGGAATGATTTACACGCTTCAAGCTCGCCGAACAATAAGATATATTGTTTGCCGATCAGTGTGCGTCTGACCATATCAAGTAGTTTTCTACTTATTATTTATGAATTAACGTTAGATTGGAATTTTCTTGAAAATAAATCTGGAAATTTGTTGCAGATAAAATAAAAAACGCTTGTAACGGAGTGCTGCTACTATTAATGGTAATGGCAGTATATTCCCACTACATGGTCAACGATAAATTCGAGAGGATTGCACCGGCACTAGTGAGTATCTCTCTCTCTCTCTCTCTCTCTCTCTCTCTCTCTCTTTCTCTCTCTCTCTATTATAACACGAATAGCTAGTACGACCGCAATATAACATTGCATTTGTCTTGCAGGTATTTTTCTTCATGTTGACAGGCCGTTTGGTAATAGACTGGCAATTGCGACGGAAAGAGGTACAAGCGGCGACGACCAACGGTATAGATGATAAATCGAAGAAACAAGACTGAAACGCTTATTATTGTTGACAACCTTGACAAAACAGAGCAAAAACAATCCTTGAACAAAACAATTAACAAAAAACAATAAAGTAAAAGAAAACGAAAACAATACCCACCCATCGCGAGCCAATAATTCGGTTCGACAAAACTAAATAAAGGGTAATATGCTACGACGACAAAAGTGAGTCAAAGAGAGGTTGAAAGCAATTCTAGTCACGAAAAGAGAAAAGCCAACCTTGTCACTTATTGTTCTTGCATAAAAGCCAACGACGGTTTGTTTAAATACGGGCTTTTGTATTTTATAAGTGAGCTCAAAGCGACCAATCGAACTATACGTTACCTATAGGCTTTTTATAGAAAAGAGGATAATCTCCATTGCCAAACGCGCTCGCGTGAAAATCAATCTAGTCTGGCGAGCACGTGTGTATATACACACACACACACACACACACACACACACACACACACACACACACACACACACTCTTTTACACGAGTGCACAGTGAATATTATGACAGGAGGCATTATTATTGTATTGAAGAATTAACATGCTTTTCTTAAAATTCAAATAATTCTTATAGTTGAAATTGTACTGATTTTTCGTTTCTATCTTACACACATATTCGATTTGTTTTTCTTTTGTTATGTGAAATTAATTAACGTATTTACGTTGGATTCTACCTAGTATTAAATCGTATCAATATATTTATGAAGACAATGTTGGATGATGTGCGTTTTTAAATTGCAATATTTTGTGTACCGTGCACAAGTTTTTACACTTAATACGCTGAAAAAATATACAATGCACATTTGTATACTTAAAAGAAATCAAATAGAGACAATGCACAGATGCGTCGAGTAGTTATGCACGATCGAATTTAATCTAATGATGTTATAGTAATTATATCTACGATTATTTATGAAATTTTTAACAAATTTTTTTCTTTCAAGCCTATGAATCGATCAGCAAAAATGTGTTAAATAAAAATAATTATATATTTCTGGTTTGAACTTCTATCAATAAACATAAATAATACAGCAGCAAGCAATACAGTTTTCAACGAACGTTTCTTAAGTTTCTGGAATTTTTTTCTTTCAGTATCCGTTTATTATTGAGAAATGCCTCTTTTTCGTTTAAAAAGACAAAGTTTGTTCAATTGCGTTCATCCAATAAAAATGTTAAATCTAATGCTGTGAAGTTTTTTATTTATGATCCTTGAGAAAATACTACATTTCGTGCAAAAATCATATTTTATTATTCATGCTTCGCTATATTTAAATATACAACACTTCAATATATGTACAAATATAATAAAAAGCATATATTAATATTGTTATAGCATACGTTTCGTTAAGAAAATATTTTCTTCGTGACGTCGAGTCGAAAAAAAAGTATGAAAAAAGCTTTATTAGCAAACGGAATGACGCAAAATATTAACTTGTTTAAGTCGTTCGATAACGTTGAAATTATTGAAAATAATTCTATTTTTGCGTAATAGAAGCAATTTTCATGCGGGATCTTCTCCAGTTGTGAGAAGATGTAAGGCTTTTTTCAAATTTAAGATTGATGTAGGCACGTCGTCATAATTTAAAGCACTACCGGCCCATTTTATGTATTTTTGAGCTTTTAGTGATTGTTCAGGTGTTAATTCTACACCAGCTGAAAAGTAGGATTTTTTGTTATTTATATTGAGATTCACTTTTACGTAAAAAAGCGGAATAGAATTCTGAAAAATGCGAAATACCTTCAGAAGTTATTGTTGCTGGCTTATTGCTATTTGTTCCAGGATTTGTTGGTGTCGGTGCTGGATTGTACGGATGTTGTTCAGCTGAAACATATATTGTAGATCAATTGAACACCAAATGGTAGAATTTTTAACATTGGTTGAAACATGATATTGTATTGAAGATGAACCTTTCGAAGTACGAAAACATTGTTTTATGAGTAATACAAAGGCTGCAAACTAAAATTATTCATAAGTTAATGGGTTTAAAGAGTAAAAATTCGAATAGAAGTTTGTGAGAAAAACTCTCACGTGATAATGTTAATGTTGATCGTTACGTGTATGCACGCTATCTTTCATATGGCTTAGTGTTCAAATCAAAAGATGAAAAATAAAGAATAAAAGCTTCGTGCACGTGACTGATAGCTAAAAAGCTTAATTCAAAATTACCACTTTGTTCAATACTTTCATTATCCTGGTTATCTCCTACTTCAACTGCGTACAATAATAATTTTATTAATTAAAAATTTCAACATTAAATCAAATAATTTAATGCGTGCAGCGATCAAATCACAAGTAATCACACCAATGTCGACACAAATTTTCAATCAAGCAAGGTTTGTAAAGTCAACCACGTGTGTTTTTGATTCAAGTATTGTAAAATTGATCATTAGAAATTACCCAATTCTTCGTTGTTATTAATTTCAACTTCATCTTCCTTGTCTTCTTCCTTTTCAGCTATTCGGAATATCATTTTATAAGTTTAGTACATAGAACGGACATTAAGTTTATGATATTAAATACATTATTATTTTATATACCCGATTTTTCGATGTATTCATTCTGTTGATTTTCCTTGATTTCAGCTAGTTTCAATAATAAAGTTAACATTGAATAAAAATTGTCAATTAAAATCTTAAGAAAAATAAGTTAGAAAAAAAGGTCGTGCATATTTTGTAACTGGCTCAAAATTACCAGTATCTTCATTATTTTTGACAGCATCATCATAATTTGGTTCATGATATTCCTCGTTAGCTACGTAATTTAAATAATAAAAAAAAATTTTTTTCATATAGGTTACGTCACTGAATTATTAATTCACAGAATTAAAATTACCCAATTCTTCGTCATTCTCATCACCTCGATTGTCATCTCCTTTTCGAGCTACAGATTATAATTACAAAAATTTGAATTAAAATAAATTATTTTCCAAATAAAAACTCTTAACTGTTGTAATAACGAATAAAAAATTAAAGCCGAAATAACGGCGCATTACCGGTTTCGTCGTTATTTTCACCAGCTGCATTATTAATATCATTGTCATCCTCCTTAACTATTTAAAATGTTTAAACATTTCATTTATTAAAAATCTTATATAAATATCTCATGCATAAAAATAACACTTATTATCACGATTCATTACAAATTACCGATTTCATCAATATTCCCCTCCTTTTCATCATTTTCACCTTCATGACCTAACAAAAATATCCAATTCATACAGAAATAAAATATCTATAATTTAATTTTACTTTAAACTATAAAATATACAAGTTACTTAAGTAAATTGTTAATAAAGCAAGTGTAAATCAACTTGAACATTTATTTATACCTGGTACTGCAGGGAAGTCAAAAGCACCCATGTTGCTTGGTGGTGTTGGGTGAGAAGGTTGAGAAGGTATTAATGGCTGCATTGGGTATGGAGCTTGCGAAGGTAATGTAGGCTTTGCACCAGGAACTGTAAAAATAAAAAAATCTATGAAAATTGTAAGTATTGAAATCAATATATGCTGTTCATGAAGCTGATATCGAAAATAAAAAAAGTAGTGTGTGTTTTTTTATTGATAATAATTGAAAATAATCAGTCGAAAATTACCATTATTCTCATTATCCTCATCTTCTTCATTTTCTGTTAATTAAACATAGATTTTTTTAATAGTAATGCCTATTTTATTTGTTAAGTTATTTTTCAATATATTAATATTGTTTGGATAAGCTCTTCAACTTCATAAATTAATTTTTAAAAGAATTGGCATTATCAAAGTCAATGACTAATTAATAGAATCATAAAGTGCTGTGCTCACCTGAGTTATCAGCAACATTTTCATTTGAATTATCATCATTATCTTTGAGAGGTCCTGGAACTGGTGTCTCACCATTCTTCAAGCAATTGTGGATATAAGCTGCCTTCCATTTCGCATACTTCTTATTCTGTATAGCTTCTTCACTTAACTCTCCAAATGTAGTAAGTACATCATACAAAAGTCCAGCTGTGTAGAAACTCTGTACCACATTTTTGCCAAAATTAGAGGCTCTATCATTTTTGTCTGCATAAAGAAACAGTTTTAAGGCCCAGTTTTCCAAGTGTGCTTGAGCTGCTACATCATTTGTAATTGCTTCATTTTCAGCATTAGCTTTCTTTGTTGATTCAAGCCAATCCATCAATTTTAGTAGAAAAGCCGTTTCATCACTAGTCTTTGTTGATAGCTTGAGACCAGTTTGCAATGCATATAATCGGCCTGCAAAAAATATTTAATAACATTATATAAATCCTTTACCTTATTCCATACACTATGAGGAAAAAGTCAAATCTACAAAAGTGCTTTAGAATTAGTTAAGTTATAATTTCAATAACTTACACCAATAGCTAATAATAGGATCCCTTTGATCATGTTCATTAGCAATTTTTAAATAAGGCTGGATACTCTTCAAGGGTGCTGGTGTTTCTGGTAAATCTGGTCCACCCATTTTCAATATCTTTATATTTATCGTTTAGCAATCAAAGATTAAATTGATAGAAGTTGTATTGATCAGATTTTTCGATCTGAAGCTGAGATAAATATTGCAGTCTTTTTAATCACAATTAGGAACAATTACTAATAAGAATTTCGGAACTGAAATGAACTTGACTTAAGTCACGTGACTTTCCGCGCGCCTTTAAACGGGTTGAATGTTTTTACGTTCTAATATGATTTTCTAAATGTCAATATTGTTTGTTTACACGTGATTTTAAAATTTTATTCCCAGTGAATATTTTATATACAATTAAGTGTAGTTAGTAGATAAAACACATTTGACAAGTAAATTATCGCGAATGTACACCATAAAACACCGATTACCTAAGTAGTTCGAACTAAATGTGCTATCAGCATTGTTTTAGGTTATTTTAAGTTGACTTACTGATCGATTCGTAAGATTATGTTTTATTAAAAATAAACTTTACGAAATCGCTATAGATTGTTCAGTATATGTAAAGCATTTTTCTAAACGAAAACAAGTTTATAATAACTGTTATTTTACGATGGAGCAAGAGGAAGTTTGCGATTTACAAGTGATACTAAGGGAGAAAACGTTTTATATAAAAGCAGCAAAATATTGGGAAAAAATACCAGCAACTGTTGATGGAATGTTAGGAGGGTTTGGATTTATTTCTCATACTGACATTGCTGGTTCAAAAAAATTTTTAAAGTCTCTTTTTTCTGTAAGTTTACTTTTCTTAAACTGTTACAGTTTTCTTACATTTATTTATCTGAATTTATTATATTTACATACAATTCTGTAATTATTTGTTAACGAAATATTTACAGAATGAAGATTTGAAGATAGAAAGACAATATGCTCTCGATTGTGGCGCTGGTATTGGTAGGATAACAGGAAATTTGCTTAGCAAATTTTTTGATAAAGTTGATTTAGTAGAACAAAATCCGAAATTTTTAGAGCAAGCAAAATCGTATTTAAAACATTCCACGAGTAGAGTAGGACGATTTCACTCTGTAGGTAAGTAATATTAAAAATTAACACTGCAATCATATAAATAAATTATTAATTTTAAATAAACTTTAGAATTGAAACATGATTTATTTTTAACTACTTCTAGGTTTACAAGATTTTTGCCCTGAACCAAAAAAGTATGATGTGATATGGTGCCAATGGGTTCTGGGTCACTTGAATGACGAAGACTTAATCAAATTCTTTCAAAACTGCCGGTAAGTATTTGGAATTAGAAATATTTATTTTTATAAAAATAGTAATTATCTAATTGAATTTTATTACAGTCAAGGACTGAAAAAAAATGGAATTTTGATTGTTAAAGAAAATGTCACAACTTCAAATAAAAAGGAAATAGATAAAGAAGACTCCTCGTGTACCCGTCCTAAAGCAGAACTATTGGAAGTTATTGAGAAGTCAGGCTTTAAAGTTGTCAGAGAAGAAAGGCAATGCCATATGCCAGATGGACTCTATCCAGTCTATATGTTTGCTTGTAAACCATGCGAAGATACAAATTCAAACTTGGATAACTCACATTGATATTAATTATTTGATAATTGGTTGTTTCTTGAATAGTAAACGTCCATTAAGTTACGCTATAATTATATTTAAATATCACACAGTCTTCATTTACATCAAGTAAATACTGCTATACTATTTGATCTGTACATAAAAGTATCAAGATAGAAATTTTATAATATTTATAATATTGACCACGTTTAAGTCTTTCCAAACTTAAAAATAAACACATAAAATTATTAGTAAAAAAATTATAGCAAAATACAATCTTCTAGCTTTTGACTTATATTGTATTTAAAACTTGGCTTAAAATTTTGTTAATAAAATTAATTGAAGCTTTGCAGTATATGTAAACAAATAAAAAATAAAAGGTTATAGAAAATAAAGAATTTATTCTATTTTGGTCTTATTTTTTCATAAAAATAGCGCTGATTCGTGTGTTGCATAGATGCATTAATGAGCCGTCTCTTTATAGCATGAAATTGAGATAAAGCATAGTTGTAAAGTTCATTTTCCATCTTCCATACAATAGTTTCTTGAATTTTTTTTAAAGTTTCTGGTAGAAGATCTTTCTTTTGTATTGTCTGCCGTAAGTGTGACTTGTTATCTTTAACATAAATAAAATATACGTAAAAATGTTAGTGTTATCATACAGTATTACTTTTGGGAAATCAGGAAATAACTCACTATGTAAAAAAAGATCATGCGCGCCTTTAAAAAATCTTGGTAAAATAACTTGAAGCGTATGTATAAAATCTGTTAACTCTTCAGTTACTCCAACAAGTAAATAGTGTTGTTGCAAATTCCGTTTTGCTTGTTCTAAAGCCCATTGATTACCAACTTCCCTAATAAAAACAAATATATTTAATTGTAATTTGATAAAAATAGCTTTTTTCTAATATATTTACCAGCATGCTGGATCATGTCCACATAAGAAAGGAATTTGAAGCCACATATGATTGGGATTACAGTCTGCTTGTTTTTCATTCACACATTCATCAAAAGTTTTTGTATCCCCGTGTTTTCGTCTTATTAAGTGAGGTCTGAAATTATCTCCATATCGTAAGAAATAGTAGTACGAAACAAATCTATCCAAAGGCTTACGTAGTAAATTTATATACAATGGTTTGCTTTTTACTCCAAACCTGAAGTACAAAGAAAACTTAAAATATTTTGAGCAAAATCAGTTGCCTTTTTTACTATTAAATGTATTTACTGACTTTTCAAAATCTAAAAATGCTATGTGTCCATGATAAAACGCAGGTTTCATTGTGTTCCAGTTCGTAATGTTACGTACAAATTGAATCTGCAAAAAGAAATAAAAATGAAAGGTTGAACTCATAATTATTAAATAAATAAATTTAAAACAAAGTTAACATTTTTACTTGATTAGGAAGAGTAAGCGTATGCAAGTTGTTAGTAATGTTTATATGTAAAGCATGGTATTTGTTTTTCTTGCATAAATCATATACAACTCCTACAAAACTAGTAGAGCCCGTTTTTGGAATTCTATTGTACATCACAACATAGTCGTCATTATTTATTGCCAGCTGCACTTGAAGTTTAGCTTCAGGTGATGGAGTGCTTTTAAGTTCAGTCCTGAGTAGCAGGATGTCATTTTCTACAAAATTAATAATATTACGTAAGTTACTTTATCATAAATTGTTTAAAAAATATCAAATAAAAAACAAGTAGCAAAGTGTACACACTCACGTAATTTTTTATTTGAATCTTCTAGCGAAGTGAGACGACTCCTTTCATAAATAATGACTATAAAGAGTACAATGACCAAAATAAATTGAAATAAAAAATTTCTAAGTAACATTGTAAGGCTTCATTTGAATCTTTTTGATTATTGCACAATTAACATAACCTTTTTTAAGTAACCACTGCTGATCATATGGCCATTTGCCGACTGTTTCTCGATCATGTAAGTTATCTGGGCAGTTTTGATGCATATATAAAACATATATATATATATATATATAGCATATATATATATATATGCACAGCAGTATTTTAAGTTTGATTAACGGTTGGTAATTAGTGGCACTAGATTTCCAAAAACGACATTCGTAATTCGTATACTATTGAGTTAGTTTGCAGTAAATGGGAATAATTTAAAAATTAATTGGAGATAATTAATTTCAAAAACTGAATATAATTAGATATTCTCAAAAAGTCTGAATATAAATATTCAAGCTATTAATCAATATTTTAATCGGGTGCATGAAATGGAACAAAGTTGATTAACAATAGTAACAATTTCAAAACTAAGCGGCAACTATACTTTGAGTTCTTTGACAATCCACAATCATAACTCCAACAATCATCTTCAGATGTCAGCACCAAACACATGTTTAGTGATCGTATCGTGACTGTGAGTATAGAGAAAAAAACAAAACTAAAAAAGCACACAACTTGCGCGCGGGCGTCCCCCTCACGTTGCGTTGCTGCTACCACCACCACCGCCGCCTCCTCGACTTAACTTGGCTCGAAGATCTTTCTCGTTGCTGCTGTGCTGCTTGTCCTGCGTCAGTCCGCAGACGACCGTCGTCGTGTTCTGTGTGTGTGCTCGTGCCAGAGAGAGAGAGAGAGAGAGAGAAAGAGATAGAAAGAGAGAGAAAGAAAAAAGATTATGCGAGTGCAGACTGACGCCAACGCTTTAGCATAGTGTGTATCTAGTGCAAAAATTTGAGCGAATTGTGTGTTTTTATTTGTTATCTATTGTTAGATTAGACAACGAGAGAAGAAAAAGGCACGACGAAATCCTCCAAGGAAGAGTGCACGCAAGTATATATCTCTATAAGGTTATGTGGCATCTGCCCATAAGATTTTTTTATTCTCTTGCTGTCGCTAGTAAGAGATGCATTTTAAGGTTAAGTCCACGGGAGCTGCCCTTCTTTTTTTCTTTCATCCCTTAGGTCGATTATCCCCCTTCGACAAATTATGATGCATCCATGAGCTTGTGCCTTTTCCTTTATGACAAGCTGAACTTCGAGTTTGTTCTTTGCTGTAATATTGTTCAATAATGGTGTTTCAATATTTGGCCACGAGCTGTATGTGTATGTATGCATATTGTTCGTTTTTTCGCAAAATGTGCATAAAACTTGGCACTCTTTACATAACAGTCACGCATCACTTTTATGATTCGCGAAGCACTTCTTGTAATAAAATAAAAAAAGGAAACGTTATATATTAATTTCCTGATGTACAGGTTGAGTTGCTAATTATTCAATCAACAGTTGCGAGTATAACGCTCTAACAAAAAAAAAATAGTCGGCCGTAGAATGCAGCTTCAAAACAATAGAACGACGACAAGATAAAAAATATATCTATCGTTCTGAAAAAAACTGGAAACAACGAACGTTCATTGAAATGGTCGCATGAAAATTTTTCATCAAAAAGTAAAGCAAAAAATCCGTTGATCATTCAAGCTGGTGAATACACGTATCTGACGTAACGTGTCAAAATCGCGCTGACCGCCTTCATTAGCTTCATTCATTTTTCAATCTCATCCACTCCCGAATTCATAATGCACGACAACGTATACCCTCCTTGCCGAGCAAATCAGCCATGTGATTTATGATGCTATAACCCAACACGTGGACATTTTATACTCACTTAGGCGTCTGAAATTATGCTAATGAAAAAATTCAGAGAGAAGAGAGTTACGTAAGAAATTCAGCGCACGTGGTTTGAACTATGACCTTTCGATTTGATTTTCGATTGTTTCCACACGAGTATTATTTATTATCACGTCAACGAGATTTTTTTTTCTTTTTTACGCAATGAACTCGATTGAAAACGGTTGTGAATCACTTTTGTCGAGATGTGTTGTTGGATAACGCATGATATTTAAAAGATACAAACATTTTAAGGCTAAAAATACTCGATAATAGCACATAGACACACACGGTAGTTGATAACTTGTCGGAATAAATTACTCGCTAACTGGAAACAAGCCTACTTACTAAAACGATTGATAATAATTCAGGTTATGATTTCATCGAATCAAAAAAAAAAAATTCAAATGACACATTATAGAACTAACAAATTGGCATCGCCATGGGTCATTACATAACTCTTATTTTAACGTTTTCAATTTGTAAACTATACGCGATTATACCTTCGAGTTTGACAATGTTACTTTACAATCACACGTAGGTATATTACACTTATATTGAGCTGCGAAATTCATATTTGACAACGCGAAAAAAAGTACATTGGTTTTCGAACAAGCGCGAGAACTTTTGCCGAAGATGTCAACACTTAAACAAAGCTTTTTTGCTTCTGTTGCGCGTTATTCCCCATTATACAAAGCGATAAATAGTTTTTCGGATGGAACGTACTTGAGCGAAAAGCTTATATACGGCACGTGCCAAGTATCACAATTAAAAATAAACATCTTGCTCTTTGCACGAGTGTCTGACTCACTCCGATCGTTATAAATGACAAACAATTAATTTTTTTTTCTGTGTATCCATTACGTCGGAAAAAGCACCTCTTCTTAATTTATAAGTATCTGACGCGATGATAAACATCACGAAATGCGCAAGTTTCTATCGCGAAGGAAAATTCAATTCATTTTTATATCGGGCTCTCGTGTTACGCCATTTGACTCCTGCGGCATTGTCCGACTCCCAGAAAAACATCCACGCAGCGCAAGTTAATGATGATCGATTTCTTTGGTTTGTTGTTATAGTGCTGGTAAAGATTCACAAATAACTGCTTTATCTCTGGCACTGAGGTATAATTTGGCGATCGTTTCACTTTAATTTATTATGGGTCGAGAGGTACAAGGAGTCGCGTTTGTCGATCAATTTTTCAATTGGGGTTTATTTTACCCCAGGCTTTCCATTAGCGAACTTGAAAAAATGAATGTGCAAACATGTGACAAGGTGTAAAAATAATCTGGAATATTTTCAAAATGGAGCTCGTAAAACATTACGACATATTGGCGAACGTTAAATTTTGTAACTCAAATAATCGTTTTACAGTGTTTCAATGCAAGAAAAACTCGTGGAAAAAATACTAAGTAAGTAGTTTTAAGTGAAGCCGAAAATAAAAAATTGTGAAAAAAAGGAATCGATTGCTCTCGCACGTACTCACGAAAACAGGTACATAGTTACGTAGCCTAAAAATATCGTTGGTTTACTTACGCTCGAGCTAACCTGTTACTCGTTACGTGTATATGTGTGTTTACATAAAAATAAAAGAAGTATTTGCTCGCTCGAGTCGGGCAAAGGCTCAAATTCTCCGGCTACCACATGTCAGACACGTTTTTCACTAGTAAAAGAGAGGACGTAACAGGCAAAAAATCGTTCCGCGAGTGAGTAACATATTGTTTGACTTTTTGGCAAAGGGAATAAAGTTTCAAACTCTGTATCAAACACCACTGTAAAGCTTTCTATCTCGTCAGGTATTTTTTTTTTCTGAACGATCGTTTCTATCTTATGAAATAGACCATTGCTTTTAAAATAAATGATTTTCTTTCATGAGATCGTAATAATCACGAACGAACTTGAAAATTCAATTATAGAGAAGAAACCAGACAGACACCTGCGAAGGTCGAATTTTGATAGCCTCGACTATAAACGAGAACTTCCTTATCGGCGTCGCTATGAGTCTATGACATCTTTATATTGTCAATAATCATATAAGAAGAGATTAGATAAGCTCCGCGCTATCAAAGACAATTAAAAGGAAACAGTCATGTAAATTACGACACGCATACATATCGGCGAGTCTAAAGTGCTTTTCGGAGTTAGCCAACTCGCGGAAAAATGAACGTGGGTATACCTGTAAAGTACCGCGCAGGCTTTTATCGATAACCGTTAGTTCGCTTACCGGAACATTCGATTGCGATATATATCGACGAATCGTTAAAACTTGAATTGTAGAAGTAGCACTCGATGGGACACTTCCGACATAATTAAGCAATGTCTATTTTGTACAACAGTTTTGAAATTCCCAGGATTTGATCCCCCGTGAGACTGTCGTATTCGGAAGCTTCCTTTCCTTCCTCGTTGTAGGTTTTATCTCGCACGAGGGAACTTGGCGCGAGCGACAGATTTATGGCTCGTAAAATTGTCAGCGTCGTGACTCGGGGAGAAAGACGTACCGCGGAATCGGACGCTAGTACACGAATTTTCGAATGTAAGAAAAATCAGTGGCAGTTGGAAAGAAGAGCTTGCCGTGCATTTAATAAGCGTGATATTGAGGCAGAGATAAGCTCGAACGCTCGACGACCTTAATGCTCGACCTTGGGCATCCGCTTTCTGGCGAGAGTCGCCGAAAACGTATACACGCAACTGAGTGTGTCCTTATCGATTCACGCGCATAGCTATCCACGGCCAAACGGGTTTATGGAGGGCTTTCTGCTAGCTGATTTCTCGTTTACTTGCTGGAGCTTGGTTTTTTTTCTTTTTGCTCCTCGAGCAGAGCAGTGCGAGGATTCGGAAGCGGCATAGGTTCGCGATTTACTTTGCGCGAGCGAATGTCTTTTACTTTCGATTCTCGTTCCGATTGATGTTATCAAAACGAAATTGGATCATTGAACGCATCATTGAATTTTCTTTTCGGGTTATCGGGTTATTATTCAAGATTATTAAGGAGATTATTAAGAATTCGTTGTGCTAGTATTGGCGAAAGTAAATTTTTTTTCGAGGCATCGTCTTGATATAAAAAAAAAAAGAAAAAGAAAAACGCGTCGCATATTAAATTTCACCTCGAAATCGCAGGCATTAACTTTTTCCATCGGTATTCTCAGACAGTTTTATCGAAAAAAAACGTGCTTAGTTCCTGCAATAGAATCCCACGAGTGTAGCGCTAAAGCAATTCGAAGAAGTAAAAAAGAGTCGCGCAAAGCATACCGAAGAGAAAAGCCCACTCCCTGTCTCTCGAAAAAGTCCTACCTACGATTGCAAATAAAGCATGAGTCAGTTCTAAGAATAGCAAAGACAAAGCTCTCTTCTCTAAAAAATTCGTTTTATCTTCGCTCGTAGCAAGTCCTTGCTCGCCGCCCGCGCGCGCAACGATATTGTACACACATAGGATGGGTGTACAGCCTTACGATCGACTCGATTAGCTTTCGCGTTCCGCTATGTATTCCGAGTGTTTAATGCGCCCGTAGCCATATATCTAAATTTAGCCGCGATTTGCATCGGTGCCCATGTGTACAAAGGTTCGTTGACTCTCTAGCTGTTCGCGCTCGCGCGTAGATCGTCTGCTTATGTTTTCAATAAAGAATGCGAGTAATTTGCCTCCACTCCCTCTTATATCCGATCGATCGTCGCAGAAACGAAGAATAACCAACGCACGAACAATGCTTGTCTTTCGATTATGTCGGCAAAGTTAAGCGCATTTTTTGTCCGTAATGGGAAAGGAAGGTCCGCGTTGTAGATGGGTGCTTATCAATCATGCGTTCGCCCTCAGCTCGCATTTATCAAAGACGTATACGTGCCGAGCTGAAACGCAATTCGCGTCATTAGTTCCGAGTGTGCGTTATATTCTCGCCCGCTGAAGACTCGGTAAGGCGTCCTAATTCAGAACTTCATTACGCTGAAAGGATTATTCGCGAATCAAGTCGTAAATTAGCGAGTGTTTCTATCGTGAAGCACGCGAAAGCTCTATATCGTGAACATTTCTCGTGTACGAGTAATCGCTTGTTCTTTCTGGAATTTCCTGCAAATATCTCTGCAAGTTTGGCTTGTCCGATTGTTTAGAGAAACTATCCAGCCGAAGCGTTGTTCGATGCGTCGGCTGGAAATCCAATGGAAATTAAATGTGTCCCGTCAAAAACTCGTCGACGGATCGTTCCACTGCAATGAAAGCTTTGACATTCTCTTTGTCGAACTTGGAGAACGATTAGAAACCAAAAAGCGCAGACGTCGCCATTAATCACTCCGATCTACCTTGACGGCAACGGAGAAAAAGTCGTAGCGTGATTTTTCGCCTATTCCGTGTAACCCAGTTTGTCGAGGCTCGCTGAAAAAGGAAATTTAGCTGCTGAAAATTTCAGCAACGACACGAGCCAGAGAGAGTGAGAGAGAGAGAGAGAGAGAGAGAGAGAGAGAGAGAGAGAGAGAGAGAGAGAGAGAGAGAGAGAGAGAGAGAGAGAGAGAGAGAGAGAGAGAGAGAACTCTTACTCGAGGTGCATCAAAGTTCTAGATGTTCAGTAGGCATGCACGCGCGTCTAAGGAGGCACCTCGCTTTCACGCCTGACGTTACACAGTTATAGAGACAAGTGCGCATCGTCAGCTCGCGTGCGCACACGTCGCCAACCACAAGCGAGACACTCTTGTGTTTCTCTTCTGTGTGTGCCGCTGCGCGCGTGCGAACTGTATACAACAAATTGGCCTACTTTATTCGGTTTGCGCGAGAGATGCGTTTACGAGGTGTCGACTCTACGTATGCTGCTACCAGCAGGTGAACGTCGAACGCTTTTTTTTCTTTCGTATTGTTTCGTTTGTAAATTGCACGACGTGAAAACAATGAAATGCGCAAACTGTTGTCGCCATATTCGAAATTAGCGAAAGGACAGGTGTGGAGGCTTATAAAAAAAAGCCATCGATTCGGCAAGCTCAATAAGTAAAACGACGATCCGCACCCTCCTTTGATTAAGGCTTTCACCCTTCCGTCGAAACTCGGAGGTAAATAATAAATAACTGGTCGATATACTTTGTAGCCTCTTTTAGCCCCACGGTAAATTTGAAAATCCACTGCGTCCCGACGATTATTAGGGTAGCTCTCGATGAATAATTGACAAAGTATCCTTTGTAAAAACGTCGATTTGTTTTTTATGCTTGCAGGATGCCAAGGACTTGATGTGACGATTTCTTCCATTCGCGTTGGCGGCTGATTGCTCGCCAAACGTAGCATTCCGTTGTTGATTTTGTTTTTTGTTTTTGTAAATTTTTCGGCTAATCGGCGCGCAAAAACAGAGGAAGAAAGCAAGTGAAAGGAACGTGGCGGACAAAGGGGGTAGGGGGGAGAAAACATTCGGTCGCGTGGATGGTTCGCATGAATATGGCTTTTATGATGAAGAAGAAGAAGTATAAATTCTCGGTGGAGGTCAGCTTAGAGGAGCTAACTGCGGTGCCTTTCGTCAGCGCCATTCTGTTCGCCAAACTCAGGCTACTCGACGGTGGCTCGTTCGTCGACAATTCTACGAGGTGAGTGTTTGCCTTTTTATATTTTGAAAAAAGAAAAAACACGGACAGGTCGGCGATTTGCATTGTCCTCAAAATTCAGCGTCTCTCGCTTGAAATATTTAACGAGCGGGGGGCGAGTCGCACCCGCCGGAACGAAACTTTGCCAGAGAGATAAGAGGGGAAAAAGAGAGCGTCGAAGGACGATAGTGGGTCGGTCAGGTGTTCCGAGGTGAATGCATAAAAACCTTCGCACATCCCTCTCGTACACGTGCCCTGAACCGCATTGGAAATGTTCGCGCGTAGGCGAATCTGCTGCGCTGTGTGTCGGCCGGGCATTGATTTTTTCCTTTTCTCCAACGGATGCTAGACATTCCGCGCGCTGCCGTTTTCCTTTATTTTCACTTTCTACTCGGCGGGTGCTACCTTCTTTCGTCTCGATTTGCCATGCAAACCCGAGAGTCTAGCGTAGCGAGCTCGAAGGTGGACTCCTCGTCGCGTTCAATTCTCTTTCGACGGCGGCGAAGGTCGTTGGCGTGCTGCAATTAACCGAACAGCAGTGTTCGGAGGGCTGGCGAATGAAATTTCATATCGCGAAAACTGCGCAATTTCAAGAAGAAAACAGCAATCAACGTCGCGGCGCGTATCGCGGTTTTTTCACCTGCCTTATAATCGAGCAAAAGGGGCAGGGGAGGGAGTGGGGAGAGAAGAGGGTTCAAGGCCTCGCGTGCCGCACGCGTCGCCGGACACACGACCATGTTCGTCGGACTACGCTTCAGCGCAGCGCTTTCGATTCGAGCAAGACCGGCTGCTGCTGCTGCTGCTGCTGCTGCTGCTGCTGCTGCTGCTGCTGCTGCTGCTGCTTTACTTTTATTTGTGCCTTTTTGCTTTTCGTTTTTCACTTTATCGAAAAAACGAGCGAGACTCATTTCGATCGAGTGCTCTTAGTTTTGAGGTTTGAGTGCGGTACTCGAGCGACGACTCGCACGACTATATTGCAAGTTATCGTGAAAAAGAAAGAGCGAAGCTGGATTTTAGTTGGATCAACCGCTCGCGTGCTAGTGAAAGCAAGCGCACGATGAAAGCCTGTATTTTTTGCATTTTATTAAATATTACAATACATTTCGTACACAATGGTGGCTTTTTTAATTCAAGGCTCGCTAATTGATGCAAGCACTAAAAACAACGGGGGCGAGGGCGGGGCGGGGGGAAGCTCGCTCGCTCTAATTTCCAGTGGTTTCAATGCTCAACACTCATTTAATTTCATTAGTTTAATGAGACTCGGCGCAATCGATACTCAAGCGGTACTCTCTCTTTCTCTGTCTCTCTCTCTCTCTCTCGTCGCGATGTACACAAACAAAACTTTGTAGAATGCGTTGCACGTCATTGAAGTAAATTTGAAGGGGGGTTTTAGCGCCAGACCTTCATTGACTGGACCAATGTATCAATTCGAGGTCCTTTTAATTTAAACAGCTGACGCTTTCAGATTCGTATCTGCAAAAAGGTTGTAGCTCGCTGAGTTTCAAACACTAATGTGTGTCAATTCTATTTTTCTCTTTTCAGCGCGTTGAATTCCAGTCGCGCAATCGTTGGACGCGCGAGTCCGCGTCTCTTTAAATGCCGCAACTGAGATAGAATATTTTTTCGCTCTTTTCATCGAACACTTGCGCGAACACTTCTTTTTACGACGTACGTATAAGAATGTATCACTGGATAATAATCGTTCCTTTTTTTTATTCTCTTTTTTCGTTTAATTACTCTTTTGTTACTCTTTTCCATCTGCGAACTATGAAAATATTGATGAACGCGTGTAAAAATAGTTCGTATGCAGCTATGTTTTATGACAATTTACAGCGAGCAAAGGATAAAAAAGATAAAAAAGACATTAATTAAAAATCTCTGTTCCAACATTTTGCGAATTATAATAACAGCGCCGTAATGACGAATAATTTGCTGACCGTGATTAGAAGCATTAACCTTCAAGTTCGCGGTAATTCAGTAAAAATAATCGATGTATAATATAATTGAAGCTTAAGCGCAACCAAACGTGACTACAGCTGATATATGCTTGGAGATAGACATGCACCTTGCATCTTGGCGTACAGGTCCTTGAAAAAAATTGCTATGTACGTGATATCGCGGAGCCTTTTATTTTCTTTCTCCGGCGCGAATCGGTCGATCGAGACTTTTGTGCGCAGTTCATTGTCCTTTCTTACGAGCCTCTTGCCGCCTATTTTAATTATTGAACAATGTCATTGGAAAGTGAGGAAATTGGGTTATTACGCGGAGTAATTGATGTCATCATATAATTAAATTAATGGAAACGAACGTTTGAAAAGCAAACGATTGATAACAAATCAGTTTTCTTGCTTATTGCCAATCGTCCAGTTTACAGTAAAAGCACAAAAGTAAGAAGTCATTGCGTCAATTTCCGTGAAATCGCCAATTTTTCGTTTAGCACTCTCTACACAAATATGCCAGCAGCAGTAAAGTCAATTGTTACGCGAAAACTAAACCCATTATTCGCCAATTCTAAAGACCTGCAAATATAGAAATTCATTCAACGAATCGATTGCGTTGCCTTTCTGCATTTGTCTACCGTAACCAAAAGCGAGAGAAGAAAAAACCCGCGGCAGTACTGCAGCTAATTTCGAACTGGCTCTTTCTATTTACTCGAGTGACACAAGCGGCAGCAGGCGGTGACAGCGATTTCTATTTTCCTCCAAATAAAACCGCCATCAGCCATAAACTATTTCCAATCACTCTCTCTTGTATGCACAGCTGGCAGTTTGATATCTGGCGCCGATCCAAAATTCACTCGACCTTCGTCTGTTGTCTTTCCTTTTTGCGGAATTTTCTTACTCTCGCCTGATCTGTGCCCGTTAATCTTTATATAACAATGGAGAACGTTTTCGCGTTTGGTCTTGAAGTGGTAATGATTTACACGGAGGGCCCATCAAGTCCTTCAAAGATAGGGCTATTGTGGATCATGAGGGAATGCATAGCCGAATAAATTATTAGCTGCGAAAAGAAAGCTCTCGGAAGGATGACGTTCGTTGGTTGCACATCCCCCTTCAAAAATAAATATCGGAGGAAAGTTTGACGTGTAATTTTAGCACATTTTCCATCCACAGTAGTGAAGTCGTTTCCCAGTGACAAATAATTCAAGATTATTTTCGTCAATAAAGATTGATTTCTCTGCAAATCAGACTTTTACTCTTTAAATGCTTCTTGAAAAAAAAGAACCCCAGTCAAGCAACGCGGACGGACAAGAGAAAAATATTACACACTCGGTAAAAACTGTTTCAGTGTGTCATTTACTTTAATTTGAATGTTGTTAACAGAAACCATTTATTTTATTCGAAGAAACTTTCATATTTAAGTTGTAAGTACTGCGAGCGATAATTTTCAATATTTTAAATGTTGATGCGTAATTTTCAAAGTCGAACGTTACCGGCATTAGCCGGTTTACTCGATGATCAGACGTCGATGGATTTACATCAAATGAAGATGATCGCGTCAAAACTAAGTTTCTTGTTCTGACGGAAAATAAGAACCTTCTAGTGAAATTTCATCGGAAAGAAATTGACTGAGAATCTCAAAATAGCAATGGCAGAGACAAACCAAAAACTGTTTCAAGAGGGAAAAATTCCCGTAAATGGAGTACAAAGGCTTCCGCCAGATTGTCAGGTCGCTTTTCTTTCCTTATTTACAACCGGAGTTTAGATATACGCGTGATATGCGTATCTAAAAATCATTTTGGCGTAAAAAATATAAAACAGGGAGATAAAGAGATACGAGTAAATGAGTAAATGAGTAAATGAGATTGATAGATAAATACATAGTCCACAATTTACTTTAAGACAAAATATAAGCAATTGCACAAGAAATTGTACTCCAGCATAACAAAACAAAGAAAACGTAAATATTTCAATACAAGATTTTTAGTCAAGGATCTATTACAGTTAAATTTTAAATGGAGATAAAAATAAAATAAGGTAAAAAGTATGATGTAGAGATTCAGTGAGTTATAGATATAATAGGGCTATGAAGGCAAGACAAACATGTATGTTCAAATAAAAACAGTAAATTTAAAAAGGCATTCAAAGATTTTACAGCAAAATCTAGACTAAATACATTATCTCAGTTCAGTAAGATTAGTATAATTTATATTTAATTCTAGTAATACAGTCGGAATAGCTGTGGCTAACAGATGTCAAATAAGTTAAATTGCTCTAGCAGTACCCCAAAAACTCTACGAGTTCAGCTCAAAGAACAATTCATCTCTCTTGAAGAAGCTCAACGACGGGAAGTATCTTAGGGTTGAAGGATAAGAGTTCCACAAACGGGTACCCATAATCTGAAAGAATCTGCGGTCCGTCTCCGTTCTTGCCTCAGCCACCCATAACTCCACTAGCTTAACCCTAGCCGGATACCTGAACCTGTACTCAATCGGGAGTTCAGTCAAGTGGCCAGGCTTTCGTAGCCTCAACACCCTGTTCATGAGTAAGGACATGAAATAGGCTCTGCGCACATCTGTGCGAGCGAATCTTCTGAGAGAGCAAGAGAATCAGATAGATGGCTGGTATAGTTAGAGAGAGAGAGAGAGAAGAGAGAGAGAGAGAGAGAGGCGGAAGAGGGGATTACACGTATTTCGGAGCACTGAGTCATATACTTTCACCTTTTGGAAAGTATTTGACATTGTAGGGTTATTCTTGCAAATCATCCATTTCCAACAAAAGGAAATATTAACCTGTGCCCTCCTGGCCCAGTGGCTAATTTAACTATGTTAAATTTATATAGTTACGCCTGATAGTAATCAGGCATTATGCCTGGTTAATCTAACTACGTTGAAGTTTTGGAAGTTGGAGTTCTGGGAGGTTGATGCCAAACGAGATTTTCGAGAAAAAAGAAATGTCTTGCATACAAATTAGTAATTCAAGCAGATATGCGCTTCGATAATGGCTAGCGATAAACAGACGCAGTCGTATTAACATTTCACCGACGCCATAGGAGCCAAAGCGCCCTTAGGTTTGTTTTATTATACAGGTTCTAGGAGAGACTCGAACGTCGACGCACAAAAAATGTGAGATAAAGCACGCGGCATTAACGTATATATAACGGAAATTTGAACTGTTTTTGTCAGCAACTGCAGAAATTCATTTTCTAGGAAACAAAACAACGGTCGATGAACTATTATTCATTTTTCGTAGTCGGTGCATTTTTCTTATTTACAAATCAAAGCCCGATAGATACGGCATGAAATTGATTAATTTAAACGATGCGGAAAAAGCTTATCTTATCTTGTTTCTTCCCATGAACCGACAATAATTATACATGGAAAACAAAACTTTCGATTGCCTTCGCATTCTTGCTTTCGCCCTGCGCATAAATGTACCTTGAATATGCCGACTCTAACTACAAAAATACACGATTTAGTTATCAATTAATCATCGAAAATCATTATATACTATCTATGTCTTAATGTTCTACGGTTAAAAGTCACTGGCTTTAAGGTTTATAATGTAATTAACGTTGTTTAATAAAACAATTGCGTACTTAATAATTCTTAAAAATATCTGCAATTTTTTCTTCTGAAAATTTCTAGTCACCATGAGTTTTATTTTAAACGTTATTATTTCATGCATTCAATCGTAAATTTTGAATAAAATAAAATTTGAAAAATGGAACAGTTATGAGAAACAGAAAAGAAAACACAAAATAGCTTGTTTTTTCAACATTTTTGAAATAGAAAACACGTTAAGGTATTTGTGAAAAATATTTTATATGAAATCAAAACTTTTAAACTTACTGCTAGTGGTATGGACTGGGAAGAAAACGACTCTCTGTGGCAAGTGTCCGATTTTTAAGCGTAGAATTTGAGAGAGAGAGAGAGAGAGAGAGAGAGAGAGAGAGAGAGAGAGAGAGAGAGAGCTTATCCGGCTTCTTGTCCGTGACCGATAGATTAGAACCACAAAGTGCGTAGACAGTTCGGCGGCGTGCAGGAACGACCGTTTTCCTGTTGTGGAGTGCAGCAGCAGCAGTTTCCCCACAGCGATAAGAAACGACGATGCGATAACTTGCCTCTTTTTTTATCTCGGCAAATGAGAAGCAAGCAGATGTAGGTGGAGGTTTGTTGTTTATGGAAAAGCGGATGCTCGTGCACTGCGTTGGAAATTCTATCTTTGTTGCCGAGTAGGCCAAGATGCTTACGCGACGTTTTATGAAGGATTTCTTATTATGACTGTGTCTAAATCTGGTTATGTTGCTGCGTCTGGATTGTAATTGATTTATTTGTTTATCGTTTGTTCCGCTAAGTGCATTCTAATTGATATTTAGCGGAATTGTCCCCTATAGAGCATATTAATTATTGAACTTTTGTTGAAATTCAACGAAACGTGTGCAGTGTGCACTGGTGATCAATTGTGACATTATCGGCTCAACATGTTACATAAATAATAAACTCTACGTTAGAAATCTAAAATTATAACAAGTTCAAGCTGGACGACATACAATTTTTTAATTGTTATCATGGTCAAATTTCACATGACTCTCCATACCTGAACCTTGACCTTCGTCTTTCACCTCGTCATCTTTTTCTTCGCCGATGCATACTCTACCTCCGGTGGCGTAGAATCGGTCGAAGGTTGATACGGATGATCCATCATCCAAACCTACTATGCCTATGTATTATAGAGTGCCGAAGCACTACGCGTATATCACGTTACTTTTATTCCTGCCAGATATATTAGCAGCTACTGAGGATAATTAGTCAAAAATGTCGGATGACTTGCGGTTTTTCCTCGACTATATATTATGTAGCTCGCTGCTTCATTTGAATGTCGCATGTTAAGTTTTGAGATTGTAAACTCGATAAAGGCGTAAAATTGTGAAAAATTGTGAAAAATTGTCAAGTAATTACCGCGATATAGCAAATGTTTCATGCAATAGTTTTTGAACGATTTATAAAGTTTGCAACCATGAGTGCACGCTAAGAAAAAGTCTTGTCAAAACGGGAATTCTCTTGGTCTAAAAGAATTTCTCCAGTCAATGCAGTGAAAACCGGATTTACCTTTGGAGCGGTAGGATCCTTCCAGAAAGAAATATCCGTGCTACAAAAATATGTTTTTTCGTCGCAAAAGGACTTTTTCCAAACTGACAAAAGGTGCCATTTACCGCGCATAAAAATACATAAAAAAACAGAAGCACGCATTAAGAAAAACAAAAGAGTATAATCGTCAGTTGCTGCGAGAACTTAAAACTGATTGTTTAATAGTCTCGTGAAAAGGGCAACGAAGTTCTCCAAAGAAAAAGCCCATCCCCTGCGAAAAGTCAGCGTTTCACCCTTCATCACCTGCCCTATGATGAGCTCTTGTCCGCTCCCTCTCCCTCTCGTGGGCGCGCGCACGCACGTGCGCTCTTCAAACGATGACACTCATTGTCTTCGCGTCACGTACGTGCCGTTGAAATTCAGTGCGCGGGGTCATGTGTACACTATTATAATGGCCGATGTCCTCCGGTTGCGCGCGAGTGCGTGTCCCGCGAGAGAAAATGAGGAAACACCCGATTATCAGAGAGAAGCTGCGCGAGATCCGACGTTGATATATGTATTTCTTTTTTCACGATACCGGCAGCAGTCTCTCGGATACGCTTGCTCTTACTCTAGTGAAAGACCATCGGGGTAACAGGTGCAATCCAATTCTCTCGATTAACAGTCTATGTTGAAATAAGGAAAGTTGTTTTTTTTCTCCTTGGGCGAGGAAAGAGAATTAATTCTATATCTGTGCTGGATTTACGTTCAGCTGAGGGAGCACTTGTTAAAGACGCGGGTGTACTATCGAGGCGGGAGTTGATGGTTTCAGTGTAGGGCCGAGATGAGAAGACGTTAGAAGGAATACTGATTTCAATCGTCGATTCCCTCGTATTTTTCTCCGACTTTCCGATTTTACATTTGTTTCTGTTGACTCGCTTTCTTCCTTGTCTTCCTCGTCTTCCTCGTCTTCATCGTCTTCCTCGTCTTCCTCGTCTTCCTCGTCTTCCTCGTCTTCCTCGTCTTCCTCGTCTTCCTCGTCTTCCTCGTCTTCCTCGGCAATTTTCAAGCTATTGTCTATACGGATATAGAGCTTACTTTCACCCAATGGGTCTTTTATCCTTACGTAATAATAATTTCATACTTTTGTTGTTTGCTCATTAGTTTCGTTTCGATTGATCGTGCGACTTGTTTTGAGAAAGTTACTCACAGAGAATGCAAAGTCGAACGAAGCCGAACGTCCTTGAAGAAACGCTGTAAACACAAAAACGTACTCTGCTTTCTGCGTAAACTAAACAAAAAGAGATAGACGCGCTCGAGCGGAAGGGGAGAGCTCGCGCTGGAGAAACATCTCGAGCGGGCGGGCAATAACTATTTCAACAGGTAAAACCTAGCGAGACGAGTCTCGAGAGATTTTATTTATCGGAGCTCTCGGGTCTTCGTGAATGCTTTATGAGCTGTTTAACATTTAGATGGTGAATCAAGAAAGCGATTCCCAGCAAAAGTGTAATTCGCTTTTCGCGGCTTTCCGTTGCAGGTCGAGTCGGGTACGTCAGCACCGAGCGCAACTTGCTCGTCGTCGGTCTTTCGCGAAGAGATTCCGAAATGACGCGACATTAAAGCAACTCGCACGGAATGTCGAGCGCAAAGAAAGAGAGGCAGAGGCCGGACCGACGGCCTCGTCGCGCGGGCATTGAATATTGAGTCGTCGGTTACATAGGCCCCCCGGCTCGTCGCGGCCGCCGACGTCTGGCAATTACGCAACCCACTAAAACTAATCGTACGTATCCCCATCCTATCCCGTGTACGCTCGGCTCGCTCGCACGCTAATGCAAGTTATCGCATCGTTAACCTGTCGATTCTCACAAGCCGACATTTATCAACGCAATCGCAACATTTTGGCTTGTAGATCTTGCCTCCGAAACCGACCTCGAGGTGAAAATGCCTCGCGCCTACATTATTTATGAAATGGTCGGAGCGCGCCAACTTTCGTGTACTTTTTCCTTTTGCGACTCGCTCGTAGTAGTCAACCAACCCATCGGCCCGTCTTCTTTTATCCGGCACTCTTTCCGCGGAACTTGCCGCACCGCGATCGACACTCCGCGTTCCCTATCTTGGCAGCGCGAATTCGGCCGATCGGAAGGAGAGCAGAGCGAGTCACTAGCGTGCGCCGACACTCGATCTCTTTCCAATCAGCAACTCGTTAGAAGCCCTCGCCCCGTGTCGTCGGCCGCTCGATGGCACTTTGCGCGTATATCTCGTCGTAACTTGTCGGAACGCGAGCGCGATTTCATGCACGCGCAAGCAATTTTAATGGCTTATTTTCATTACGGCCTTGGCTCCCCGTCGCGGCGAAAGTGGGAGTCTCGGTGGCGCGCGACAGAGCCCCCTCTTTCATTGCGAGCACACGGGCTCGATATTCTCGTTTTTATCGGAAAGTCTACGTACGGGATTCGCGGTGACGAGGGGCGAGCGGCTCGCCGTCGAAGCTTAAAATTAGGTGCGCTCGAGCCGAGTGCTCTCGCACGTGCCGCCGAGACGCCGAGACGCCGAGACGCCGAGAGGGGAGAAAGAACGTCGAGCACCGATGGAGAGTTTTGCCCGAAATACAACTCGCCGCGCTTTTAAAGTTTCACGCTTAAGCTTGAGCTTAACCGGGACGGCTCGGTTCCCCTTTGATCGAATGAAGTTTGGATTATGTTTGCTGCCCCCGGACTGCGAGCGCGGCATTAAAGGGCTCCGGAGCAAAAATTAGTTAGATGGTCCGATGTAGAATTCTACCGGGAGTTGGCCGTCGACCGAACGTGCTTCCCTCGATGGAGCTAGCGAACTTTATCTTCGGTTGGTCGTATTTGAGTGCACTATAAACAACGGAAAGCGGGATGTAAATCGAAAATCCAGACTCTCGCGGCAAATCGAACGGACGCTAAGAGAATAAGCCGAAAGGATTTGGGCGCGAGCAAGCGAGCCGCTCGTTCGTAGCCTCGTCCCAAAGGGGGAAGCGAAGGCTCGCGCTCCATTCACGAAAGTCGAAAGGAAAGCAAGAGAGCGGCAGACCGTCCTTCGCCTTGGCTAGCCGCCTCCGCCGAAGAGCCTCGGCCCCCGTGATCCAAGGATCGCGCATGTGCGGCCGAGCGCGGATAACGTGGTGGACGGTGCGGCCCGGCGAGGGGGAGTGGATTGCGCCTCGCCGCTCTCGGCGAGCGCCTGCCCCGCCAAAGCACTCCGCTCTCGAAAACAAAGCGGCCGGGCGTCTCGCGGGCTGCCTGCCAATCCGCTCGACTCGCGGCCGAACCCGAACGAGCCAGTTTGCCGACCTTGGCTCGATTACGCGCGCCCAGCTTCTTCCGCACTCTGCGCTTGTCAGAGCTCGACTGCGCTTCCTCTCTCGCGGCTGTTCGCGCCTCGTTATGCCTCTTTTCCCTTCCCTTCTTGCAGCCGCTGCAGTTTGACAAGCCGAGGAAAAAAAAAACAAACGTAATCGCTCCTCCTCTTTTCGTCGTTTCGGCCTTTTCTAATTCAAGTCAAGCACATTTTCCCATCAACGCGCTCTACGGTTTACACGGCGTTTAACAGTCCCAACTATGCTACGGCGAATTTTCTGATCCCGCGCTATCTATAGCCGCGAAAATTCCCCGAAAGCGACAGGCGCATCTCCAAAATTAACGCGACCATACTACGAAAATTCTTTCATCAAAGTGCTCGATGTAAGCCATCCACGCGGCTCTCGAGACTACTGGCCTACTTTTCTGTATTTTTCGACTCGTAAATCACCTCACTCCCATTTCCAGCAGTTGCTTTACGCGTGTTCTAGCGCTGCACAGATGTAGTCGAGAAACGGATCCTACTCCACGTGATGTTTACATTTGTATATCGATAAAGATGTCTCGACAGTAAACTAGGCCGCGTGCGAGAATTTTCGCCTGTCTATGCGTCATTAGTCATCCATTGGAAACAGACTGGATGCTTATTGATCGACTCTCGATTACGTCTGGTGGAAAAATGTGTGTGGGGGGGGGGGGGCACGCAGAGACTTCAGATAGGCACGAATCAGCGACTTTTACTTCTGTTATGCGATGATATCGACCCAACTCCTCGGCGATGAATTTTTAGGACGCAATTCTTTTCTCATCGCTCAATCGATGACAAGCCCTTTCAATTATTCAATACGTAGCTCGCGCTCGCTCAGGTCGTAGCAATCGCTCCACGCATTACGGCTTTTCAGAGGTGTTCGCCGCACCTTGCTCGACGTAACGACCATGCAGGGGTGGCAGACTTATCGATTGCCGAAGCGTCGACGTGTCGTTCGCGCGGGAACAAGTCGACAACATAAAGAAACAGGGAGGGATTGCTTTATCATCGAGGGATGGGGGGAGGGGGGGGGGTGCGTGAGTGAGTCAGTGTCTGGGAAAGCTCGAGACACGACGCGCCGCGAATTCAGCCCGACGAAAAAACTTTTCGTGACGATCGTTCGATAATTGGTCGAGGAGAGCCTAAAAAATCACAGCTCGTTTGGATGCCACTTTTATAACGTACGCGTCACTCGATAAAACAAGAGTGCGCAAGGCAAACGGTCAATTAAGTCGGACAATCGGCGTGGCTATTGCTTTTCACCGCGTTCCTTGACCCCTCGTATATTGTGCTTATTGCTCTCACGTCGAGTAGATCGTGCCTTTAGTTTCGTTTTTAATAAAAATTGCTCGAGATTTTTTTACGATTTTCCACTTGCAGGATCAAAAAGCTGTTATTAGGCTTTTTTTTTCTCGAAACACATTACGGGAGTCTTTGTACGATCAATCGGTGTTATTTTCCTTTCGAAAAGCCAACTTACGAAAATAAAGGGAGTACGACCTCTCGTTAATATGTTACTTGGTGGTGCGCTTTGAAACAGTGTCGTGCGTATTTTCCATTCTTCTCTCGCACGATGAGAGCCGCTTATAACGTTAAGCCGAGCTCGTCCGTTCGGTTTTATTCGAAAAAGGGAGGAAAGATTTCTAGTGATAATATAGTCGTGCGTGTATAATGGAGGGAGGTTAAAGGTGATTTTGATGGTAATCGCGTCCCTCGCTCCGAACGTCGATCGGTTGAGAGCAACAAACGAAAGAGAAAAGAGAGACGGTTACGTGGGTACGAACGACGTGCCGTCGCGTGTGAAACGTTTCAAACAGGCGACTAACTTGCGAGGATGATGTATCCTTGTCGTTTCGTTGCGAAATTTTATTCAATGCGCGCGTCAGGGAGAGAGATAGAGAGAAAGAGAAAAATATTTTAAACGTTCATGGTTGAACATTTTTCATTCCTGTTTGTCGCCTATTCTCATCATATACCATCGAAGAACTTGATTTTTCTTTGCATCTATTTTTTTTCGTCCTCGCAGCGCACGTGTGGCCCTAGCATATACGCGCACATGTTAACGGCCTTTCTTCTCGCATACTGAGTGGCCTACAAAAAAAAGAGCACTATGCATGTGGGATCGTTGTTGCATTCGCTATTCTGTCATCTCTTTCGCTGTGTAGGATTTGAATTGAGGCGTGTACTCTAATAGTACCCGTGTGAATGATGTCGTATTTTTAGACAAGAACGCAACTCGATCCAAATAGCACATGTCGAGAGAGAGAAAGAGAGAGTTTCACAAGCAGCTCTACGAAGATCAACGCAATTGCTATAAGAAGCTCCGAGAGCTTTTTTTCACGTCGAGTGTGCGTGAGAGTTCATTTTCATGATTTAACATGACGTAGTGGGATTCCGTACTGCGATTGACAAGTCTTTTTTAAATTGAAAGCAAAATTTGCTATTTTTGTTGTGGGCGAAATTTATTAAATGATTTGATTGATTATATCTAAGTTTTGCTGAGTATATTCCGTATTTTTTTTTTTTTATGCTAGGTGTTTGCTTGCAGTCGTCATCTTTCAGTGTTTCAACTGCGCATTCGGCATAAAATAACTGTAACAACCATGGTATAGGCGTAGTTCACTTTGATCTGCTCGTTGTAGTTTGTCTTATAGCTATGATTAAGGAATGGTTCTGTGTTCTTCATTCAGAGACGAAATACTCTTCTAATTAATCACTATTCACTTTGAGTATGTCATCAGGCTTAATAATTCTCGTCAATATCAAGTCAATAAAAACGAGCAAATGTAAAAATTCGAAAGCCAAACGATACGAAAAGGCAGAAAGAGAGAAAGAAACGAAGGGGATATAAACGGTAATCCCAAAAGACAAGTATGAGCGATAGAGAGAAACAGTGGCAACCCACAGAGATACTTTATCTACTTTGATGTAATGTCACTCTCGGCGTTCCCGCGAGACTTTCATTTTGTTTTGTTTCATGCGTTGCATGCCATATGCCGTTTTTTTTTCTCAACCTCTCCTCTCGAGGACCAGTCTCGTCGAGAACATGGCTTGTGATTTTCCACGCTCAACGTGGCCGGTATTTTGTTATTAAGCCGTCATTGCGGAATATTTCACGGTTGTCGTTCGTTCGGCTAATTGATTAGAGCCAATGAAACCGCGACTCAACGCGACGTCTTGTTTTTCGCTGAAGCAGTACGTACGATTGCCGTGCCTCGTGTTCTTCATTTTCGCCTAGAACGCGAGAAAATCCAGGCATTTCATTCGCCGCCTCTGGTAATTCTTTTTACGTTGCCAATAATCACATCTATAAAAGACTATTCTCTCTCTATGCGAGCGACGAGCTTTCGCGGACGAGCGAGAGGTCGAGCGTGTACGTGCTGCTACCTCTGCTTGCCATTAGTGCAGACTGACAGACATATATTGATGTATCGCGCGGCGGCGGAATACGACCAATGATTTAACATTGCCGCTCTCTCCATCTTCAGCGATTTGTTTCGAGCTATGATCGACGAGAAATCGATTGTCGCGCATTGTGGGTGTGTGTTGATGCGAGCGTCAGAGGGGGGGAGCTCCCTTCCTTCTTCGCAGATGGTTTTCTTCGATTGAAAATCGAGAAAAAAAAAAAAAAAAAAAAAAAAAAGTGTAAAAAAAGTGTACTCTTTTATCCAGGCGCCTCGTGCTGCCGCTCATGGGTGAAGCTCGACAATTGACGCGCGCACCAATCCGACCGAGAATTCGTTCGACACCGCGGTCGAAATCGCGGCTTTTGCGGGGCGCGCGTGTGCTTGCTTCGGCCGCTGCTACTGCTGCTGCTCTGTGCTCTACATCGTTTCGTTTATCGAATGCGTGCATGCCGCCGCCACCGCTGTGCTGCTGCTACTCCTCCTCCTCCTCCTCCTCCTCCTCCTCCTCCATCTCTCTCTCTCTCTCTCTCTCTCTCTCTCTCTCTCCTCTCTCTCTCTCTCTCTCTCTCTCTCTCTCTCTCTCGACACGTTTGATTTTGTTATTGACGCTCGCACACACATGTCTACACTCGACCGTGTCCATTATCGGACTTTGTGCGCTTGTGTTTGGTGGTTTGTACGTGCAACGGCCGTCAATGAGAAGCTTTCATGTGCCGATGCTATATAATGCTGAGCGAACGTTCTGGAATGGAGTTTTTTTCCGCTGATGGGTTTTTTTTTCAAGCTCAGTTTTTTTTTGGTTGCGCTGCGTTTGAATGTTAGTTTGGCACGGCATTTTACAAGTGACTGTGCTGTGGATTTGTTTCATGACTACCGCAGCAGGCGGCTCGCTGTTTGTATTTCATAATGTCCTTCAGTGAATTCTCATTCGTGGACAACGACAAGTTTGTTCTCCCGATGAGACACCGCGCTCGTTCAACTTGGCCGAATGGATTCGTGGTCGATTCCGAAAAAAGATACCGCAGCCAAAAACTTTCTCACGTTCGTCGGCTTAGCGGAAAGCACAACTCCGAGTTAAAAGGCACAGAATGGAGACATGAGCATAACATACACGCCTACCAAATCGCACGTCGAAGCAACGCGAATGCATATGCAACGGCTATTAACGACAATTCGGCGGAGCATTTACACGTCTCGCTCGCAATAATCGTGCATGAGAACTGATGTCACAGTTGCAAATTACGTCATTGACGACGAACGTACAGCATAAGTTGACGCGTCGCGCACACTTCTCTTCCTGCTTGCAACGCGTTCATCAATAATTACTTCATTATCTGAACAATTATAAGACGCGACTGTCGCATCTTCTTCAATATATAAAACGTAGCAGAGACGCGCGAGACAAAAAAAAAGCTCTTGAGAGGGAGAGAGCGCGGCACGCTCGCAGATTGGAAAGGAGCACCCGTTGGTTTTCCAGGGCAATTTGTCTTCTTACTTGAACGCGAGATCATCTTACCTAATTCGTTTTGTTTTTCCACTCTCGGGAGGGGACGGGGGGTTATCTTGCTCGTCTTTCCGTTTTTTTTGCCGTGAGAAATCGAAGGAAACAACGGTCGAACGCTTACGGTGAATAAAACTCCCTGAACTGTGAACGCGACTAGCACGAAATGCAAAGGCCCCGTGGCGAGAAAAATGTCGAAACAAACCAGACACAGAGATAACCGAACTATCTTGGCGCTTGGCGATGCTGTTTCCTCTGAAATACAACGACTTCGACGCCCGTGCGTCAGTCGCATCGTACGTTTCGAAAGATTTTGAAATATGCTTTCTAGATTTTCAGAAGCACGCTTTCAAAACTGAAAATCCAGTTGGTATCGAGAACTTCGTAAGCTATTAATCCAGTAGGCAGTCTGCAGGCGCGCCGCAACCGCGACCGGGAACTACTCAGCGGTCGATGGCCATTTCTCGCTTCTAACCCTCTCGCGAGAAAATCCACGCCCAAGCGCACTCCACATACGTACATGCGCGTGTACGCGTACATCGAGAAATCGGCTTTTCGCAATTGAAGGCTACTGCATTCTTTCTTCTGGCGTGTGCGCGCGTCAATGGCTACTTTTCACGATGGATTTTCAGAGAGAGCTTGCGACAGTTACGTATACGTGAGAGCAGCTGGTGGTGTAATAGGCTTATCGAACACGATTGGATTATGGTCCCTGATATATATGTCTGTAGGTCACTGTCTAAGAAAACTCCTTCAAGTGACTGCTCGTTATTTTTGTTTATGGGAAATTGCATTTAGATCAAAAAGTTTTTTTTTTATCCTCTCTTGTACTACCGATGTGCAAAGTTTTATTTTCTTCGGCAAACTTATCGCTTGGGGAGTACGAGAAATATATGTCTTTTTAAAGTTGACATGCTCTACATAACTTTTTTTTTTTTTTTTTTTTTTAAGTTCACTAGACCTGAGTTAGAATAAAACCTATTAGAGTTTACTTTACTTCTCTTGGGTAAAAAAAGAAACTCCATTGTAAATAATGTCAACATTTTGCAAGGGAAAAGTGCTTACATAGTAGTGCTAGCAGATAAATTACAAATTTATTCTACGAAACAAGTCATCAAGGTAACTTTTTCGAAAACAAGCCAAAGTCGATGATCTCTGTAAATGTAAATTTAGCTGTTAATTCAATTTTAATCATCGAAACCAGCGATTAAGATAATAAAACAGAAAAATTTCATTTCATCATCGCCAATTTTAAATTACAGTCATTTTTTTCCTGAAACTACATGGCGTGATAAATGTCTGTTTTCTTGAAAATGGCAAGTCCCAAAAGGAAAAGCGCTAATTGCAGCGCAGCTTTACTTTACGTAATCTCGTGCAACGCGCGCGTGTGCTTTATCTTGCCCAACACCCAATGCTGAACATATTATTATATTTGTGGCATCTTTATAACAATAGCAGATTAATGTTCTAATTTTTAATTTTCCATCGTAAACGCGTTAACATTCAAATCCATTGAGCAGCTGTGTTCTCTTTCAACGCCTAGGTGGAGACATCTCTGGTTGTCAATTTTGTTCTTGTTTTCCAAATCACGATTGCACGTTCTTTCGCACTCGATAAGTGTTGCACACCGATACAACCCATTATCAGAGGTCTCTCAACATCGCGTGTACATGCTTCTCCTTGATGTATCGTGAAGATGGTAATTTATTGGCGAAGTGCTTGCACTTTTAAACACGACAGTTGGCTGTTATGTCACCTGTGTCGCGAAACGGCCTTTGATCGAGCGGCGGTCGCCTCTTACGCTCTTTCTTTTTTACGACTTTTTTTAGCACACTTTGTTCTAGGATATATTATCGCCTCGAGTCTTATATATGTTTATTTTTTGTTCTCCAGTATTGGTTCCAATTCATATCGAGATTTTACGTGAGGTCAATATTCTTTCTTATTGGAGGGAACCCTTTTCTTTTTTATCTCGTGCAAGGTGTAAAAAATTGGTAAAAAAACACATTCTATCTGTGATAAGACACGTTTATTATTCGTTGCTGCTTGCTATTCGAACAGCAACCTTCAAGAAGACGCTTGGAAATTTTTTTTTCTTTTTCAAAACGGCATCTGAAATTAAACACGTCTACGGTAAAAAGTGTTTAGTTGTTGGAGATAACCACACTTGTCCGTCGAAAGAAAAATATTGCATTAAGGTTCCTGTCTCGATTTCTTTTTTCGTCAATTTGGCTCTCTCGACATTGATCGTTACGTCTCTCAAAAACTTGAACAAATATATATAGGTATACCCGTTGTCATTGCGCTTTCGTTTCTTTGACGAGCATCAAAGATCGTAGCGAAAAAGGAGAAGAGGGGACTTAATTAACGGTTTGGTGGCTTAATTGATCGGTATCATTAGTGATCATTAGGAGAGCGACCATTTCGGAGGCTTTCGTAAACCGCCAATTGAGCTAACTACTTCATTGGAAACCGAAAACACGAGGCTTTCGTTGTCCGTTCAAAGAGCAGATTATACATTTCACAATCTCGAGTCGACCGTGCGCGAGGACTGTAACTTCTTTCAAGTATAATCACACCGAATCATTTTTTTCAACTTCCTCTAAATATAAACAACTTTTTTTATCGGGCGTGTATGTGTCAATCGCAAAGCCTAAATTATTCTTTCGATAATCTCATCCACATAGTGATGCAAACGTGCGTTTCCGCCATCACTCGACTATAAAGTATCTGGAGATGCATACGTCCGCATATTTTTACTTTCTTTGCTCCAGTGGATATGGTTCTTGGGAGAAGAGTGAGGGGAGTGGGATTTTGCAGTCAGAGTCCGTCGATCTGCCTTTTTTGTATTCTTTACAGGCACAATGGGCTTTTAGTGCCGCACAAACTTGTGTACGCACAAAGCGCGCTGGAATGCTATCGAGGTGTCGTAAGGAGGCGCGTTTTCTGTGCAGCAGCATTAATTCGGCGGAGAATCACTACGCGCGCTTTCGAGTTGCTCCTTATTTATGTGGATCATCGCGCGAATTCAAAGGGGGGAAGCTGATTGAAATGTACGCGATCGGCAATTCGCAGCAGCGGAATTCGCCGATCCAGTTTGTGAGATTAAATTTAGGCCAAACGACATTTTCCACTCGCTTTCAATGCACCTGAACCACTTACGGCCACTCACACTCTAATTCGCGCTTACGCGTGTTATAAGGCTGCAGTCAGCTTTTGTCGCTCACTCTCCCCATTGTACCGTCGATTTTGTCGCCTCGACGTTAGAAGAGCGCTGATTTAGTAGTTCGTCCTTTTGTCGCGGCACTTGGTCTCAATTGTTTTTTCTCTGTAATTTTAATTTTATTGCTGTGGAATTCGTCCATAATCGAATCCGCGAGGTGACGTGAACGCGCGGGCAACCTGAATATGAAGCTACGGCCGTAACTACATATTATATTCGTTTTCGATTTCATCCGATCAATTTTCAAACAGTCTTTCTATCAATTTTGAACTCCTGACAAAAACTTACTAGCCAATCGTTAATGTGATACGAATGGCATATCTATGCGTATGATTAAATATTTGAAATGATTTATCAAATTATTATTATAAAAAGCATTTATTATGTAAAAGCTTCGAAAATTGTTCATAGTCGAAAATCTCTCGGAACCCTAATCCGAACGTGATATTGAGGACAGCTTTGATATTTTAGACCCTCAAAAGTCGCGCAAAAGTTTTACGCGCTTTGAAGTGCTCCTTGAAAGAACTTTTGAACGAATAACTAAGCAGTTAAATTGACCCACTGAACAGTTAGCTATCTATATTGCTGCAATTCTGTTGAATGCATCGATTACGGAATATAGATAAACGTGCAGAAGAAAAATTGCCTTTCGAGTTTCATCGCGCGAACATTTTACTGGCTCTGTCTTTCCACGCGGCAGGGAGGTATTGTCGAAGGGAAAGCGCAATCGCGCACGAGCGACGGTTCCTTGAAATAAAAACAGCAGCCCCGCGCGACAAGCGTTGACAATGTCTTCTAAATTTAGCTAAGGACAGGTAACACACGTATGAACTGCCTATCACACGTATATTCTCTCCCGTGAGATTTTTCGCAGCACTTCTCCCTCCGTGACGTACTAGTCGCCGATTGAAAATCGATAATTCCATGTGCCTTATCGGTGCGTCTCTCTCTCTCTCTCTCTCTCTCACGTACACACACACACACAGATATACGTCGCCCTCGATCCCTCTTTTTTCGTCTTTTTTTGGAGGTCAACGGAGATGGTGCATGCTTATCTCGTTATCCGTCAAATGCCCGCGCGGAAAGGCAAATTCCCGTTGAATATCTCAATGACATGGAAATTCAATTTGCATTCGCGTTCAATTACATCTATGTATGCCCCGTGGCACCGGCTCTTTTCCATGTATTTTTCGGCCATTGGCATTTTTATTATTTAGCTAGCCGCTCCGAGCAATTGCCTCGTTATAAAAAAACAAAAAAAAAAGAAAGTGACTCGCTAATTTGCTCGCGTTCCAAGCTCGATCTCGCCCCCTCGAAACTAGCAGCCTAGTTGGAAGTTGATTAATCCGAAGTAGACCGAGGAGCGTCCAAGATGCTCGCGGAACAGTCTTCTTCCTCTTTATTTTCTCTCGCTGAGACGCCGACGAGGCTAAGCGCTAAGGTGATTTTTTTACGTAATTTCTGGAATACTACCGCGGTAACACGCGTTCTCTAGAGACAGATGCGAGCTGGCGCCAACTCACCGCGCAGTCCGCAACTAATCACTGTTCGAGTATTAAAGTTTGCGAATTACCAATGCTCGTTGCTCTGGCGTGCGATCCGCCGAACAGACTACATAAAATACCAAGCAATTAACATCGCCTTTCGTATTTATTCGCGCGTCTAAGCGTTCAGTTAATCGAAACGACTACAGGCAAGTGACAAACACGTAGCATTGAAAGCGCTATACCCAGTAGATTATTTCAAGAAAAGACAGCAGCCCGTTCCAAGTCCATTACCAACTCAGACGTTGCCGAAAACGATTGGCTCGTAGCTAACGTATTGACATATCGCCGTACGACGAGGGCACTGCAGCGGGATACTCAAGGAGCACCATACTTGTGCTTGCGTATTGACGTGTCATCCGTAATCACGCATTCGGTTAGCATGTTCATCGATGTACCTGTTAAATAGATACTCGTCAAATTATCGCTCCCGATCACCTCTGCACGCGCGCTCGAGTCGATCGAAAGCACTTGCAACGCGCGAGAGAATACGTTGAATTTTTTTTCTTTTCTTTCACTTCTCAAAGCCAATCGCAAAGGAGCCAACGAGCGTACATTGCAGATGGAGATAAGAACCAATTCAAATTGCGATCTAACCAAATGCTGTTTCTATGGTGACATCGAACAATTTTGACGTAGCGCCGGAGGCTTCGCGGAGAAAAACTGACTGGATCATCGGCGAACGTCGTTGCGCGTAAGACAGTTCTGGCGTGCCTTCATTCCTTATCGACGATGAAGCTTGAGTCTCTCGATCGTTAGAACGCGAATGGCGCGATTGGTGCTCGAGTCCGCTTAAAAGTCTCGACGCGACGACGAACGGCAATTGATCGACTCTCGCATGCGCGCGAGTTGGCGTGTCATGCCGAGAGACCCATTGATCCTCGCAGCGCACGGTCGAGTCTCGCAGATTTGCCTTGTTCTACTAGTCGTCGATTGTCCTCCGCGCACAACCGAAGAGGTAGCGTTACACTCAGGTGCGATTACACGCACGCATTCAGCACATGCCGAGGCAACCAAGAGAGAGAAAGCGCGGGACCTTGGGACCTTGGGACCTTGGGACCTTGCCTCCGGCTCTTCTTCCTTTTTCCCTCTGCTCTTTTTATTTCACGCGGCTTCCTTTTGGCCGATCAAGCGTAACAATTAACGCGGCAAGTCCACTCGGCGAAAAGGACAAAGGTCGCGTGCCAAAAAGCGTCGATCCGACTTATCCGGAGCCGGAGCTTATCGATCGGCGCGCCAGCGCGATAACCACGAGCGGAATCTCCCATCAACGACCTTGAAGGAGCGCACGGGCCATCGGAGTTGTATACTTCGGGTTTTCTTTAGTTTTGCTTGGAGTGTGCGCTTAGCGGCTGATCGCCAGGGTCGCGGTGCGCGCAAACCTTTTTATCCTTCCTTTGCTTTCGCTGCATCGCGAGCTGCTGATCGCCTCGAAGTTTCCGCTTTGGGAATTCCCGAAGACAGAGAAAGTGCGCCCGATTGATTCCGAGCGCTCGGAAGTCTATTAGCACAAGACGAATGATGAACGCCGTAAATGAATATCTTGATCGCTCGGTGAACCTATAAAAATAAAGCAGCTTTGTTACCGTAACGAAATTGCCGCGGGCGACGATAAATTTTTACTTTCCACGGCGTATAATATTGTTATATTTCTCCGTCGCTGCTGTTACTATGGTGAGTCTTTTAAATTGCTGGCGTTTATCGATCGGACCAATTGCGTCGTTTATTTCTCTCTCTCTCTCTCTCTCTCTCTCTCTCTCTCTCTCTCTCTCTCTCTCTCTCTCTCTCTCTCTCTCTCTCTCTCTCTCTCTCTCTCTCTCTCTCTCTCTCTCTCTCTCTCTCTCTCTCTCTCTCTCTCTCTCTCTCTCTGTCTCTCTCTCTCTCTCTCTCTCTCTCTCTCTCTCTCTCTCTCTCTCTCTCTCTCTCTCTCTCTCGCTGTTTGTGTGTGCAATCGTTAAAGTCATTTATTTGCGGAGCAGCATAGTTTCGTAGTGTGCGATATTGTTTCGCATTTTTGCGATGATCGCACTGCGTCAACCTGTAAACGTTGCTTACTCGGTGCATTTTCAGTCGGTTCATCGCTGCTTTATTTATTTCTGTATTCGTAGCGAAAGCGTACTTGGAGCGCGCGTTTATAATTGCATTTTTCCGCTGACTAACGTAATTGACGAAAACACGCGTTATCGCATATGTTCGCGTTTAGCAGCAGCTCGTAAAACAACCGAACCGCCCTGAAGTGTGTCGGTCCTTGCGAATTGGAAACTTATAGATTTGTTCATCGGTCTAAAAATTAATTTAGAGTAAAGAAAAGAAAGCGTGCGGCCACTGCAACGCCTCGTGCGACTGAAAGTGTAAAACTCAAGTGCAGCAAGCGTTCGAGCGAGCTCTTAACAATAATACGCGATACTGCGTAATAACAATAATGCGCGTCGCGCGTGCGCCGGCTTACTTTTGCACCGTTGCCAACCGAGAGCAAACGCACGCGGCAGCTGACCTTCCTGCGAAACGCTGCTCTTCCGCAGCACTGCTGCTTTCGTCATCGAATTCGCTGGCCGGCTATCTTCGCGTTTCGTGGACCGGCACCGTGTCGTCGCAACGATGAAAGCCTCGCCTGGCCAGCGCTCGCAGAGCAACGGTGCTTAACGACCTATCAGTCGTCGACGCTTGTCCCGCCGTGACGAGGAGGAGGATCGGGCGTGCAAGCGTGATAAGCGCGTGATCGTCGGCGCTGTCGTAGACGAGCTCGGTAAGTTCTTTTGGTCGTTATTCTCCGGCCGCCTGCGCGTGTCGTTGCAAATCAGTCGTCGAGCGGGCGTCTCGGCCGCCGTTAATTCCGTTGTCGTTGGGCTTTTCTCTTTATTTTCCGAGCGACCTCGCCGGAAAGAAACACTCCGCGAACACCTTCGCCCGACGTGCCCGTCGGAACGCGATCGGTCGCGTGCGACTCGTGGCAGCGGCACTCGGTGGCCCGCGGCTCGCGCGGACGACCTTTCGATGCCCGTCCGTCCAATTTTGCGCTGTAGGACCTCACGGCCCCAAACGTCGGATTGTGCAACGAGCTCGTTTGCGACGGCGATTCCAAGGCAATGATCGCGGGCGCGGAAGTGGCGAAAGATTCCGTCGGCACGTCTCAACTCTCGAAATTGCACCGGGGAACAGTTGTGTCGTCGCCTTCGTTGGCAATGAAACGAGCCCTCGACGCGTTGCTCCCGATGTGCCCACAGCCCTTTAGCCAATTCAAAGCCGTAAATTTTCATCGCGAGGTTGCTTGAGCTCGACTGATCCTGTGTATATGCGCCAGAAGCCGATAAACTCGCGCGAATCACGCGATCTATTTATAAAGTCCACGTTCTCTGTACCTTTGTTTTTCGATGCGTATTCATTCGTATTCGGTTTTGGTCATCGATAAAACTCATACACCCGATACTATCTAAATGACCTGGATATGATTAATCCGAGCTAGGGATCGAAATTTCATGGTACATTTGTGCTATGACGTGGATTAACATCTATTTTCGTTGACCCTCCCTCCTCCGACTCTTCTTAAGCGCATTTTTCCGATAACCATTCGATCGACGTTTCTAATTTACTTTTTCCTTCTTCTAAACCGACGTAACCATTCACGTCTTCGATCAAAATAGAAATCGAGTAGATTAATGAGCGAGAGTGTGGCACTGACATTGCAAAGGAGCAGCTAATTGAAAAAAATAAAAAGAAAAGAAAAAATAACAATTATCTCACAGTGACGTTATCGTACTTTAATATACCTACGTGGGAGTTTGATTGACGTAGATAAGAAAAATAACGAGTCATGTGACGACAACACGAACCAACGGGTAGCTTCCCTGCGCGGTAAATTTGGCTATGCAACGTATGATTCATTTGATCTTAATCAATTGCGTCAAGAGATTGGAACACGATTGAAAGCAAATCAGATGCAGTGCGATCACTCGAATGAGGCATTCGTAATTGTTATGTTTTCGTTGCTGCATGAAATCTACACGCAAACTTGAGCAATGCGAATCAATTTCCATTATCTCGGTTGGGACATCGCCGAATGCGTCACCGCATGGCTCAATCGTTTCCCGACAGTCGACGTTGACTCTTAATTGAAATTTGGGCGCGAGCCTACTTTGCCGAAAAACCGAACGGAAGGCCATGCGAAACGGAGAGACCTTGGAGTTGTACCGTCGCAAAAAGAGGATCGAACTTACCTTTGTCGAGTTCTGGAGAGACGAGCGAAAGGTTGTACACGCGTGTTCTCGACGAGCGGACCATCTCTCCGGGGCACATTAGAAGTATGTAATTGAGTTGCTCGGAATAATAAAACTTTAGGGAGCACTTTAGCAGTTAGCCTTGCTCGTAATTTTGTTATTCACTGCAGTCGTCCCTTTTGAGTCTTTTCGAAATTCCATTACTTTCTCGTCGAAACGCCGATCATTATTTTTTTCTCTTTTTGAAAAGCTCGCGAGAAACGCCAGCAGTTCAAGTTTCATCGAGTAATTACCGCGGAACAACGCTGGGATGGAAAGTTGTTACCGATTCGACAATATTTACTTGCCAACGGCTGTCAAGTTTTTTTTCAAAAATAATAAACGCAACGACGAGGTCTGGCAATTGCCGCACTTAGAGAAAGAGCCTTATAAAAGTTACTATAATTGTAAGAGAAAAATTACTATAAAATTAAGTAAAGTAACGGAACGTACTTCCGTTGTAATAATTTCTTAATATAGGCTGCATCAAATTTTACTATATGGTTATAGTAAATTTTACTGCGATCCGGAAGGAGATGGAACAAAATTATCTCAATTTCTACGAGGGTCGTTCAATGAGTCCGAGACTCCTCAGAAGATAGTGCTATTACGTAACGTATTTTATACACTAAGACTCCCATCTAATATGAGACGTATACAAAGTTGGAAAAGTTTTTACAGCTATTTGAATTTAGTGTTTCATTGAGCATATAACAACATGGAAAAAAGCGAGAGTTTTGCGTGCTTATCAAACATAATTTTCTACGAGGGAAGTCATACGAGGGAAACCAACTGAGCAGAAGCTGAGGAAATAATGTGCAGTCTCTGCGCTTCATGGTATGGCATGATTCAAAAGTGGCTTACTGAATTTCGCTATGTCCGTAAGAGCACAAGTGACACCGACTACTCAGGAAGTGATCATAAGCTTCGTGATATTACACTCGTCGATCATCGATTGAAAGTGCGAGAGATCAGCGAGGCTCTGAACATTTCAGGTGGATGCTCATGGAGCATTTTACATGAATTTTCGAACGTGAGGAAGCTGTCTGCAAGACGAATTAATAACAAGCGGGCTCCTGCGGTTGTGTCTCAGCAATGTTCGAGCGTGTTTTAATGTAACCCAAAGAAGTTTTTGCGACGTAACGTTACTATTGATGAACATTGGATTTATTGTTATACGCCAAAAATGAAAAATCTGTCGATAACCGCGTCGAATAACGCGAAGACGGTATCGGCCGGAAAGCTCGTGGCTACTATTTTTTGGGATTCAATTGGTATAATATTAATCGATTACCTACAAACAGGAAAAACTATTATAGGAGAATGATATGTCTCATTAGATCGATTTAATGCTATGCTGAAAGAAAATCGGCCGCGTTTGATGGAAAATAAGTTCTTTTCCACCACGATAGCTCACGAGTTCGATTGCAACCGCCTAATTATTTGATTTATGCTACGAAATACTTCCTCGTCCAGTTTACTCTTCAGATTTGGCCCCTTCGGATTACTCCTTGTTTCCTAACATAAAAACTTACAAATAAAAGATTTTTATCGGACGAAAAGGTCCTTGTTGCGATAAATGAGTATGTTGAGGAGTTTGATAAAAATTACTGTCCTGGGGGCATAAAAAAACTTGAGCACAGCTATAATAAATACGGAAAGTTAAAAAGGCCTATTTTGACATATAAATTAGAATTATTTAAATAACTAGGTTTTTTTTTTTTTTTTTTTTTTTTTTTAAAGTCACGGACGTATTGAAAGACCTTCGTATATTACCAGTATTCTAACACTGAAGTTTTGTTTCGCTCGCGTGACCACGTACTTTCCACAAGTATCAATACACTTATTTCTAAAGCAAGAAATTTCTGTTACATATTAAGTGCTAGCCACTTACGAATTACTAATAGTCATGCAAAATCATTATACCGTTCTTTGAAACGTCATTTGCCTTAAAAAAAGGGAGGGGAACTGCTGATGGCGTTGACTCCGGACAGATTAATTTTTACTATGCGACGTATTAAAATTCACTAACTCCAATACTTTTTGCTACAACAATAATAATTGTTGTTACGGCCATTGTAGTTAGTGTTAAAGGCAGAACAATTTTTATACATAATAAAACGATATTTATTATGCCGTACGATAAATATCAACAGCACAAAATTTTACATCGTAGTTTTATAATTTTTCTGAAGGATCTTGTAATGGCACATTTGTAATAATGACTATAATATGTATAAAAATGTTTATCGTAACTGAAATATATCCCCACTTTATAATATTTACACAGTAAATTTAATTAGGTCATTTGTCTCAGCGCATCGCTATCGATCGTTTCTTCAACGGGCCGAGACCACGAGGAACAATTGGCACCTTGGACGAAACTGCGTACGGAGATCTCGTTTTAGCATGCAAATCCTCCTTCCGCCGCGGCGTCAGCATGCGCAAAGCTAATAGAGATTCCTTCGAGCCCAGGCGCAGCCGCAACCTCGCGCAAGCTCAAACGCGACCCACGCACAACCTTCTCTAGACTAGCGCGTGAATGGGAGCTTGCAGTCCCGTAAGTCGAAGGTTGCCTCCCTCTCCCTGCCCCGTATTATCGTCATTTTGCCGCGTGACGTAGACGACGGGGACGGGCGAGGTTTTAAATTAGATGCGCGCGGCTCAAGTGGCTTTCAGCCAATCAGCCGTGATTAATTACCTGCCGCGCGCTCGCAACTTGCGTGTGGGAGTTTTCGCGCGAGATCGCATTTTTTTTTCAACGCTCGACTTATTTTGCGCCACTCAGTTAAGGCGCGCGAAACCTGCTGTCGTTCATGCTCTTCTGCAGAGAATAAAGGGTTCATGGGAGAAACGCGATAAATGTCATCCATCCGCGAGAATGAAAGTACAACGCGGCGTAAAGCACATCCCCCTTTAAAAGCCGGCCGACGGCAGCAGCACTCGTCTTTTTTATTTCCTTTTTGCAGCAACGGAAGTGGGTATAAATGTATCGCCCGGGTTTTTTTTTTATTTTTTTTTTTATTTTCAACTGAGTTCGCGCCTTTTATATCAAAAGCTTCGCGTATAATCTCGCGCGGCCGATGCATCGTCACGTCCACGTTCTTTTTCATCTCATTCTATTCGCGTATCCTGGCCTCTTTATGGACGAAGCTTAAGTCACACTCGTACTTTCTGATCGTTTGTTCAGAGATTAAATGGAGATGTTGCGCTGCGGAACGCACTCCAAGCAGATGTCATTGCCGTTGCGAGCTTTTCCTCGGCCGAGCGAAGAATCTGCCTTCGTTTTCGCGCGACTATTCGGAATGACGAGAACCGCAACGAGCAAGTCGAACGATTTAGCAAAAGTGTAATCGGAAAAGTACATGCTGATCTCTGCTTCGTCTCCGTCTAACTGCACGAAATTGCTTTTCTCAATGCCAAAGCCTAATTACGCTTGCTGCCAATTCCCAGGTGAAATATTTCGATTCGCGCGTGCACCCTCATCCTTGATAGCAAGAAAAGAAAAAAACTAAATCGAGTCTTGCGTCATTGCGAGAATCTTTGCCATATATTTCGTTGTCGGATGAGATTCCTCCTACACGCGCGTGTATACCTCCGATCTGTTTTCCGTCTCTTTTTTTCCTGGGATTATCGCGCCTGTATCTTGCCTCTTCTTTTTTTTCTCTTTTGTCTTCCACACCGAGGGAATTTTCTGACGATGGTTTTTCCGTGAGACAAGAAAGTGGCACCATTTTTCGCGGCATGTTCTTTCTTTCGTTTTTTGTTTTCTTTTCGTTCGCGAGAAATCATTATCGGTGAGTTGACATGTCATGCTTGATTGTTTCAGGAAATTGTTTGCCTCGAACGAAAGGGGAGTATCCCTATCCAATTACCCCGGCTTTCTTTTTAAAATGCCTTGTATCGCAAAATTCTCGCAAGACTTTTAACGAGCCAGCTAAAGCTAACTCGCCAGGAAAATTAATTAGGAAACAGACGCGGATCGGGAAAAATTGCACGGCTTGCTCTCTCTCCGTCCAATCCCCCTCTGACGCCCAAGGAGAATCGGGTTGAAGCCCGCAAGTGGTGTCGTTGACGTCGCCGCGCGTAAAATGCCAATCGGCCGACTATACCGACGGCAATCTTCGTTCAATTGATAATCGAATATTTGGCGAAGTCGAAAGTGTTAGAGTCGAAGATACGTGGTCGAGTTCTCACATCGAGTGGCGAGAAGGAAGATGCAAAACTTTTAAAACCTGTTCGCTTAATTAACAGCTCGTGACGAATAAACCTGTCAATTAAGTCGCTTAATCAATTCGATTAATCTTTCAATCGCGTTTTTTTTTTCTTTTTTTTCGTGCCCCTGCGAATAATTTCCATTTATAATAGAGGAGCTTCTCTAATGAAGTAATTACACCTGGATATTTTCACTTTTACGAGTAAGAAAGAAATGATAAAGAGCTTTGTGCGCGTCTTCTTGAGAGTTTCTATTTCCGCGAGCGTTAATTAATCGCATGACAGGCGTCTCGCAGTGCTTCGCCTTTTCTTTCTCGCGCCCGTTCGTAGAAAGGAGAGAGAGAGAGAGAGAGAGAGAGAGAGAGAAGGTTTACTTGAATCTCTTCGATTGTCGAATGGCGACGCAGGGAGTCCGTAAAGCCTTGCAGCAGACGAGGCCCGGAATGTCGTTAAATGACAAGAGCAAAAGCAGTCAACTGATTACCGACGGCAACGAGGCTCTAAAAACTGAATCCTATTCGAACCGACAGCGCTATTCGCTCGCTAAGTCTCGTGTATAGCTTAGCCGGCCAAATTGTCGTTCAAATCTCATGCATTTCACCGAATCGCAGGTATTGGCGCACGCAAGCGCTGGGAAGGATTAGTCGTCGCGATCGAATGTATCAGCGCGGGCCGAGAGTCGTTTGATCTCGTTAAAAGCCGTATCTCTTCCGAGTGACTAGCCGACGATCGAAAAATCAAAGCGAAATCGTGGCGAATCGATCGCCTTACCGTCAGTCAATTTACACGTTGTTCTTTGTTCACGCAGGGAGGAGGTGCAAGAACACACAGTCAGATGGAACGCGAGCTTCAAGTTCATCTGTAAAATGAGTGCCAATGCGTCTACCGGCGTGTTAGACCCTTGTATATTAAGAATATCCGTGAGGAAGGTAAGTTTTGTCGAGCGACAAGTCGCGCATTTGGTGAATCCCGCTTGAGTGGCTTCGCACGTGCCCATAGGAATCGAAGGGAGGCAGGTCCTTCCAGAAGCTCGGCTTCATCGACCTCAATCTGGCTGAATTCGCCGGCGCAGGTCTTTGCCGTAGGCGATGCCTTCTCGAGGGCTACGACGCACGACACCGACAAGACAATTCCATGCTGAGGGTGGCCATCAAGATGAACATGCTGTCCGGCGACATCCTCTTCAAAGTGTAAGTATCCTTTCCTTTTGCTCGCGCGAGCTGAGATTCTTTGCGGACACTCGTCAGTGGTGTAATTGGCGCTTTTCCGTTGCAGACCTTCGCCGTCGCTGAAGCAAACGCAGCTCGCAGTGCCAGGTGTCCCGGGCGTGGTGCCGGTGGAAACGGTGGACGAGGGCACGACAACGGCCGAGCGTGGCGTTGGCAATCGCGAGGATTACGTGTCGACGGGTTCTCTCGCCGGTAGTATCGCCAGTACCAGTAGCGGCTTCGGCAGTCTTCCCAAGAAGAGGCCGGCACTCTTCACCTCCGGCAAATATTCCAATTGCTTTTTTTTTCACTCGTTCAATTCGAATCCGCGTTCTCGCTCCCACGAAACATTGCCGACGATGAATTCAACACGTTCGCCGCCAGCGCCGCCATCGCCGCCACCGCCGCCGTGTCCATGTCCGGCATAAGTGTTCTTTTTTTCGTTTCTATCGATTAATGAAATTGGCAGAACATCCGATTGTCGAACGGTGATGCCGCTTTGAAAAAACACTGCAGCACACGCGGGAAACCGAACGAAAGGCCATCGTGAGCCAGTGTCGGGTGGTGCGCCGGCGAACGTGTTAAATCGAAGCACTAGCCCAATAATAAGGAGTGTTCGCCACTGACAGAACTGTTGAGCGGCACGGACATGTACGAGCCAATGACGTTGAGCGAGGTAGTTCCGTCGTCGATGCCGGTAGTAGTGGATCCGCTGAACGAGGTGCACGCCACGGAGTCCGGCCACTCGCGCAACAACAGCAACACCAGCCAGCTGAGCAAAGGCTCGGGCTACGGCTCGCTCAACTCGCACAGCCAGCACAGCCGGCAGAGCAGCAGCGGCGACAGCGGCCACATCAGGTACACTGGCGACGACGCAGCGGCAGACGCGCGCACGATCCTACGACTCGCTCATCGTCACTCGAATAACGACACGCACACGCAGACAACATTTCGAACGCACCTCATCGCATACGACGCCGTAGTTACTCTGCTCTCTTTCCACTTGTCGACTACACACACGCACACGCACACGCACACGATTCACACTCTCGGCCTGTATTTCTCTTGAGCGTCAATTAACCACCCGTGCAACACCTTGCCCCATCCAGACTACTTGCTCTTTACGTAGTTAACTTTTATTTTCTATAGCGCTTAGTCTGTTCCTGTTTGACTGCGCACTGGTGTTTCGCCCACTCTCTGATTCTGTGCACTGTTATATTGGCTGCTACCGTGATGTACCCGACACACGCCTGATGAGTTGACGTACCTCTCTAGTTTAGCCGTTAGTGTGCGTAGATGCTCCTCTGTGCCCTCTTTCTCCGGCTTTCGACTAGCGACCACGCGTAGAGACAGTGTCACGCTGCATTGCGTGACGACTCCGCGTATCCATTGAAAGCTGGAGCGTTGGTGTTCGATGTTGTCACGTCTAGATGTTTGCATCTTTGATAGCGCTTGCGCGGGTAGTCGTTGTCGACGCAGTGCGAGAGACCGACGCGCCTCGAGGCGAGAGCAGCCCACGTCGCCCAGGCGGGAGCACACGGCAGGGCAGCGCAGCTGCGAAACCAAACAAATGTCTATGTGTGTTGTGAATTGCCCGATTGCAGGTCTCCCTCGTGGCCGGTCTGGGCACCACGCCTGCCGAGCCACTCGCACGGCAGCGCCAGCACCCGCAGCGGCGGCCGCCACGCGGCTGGCCACAACGGCAGCGGCGACCACGGCGGCAACGACGTCGACCACGACGACCACGACGACCACGACGACCACGGGCACGGCGACGCACGCCACCTCGGACTCGAAACGTCCGGCGACCATTTGCCGATATCCCCGCCGTCGCCGTTAACCCTTGTCGTGCCCCGTCTGCGGCTCTGCTCGTCCCCGGCCGCCTCGACGCCGCTGTCGAGCGCGCGAAAGCGGAACGGCGGCGCCCTGTGCGACGAGTTCAAGTTTCGCGTGCCCGACAAGCCGGCCGGGCGTCCGCGCGTCGGGCAGCCGTCGTGGCGCGCCGCCTCGCAAACGTGCGACTGCATCGAGGCCGGCCGACGCAGTCCGGTGCTGAGGCTGGCCGAGCAGGCCCGTGCGGTCTCCTCGCCCGATCCCCTGCACAGGCCCGACGCCGTTCGGGCGTCCTTCATTGCTGCCGTGAGCGCCGCTCGGAACGCAAGGTAGGTTGCCTCGCTGGGAGCCTTCGTCGAGACGACGACGACGACGACGACGATGCCGCCGCCGCCGCCGCCGCCACCGCCACCGCCACCGCCACCGCCACCGCCACCGCCACCGCCCCGCCCCGCCCCGCTGCCGCCGCCCGCTTAGGGGCTATCGCTTCTTTCTCATCGCTTCTCCGACGAGGAATATCACTTTTGCCGCTTCTGTCGCCCGATACGATTATTATCGATTTTTTTCTTCTTCTAGGCTGCGTCTTCTCGCTCTTCTATTTTTGCATGTTCTCATTTCTTCTATCTATATATATATGCGTACGCACAGCTCTTGGCGATTATAATGATCGTAGATGGTTTTATGCGCTTCCGTTTCATGTGCACGCGAGCTTGCGAATCGTTCGAGACGAAATTGCGACGACTCGACGACGTCCTCGATATTTGTCGCGAGACACGCGGAAAAGCTCCGAACGACGCTCGCACGATCTGGCCCGAGAGTCGTCGCAGTTCTGTTCTCGCGATAAAAACTCTGTGGAATTTTCAGCGATTGCGTGACGATTATTTTCAGCTGCATCGACGATTGGCTTGCACTCTTTACACCGTTTGACGGAGATCCGCCGCAAACGAGCTTGCTGCTGCAAACAGTTTAGACACTCGAACTTTTCAGCCAAACATCACCGCCAAACAACGTCGTACATGTACCGTCTTACGCTCCATTCGTGCCCTTGCGCTTACATCGACACTCGCTCAACGGTCGCCGCGTTTTTTCCCCGTTTCATTCGGCTGAAATCACCGCGCTCGAAAAACTACTTTACAAGATAATCGATGCGATCGAGGATGCGTTCGCAGCGCTGACATCATCGTCACCAGTTGGTTTTTCTCTTCTTCTCGAGGCTGTCGGATAATTATGCCGTTCGATGACGGCGACAAGGAGATAGCAGCCGCCCACCGAAAGTCGCCTTTCCTTTCACAGGGATGTCGATCGGCCGCGATTCGCGAAGGAGAACGCGAAAGGGCATCGCGACAAAAGGGACGTTGACTCGCGCGCGCGCGCAAACGCAATACAAATGCCTCGCAAACACATTCATTCGCGCGATACACACGACCAAGACTCACGTAACGAGACAACGAGAGCCTCGTGGATAGTAGACCGTCGCACAAAGATCACGAGTCATCTGGGGCATTGTGTGTTGACTGAATTGCAGGGCCATCGGCGTCGTCGGCCATCGCAAGCTGCTGGAAGGTGCGACTCACGGCGGTAAACTTGCCACAGTCACCATCAGTCCCGACTCCGAGGAGTCCTCGTCGCTCACCTTGCCCTGCGAACTGCAGCATCGCAACAGCACTAGTCCACCGTCAGTCTCTCCACTCTTTATATTTCCATCCCTTCCGTTAGAGAATTTCGCACGAGAGATCGTTCGGTTCTTTGCGTTGCAACTTGTGAGAGATGCGTCGACGCGATTGCTTTTCCTTCTGGGAGGATGGCGATTGGTCGACTCGTTTATATCTGTGCCTCTCCATTTGGCGATCGTTTCTTTTTCAATTCCTACCGACGGATTTCATCGGGACTTGGTTTGACTTGGTTAGCCGACGCAAGTGCAGTTTTCATTAGCCGTTCTTTAGTCGTGAAAGAAAGCTTAATTAAATCGCCGCATACGATTCTAAAGCAAACTTTGCGATTTGCAATTGGAGAAACCGCGCGACGGAGAACATCAACTGACAATTCCCTGTTTTTTAGCCTAGCTGTACGAAAAATCTTGCTTGTATCCCAATTTCCCAAAAACTCCAATCCTGTAGATTATAATTTGAAGCGCCTTTGACAGCTTGCTTTGGGTTATTGGGTTATTGCATGAGCCTTACCTTTGTTATTGTTTTGCCATCCTGTACAGCTTTCAAGGATAATTCCCATTTTTCTGTTTGTCAATTTTCTTATTTTTATTTCACTTAATTTATCCTTTCATGACGGCGGTGCCTGCTATTACGTTTTTCTTTTCCGATTTTCGTCGGCAATCGGTCGACGTTCGTGCAAAGTGACAGCGACAATCTTAATTGATCGTTTGTTCGTTAGCGGTTGCCTTTGTTAAAAAGGAAAGAAGAAAACACGGGAATAATGTTCGACGATAAACTAATGGAACTGAGAGAGTGATTAGAAAGAGAAAAAATTGAAACTGTCGTAGGAACCCAAGTGGAGGTTCGGGTCTGAGCGAAACGGGCTCGCTGGATCGAGCGAAAGCTGCGTTGGAGCGCAGGAAAAAGGCCGAGGATGGCGCAGCGAATCCAGCTTTGTGCAGGGTCGAGGTCACTAGGCCGAATCCCGACTCGCTTATCGACGAACTCATCAAGGCGACTAACCTAGAGGAGTCGGTTCTCGAAACCACCGAGTGTAAGTGACACGTGACTTGCGAAGCTCAATTAACTGCTCCCAAGCTCTCGCCAAGTTAATCTCGAATTTTGAAACTTCGACGCTCGAAGCGGAAACCGAGGCGGAAACACTGTTGGGAAATCATACGTGGACGAATTAGATAAAGGCGAGGGGCGCCCGAATGAACTTCATTCCCGCAAAGAGACAGTGATATAACGAGAACGCGCGATTGTTTAGAGCCAACGAAGCAACTGTTACTTTCATATTTTTGATATTTCGGCTTATCCTTAAGTCGCTCGAAAAACTTCCGGTAACACTCCCGAGGGAATGGAAAGTTTAAACACGTTCGTTTAAAGCTATATTCACATCCTTTACTCGTGCTTGACGTCATCGTTGCACTACGATCAAGCCGCTCTTATACTCGACAGCAACCGAAATATAACCAGAGCTGGGTATCATCATTCATGAAATGGCTTATCATAACTCTCTGTTCGTCGCTGAAAAAAACTTGCGAAAGGGGGAAATTCTTCTCGTGCATTACAAAAGCGGCTGGCTGAATGGGATTACCGAGCGACTTCGGAAGATTTTTCGAGAAAACTTTTCGAAGCTCATTCGCGCGAGTCACTCGTGAATACATCGTGTATTCTCATTTACGACTAGTGAACTTGCCGTACATTAATCAATCTCTCACTTTCGATGCCAATGGGAAAATAAACGGCATAAGGATGATTGATAAATGTTTTAATAAAATAACTACACGACTGACGTATAATTAATCGGAAAAATACAAACAAATATGCTCTCGCAATAGCATATGGTTTTTTGCGCTACTCGCAATCAGCCACCAGTCGCTCGATTATTATCAAAATAGGCAGACAGCTTTTTATGCAAAAGAGTGTGACTAAAGTCGATGTTGTGCGTTACAGCGACGGGTCTGCAATTGTTCATCGGCAAAGACGGCACGACGGCATTGGGCCTTCAAGACGTCAAGTCACAGATCCCCGGCATAGCGTTCAAGCAGGTGGTGATGGAGGAAAACAGCAGGTAACAGGAGGCGGTGTTGGGCCGACGTAATCATCGGCTGCACGTGACCACTGCAGCGGCAGCGGCAAATGGCAACGGCAATCTTGCCGGATGCTTTGGACTTGCTCTTGTACCCGAACTCGCTTGCGACGACGACGCCACAGCCGCACGCCTGTGATCCTGCATTTATACACCTAACCTCCTGTTTCTTCTACGACGATGACGACGACGTCGTAGAAGACGATGTGATCTTTTACCGCTAGAAACGGCTGCTGATGCTTTTTTTTTCGCGAATTGCATCACATAAGAACGGCATGTGTGCACGATCTTTCTTTGTGCATGTCGACTTGACTTTCTTCTTCTGCTAGAGTTATAGGTTTTACGACGAAACGCCAAAATTTGGAATGATCGAATCATTTAGACAGCAGCGTTAAGTATTTTTAGTAATGACTTTAGTACATCCGTTTTGGAACTGTATTTTGCTGCAGTCTTGAATCTGTAGAGTTTGTGAAAAAACAAAAAAAAAACAAAATACGAAAAAAAGTAAAAAACAAAAAAACTACAAGCGTAGTCGGAAAAAAGTGTTGTCGATAATGTTCTTGAGCGAGATTACAAGTGAGAACAAAGAGAAAAAATTGAAACAGAAGCTTGTTTGAGCTGTGTTGACAGACGATGGATATTGTAACAATCACAAAGTTTAAGCAAGCTTAATGCTTATAGCAGGAAGCGATAACATTAACTCAAAGCGAGAAATTGACACGTACATACTTTTAATTAGAAAAAACACTGAATATTTTCTTCCATGAAAATAAAACATAAGAAGCACAAGATTTTTTGTCGCTGCGCTTCAACAAATGTGAAGCATTAGTCAGTAAAATCGCGAGTTCGAAGACGAGAGAGAGTATTAGTAGTGTAAATAAAATAAGCTTATGTACATTGTAAATCAGTAAGAAAGAATGCCGCTGCCAAGGCGCGACGGTAAACTTATAAATGTCGATGCTACGAGTGCACCAACTATTCTCCTCGTATGCTCATCCGAAAATAACTATTATTACTTATATATTATTATTCTTCTATTAGTCTTACAGTTTTTTTTCCTCTCTTTTTTACAGGGGTAATTACGTTTTTTTTCCAGTTTGAACGAAGTATTATTTAATTTTCATTTTTATTTGTCATTCCTGTAAGAAGCAAATGTTTTTCTTTTGCTTTCGAGATTTTCGAAAAGAAATTTTCAAATTAGAAGATTTTTTGATTAGATGAAGCTTAAAAGGTATTCTGTAAATCCCAGTGGTGTTTGTAAGATTAATGTTGATACACGTTATCGGCATGTTAATAAATTTCAATATTTGTTTTTGTTAAGTATATGTGGTTTGAGAACAATTTTTATTAACGAGAACTGATTTGGAGCGCAAATTATTTCATATTTGTTATCTAATCGTTACAAAACTGAAATATATCTAAAGCAAAATCATTCAATATTAATAATGAATTTTCTAAATAAACCACTAGAATATGCCGAACTTAATTTCTTTTAATATACTTTTTCTTATATTTTTCTGTGATTATTTCGATGTTCTTTTCGCAGTATCTTCCATGTATTAAAAAGATTTCAACAACGCTGTAAATTGGAATCGATGAAAATAAAAAAACTATCCTTAATGTTTATGAAAGCAGAAAGTAAATTTTCCATATTTTTATTGACAAAATTGGTTGGTGCAGCCCGTAATTATAATAACAATGTGTAAATATAGTTATAATGATTGTTATATAGCAAAATGGATGGTGTTACACACATTTTCTCTGTATTTAAAAAATATATAAAACTTGTATTATTATATGATGGTATGGTGCGTATTTTAAGAGAGGCCATTGTGAGTATACACGATAAAAGATTTTTCACCAAATAAACCGAATGTATACAATTTGATACAGGCACACTCTGTCGTTCACGATTTCTGTTCATATTCAAACTTTTGCATTGCATGTGAGATGAGTTCACCAATCTATTTTGAAAAAGAACGTTGTAAACAATATATGTAAGTTTAAATGTAAACTAGAAATCGTGATGCTCTTTATATTAATTGTCGCATTTCGCGATTACTTCCAGATCTTTTGTGAGTATTGAGTGAAAAAAAAACATTTTAAACTTACCGATCATTCAATTATTAGATGAAAACAGTAATTGTAAAAAATAGTAATAACCCGCTTTTCCTAAATAAATATTGATAAAAATTAAATCTGGCTTAAAATACTTTAGCAAGAAAATTGACACGGAGTCTGATAGTTGAAGCTGATTCTTCAATATTAATGAATGTGACATAGTAGCTAACAAATATACAAAGGAATTTAAAAACTGTTTTGAGATAACCGTGAGTTCGAAAAATATATTGAAAAATATCTCTGATTGAACGTCATCGAAATGCTAAAGTACTGCCAATCGACTGACTGGATAGTACACAATTTGTTTTATATTTTGACTGTTCCTCGTCATTATTTTTAAAGTATCTTTTGTAATACAAAATATAGCAACGAAATTGAAAACTTAGCAATTAGATAAAATTATAGTCGATTTACTAGCAGTCGAGTGTCAAAACTTAATCTTGTATTTAAATATCGGCCACTAGACCGGAAGCTTTTAATGTACGTTTTGCAGTCCTAGACGATTATAAAGCTGTTTGAAGTGTCAAAATATAAGTTACAAAGTAGCTGAAGGAACAAACGAAAGGCGACAAAGTTACGAAATTATTGGTACACTCGTGTTTGTAAGTATGCGTGTAAACGAGTCCAAAATGTACAGTGGTTTTTTAGTAATAAAGACGTCGCGCAGTAACTCGCGTATTTATATATAATATACAAATTTCACTGTAGATAAGATGGAGTTCTTTTTTAATTTATTTGAAAATAAAGCGACAGATTTGGTGGCTCCCTTGACTCCGCTAAATAATCGAGTGAGCATGGAACGATTCCTCTTTTTTGTATATTTTTTTGTAAAAAAACTGACAAGAAAAAGGTGAGCACGATCAGAATGGAATCTTGTATTTCTCCTTTCTCGCTATGTAATGCTATTTAGCGCAACGTCAGTTCTCGAATGATACATCCTAACGTGGAAAACTATTTGGACATGAAAATTTTTGTCTCCGAATGAAAAAGTCTGATAAAGATTTATGATAAGACACAAAGGAAATAAACTTTGGTCGTTCAATTTCTAAATTAGCGTTTCTTTCCAGCTAGTTTCTACATTTGTATGTTTTACAGATTCACCAGGACTTTTTGTACATACTTTAAATAAATTAACTCATTGTCAAATATATTTCAGATATTAATTAATGTTTGTGATATTTTACAACAATGTAATAATACCTAGTATTACCGATGGTATTACAACCTTTACTGCTATTTAAATAAACAAAAGAAGCGATTTATAATGCATTACGAGTACGTACAAATTACAAAATATCTTTGGTTGATCACTGTACGATTCACTTGCGTTAATCATTCATCACTATCTAACTTTGTGAAAAAAGGTGCGAACTTCCATGTGTTAATAATAACTTGAAAATTAAAACAATGTTGAATCTTATTTTTAACACCTTATTCCCGCTTTGCTCAATTCGATGCGCAATTATCGTTTCCAAATTCAAGCTATTTTTGAAAATGGTGTTCTGACAAAGCGGCTTTTATTTTGCATACAAGCTTTTGATCGCGCGCGTACATACATAAAACAAATACGGTGACAGACGTAGCTTTGTTTTGCAGAAGGTCATCTAGAAAACCGGGAAGCGGAACAGTTGATACTTTCTCCGACGTAATGTTAGCTAAGAGATAGGAGTAATCCATCGCGTGGTATCTTGCCAATTATCACATCGAGCGGAAATGTATGTATATTTTCGACAAAGTACTTTCCAATGTTCAGTTTCGTTACTTTGACATTCGTAGTTTCTGCATTTGTCGCACGAGTACTCAAGCCGGCCGTTACGTTTTTCGTTCGACGTTGTCACGATTGAAAGTCGACGCGCGACTGCTTGTCCCGTGAACTTGCCAAACAAGCGAAAGCTCGAGAGGTCTGTCTTACGCGTGCGCGGTCCAGTCAGTCGGCGCCAGCGCGATACGGGACGATGTCTATGGAAATGTTGACTTTAACAAATATTAAAAATATAGCCTTTACGAGAATGACGATATCGATATTAAATCCGTTGCAATCGTATTGATTGACGGGTGATGTAGAATTTCACCCGTAAGTCGACGCATGCAACATCGTTAATTATTTTCCAAGCATATTAAAGGAATTCAAGAAAGAGACTCGATCGCTTTCGTTACACAATGCGTTATATGGCAAGTGTCACTCGCGTACTTTCTCCGGATGCTTAATGATTAGCCATGAAAATAACGCTCATTACACGAGACGTCCATTAACAATTTTCACGTAATATCCACCGCGACACGTCACGTTGTCGACCGATTGCACTTGCAGAAAAAGAAAAAAGCTGGACACGCGCAAATTTCTCCAAAGGCGCGTAACGCGTCATTATAAAATTGCGGCGGGTGTACGAATGACGCAATGGGGGCCCGCGCGGACGATGAACGCGGACTTCTCGCAAATGCGCATTGCTGGACGCGAGCGGCGAACAATTGTTGGCTGGGCAGTCGCAGCCAGCGTCTCGACACGGACGCGGTCATAAGCAACAATGATGTTCCGACAGAGGAGGCCCGTCCGTCCGAGTGCGTCCGTTGGCACTTTCTTCCTCTTTCTCGGTGACCTTCTTTTCGCTTGAATCCACCTCGAGACAGAGCCGCCGGCGTCGGGCCTCGCGCGCCAGGCCCCGCCACGCGATTCGTGTCTCAAGAGCACTAGTTTCGTAACTCAGCGCCTCGCAGCTCCGCGCGAGAATACCGCTGGAGGAATCTTCTGTACGTCGACGATATCTTCGGTAGAGACACCACGGTGCGTACCCGATTGTGTGTGCGGGGCCTCACGGTCGTGGAGCTGGTATTTATCGAACGTGTCTGCTCGTCATCTCGTTCGCGTGAGGCTTCGGCAGCGCCGCGTGCCATCTTTAAGCAGCGTCGTCCGTTCGTTTTACAGACATTTTTACTTTGCGTTCTTGCTGCTCGGCTCCATCCTCGTCACCGACTATATATCTCACCTTAACGACTACACGCCTATGCGAGTAAATTATCTCGAGGAAGAAGGTGTGCGCGTTGTCGCGCTCTCGTTGCAATGATTTTTCCTCCGCAGTGTGGAAGTATGGATCGCCAGTTTCGCGTGTTTGAAAAATTATACGTCCCGCCGTGGACGAGAATCGAACCCTACATCACTGAAATTATCAGACCTTTCATCGATATAAGACTGAAAGGCACATTACCATTGCGAAAAGTATGCTGCAGTTTTATTTTTTATTTTTACCGCGTTTTTTTTTAATTCCACTTGTTCTCGTCGCAGGGAACCGCTGTGCTCGGTCGGCTGTTACGTTGTAGCACGGCGGAGCAACTTGTCCTTACTCTAAGAGCCTCAGACTTGGATTTCGGGAATAGATATGGATTAGAAGCACGACTGGATCCGTTGCTGTTTAGGCGCGGGTTCCAGTTTGAGCTCTACTAGTTTTGGAGAAGCAAGTCAGAGTGCCCGCTCCGGATCACACTTTACATGCGCCGGAGCTCGTTTCACTTTCACTTAATAGTGAGGATGTCTTAGTTCGCTTATTTGCTTATCCTGTACTTCGCATGTACTTAACTTTCTCCGTGTTTATTATTGTCAGCGTTTTGACGTTTAGCGCGCTGTGTTGTTACACTGTTCGAATCACGGAGGTAATTTTTACCTGATCAAACTCTGATTTAGAATATAACAACTATTTCCTAAAGTCTGTAAGTTATGACATTGAGATTTTAGTGTACAAGTGAATCAGTTTTTCTGTGCATCGCAGAAATCGTATTGTAATATTTTTTAAATTCTACATCATAGTTATTAAAATAATGAAACACGTGGAATATTATACACAAGAGACTTTATTTGATAGTTATATTGATAAAAACTTAAAAACTAAACATCACGCTTCGGAAATCCGATTTTTGTTTTGTAGAAAACTCTAAATTAAAAAGCACGAAAACAGAAGAAAGCGTGTTCGTTCACAAAACCTAATGATTACAGGTGTCGTGAATAAAATACTCAACTTCAAGGCATGGATTCCTCTGAGCAGACTAACGTATTACGCTTATCTGCTCAATCCCTTTCTCATTAATTCGATTTATCTGCGCAGCGAGTCGGCCGCATACATAGATTTTCTGCCGAACGTAAGCCCTCTAATCTCATAATCTCTTCCATAATGCAATAGAAGAAATGTGTATGTGCAATATTGTCGTTGCTTACAGGGCACAATATTCCTTAAGAGTCTGATGATGACTTAGATATGCTCGTACGTTTTGCCCTTGATGCTGAAAACACCTATAGTCTTGCTGATGCGTAAATTCTGCGACCTCGATGTCCAACGCTATTATATTATTCTTTCTCTCGTCGTTAACGCTTCTAACAAATGCTCGAGTATCAATTTGATTTTGTATCTCTAGACGTATAAACGTACGCTTGTTATGTTTTTATCCTTACGATTTTTTTTAGTTTTTGTTTTTAATATGTACATGAAACCTAATACGCGTGTTTGTGTATGCGTGCGTATTCTTTTCTCTCAATAATCATACATCCCACTTGCGGGTTCGAAAAAAATAAGTGCTTTGTACACCAGCTAGCACAATTGCAACATTTCAGTCGAAGGGTCATATATGTCTTTATCTCGTATGGTCATTCTAAGGATCATTTACATAGCTACAGGTAAGTAGAAGACGAGGCTGTTCCATCGGGTACTGCTAAGAGTGTACAGGTGAATGCAACCTGGGTACTCCGGATGAATTGAGGCCACGATTTGTACGAGCTGCCTGTTCGCGTCGACACTCTTCGGCTTTTTTCTTTAGCTGCTCTTTGAGAACTAAAAGCTCGCGCGTTCGTTGATATACGGGGTCCTGAAATTTTATGTTACATGTACAATGGTAAATGTTAAAAAACATATCTATTTAGTTAAACGTTGCAATAAGCTTTGAAATATTTTTTCTGGCTCACCTGTTGTCGCATACTAGGATTCCATCTACAATAAAAACTCTTCCAAGGCTTGATATATCTCATGCTTGCAATCGGTAATAAAACTGGTTGATAATTTGGACCATCCCAATAAAGTGGGTTTTGATAAAGTGGCAGTTGAGAGTTTATGAAAGACCACAAGGATACTGTTTTTTCTTTTACTTTCTCTTGCACTCGTTCTCTTTCACTGAAAATTGAATTTGTTGGATCTTAATAATCATTTTCAATCACAATGACAATCTTTAAGTGATTGCGCAATTCTTACCTGCTAAATAAGAAAGTTCCGAAACGACAAGAGTAAAGATGATCGAGTATGGTTGTAAGGAAATGCTCATTGAATTGAAAAGCATTCGGGAATTGCTGAGTCACTTGCCATACGCAATCCATGAATTGTACGAACACTGGCGATCTGTCTGCGTCACTGTGATGTTCGTCGCCATGACCAATTCTCTGCAAATCGACACTTTATCAATATTATTGAAATTATTTTTTGGTTGTACAATATACAAAGTTGTTACCTGTTGGAATTTATGTCCAAAACCAAGCCACTCTTTTTCAATCAAAACTTCAAAACCTTTGATCGTTCTGTAATACGGATCTAGTAAAAGCATTGCCAATGCCGTCAACTGTAAAATGTTCAAGTTGTTAGATGATACGTAAAGAATTTGTTTCGAGAAATTTTCGAATCTGATATTAAAACCTGTGCAGTTCTATCCCAACCATCGGAACAGTGAACTAAAACCGAAGTCTTGTGAGTCTCAACTTTATCCGCAATTTTCACAGCACCCGTAAGTATATTTTTTATATGCCTTAACCACATCGTTGACTCGAGACCAGATAGCCACCTATTTTCGTCAATTTTTGGAAAGCACAATTCTACAAACAAACGAAACAATTATTAGAAAAGTAGACGTAAAATAACACGAATATTTGCTATATGTATACGTATAGTGAAATTTCATCGAACCTTTTAATTTCCTAAGACTCTCCCTCATTACGTGAATATTATGAATATCAAGAAAGACGACTTCACTATTTTGATAAGCATCCTCACTCTCGTAACCACCGCCTTTTGCCTTGTTCGCCACAGCGTTAGCCATAGGTCGCGCATCCAAAATGAACAGCTTGTGGCTCTGCGCATTGGCGTCCATTATTAGTTGCACGTACCTTTCATCTTCGCGACTTCGCTTGCCACTAACACCAACGAGAGGCTGTGCGCACCGAGTAATAGTCGCTTGACTTTCCGGGTGGATCCACGAAAGAACAGGTAATCTACCTCTGCTTCTAAAAGCAGCTGAGGCATTTAGATCCTCATCCGTTGCTGCTGTTGGAACTGCCCAAACAGCTGGATAACTATCGCATATTGTGTAGGTGTCGTTTATCTTCGATATTTTCCACATATCATTGTTTATTCCCTAAAAAACAAGAATTAGTTTGTTTTATAAGTCTTTATTAAATTATGCACTTTGTAAACAATAATGTCAAACACCATTCTCTTCAGTTCAGCAATTGGTTCGTAAACATTCCAGCCGTTTTCAGGAAAGCTTTCAGAGTAATCAAAAGCAAACATAGGTAGACTATGCGACAGAGGAAATGAGAATTGTTGCAACTTTTCAAAAACATTTCGTCTGGAATGATTTTCTTGTTTGTGTGCAAATCTGAGATTCCTTATGTCTTTGCAGAAGATCTCGATGCCATAAGAATTCTCTCCTTTACTAGAGACACCACCAACTTTTTCTATTCTGCTAACAACTCCAAGAGGCATTTCAACAATGTAGGGAGTTTCTCTGTCGACACTGCGAAAATGCAGTTTGTAATTGGTGACAGTCAGTACACCTCGAGCTGGTCCTGAATATGGACACAGATACGTGACATCTCGAGCAGTACCCTGTACTCTCTCTCCATTGAGCAGTGGTGGTCCTATTTCATTTCCAGTGATGTTCTGCAAAACAATATTATGATTTAGAAATCAAATACTTTCAGAAAATCATTTTGAATATACACTATAATAATGACAAATGAGAAATGAATAAACTACTTATTGCAATGTAATATTTGTGTCTACTGAAATGATAAGGTATTATAATTATTTTTCAGCCTGTTATAATTAAATAAAAAATGACTAAGTGGTGATAATAAAATGCAACTGCAAAATGATTTAATTAAAAAGGAAAGTAATTCAAACTATATTTTTATATTTCTTTACCACATCCTCTTTCCTTTGATTTTCTTTTTTAGTTTCTAGGGCAGAAATAATATTGTTATCAGTGGAGGTTGAGCTTGTGGAAAAGCTCTTTGAGTGAGATGCTTTCTCCCAACTTTCCTAAAGTTAGTATAGATATTGAAAGATCAACAAATAAATTCTACTTGTATTAATTTTTCAATCTATTACTCTTGTAAACTATGAAAGAACTGTTATTATAAAGATTTGTACTTACAGATTCTTGTCCCATTTTGGAATTGAGTGAACTGCTCTTGCTGTCTGAATTAAGTGAATTGGAGCTAGCATTTTTAGAATTGTTTCGTTCAATGTTTAAAAGTTCACTGCTCTCTCTTTTATCCATGTTAGTAATTTTGACCTTATACTTATCTTTTTATCAATGACATTATATATAATTCAGTATCACGTTATTAAAAACTGTAAAACATAAATAAAGTATATGGTCTTAAAATCTAATAAACAATTAAATAAAGTATTATTATAAAAATTATAGAATAAATTATAAAAAGTAAGTTTTACAGACAGAATATTTTATGAAAAACTCATATTGATTCATAATAATTAGTTGTTGAAAATTATCTTAATTTTCATATAATCATAAAAATCTTTTAAGAAATAGCTGGGAGCATTAATAGAAAAATATATAGTAAATTTTTAAAATCAACGTAATAGATTGTTACAGTAAAGCTTTTGTAATAATTGAAATCCTAACCTCTCAACAAATAAAATTCGATCAGTGCATACACACGCTACTATTGTAACTAGTTTACGCAGCAAAACTTAAATTACTTAGTCAAGAATAGGAGTTGCTTGAAGCGCCACGCCCATGAAATTTTCAACTCAAACGCCGTGAAAGAATGACCAAATTGTAACTGAAATCAGTAGCAATGTTACTTTGCAAGTAACTAACCTTAATTGCAAAACAATCGTGGGAAAATCCTTATTTAAAATTTGTCAAATCGCCAGTCAACTTGTGGAGCTTATACTGTTTGACAGGTGTAGCCGCACTGTAGTTCGAAGCGCGACTGCCAGATGACACTGAAAGGTCGAAAGTAGTTCGGTTGGCCGTCGAGGGGAGGTGCGTTAGGTTTCTACGCTAACAGCTGCCCGGTGTACGATCACGTCACCCTAAATAGGCCAGATAAGATTTTAAGACAGATTCTTTTAGTGCAAAAATGAAGGGATGAATAAAACCTAGGGGTCACCAGGACAATGTAAATAAATACTCTACATAAAATCTAACTCGATATTTTGCATCACTTTTATTGTGAGGGCTTAAGTCAGTTAAAATAAGTTTTCCAGTTTTGTGAATCATGGTATATATATTAGAAAATATAAAATAATAGTTAAAAAAATACAATTTCAGTCGTTGCGCGATTAATTACGTTGATTAGTTATTGTAAAAAATACTGTAGCCTACAAAAGTGGCCATTTTAATAACATTGAATATTTATCGTTAAATGAACTTTTTTAATTTGTATTCTTATTTAAAAACGCTTTAATGGTTCTAAAAAATATGATGTACCTGATACAATCTGATACAATCTGAAGGTCTGAAAATTTAAACAACTAGGACACGCTCTGATGCTGGGCAAAACGCCTTACTATGAATATCTTTTAAATATTTCTACTCAATGTAACTAGATTTTAGAATTGTTTCTGGCACATAATCATTTTCAACTTAAGATTTCCTAACTTGAAGAATGTATTATTAATCATTATAACTGATTTTCTGTATGAGAACATCATTAGAAAAATGCAAAAGTGAAAAGTTGGGTGGATCGCCTCTATTTATCGATTTAGTTGTAGCATTTTTGTATGTCATGTTTGATCAAGTTCCAAAAAAGTGAAAAACATCAAGTGTGCTAATGTAATAAAAATTTCTTTTATTTAATTGATTTTGTATCGAATTGAACGACGATAAAATATGATCGATTGACATATGACGTACAAATAGTCAATACTTGAATAATTGTTCTATAGTTGAAATAAATATCTATACATGGCATAACGTTCTTTCCAAGGCAAAAATCAAACTTTTTCGAATTGTCGTGATTTCGATTTGACTGTATCTTGGATAGTGCAAGTAAACAAAGGTAGGGTTGTCAGCACGGACAGGATCAATGAAATAGAGAGAGGTGAAGTTTTTCAAGAGAATTGAAGCTACTGAAGCGGCCGCATACTATTAAGATTTTATTACTTTTAATAGTCAAAATTAAATCTTCAACCGAGTAACTTGGAATTTGGAAGATGTCATAACGAAATCGTTATTAGATTTCAGTAAAAAACTATCCATTTATAGTTTCAATGTTTGATTAATAATTTCAACACCAATTGCTATTATACGAGTAATACACTCTATAATAAATTTTTGTTAATAATAGTAAGATACAAAGAAATCAAATTATTTACCGAAGTTTACAGGGCAAATTGATGAGTCGTAGCCCTTCAATTTAAATATAAGTCGACAAATATATCAAAAAGGATTTCAAGATACGCAAATTCTTTATAAAAAAGAATAAATTTGTTTCCATTCGCACACGAAATAATTTGACGTATTGTTGAAAATTAAAAGAAAAAAATGTTGCACTGCAATTGGCTTTTCTTTTTTTCGCGGTATAAAATTGAAAGATTTATCACTGCCACGCATTTATTAACGACCAGATAAGAGTTTAACGGCACATTCGACGTAAATTGACCCGCATGTATGTGCTCTAAATTTGATTTTTGAACAACGTCTTTTACCACACTGGCGAATCTTGTATTTCGAATTATGCAGCTGCTAATGTAGTTTGCTTTTCTTGCAAAGCTTGGCTCGTGTTACGAATGCGAAAGAGAAAAGAAATTTCACTTTGCATGATATAACGTATATGCCGTTTCCAGTGAGTTTTCTACGTATTCGTTCAGACGTGGGTGTGCGCAAGTAAGAATAAAACATACAAATTGATAAGGAGAAATTATGAATTTATTTACGAAAAGAAAGTCTGATTCAACAGAATAGTAGATCGCTGAAGTAGTCAATGATTATTATCTGTTACGCAGCGTATAATCATCGCAATTAATGACCGGAAGTGTATGTGTCTGCGCGCGCGCGCGCGCGCGCGTGTGTGTGTGTGTGTGTGTGTGTGTGTGTGTGTGTGCGCGCGCGCGTGTATTTCTAAAGGTCAATTCATATATATCTCTGCAAGTACATTTTGTTTCTTTCTTTCGTAGTGTATGTTGTAACATGAAATATAAAATTTGTTCAGCCTCAACTACATATATATATAGTTCCTTTTTTGTTTCTGTCGTATAATCTTTTCATAAATTTTCTCTCTCAATTAGTCATCATTCGATAACATGGTCAACATAGAAATATACAGTTATCACGTCAAAGATGTTTTGTTGTCTCTTATTTAGCGCATTTGAAACGGTTTTCTTATCGTTACATTTACTTTGAATCTATACACATTATTACGATTTTTTGTTGTGTCTCTAGAAGCCTACAACCGTATATTTTTTCCGCTCTCAGTAAATTGCTCAACGTATCTCCATATATACCTTCATCATTCTTTACTTTAATCTTATTATTTCTGCTCTTAAATTCATTTTATAAATATATGTATTTACATATATAAAGCGCTGGCGTTTTGTACACACGCATATGTACGTAAAGCCATTTTATGTATATATACATGCGAAATCGCTTATTCTTTCTGCACGATTATTTCCATTGGAACATTGTTAATACATTTATACAAGTCTGGATCAAGAGCTCGCGTAGTTATGTATACATATTTGTCGACCATCGATCTCACTTTCGTCACGCGATCTTGAATTCCATTCTCATTATCGCTCCTTTGGCACTTATAATAGAGAATGTCTTGTTTATTCTATATACGTCAGTAGTACAGAGAAGATTATAGGACTGAATTTGGTTGCTGTAATTTTTAGCTCTATATGCATTTTGGCTCGTGTGGATACTTTACGTTTACTCTATGGGACAGTAAAAAATAAAACACATAGAAATTAGTTTTCATTAAAATTTATATCAAATTTCTTTAAATTTTACGAAATTTTCTTGTATAGTTTAGTTAATTCAGAAAGGAAGATTATGTTACTTATAAATGCCATCAAACTTTATTGTTTTGATTTATTTTTGTTTTGAGTATGTGTTTTCAGTTATTTTTAGTCTTCTTTGACTATTTTTAACTATTGTAATACATCAATCTTTCTGGATTGTACTTCTTATGAATAGATCATGTCACTTATACGTCGAACCGGTCGATTCTTTTGATTTATGCAATATGTCAACTGAAAAATCCTAATATTTTTATAAATATCAAGGGTCGGGATTTTTTTAAAGGATTCAGAAAAAGGTTTACCCGAGTTACTATTGTATTCAACGTAAAGACAAAATGGAAAAATTTATTGTAATTATTATCTGATGTGAATGATACAATGTGAACTTTTCTTTGCTCAGTATAAAAGTATAAAAAAAGCGTAATTTGGCAATTGAATAGTTATTGCGAAAAAAATTAACTCGTCACATGAAATTTTGTTTCGAAAATAATTCTTCTAGTACTCTTATTTCTCATTGAACATTATTTTTAACAAATTTACCTTTACTCTCTTATTTCCAGCTTGATTGATATTTTTTACAAAAGCATACATTTTGAACGGAAAAAAATCGCAAATGAACAATCGAGAAAAAAAAAATTAGCGAACAAAAGTTATCGATAACAATATTCTTGCTCCTACTGACGTTATAGCGCGCGACCTATTTTGAGAACGATCAAATTCGGCAAAACTCAAGTGAACAATTATACGTATGTCTCGCGCATTAATCGATATTTGTTTTTATTTTTATTCTTGATAAACTGCAAAACAACAAACGCAGCATATCCGCAGTCTTGGAATTTGAAAGAAAAAAAAAGAAAAAAAAAGAAAAAAAAAGAAAAAAAAAGAAAAAAAAAAGAAAAAAAAAGAAAAAAAAAAGAAAAAAAAAGAAAAAAAAAAGAAAAAAAAAAGAAAAAAAAAAGAAAAAGAAGAAAAAGAACGAATTGCTTAGCAATTTCCACGCAGAGCTACGAGGATCGTGTGGCAAGTCGTTGAAAAGCGCTTGCAGGCACGAGAGCTCAGCGTCGTGGTCGTCGGCCGGCAAACGGATCGCGCGCACGCGCACCACCACGTTCAATCGCCTAGAGTCCAAATCTCTGTGGGCCGAGAGCCTCGTTTTTGAATATTGCGGAGCGCGCGCAGTGTTGTCGTTTAATCAGTCTTATCAAAGTAGCCGATCGCCAGGTGGCTCGGGCTGTCATCACGTGACACGGTTCCTACTCTGGATTTGGAACTGGTGCACATAGGGATTGCCAGGCGAGTTTCCGATGAGCGCGCCGGGCGGCGCTTCGTGCCTGTTGTACGAGTTCGGCGAGTAGCCGGCGTTGCTGTAGCGGTCAATCGAGGAAGCGGCCGACGGCTGCACGGAGACGACGCCAGCGGCGCCGGGCGGCGGTCGCAGACTCTGAGTTGGGCTCTGGCTGATCGGCTCGAGCACGTGTCGCGGCATACTCGGCGGCGAAGGGCAGTGGTAGCTCGCGACGTCGTGCAGGCCGTCGAAGCGCGCTCTCTCCGGTCGCTCGCGGTCCTTCGAGCCGGACGTCGCGCCGGCGCCGATCGCGCTCGGCGGGGACTTGTAGCTCGCGTGGTCGCGGCTCGGCAGCTGCTGCGGGTAAAGCCGGCTCGATGGCACCTGGTAGCGCTCCGACGATGCCGCCTGCAAGCTGTTGCTGCGATTCAGTTCCGCCACCGAGCTGGACCACGAGGCGCTGGCCAACTCCCAGCGTCGCAGCATCGTGTCGATGTGCTCGCGGCGCTGCGACGCGTCCGAGCTCTCGTCGTAATCAGGACCCTGCAAACAAACGCGCGCTCGTTTCAAGTGCCGCGCCTCTGATGCAACTCGCGCGGCGAATCGCAACTCGGTTCTGACGATCGAGTTTCTTTGATGCCAAAGCGAGCGCGACAAAGGCGACAAAGTGGAGATAGAGAGGCTGATTATAAAACGTTACGTTGAGAAAGGCTGACGTCGAACGGACGACATCAGCGGAGGAGCAGTTCGCTCGTCGGCAATAGCAAACGATCGCGAGAAAGTGGCGTCGAAAAAACGATGGCGATGAAAATAAAAGCGCTCCAAGGCCGCGGTGCGCTTCACCTCGAAATATCCGCGCAGCGAGCGCCGTGCCGATAAACGGCGAGCAATGTTTGCTCGGCGAACACGCTCGCGACCGAGCGGGAAGGAATGCGCTGGCGAGCGAGTCACGCGGAATATTTTCATGAGCGGTCGCCGCGATTTTCCGCTTTCCGCGACGCGGCGATCCGACGTCTGGATTTTCACTCGACGAGGCCTATCGAGGAAGCGGCGCGTCGCATGGCTGAAAAAACGAGAGCGCGAAATCTCTCGTGGCTCCTAGACGGCAACGTTGATGCCTTTTTCCCCCTTGGCTTATTTTTCTTTATAACGGCTTTCGGCTTTGAATTTACGCTCGCGGCGGCGATAAACTTTCGATGTGCTTTGCATTTTAAGACCGCGTCTGCGTTTAATTTCCAAGTTTCCAGCTGAATCTCAGTCTCGGGCAGTCGTAGCGCTCTAATAATCACACCGACGTGATTATTAGAAAAAACGTAAATAAATAATTCAAAGGGAAGGCAAATGGACGTAAAGCGCGCGTACACTCGCGGTCACGACGTACGTCGGACATTGCTAGGCAGCCGACGTGTCGCGTCGCGAATGCCAATGCACGACAACGATCGAGTATAAGCGCGATTCTTCGAGGGTCGCCACTACGCTCTCATATGTGCGAGTAAAAGAAAGGATAATCGTGGACACTTACGCTTTCGATTTTCTCGTCGAGCATTTTGAAGAAGTCCAGCTGGCTGGTCGATATCTCGCTGTAAAAAAAGAAAAGGAACGCTAGATCATCGCCTGGTCAACGTTCGTTCGAGAATATGCTCTACGACATTCGGCAAACGTCCGCGCGTCGATATCAACGGCGAAAAGACGAGAGCAAAGGAATATAAATGACAAGGGTCGAGCGAGGTGAAATGCCACAAATCTCGAGGAAAAAACAGAGAAGGAGATAGCAGCGACTGGTGGTAAATAAGAAGAAACTGCCCCTCCACGTTTTTTTTTCAATCAGCAGCCGGGTGAGCGAGCCGCGCGCGGATTCGACGCCAAGTCGAATGGGCTTCGATATTTGATAACCCATCGAGATTCGCATCCAGCGAGAAGACAATGAGTTTTAACAAGATCGCGCGGGTTAAAAATACTCTCGCTTTGCCACTCACTGATCCGGAAAAGCTGCGGAACCGCGCGAAGACAAAGGGGAGTGGGGAGGAGAAGCGAATTGCCGTCGGTCGCGCAACAAAGAAAAAGCCGGCGGATCGAGCGGGGAGCGAGGAGCGTGGAGCGGGGAGCGGGGAGCGGGGAGCGGGGAGCGGGGAGCGAGGAGCGAGGAGCGAGGAGCGAGGAGAAAGGAACGAGGACGCATCGGCACGGGTCGCTGAACTTGAAGGGGGATGGTGTCCTCCTCCCGCTCGGCTTTTTCGGACTCCGCGCAAATCGATAGGGCACGACGCTTCCCCTTCCTCGCTCGCCGAATCGTCAGCCGAGCGCGAAACGAGCCGACGCTACGCGAGGCGGCGGCGGCCTTCGCTCGTCCCTCCAGGCGAGCGCTTTGCCGCTCCGCGACCAGAGCCGACCGCCGAGCTCGGGACACCGGCAGCTCCGCGGAGAAGCCACCGCGCCGAACGACGCTGGGCCTCGAGGCGGGGACTCACGTCTGTTGCAGCAGGGGGCCACCGCCGGGGACAGCGGGCTTCTTCTTGGCGAGCGAGTGCTTGTCGAGCAAGCCGTTCTGCTCCTCGTTGCGGTTCACCTCGGCCCCGTTGTTGTTGGTCTTGCTGGCCTTGTTGTTGCCGCCGTTCCCGTTCTTCTGCTCGATGGACGCCGAGCCTGCAACGCAAAATAAGTCCACGCGTGAAAAATCCAATCCGTGCCCCTCCTAGCGCGCTTGGATCCGGGGATCGGCCTGCGTTCCAGAGATCTCTCTAGTTGGCGCGACTGCCGTTTAATTGGAAATTCCGCGGGGATCCCGGGCCGCCGGGCGAGAAACAAGCGAACCAGTCCGCTCCGGAGGCCCCGTCGCTCAAGGGCGCTCAGCTCGCGGTTCGCCCTTGGACGCGCGGGCTCCGGAATTCGCCGGGGAGACGACCAGACAGATGTCGCCGCTGGCGCGCGACCCTTGCGCCAGGAATAGTTAGCCCAGCCGCGGGCGGCTGACTCTCTGCTACTCGACCTTGTTGCGCGCTGTCGCGTCGAGCTGCGCGCGCGACGCGAGACGCCAAAGCAAGCGAGCAAAAGGGGACGACAGGGGGGTTGGGTCGCGCGTCTGCCTAAATGCCTCTTCGATTAACGCGGCTTATCTTGTCGTCCCTCCGCAGCAGCCAGCCGGCTGTTCCTTGCTCTCGCCGCGAGGCTGCTGCGTCGTCGTCGTCGTCGTCGTCGTCGTCGTCGTCGTCGTCGCGGGGTGACTCTGCGAAAATCTGCCCCGCCGACTTGGCTTCGCTGCATCGATCGGGCTTCGTCGCGTGGCGCGGCGGCCACACTACTCGGGCACGACCGGGCCTCGCCGGCTTCGCTTATTATCCGACGGCTCGTCGGCCTGCCGAGCGCGACCTCTCCTCTCGATATCCTAGCCCGGCTGATCGCGCGCGCGACACGTGGCTTCCGCCTGCTCTTCCGGCATCGCCTGTCCGCTTCGTGTGAACTTGAAGCGGGATGGTGGACACGCTCGCTTGTGTCTTCCGTGCGATTGCTCCTCCTCCGATAGTCGACGCTCCGCGGAGCTCGCGGGGGGAAGATCCGATGCGCGTCGTCGCGAGACGAGATACCCGGGCAGTCGATGACGATCGCGCCTAGGCCAAGTCCGAACCCACTGTGCACAGGCGCAAGGACAAGAGCTCGCGCGGGGTCGTTGACGCGCCTCGACGTTACGGAAAATTGCACTCGATAGTTTTCGCCTGTTGTCGCCGAGTTACATTATGGGCGCGCAACGGGCATTTGTCGTACCCGTGGGTACCCCCGCCGAAGGAGGAATGAACTCGATTTCGCAGTCGCTCTGTGGTGCAATAAAAATAAAGGATCCCCTCCCCCCTTCTTTTTAATCTTTTGTCGGCGGAAGTGCGCTTCTGATTTGGAGCGCCTCTTCGCTATTTATAACGAGCGCGCGCTCGTTCGACAACGACATTTGCTGTCAACCGTACAGAGCTTAATTGAACTCAGAGCGGGACTCCGCTTCTACGGCAGTCACAACTCGAGCTTTCGCAATGATCGGCATCGCGCTGTGACATCTCGACTAAGCTTTCTTCTGCATCAATAGTGAGAGATCTTTGAGTGACTTTGAGCCTCTCGGCCGAACTTGCGTAATCGCGCTCGTACCATCCGCTAGCTCGTGAACATCGAATCTTCCGCGGCGAAACTTCATAACAGTTCGTTCGTCGCTACGATTCAACTCATTCGTAAATGGCGATCTCGTGACTTTCTTTCTTTCTTTGCTTTTTTTCAACATCCGTCACAGTCACGCGAAGCTTTTGTCAAACTAGAACGCAACAATAAAGCTCGATTAGTCGACGAAAAAAAAAAAAAACAGCAAAGAAAAAAGGGAACGGTCGATTTCGCCGAAACGCCCGGTAAACCGCGCGAAAAACGAGCGTCCGTTTTTTTCCGATACCGAAAATAGAACGCCGATGCTCGCGTATGCAAACGCGGAGTGCAAATATAAACTGATTAGCTTAATAATCTGCGCGCCTCGCGACTGCGAGCAAACACTGACACGCTGGCGCCGTTTGGACTAGAGATTAGAGCAGTTTTTTCGTTGCTTTTCTTTCCTCTCCTCGTCGCGAATGTTTTCGAGCGATCGGAGACGGATAAGCATTGATAGACGCGTCACGAGCGAGCAGTCGGTTTTCAGCCGACGAACGCTTCAACGACAATATTTCTCGGTCGCGCCGGGCTTCGAACGGCTTTGGCTCGCGTGCGTGGGACCCCGTGAAACGCGCACGCATCCAAACGGCGATCGCGAATGACGCAAGCTTCGCTCGACACCGCGCTCGATGCAAGCAAGCTGCCCCCCCCCCCCCCGGCCCCCATCCCGAGAACGAAAATAAAACAAACAAAAACGCGATCAATCGAGCTTCAAGCACGCGAACAGAGAAGAAAAAGATGAGAAATCCGCTGGCGCGATAAGATGCGCGACGCGGGTGTCAATTAAAAAAATTTCGCGTACACAACACACACACGTTGCCACATACGTGTATATATATATATCGCGCGAGTGACCTCGGCTCTCGTCGAGATACGCGCGTTTATTATTAGCAAGAGCGGCAAAAAAAAAAAAGAAAAATTCCGATTAGATTTTCTCGCGCAGAGCCGGCTGGCGAGTTGCATCGGGAGCCGATGGAACGTCACGCCAAGAGAACGCGGGGAGATCGCGAGCAGAGTCGCGCCGCGCGAAGCTTCCGTCTTTTCTCCGCTGCCGAGCGAACCACGCTAATCGACGGATATTGGCACTGGCTTCTTTGTGTTCCGTCCGATTGGGCGCTCGGCGGCGCGACGTCGCTTCGAAAATAATCATATAGGATGTCAGGGGCGCGCCCGTCGGAAAGCAATCCTCGCCGTCGGTGACGAGCGCGCGTACACAAGCAGCGTGACGCGTCCGAAAATAACGCCGAGCGCGCTAATTATAGCGACTCGATTCGGCAACGTAGGAAGGAATAAAGGAAAGAAACGCGACGCAGAGTTGCGAGAAAAGTGTGGCGACAAGCGACTCGGAGCGCGAGCTTGCGGGCTTCCCTTTGCCACGCGATCGCCGCGGGGTATTACTTCTCGCGCATGTTCCGTGGTTGCTAGCTTTTCCTCGTTGTCTTCGTTGTTCTCGGAGACATTTTCGCGATCGTTACTCCAAGCAGTCTTCCGATGAAACTAGTCGCGTGTCCGCGTTATCGAACAACGCCGAGTCGTTTTTCACCGCGTTCGCGCAGAAAAGCGCATCGCGTTGGGTTCGCGAATTCAAAGGAATTCCAGTGTCAGTCGACTATCGACTTTGCCTCCTTTCTTTTTCGCTCTCGCGACAAATCGAATGTCGATTGTACACTTGATATATAACGCTTGGCTTGATTTTTGCGTCGTGCACAGGCGGCTCCGCTCGATTGAGTATGCCATTTCCGAAATGGACTCGCTCGCTTCTAAATATTCACGAGGCGAAAGGAGAGCACGCGGGCGGATCGATCCATTATCGGCGACATTGTTGGTATAATGCCGATAGGCGTGCGTCTGTTTTCTCATGTATTTCACGCTCGTCGATGATAATTTGTCCGATGGACAAACTTTAATTACTCGTATAGCAGCGACGACGTCATTCGCTCGCTTTCTCTCTCGAGTTAATTAGCGCATTTATTCTGCCGATCGGTTCGTTTTCCTTCTCACGCTTAATCCAGCGGAGGAAAAATAATTGTCTTTTCTCGCGCCGCAAGGGGATTGATTCGTGAAGCTGCGAGAGGAGAAAGGAAATACATCGACTTTGATGTAGAGAGAAATGGGTAAATTGATTATGCATTTGACTAAACCGAGCCTGAATCCGAAACGTGAGCCCTTTGATCATTCGCAAAAGAAAAACAACTGGGGAACTCTCTTGGCTCTCGTGCGAAAATAAACTTTCATCGCTAGTAATAAATTCTCTGATTGAATATTCAAACTCGAAACAATATTTATCCCCGAGGGAGTGCGAGTCATCTACGATAGATCTCCCGTATCAGATCTCGCGGCAGACGCGCGAGAAAAAAAAAAAGTTCCGCGACTTATCCCTCGTCACGATAATCCCGGCACGTAAGAAACCAAAGACCAAGTCGGCAAACTTTCCATCGCTAAATCCCTTCGTTTTGTCTTTCGTCCCTCCCTCGCTCGATTAAATAAACTTCCGATAGAAATTATACGTTCGGCGCGCTTACCCCTCCGCCCGTGGCCGGCATCTTTTTTCTCATTTTTACAAGAGGATTATTTGTAGCGAGTCGATTACGTAAGCGGCGAGTAGACTTTGATCGAAGGCAATGGGAAACTTCGCGTGTTGCGAACGTCTCAACTCGACCGAGACTTTTGATATGTTTATTCGATCGTCTCGCCTGGCGTACAGTTGTCGACAACTTGTTAGAAAAAGAAGACATGTGACCAGTTCCGCCCGTGTTGTTGTGGCTTCGGAAGTCCGATGCTTGGATTTCCATTCGAGGGAACATCCCGAAATTGTTAGCTGTTGGCTCAGTGCCGAAGGTCAATCATGCCGAACCGACTTGTAAACGGTCCGCGAAAAAAAAGAAATTGAACGTTTGAAAGTGCGAAAGATTTGGAAGAGATTTGTATGGCAAGCAGGCGACGGTTTTTTGGCTTTTTTGGCTTTTTTAGCTTTTCCGACTCTGATGCAGTGAGAGCTTCCGAATCCTCGTTAGTTGATCGTTCGTTCGTTGACTTCTTCGAGAATTTTAGATTTATCATTAGAATAATTGTTTATTGCGGTCGCAGGAGATTGGGTCGTTGGATGACAGCACGTAATAATTGTTGAAATAACGCGAAATTTAGTTAGTCGAATAATTTCCATTTACAGCAAATTGTTCCGAGAGATTATTAAATTTGTTGGGTATAGGGGGAGCACGTGATATGCGTGTCTGAAATTCAATGATGCTAAATCAATATCGCGCTATAACGACACTTGCCTACACAGCGAAACTGCATTCCCATCGACAATGAACATTGTTTTTCGCAAAAGAAAAAAAAAGAACTCGTACACGAGAGCGAAAAAAATCTCGCCGATACAGGCGTTTGCCCGGCAGAGAAAGCGCAAATATTTTTCAGATAGCACTTGAGCAGGCACACGTGAATTCCGCGAGCTACGTTATCATCCGTATCTCAACTCGATGTGTAAATAACAAAAAAGAAAAACACGCACGCACACAATGGAATAAAGCGTGCAATTCATCTGTCCGACGACAATGGCTCCCGGGAAATCGAATGAATTTAGAGCGCATCGAAGCAAATGGAAAAGGCAGCGCGCGCTTGATTACGCGCCCGCGGAACCAATTGAACGTCGCCTCGGTCTCTCGCTCTGCTTGCAACGCAAGATACGTACACCTCGAGAGAGGGAGCCCCGACTAACGTCATTCGCAATGCAAATGGCGGCGGTCGCGAGGCTTCCGCCCGAAATCCAATCGAGCGCGCCGACGACAGGGAACTTTATCGCTTTATTAAGACGCCGCGCGGTCGCTGAATTTCCAAACTGAGCCAGTTTTCGCAAGCTCGAATCCCGAGTCCGTCAAGCTTCCCGTGTGGGCAAGACGACGCTTCTCTCGCCGCGACTTTGTACCTATTGCACCGCGCGACGACTGCTTTGGCTTTCGATTTCAAGGACTCGTTCCCCGACACTTCGCGACCGTCACGTCGACTTCCTGAGACAGGACGAATCCAGAAAAATTGACAAAAAAACCGCGCTTTCGATAAATGGATCGTAGTCCAGTCGTGCCGTCGCGTTTGTCAACACAACTGTTACAGCACACGCGGTGTTAGTCAATATCGGCTATCGACGAGGCCGGTACAGCGATCTCCTTTCAAGAGCGTAGTACGCAGAAAACCTTGTCGCGAAATTCCATTAGCAAGCGTAACGTGGCTGCCGAACGACTCATACGCGCCAAAGAAAAAAAAATACCGTCCGCTCTGAAATCGGCCAGCCCCCTCGAGGGCTCCCCTCGGTACTCGCGCGAGTGAAAGAAGGCGAGTATCTCGGCAATATCGGCCGACCCGTACACGAGATGCCGCAGTTGGCAGTTTTTTTTTTTTTTCAATTCTGTTTCGCGAACAACGCGAAATAATCGACAGCGTCGGCACGCGATGAAGAAAAAGAAGAAAAATAAGAAACAGCCGCTGTTGAGTTTCGAAATGCATGGCGACGAGCCCAAAGCCCCAAAGGCTAGACTTTACGGCTGAATAGTATTAAATTAGAAGCCAGGCAGCTATTTGCAGGAAGAGACTGCGCTGAAACGGAATAAAAGCCACGCACTGCGTCTGGCTCGCGAGCTCCGCGACAATATCAATTGCCGACAAAGATTATCTATGTACATCGACGTTTTCTTCTTGAGGCAGTTGTCGACCAACGATGACCGAGTGGCAGTGTTTCTCGGCGACTAGCACGTGACTCTCCCGATCTGTATTATTATTCAATGACTACGTGTAAACAAACTTATTTGTAGCCTGACTACTGGCCTTTGATACGTATTTTTCTCCGTAGTCGTTGCACCACTCGTCTGTTTGCAAATTGAAAGTGAATCGTAAATAGACAGTAAACTTTCCACCCACGCGGAAAGATTCGCCGGCGACCGAATGTCGGCTGCGCGTCGATTTTGAAAGAAAAAAAGGGGTAACGAGCGAAAATCGACAAGCGCGTCGGCATTGTTCGAGCCGAGCTTGCGCACTGCACGCGAAACGCGCGGTCGAAAGGATGATTAACGCCGAGAATTGGCCCCCCGGGGGCCGAAAAGGATTTATTGTCATTTCGAACGCGAGGCACTCGCATCCTTGAGGGCATCTCCACGACGCTGATATGTCGGATTTCGCATTATAGAAAGTTGGTCGTCGAAGCGGCTTGCGCCGATGCGAACGACAAAGAAACGGAAATTGTTGGTTTTTCATTTGCTCGCTTCCAGAGACAAACAGCCAAGTCCGAAAACGAGCTTTCGAACAACAATGCGACCGAGCAACAAGCAGCGCGGGATGCCCGTTAACGAGCTAAGCGTAATAAGTGGATTAATGGCGCGGGCGCGAGCTAGCACAAGCCAAGCGTTAAACTTCATTAACCTTTGGCGTGTGCATATATGTAGATTCGAGCTTTTCTGCCCGAAGCGTCTCTCCGAACTCATTAAACCGGAATCCTCTCCCCCCGATACCCGCGGCTGAGGTGCATGCCTCGACGAACCTCGACCCCCCTCTCCCTCTCTCTCTCTCTCTCTCGCGTATTATGAAAATAAAGGAGACGCAGGATAAAACCCACCCTCGCGTTGTCGCGTGGGAGTTACACACGAAAGCAACAGCTTTTCCGCGTTTTCCAAGAACCCGATGTCGAGTCATTTTTCAAGCTCGCAATGCTGGAACCGAGATTAGTATTTATTGCAGCGTCCTCGGTAGACAGCAGTATTGCTATCGGGTTTGCATTGGGATTAGTCTCGCGACCCCCCCCCCCTCCCACCCGTCCAGCCGTATCCGTGACGCAGTGCCGATCGGACTTTATACGTAACCTATTGCATGCCCGAAGGCTCGCACGCACGCGTACGCGCTGCGTAATCGCAGCTTCGATACTACGTGACTTTCGCAACGAGCGAAATTCTCACGGCTCTCCGCAAAGACGCGTACTCGCGGCCGACGAAGTCGCACTCTGGCCGCTGAAAGGGCAAAAGCCAACTCTGACGTCATCGCGCTCGCGCTGCGGCTGTGCGTCACGAGGCAGCTTCCTCTCGCATTGTCGCGCCGGAGAGCGCCGCCCCGTATCGGATTTTTCCGCGGCCCTTCCCCTCCGGCCGTCGCCTGTCGTTGCGCGGGCCTCGCACTCGCACGTGCGGCGCGAAACAACGAGCGATCTTGTTTACGGCCGATGGCGTCGAGGAGTGTCTTATCGCCGACGGGCGCGCGCGCGCGAAATCTCGAGGCTGTCGGGGCGCACGTTGCGACGAAACGCTTTGCACGCGGCGCGTCGCGTGACGCGCGTTCCGGCAATCAAAGCGCGACTCCGATTTGCCGAGCTCTTAGCTGGCCTGCGTCGTCGCGTCTAGCCCGCAGCACATTTGGACGATCGATCGAACCTCCTCTACTCTGTCTTCGATTCATTACAGCCCTGTTGATCGATCGGAGGCCCTTGGCAATGTAACGGTGCGCCGTGTCACGGGCGTGCCAAAAACGTAGTTCGAGGGAGAGAGCTTGACTCGGGGACGAGCGATTAGAAGAGGCGACCGAACGAAAAAAGGGAATATTAACGCGTTACCACAACCTGACGCTGGGTAAGCTTCGCGCCCGATTCATTCGCCCGTAATCAAATCTTTCCTTTTCCCTCTCGCTGGCGTTATTGGATATACCAGTTGATGGAGCACAGAGAGAAAACGTGGAGTCGTTCATTAGGGATCGTCGAGACGATTCGCTCTTTTTGTCGTTATTAATAGCGAATGCAGAGAGAGAGAGAGAGAGAGAGAGAGAGAAATCGTCTGTCGAAATACATCGATCGAAACAGCTCCAAGTGCGTCAGTCGGCAAACGGGTTTTACGAGAGAGGAAAAGCTGCGTACGTCGATAAGATCCCTTGAATTGCCATTTTCAAATGCGAACGAGCAATTGCACACAGGAGAACGCTCGTATCCAGGAGGTTGCGCATGCGAAGGTGACCTCGAAGGCCGCCCGTTTGGGCGCACGAAGACCGCGCAGGTGCACCCGGACGAATAGTATCAATCAGCCGTTTTGCCAGGCACAGAGCTGCGCACACGCCCGCGCGCGTGCGACGCCATTTGATCGATGAGCGAGCGCGAGTCGATTATATCTAAGATGCGATTATTTATAGCGCGTCGTATAATTAGTCTTGGTTGAGAGTGACGGAGAGAGGGAGAGAGAAAACAATAAACAGGCTTAGTTATCGTTTCATCGGTAAGATCGCTGTAAATATTATCGGAGCTCTGCAACTTATCTTTCGACGCCGTTAGAAATAGGTTATTAACGCTTTTTCCTTTTTTTCCTCGATTCGGCGTGTCGTAGATCTGAGCCGATAAATTTACAATCTCGCCGATTTAATTGCACATATAACGCGTGCTTCACAGGCGCGCGACGGCAAGTATGAAAATATGTTTGCGCGCATAAGAAGCGGAATTGTCGCTTCTGCCCCAAACGATTGCAGCGAAAGCGTGAAAACAGGCACTCGATCGACCGAAACAAACAGCAAATACGACGGCGAGCAATGATTATTACCGGGGCAACATCGTACCGCTGCCTGGACGGAGCAGCACGCGTTTAGTTACGAGATTTCGGTCGATCGAACGTCCGACAAAACTGGACTCTTTATCGTGTGTTATTCGGTTTTTGTTTATACTCGCTACAGCGCTCGATGGAAGTCAATCACGACGACGACGACGACAACGACAACGACGGCATTTTCGGAATTTGCAGGAGTACAAGCGACCGAGTCTCCTTGACCTCGACGAACCCAACCCTCGACGCGTCGTTGGCTCCGCTACGGGACTCGCGAGAGAGCGAAAGTGATCGCTTCGTCCACATCCTTTTCGAGAGAACGAAGACAGGGAGTTGATTAGCTGCCTCGTAAACACCGCCCCCCCACCCCATCCCACCCCCGCCCATCTTTCGGAGAGAACGAGAGAGAAAGCGAATCTCGGGCAAATTAATTCGGAGCCGCGTGCTGCTTCCTCGTGCGTGTGTATATAGGCAGGCCGAGGTCACGTGCACGACTGCGACCTCCTGCTCATTTCCTCGCGTACACAGGCGCGAGCTGTCAATAGCGCCGAACTCGGCTCTCGCCGCCAACTAATTTGTTTTGCTTAGCGCGCTGACGGTACACCGTAGCTTCCTTTTCGACCGATGCTGCCCACGTTGCTTTCGCTCGTCGTTGTCAAAAGAGCCGTGCGCGTGGCTTTCGCCACAGGCGCAAGCTCCAAATGTGGCAATGATGTCACTGGAGCGCTCCGGCCCCTCGTCACCATCATCTCTCTCTCTCTCGGAGAGTCGAACATCGCTAAATATCCAATTTGCTCGACGCGCATTACGACTCGTGTTATTTATCATTGAACCGCCGCCACGACGCGGCTAAAAATATCGAGGAGCACGCGGACGTGGATATTGCTCGCGAATTGCAAATGCCCAATTACACAAGACGAAAACAGAGTTGGTGCGGCTGTGTATCGGCGCGTCTGCGCAGTCAATAACACTGCGCGAGAGAGCGAGCGCAGTCTATTTTTAGCTTATCGAGCCCGACTGCACTTCCGGCGGAAAGGCGCATCACTATCACCATCATCATCATTAGCAGCAGCAGCAGCAGCAGCAGCAGCAGCAGCAGAAACAGCAGCAGCGTCGTCGTCGTCATTATCATCATCACGCGAATGTACGAGGTCAAAGGCACATTTAGCGCAACCGCATCGATATAATAATATGCACGGGCTTTCAAGTCTTATCCAGCGTTACAACAAATACGCGAGTAGGCTACCGCTTCCGCTTTCCGGCTATTTAGCCGCGCTCTCCCGACGCGGCTCATTTGACGCGCATGCTCCTGCTGATTTATCGCTCGCTGTCTGCAGCCTGCTATATACCTATGCGGCCGAAAGGGCCATTGTTTCGCCGCGCGAATAATGAATGGGAAGGGAGGTGTGGCAATTGCGCTTTAACGATAGGGAAATTTTTGACGAATAGCACTGACGCCCGGTAACTGATCATCGTTGATAGCGCGCTCACGACGCTCAGCCGAAATCTTTCACGAAGCGAAACGAGTTTAAAGAGTCGACGTAGATTTTTTTTTCATCTTGGCGTGATCGATGGATGAATTGTCGATGCCGCAGTGAAAAGCTGCGCTTTAAAAGCTCACCAAAGCTATCGGTAATTTCGAATTTCGTAATCTGCAGTCGCCGAGAAAAATTGAATTTATCAATTTGACCCCGTAATGTAGATTGCAAATACTTGAAAGAATTACTATTGGCTTAAGACATGTTCGTCTCTAGAGTGCAACTGACAATCGATGACGGAACGTCCACGCTGCCGTCACCTCATTGACACGTTGAAAGAACGACGACGACGACGACGACGACGACGACGACGACGACGACGACGACGACGACGACGAGCTTCACGAATTCTCGTGTTCGCAAGAAAGACAATAGATTGGCTATACTAGCAGTCTCCGAACTGAAATTTGGGTAGAGCATTGCAGGCAAGTGCTCGAACGAAAAGTACGTATCGAGCCGTTGAACGCTGCGAACGCTTACGTCGAAGTTCCGCTCGTGGCGCGTTGTCGTATATTTTTAAAAACGGGAAGAGAGGCAGGCCGAAGGAACGAAACTGACTGCGAAAGCAATTTCACTGACGGTTGACTTGATGGCCTCTTCGTGCCTGCTATATACGTAGAAGCGTAACGCGGAGAACGAGCCGGGCCGCCGTCTGCGAAAGTGCCAATTCAGAAGAGAGCCAGGGGCCTCGCGCGCGAGTGCGTTCATCTTCGCAGCGAGGAACGAGCTCTTTATTGTCCTTTGCTCGACGCTCCTACGTTCTATTGGCACGGCATTATGTCGGACGGGAAACGAGAGCACGAGCACTTGGCAGCCGCGTCAAGGCTCGCTAAGTTCGTCGCGCCAGCGGGCCGCAGGGCACTTTTGGGGGCACGTCGGGGCGCCGTGGTTATCAAAGTCGGAGCCCGGGCCGAGCTTCGATCGCGTCCGAGGCTTTCCGCGTCGCGAGAATGATCGATCGAGAAGCTTCGCGCGCGCAAACGATGCCAGCCGCGAGCCACGTCTTCTCCCGGCTGCTGCCTTCTCCTCTCCTTCGATCCGGCTACTGGCGGATCGATCGCCCAGCGACGCTTTTCGTTCTACGTGGCCACGTGGGCTTCCTTTCCCCCTTTGAACTCTTCTCTTACGTGTTTCCACGCAAAACAAACTACGAACCGCGGTAATAATTCCAATGCTTCGGAACGCGTCGTCGCGGGCACGAACAATATGTTTCGATAGAAGCTAGCGGAGAGGACACAATTGACGTAATTCCGACCGAACCGAGTACCCTTCGTTCTGCAATCCCCTGTAGGTCGCACGAAGGTCCGCGTCGCTCACAGTCCCCTCCCCCTCCCCCATTACCAGGGCCGGTGGCGCGCAATGACTGGCGCTGGAATGCCGGCAAAAAATAAGAAGCCCGAAAAGCTGGTGGCGCGTTCTGGCTCGCAACTGGACTTGGCAAGGTGTCGCCGTGTCGCGCGGAGGTGAGTGTCCGCGAGAATATATACTCGTGACGCGCGCGGCGGCGCCGTCGCTCTGGCTCCTTTTAAGCGACCCACTTTAGAGGATAGTCAGACGCTAACGCGCACACCGCCGGAGACTATTATTTTCCTCGGTGTCGCTGAATCATCGCGCCGCTCGTGACCCACTTCGTCTCTCTCTCTCTCTCTCTCTCTCTCTCTCTCTCTCTCTCTCTCTCTCGAAACGCGCCGGCGTTCGCGCGTCGCGCGGCCGCCGAAGGGATGCCGCCGCCTTCGATCGGCGGCGCCCTCGCGACCGAACGAGAGCGCGGATCGGGCTTTCTCTCCTTAATCAGAGATCGAGCGCGGCGGCACCTCGTCGCGTGGCTTTCTACGGCGCCGCGCTTGCGATCCGGATCGACGGCCGATCGATGATCGCCCTCTCCTCTCCGCGCGGCGAGGCGCCTCGCGTCGACCGGCCGCGCGAGATAACCCCCGATAAGCCTTTGTTTGCTCGGTCGCCGTCGCCGCGGTTGCGCAATCGGGGATCGAAGCCGCCGCGGGCTTGGCAGCGATCGGCGACGCACCGGCGCCAGAGCCTCGCGCGCGACACCGCGGCACGAGGCGCGGGCCTGTTATCGGCCGGTCGATCGATGGCGCGCGGCAGCGCGATCGAGTGTCGGCGATGCGCGCGCGACGATCGGCGGATCGCGTTTCGCTGCGCGCTATTCTTGGCCGCGCGGTGGCGTCGGCGTCTTGGTCGCCGCTGATTAACCATTCGTCGCGCGTCGCCCGCTCGTCTGCTCGTTAGATACAACTGGGCCGCTCGGCGCTCGCCCCGGCGGCCCGTCGCGCGTCCCTCCGATCGATTATCTCCGGCGGCAGCTGCTGCGCGACCCCCCGACACTCGCGCACCTATTCGCCGCTTGACTTCCGAGCCCCATTCGCGTCTACGAAAATCAGCGTGGCCAGTTGTCACTCGAGCGACTCTCGATTAGCCCTCGACGGAGGAATCGTGGAAAGTCCGTGGACGGGGCAGAGGAGTGTAAAGCGCCCGATCCGTAAGCCGTCCCCGTATACCAAGTCTTGCTCGCGGGCAAAGGTAGACGGTGGCGGCTGTTTACACGCGGCGCGTCGCATTATAAAAGGCAGCGATGCAGATAAGCAGAAGGATGCGCGTCACGGTCGCTCGAGCGCGACCAAAATAACAGGCCGCAGCGCCACGGCGCGTCTCTTTTTCTGCGCAGCAGCGATCGGCTTGGTTTCGCGTTCAGGCGCCGCGCGCAGGTGGTGAACTCTGACTCGCGATATCGCTTATTTATAAGCGCATCCTTGCTCTCGTTACATCTATAACGGAAGCGCGGCTTGGCCGAGTGCCAGCTTTGCTCGTCCACGCGTTCGCGCTTCGGCCCAGGTCGGAGCTCGTAATGCTTCTCGTCGACGAACGACCGCGCTAAGTACCCAGATAAACGCTCGGGTATTGTCTATAGGTACAAGCGAGCGTCGGATCGTGCACGCGTCTGTTTTCAAACTTTTTCCTCGGGAACGGCGCCGAGCTTCCACGGAATGAGTGTTTATTGTGCTGATTTGTTCGTCGGAAGAATCGCGCGTTAACTTAGAATTTATGCAGTGCCGAACGAGCGATGAACGCAGTGTTTTTCGACAAATTCAGCTGGCAGCGTTACTTTCAAGTGAAAAAATAACGAGAAAACAACCTATCTATCGATTAAAAAAGAAAAACCATCGGATGTCACTATCACGAGTGAACTGAACCCAACGTCTCATGCTAGAGGGAAGCTCCAGAGACATATGTGTACGCGCATACGCTTGCTCGGCTTGGACAATCGAGTACGTATATGTATATATAAAAAGTCGCTTGCACCTTTAGCTCTGCGAGCAAGTTGAGATATATTCTGCCTAATGATCTTCAGCCACATTCTCGCGCCGAGGCCGGTCCGCTTGCCCTTGACTGCCAGGATGTCGGCTTCCACGGTGGTAGACTCCACCGCTCTCTTTCACTCGCAATAATAACGAAAAGAGCGACGCTCCTTTCGAAATATCACAGTCACACACACTGTCAGTGTCACTTTGCAAAGAGTAACAATAACAATGCGTATGCGCACAGCAACGTAAACAAAGCGATAGCGAGGAATAAGAATACGAAAAAATTGCACACGTCCGACCGATGCGACCGACAGTAGCTGACTAACTCGGAAAGCGCGCGCCGGCAGACGAGCACGCGCGCGCCGCAGTAGCAGCTGCCGGCTACGACGCGGCGGCGCGATGGTGGGGGGACCTGGCAGACTGACTGGGAGACCGTTCGCGCCTACAGCGCCACAAATGTACCGCTCGCCGTTGGCGGCAAGTAACTTTACGGGACCTGCAGCACGTAGGCCAAGCGACGAGTTTCATTTTCTCCTGCCATCTCTCATCGGAGTATCGCGGATACCCCCTCTACTTTTTTTTCTCTAAATTATTTTTGGCGACTCTAATCAGGAAAATTCCGTCGCTCGATAGGAAAAAAATAGCGCATGCTGTATGCGTTGCTGTCTTTGAACGAGTTTACCTTGAGAACATCATTCGTGTGCGTGCGTGTGTGTGTGGGCGCGCGTCGGAATTGTCTATAGTCTCCATACCGTTGGCCGAAACTTATTTTTTCTTCTCCGATTAGGCTTTTGACCGGGAAACCTCCTCGCATCGTTTCAAGGGCTAGACAGACCCAAAGAATTTCACATACGAGCGATACGCGTCATTGCGTACACACTGTTGTTGCGTGTCGAGCGCGAAAGTCTGCATTCCCATCAATTGCACGTTTTAAAAGCGCTGATAACGCACAAGCGAAAGTAAAAAGAAAAACAACTGTACAAACAGCAAAACGCTTGCGTCAAATGGCGCGACAGGGGAATTAAAAATTAACGCGTACACGCGCTCCGAGACGCAATATCGCACCAACTCGCACTAGTTACGGCTGTATTTACACGCGCGCGCGCACACCTATATGTATGTATCGTGAAATTGAGAAGCCACGGTTGCATGCTCGCGCTGCGATGTATCCACTCGCAGAAGCGGTGAGAGGAGCGAAGGGGACTAAATCTTTGTCGACGCTTTGGAAACACGTGGTGTCGTAAATCATTGTTGGTATGATCCCTCCTGCGATTAACGAAAACCCGAGGTCGATGATACAGATAAATTTGAACGCCAAATAAAGTCGTGGGGCTTACACTTCGAAGCTTTTCAAAGATAAAGCCATCCGTATCTCGTCGCGAGCTTGACAATAACTAAAAAAAATGCTGAGAGCTTAATGCGATGAAGAGCGATTGGACATTCGTTCGTTTGTTCTTTGTTACTCCATTTACATTGTCAAATTAGAAACTTGCGTCGAGGTATTCGAGGTATTTCCATGAGTTGACCTAGTTTTTTTGTTTTTTGTTCTGCTTGCGAATAGTGTCATTTGGAATAGTCATCTAAAATCCAGGCAATCTGCTACTGTATGCAATATACTAGCGTTATAAATCTTGTCGAAATGAGTGCTAATTAGAAAGGCTCGACGTCGCTGACAAAACCAGACAGGTGATAAAGGTCGGTTAGACTGACATTAGGCGACCAGCACCGTGGGCGGGGCACTTGACACCTCACCGTGATCCCTTGCTGACTTTTATATAATGACCTCTCGGTAACTTTTCACCTCAATTGATTCTTTTGGTACACGCTCAGGGAGTCCAACGGATTTTTAAATCACATCATTTACAATAAAACTGCGGTAAAACTAACTTTCAGTCCAAATAAGTCTAATTGGTTGTTTATAAGTGATGGGAAAGTGAAAAAACGATGACCAAATTATTTATATAGAAATTTATCGATTGATTTGAAACACAGTTTCAGGTTAGATTGCATTAAACTTCATTGAAAATGTGAACTCCTTTCCCAAGATTTTCCAAAAATCAGCCTAACCCATTCATTCGTAATTTTCAAGCGAAAACTTACCAATTTTGCAGTATTGGCAGCGCTATCTGAGAAATTATATAAGCAGCGAATAGCCATTATTATTGCTGCAAAGGTATTTTAAATCGATAGTTCATAACAATAGCGTTCATGGTTACGGAGATATGGATTTTCAAAAAATTTTCATCAAAATTATTTTATTCTTTGTAACAGTTGATCAGATCATCGCAATGACTTGAAAATGTATACCAAAGCTTCCCACTATGTAGACAATGTTCGTACCGAGTTTCAGGAACATCGGTCATCTACAGTCTGGACGCCAGTCGTAATAGCCTGGAACGGTCCATCTCTAGTTTACCGTGAAAGGCGTCAAAAATAAGGTGTCAAAAGCTGTGCGCTAGTTTTCTTGTTTCGTCATCTCCGATAAAGACATTTAACAATATTGTTTCATGAAAGGCAGCTCTCGCGCAAACCTTAATTGCGCTCGTCCTAGAAACGTTCCGCAAACAAATTGCTCAGTCGATAATCGCTTTCCCGATGCGTGTGGAGGAGTTATATGTTCGCGCGCGCGTGGGAAAAGCGTCGCGATGTTTACTTACGCTGCTCGTCGAAAATCGACAGCTATTAGTTTGCATGCTCTCTCGCATCGTTACTTATTTGTTCGCGCGCGTGTAGATAACACACTTTGTTTTTGAGTTACGATCGAAAGCAAGTTGTTGGCGCGTCATAAACGTCCAAACGTCAACAATTAAAATTACTTCCGTTTTGTTTTTCTTTCATTATTTGATCTAGTTTTCACAATTGAATGGTTACATTTCACTGGTATCAAAGTATTTTCGAAATATCCCGTGGTCCCTACTTCAAGTAACAATTTTGCTCAGCAGGTCACACTGGCTATCGACATGTCTACAGTTTCGTTGTCGTTTGTTCGTCTCGCGCTGCATTGAAACAATTGTAATGGCAAGAATAACATTCGAATTGTCGAAAGTAATAGCGCCCTGCTGAATGGTCAAAGCATCTTACCTCGATAGCTCGACACCCATTATGGTATATATACAAGATTAATCGAACAAACGAAAGCAGTAAAACGTATAAGTTCTGCGGGTGAGCGTGACGCAAAAGCTCTGTCGCGCCCAACAAGCCATTCGAATGGGAGAAAGGGAGAGAGCTTTTATCGCGAACAAAATCGGCGATAGGCGCGACCGAGTATACGTACATGCCTTCCACCTAAATTGCTGCTCTCTCGCCCAAAGCGACTTTCATCGCTAATTCGTCTTCCAATCGTAGATCTTGATAAACGTTCGCGAGAGAAACTGAGAAAATTGATCCTTTGGAAATTCACCGATTATTGTTTGTCTTTTCTCGAACGTTTAATTGGTAAACGCGACGTTTCTCCTGCTAACGAATCGTCTGTAAACTAGGTCGACCCAGTGCAACTGGAAAAAAGTTCCGGAGTCGCGCGATATATATCTGCGAAGGCGAGACGACTTCATAAGTTTTGGGCTTCGCGGAGCGTTTCAGCTTTGACTGCTGTATTTTTAGTGCGCCGTCTAAATTAGCTCGCCGAACGCGAATCGGGAATGTCGATAGCGTGTAATTTTAGAGATCGACCCTGTTCACCCGCGATGGAAATAGATTATTAATGGCCGACATAGAGCAATTTTAGTGATCTCTCATTGCGACGCGTGCGAAATTCGCTTCTTTTCCGAAACGTGATTTATTTTTAGAACGCGTCAATGTGTAACACATCGAAAACACGATAAAAAAAACCTGTCACTTTCCAGTTAAATTGTTAAAAGTTATAACGCGTACGTCGTTGTTGTTTCTTTCTTTTTTATGGCACACCTACGCGTCCGCAGCTTAAAATTTATCGGAATGGTTCCATTTGCTTTCGTTGCGAAATTCAAATGACGCTTAAGCCAGTGTCGATTTTGAAAAAAAAATCGACAAAAGATAGTCAATTGAATTTAAGAATAATGTGAATAAGTTACACAATTCCACCTCGTTCTACATTTTTTTTCGAGTATCTGAATTTCCTAATACACGTTTTTTATTCACCAATTGGAAGGCCTTCACTCGTCAAAAACAACAAAAAAAAGTCTGGACATTCGGTATAAAGAGTATTCGTGAAAAAACGTGCAGCAGGTCAGTGTGTATTTTTTGCAAACTGCGCAAATGCATTATCAATGAAATCGACAGAGTACAGATCGATGAATCACCATTAGGAAACGACGACGTGTTTTTCGCGAGAAAGCCGAGTTCATTCCGAGGTTACGTGCGACATATACAGTCTCAACATGTAAGGCGAAATTAGTTATCAAATCAGTTCAAGAACACTCATAGCTTATTTAAAGATCCTCGTCCCGAGAGGCATACACGTGCGTTTGTATTCGTTTTTTTTATTGATCAACATCGTTAACGTGGTTGTACGGGACGGCTTCTGTTTATCTGAAAAATAGACGAGTGTATCGGTTGAACGTTCAATTTGATTGATTAACTCGATGCGATAACTGCCTCTATATCTTCAGCTATTTTTTGCGCGACACGATTATTTCATCGTGATGGAAAACAATAATCAATTAAAAGCAAGAACTTATATGAAAATATCATTTAGTCTATGAAAATAAAATAAAATTTTGGAGAAATCTCTTGGGGAATAATCCGAAGGCCTTTCGAGAGGACACCTATCGTAGCCGTCGTCGTCATCGTCATCCCAGATATTCGCGTAGTCTCTCGACACTGCGTCACGGGAGTAGGAAAAAAAAACAATTTTCACAAGCCGGAAAATCCAAAGTCGTTGCACATACACACTTACTACGTCGTGATAAAAAACAGTTTCGTCATCGCGATCGATCTCGATAAGACAGGCGCTGATTCACGCGACTCAATTGATTTGCCGGGCAAGAAGAATTGCGCTATTTTCTAGCTCACATTGGCCTTATCTTGAACTTCGAAATTCCGACGAAATATAATTGGCGAGAAGATCGCTCGATAAAGTCCTCGCGCGTTAGATAACGATCTGATTTATTGCCGCAGACGACGACGACGACGATGACGATCGGGATGGACGCTTTTATAGGCGTTACTCGTCGCAAACAAATCGTTTGGCAATACCTCGTTGTCGCGCGTACGATCAGTCGGGGTGCTCATCCCGTCGAGCGACGCGGGACGGTTTCGCGCGGAGACGCGCTACCTTTGCTCCGTTAGTGCGATTTCGCAGGTGGCAGGAGGCTCGGCAAGCAGGAAGCTACCTAACTCCGTGGGTGAAACTGCGAAATTGAATTGGACGTGCCGAGACAATGGCAACTTGCCCCTTTCATTCGGCTTATCTGGCTTATCTAACGGAGTTTCAGTTGCTCGGCGGCGTGTTTCCCTTACTACAAGTCGAATGAGAATTGGCCAGCGCGGCCGCTACGTTTCCTTCTTCGCTCGGACGATTGGAATTGATTATATCCAGCGAAGAGAGAGAGAGAGAGAGAGAAAACAAAACAAAACAAAGAAGGCCCGTGACTAATTGAAGGCGTACTTCGTATAACGTGCGCGCGTCGCCAGCGAGGACGTTAATGAGCAAATTATGCAAATGTTATTTGTGTTTGCGTACGAGAGGGGAAAAGTCAATCCGCGCGTACGTTATACGAAGCGCAGCTCATAGAGCGCGTACATCGATTGAAACGAATGGCTGGAGCTTCCATCATCCGCGTTTAACGTTGCCAATCGCACATATCACTCGGTAATTTTTCTCTGTGATTCCAATTGGCTAAGCTCGAGCCGACTGTCAGCTGTAAGCTACGTACGGCCCGCCAATCGCATTAATTTCGCCGAATTGGATTCGACACGAGCGACTCGATGGAAGCCAAATGAGTCGGGTCCGGGGAAACATACGCTCGCTAGGCGTCTCCCGCGAGTGGCCGTGTTGCAGAAACGCAAAGCGCCTCGATTGGCAGGCTCGCCGAATGAAATCGAACGGAAGCAAGTTGTCAACTCACGCGCCGAGAGTCCATTGCTCTTGGATGCGCTCTTGTTCTTCTTGTTTCTGGAGTAGAAGTTGCCGATCTTGCTCTGACCGCAACCCATGTCTTCGCTGTGGCCCGCGCCAGAGCCAAGGGACGCGGACGAAGATCGATCGGGCCCCGTCACACACTTTCGTCGATCACTTTTGCGAGGCGATCGTCGCGCATCCCGCGCCTCGCCTCTTGCATTCGCTGTCCCCGTCGCTCGTCCGACGAGCGCAAGGGAGAAGCTAGCTCGCGGAACTGACGATGCGCCTTGGTCTGGATGCGATCGATGTGCTCAGCGGCTGCGGAGTAGACGGCGTTGCACCCTCGCCTCGCCGATATTGCCGTGCAAATGCGTCGTTGTCGTTGCCGGTCCGTGGTGGGCTCAGCCGTGTCGCAGTGGGTCGTTCGTCGAGCGGCCAACCCGTCGCGCAGCGCGCATTATCATCTGACGCCGCCGCCGCCACGCCGCGTCCTCATCCTCGGTCCTCATGGTCGCAGCGAGGCCGTCGAGGCCTCTCCGCCAGCCGCCAGCTGTCGCCGGTCGCCGCCGCGCCTGTCCATTCACGACCACCGCGAGCCGCCCACGGCTTTGGCACGGACCTGGCTGCCGTCGGCTCTGGCGCCGCTGCCGCCGCCGCTGTAACACAAGCAGAGCGCGCACGCGGTTACAGCCCGCGCTCGCATCGCCCCGACGCACAGCCGAGTGAAGTCGTAGAAAGAACGAGGTCGCGCCCGCGCCACCGACAGGCCGCCGTGCTCCGGGGAGCCACTGTCCGCGGCGCGTCGTCGCCGAGCGGAATAGGCGGAAGTGGCCGTGCGTCGGAGGCCAAGTGGCGATCGCCGCCGCCTCTCTCTCTCTCTCACTCTCGAAGCGTCGCTCACTGCCGCCGTACGCCTGGCTTTCGCGGCCCTGCGCGTTGGCTAATTAGCCCCCCCCCCCTGATTCGATTTGCCCGCGTTCAATCGACCGGATCAATACTGTGAGCTTGCAGTGAAATATCGTTGGAAAGGTATCTACCGTGCGGCAATGCCGTAGGCTCTTCTTTTTCGGGAGTCGTTGTACGTTCGCTCGAGCGTCAGGTGTTCGTGCAATGTCGTTTAAAGCGGGAAAACAAGAAAGAAATCTGCCGAAGGGGTTGCCGATCTCGATGGACGCGATGCTCGACGCGATTGTCATGTACGGAAGCGCTACAACTGCTGACCGAATCGACGATGCCTCTTTTCCTTGCTCCGAAAACCGTATATAGTAAAAGCCTACCGCGATGATTTTCCCGCGGCTAGATATTCTGACATACGCCATTGCGAGGCTCCGAATACATTCTTTGCTGGTTTTCAATAGACAATTCCACCGCTGATCATTTGTTTTTCTAATTTCAATATTCGCTTCCTTTGCAAACGCAACAATCGAGAGAAAAACAGATACCTATAGATTGTTAAAAAGTTTATCTTGTTAACATTGGCGGTTCTCTGGGGCTTTTACTTGCATTTGTAAGGTCGCGCTATTCTTTTGAACGAATTTTCAAAGAAAAAAGGAGGCAGGAGAAGACTTTAACCTAGATTTCGTTGTTTCTCTCTCTCTCTCTCTCTCTCTTTTCACCTCTACTTTTTGCCTCTTTGATGTCTTTTTTCTTCTTGTTAGACGTCAAACACTCTCAGAGTTGGCTTTAAAAGCTTTTAAAAGGCAATATCGTTATCGAGACTGATCAGACGTCATCAGGAGATAAACCCAAGTGCAACTTACGAAGTGCGTTTTTAACCTACTAGAATTTGAACAGCGCGCTTTGCGCGCACCAATCTGCATTTTTATTTCCCATAATCAAGTTAATAAAATTAAACACGATTAATAATTATTGAATGTTATTGTTATGGTTATTGTGACTTGAAGAACTACGTCCATGTGGAACGCTGCTGGACACTAGGTACCTTTACGCATTAATTTTGGTTTTATATAGTCATGAGTACATAGATCCACTTCTCCGACAATTTTTTTTAAATGGTCTAGGAGAAAGTTTTACACGCATCGCGACTGATTGATTGATTGTTTGGTTAATGTTATGAAATATTTTGAGTGAAAGAAATTGTACGTTTGTAAAATATTAATAGAATAAGTTTAAAAAATTTAATAATCATGAATATAGCTCTTTATAATTTTTTGACGTTTATATTTTCTCTTCGATGATCGCCAAGATAAATTATGACGGAATCCTAAGATCGAATCTGAGACATGGCTACATAAGGCTGTTCGTGATTAAAAACATTCCTTCGTAGATCTACACCAATTTTGTCAAATGTTTGACTTTGCACTTTCTTTATTGTGATCGCAGAGGCTTATTTTACTGGAAACTATCTCTGCTTAAAGGCGAAAGAAAATACGTCTTCACAATATAAAGTTATACGAAAAATATGCGTCAAGTCCACTTTTCAAAAGCGAATAACACCTCTGGCTCTTTTACAATTTTCAGAACTTTTGCCAGAGGGTTATATACCTTATAAATTTTCTGCTTTATAACAATAATCATAGTGCAAAACATAGCATTTTTCTCAAAACTTATTAATAAAAAAAATTAATTTTTAAATAAAATTTAATATGCAAATAATTTGAATTAGGAATATCAAAATAATTGTATATATTTATATTTAAACGAAAACAGAAATTAGTATAATTTTGATGAAACATTTGTAAATAAGATTAGATTAGATTTAAATAGAAATATGCATATTGCACGAATCAATCAGATAGCGATTATCTTGGATTCACAAAATCTGGTCGTGACTTTTATGAGGAGATTTCCGTATGTTTTTGAGCGTGAAATGACCAAGATTAACGCGAAACATCCAACGTAATGTCAAAAATATCTTATCGAGCTGATTGTCACTCGAATTCTCAAGGTGGCAAATTTCTCGAAAAATTTCTTAATAAAGGACAGTTATCCTTCAAGTTATCCTAAAGAATGGCGAGTTGAGTTTTCTACGTGAACCCAAAAGTTCGTTGAACAGCTAGCGAATGGTTCGTCGATTCGCGTCAAAATCGCATCTCGGAAAACATAAAAATCCCAATATAGAAAGCAACAGCAGTGCCAAAGTTTACAAACAACGAGAGGAAAAGTCGGACCATCTCCAGATGCTAAGGCAAACTTTCGAGCAACGACTCTCACCATCTCGTGTGTCGCCATGTCTCTTTGCGGGCAAGTTTGCGAGAAAAAAAATAGTCCCCGCAACGGCTACATAACAATCTTGTTAAAATACAAGAGCGAAAATAAAAGAGGCTTACAGTCTGGGTTAAGATTACAGTTGCGGACTGGCGTATACATATAGATGCAGGACAATCGTCAGGTGCGCTATATTGCTACGAGTAGATGCTCACGTACTCGTCCCGCAGGGAGGTTATCGCGTTACCTAGAGAGAAAGAGAGAGAGAGAGAGAGAGAGAAGAGAAAGAGAGAGTAACTAGGTCAAATCACAGCGCAACGCTAGTGTGAGAGAGAGAGAGAGACAATGCTATTGATATTCCTGATTTCTACGCAGACGTTGTGCAAGATTAGGGTATATCAACGAAAACAAAAACAAATCTTCAATATCCGGCGAGAGAAAGAGATTGAGATTGATATGGATAGATCTTTATTTTACCTGAAGGCAAAAACGATACATCTATGTGCCAACATACAATTTTTGGTCAAGGATCTATCACAGTATAAACAGGGAGAGAAAGTGAGAGGTTTTTTTTGCGGCATCTCTTCATTATTGGCGATTGAACATTCTTTTGACGGTTGCTTTTTCGTTTTTAATATATTGCGAGCTTCGGCATACTTCACCGGGAGTTTTTTAATTATCGATACTGAGTTATTACTTTTTTCCTCTGCGAAGAACGGCTTGCTGACAATATGGAAATTTATAAGATAAATGTGAAAAATAGTTGAAGGTGCATTTACATAGCTTTCATTGCGTTCGACTTCGATAAACAACATCAGAAATAGAGCTTCGAGTTGATCGTTAATTGCTTATCAAAGATATAACGATTCGTGAGAAAATCATATCATGACATACTTCGAGCTGTTCTCGAAAAAGAAACGTGTCGTTGCTGCATGCAACGAAAGAGCATCGACAGTTACCTCGCGCGGAAAATCTTGTGTTGTGCAAGCTCTCCAAGTGTCCTGGTGACGCGATATGGGGATATTTTTTTGTACAAATCGAATAAAGCGAAAGTCGTGAAAGGAGATGGACGGAAAACGAAGCATATTGACGGCAGCCATAATGTTCGCTGACCTGAAATCCGTACACGTGAAACGTGCTTTGAGGGCCTTAAGGGACGCAAAGCCATAAGAGAAACTTGATGGAAAGCAAACGCCGTTGCAAATGTATTTCATAAAGTGCCAACTCTCGCAGGACCGGGGCTTCAATTAAAATTGCGCGAGTAGCTTATTAAATCGACGGAGAGTCGACAATTTTTCGCTTTCAATTAAACGAGAAAGAGAGAGAGAGAGCGTCAAACGACCCGCGACGATAAAAAACAGAAATCTCGTTGAACTCTTAATTAGCCGCGCGAGAAAGTCATTTAGCCGGCGGTTAAAGGGCGACATTTCAGCGGTGGCTCAAGGCCTCGATTTATCTCGGATTGGGTAGCGCTCCGCGCGAAACAATCGCTACCCCGACTCGCAGTCGTTCGCTTGCCTTTTTGCTTTGCGCTCGTTTCGCAAGTAAATAAACAGCGGTGGCGCGCGCGAGCTTGCGTGCCTATAATAACCAAAGAGAAAGCAGAGGGCGCTACGACTCTCGGCGTTAGTTCCACGAGAACCGTGGCCAGCTCGGTTTCCTTCTCGCCGTCCGGGAGCGTCTCTCGCGTGCGAGCTCGCGATCGATGAAAGCGCGCGCGCGAGAGAGAGAGAGAGAGAGAGAGAGAGAGAGAGAGAGAGACTGGCTTCGCACGCGCGAAAATCGATGATCGAAGTTCGGCTCACCTCCGTGCCGCCACGTCGTGCATAATCGGACGGGAGCTTCGCGCAGTCCCTGCTGGCTCGGTTCCGCGGGGAACTACACTGGCTCGGCTGGCCGAGCGAGGCGTCGTGCGTCGACGGGCAGGCGACGATGAGGCGAGCGCCCGGGCGTGCGAGCGCGGGCTGACACGGGCATCGACTGGCCGCCTTCGCGTCGCAGCGCGAGGCGAGCGAGGCGAGCGAGGCGAGACTATGGCGCAGGCGCGCCCACGGCGAAAGCACGCAGCCCGTCGCCCGCGCGGATCGCAGCGGCTACACCTGCGCCAGCCACGCAGCTGTTGCGCGCCCCGCGCTCGTCAGCGAGCTTTCGCGCCGTCCTCGCCAATCGTTCTCGATCGAGAAACGAATGCGGCCTCGCCTTCGTCGGGCGGCGCGCGTTCCACGGCGTTGTCCAGCGTTAGCCTCTTGCGCCAACGAGTTCCGCCGCTAAAGTTGCACTCGTAGCCCTGCGACAACGGCAACCGTAAAAGGGAGAAAAAGAGAGAACCAAATAGGGCAGCAAGACGCGTGTAGAAAGCATACCTATATACGTCCGCAGTCAAGTTGATTAGTTGCTGAAACTTCCCGGGAATAATGCCGCTTCAAGTACGAACTTTGTTTCTTTCTCCTTTTTTTAATTAAATTAACGCGCATCCCCCCTCTTCCCTCATTCGCTCTGGCACGTCGTAATAATCTAATCTGCGGCAGCGCTGGCGCACACCGCTCTCGCGTCCCTCGAGTGCGACGGAGATTAGAAGGAAGCTCCGACCTTCCAATCGGGATTCTCAACTGCAAGCCATTCGCGCGCGACGCACTGCAAACGAACTTGGCGCGGATAGAAATGAAAGCGCGATCGAGTAATGGTAGATTACGTACCTAGGCCCAGGAAAACATTGGTCAATTCGTATCATAGCTGTGGCCCAGAAATGCTACTTTCGGGCCGTTAGACAGAAAACAAATTTATTTTCTTTCTTCGCGAAGGCTTGATTTATGCCACCAACCTTGATCCGTTGTACTTGAATGCGTGGGACATTAATAATTCCATATGCTAGTTTCCGTGTCTGCCTTGAGTTAGTAATGTTTTTTTTTAATTACTTGAGTTTTCATTAGCATGGAAGCCAAGAAATCTATAAAGCTACTTCAGTCGATCCTCGAATTGTATGTTTTCCTACGAACAGCGCTGAAACTTGGCTTCGTTAAAGATCCATCTTGTAAACAGAGAACGGTGTGAATACTTGTTTGGTAGTTTACATAGACTGTTACGTACTAGACTGCAAGTACATTTACATTACGGCTGCAGTAAGTACATTTAGTTGATCCCGCTAACAGCCTTACTGCGCGCCCCGCCAAAGCTGTACCGCGAGCTTGAGCGAAGAGAGCAGTATACCAAGGAAGAATGGAATAACTTTTGTGCCCTTATTTCGGCTTCGGTCGCGACGTTGATCGAGCTTTCAAGACTAATATCTGTCTAAAAGAGCCGACCGATGTATCCGAATCCGAAATCTCAGTTTCTCTAGCTCTGAAAATGCGAGAGGAAACGTTGCTCTTCGGCGTTCACCAAAATTATTTACTCGACTGGGCGAACGATGTCGCGTCTCGTTCGCGCACGCTAATGTCGGACAATGCACCGTCGACGCGAGCGGATGGAAACGCGTGCCCTGCGACGGTTTACGACCCAATTCAGCATTGTTGTCGCGAACGCCGGCCTGCGAATATTCGCGACAATTGCCTGCTGCGATGAGATCAGCAAGGCATTCGCCGCGGTTAGCGCCTAAGTAAGAACTTAACTGACGGCGAGCAGCATTTGGCGTATGCTACGAAATACCGGCCTCGGGCACAACTCCAAACGATTGGCGTAACGATACAGGATGCTTACGAAGCCGCCCGTGAAATCCATTCGGGTTTTGACAATGACGACCAAGCACCGCGGTCGCGAGCCTCTCTAAAGTCTTGCCTATTTTCTCGTTAGGGCAACCGAGCACGCGTTGCTTGTTGTTGCATTTATCGAGACGAAGATTCGCGCGGCTGTAAGGGTGCAATCGACCGAACGGAGTACCCGCGCACAGAGCAACCGATTGAAGTTTCTGATTTGACGCGCAGCATCGCTTCACCTGCGTAACCGAGCGTTATCGAACGAATTTCATCAGGCTCAATTACTTGGCATTGTTTAATTACCACGTCGTTTGGTTATTTTCAATAAAGCCTGCGCAAAGGATCAATTTGTATATTAATTAACTTAGCGCAGTAATTCGTACGTTATATAACGTAACTACAGCAATACAGGGCTGAGCGCGTTTCTTCGAACAGCTGGAAATTATAAGCTGCGGTAAGCTAGATTACAGTTAATAATCCCAAGTAGCGCATTGGAGTGGAAAGTAGCCACGAGCGACGATTCCATTTGCACGTAGGCGCGATTCGCCACTTGGGCATTCGATCATATCCAGGAGTCCGAACAGTCGTCGCCGCGAGCTGCCGATCAGGAAGAGAGATCTTCGATTCGTCGCGGAGGTCGGGGAACTCGAGGGGCGCCGCAAAGGTGCGCCGTCGAGAGCAGTCGAGCGTGCTCGCAACTGCAGCTCGCCGAATCTTCGAATCTCGCGCGCGAACACTGGCGGAGCGTCGCGCCATTTTCGCACCGAGGAAAGTAGACGGAATAGACGCGTGGGGGGCTATCTGCCACGCGAGCCTCGTGTGCACGCAATATCGTGATTGATTGCCCGCGCAGCTGCTTGCGAGCAATGGAAAATTACGTGCCAACTGTTGGCGGCGATGCACGCGCATGGATCGATCCAATCAATACGTATCGTATGCGCGATTAACGCATAATATCGGATAACGCGATCGATCCAATGGGGATGGCACGGTAATCGAGTCCATTCGCTAGAAGCGGACACGGTTCGCGTGCTCACGCCCTACAGACGAATCGCTAAGTTTTGGGCTCTAGTGGAATGTCGTATAAGCACGTTAAATGCCAAGCGAGTATTTTCAGACTGATCGTTATTAACGGATAAGTTACTTTGCTATTGGAGAATGAGTTTTATACATTTATTCATTCACGAATAAACTCACCCCACATTGCTCTAACCTTTCGATTAGTTTTCAGCTCTTAACAGTAGACTGTCAGAGTAGTGAATCGCTAACTTTTCTGAAACATAGAGGAATGGCCTCTGCCAATGCACAATTCACGACAAAATGCCCTAGTAATTGTTTTCTTTGAACATGCTGATAAATTTATGGTCGAAACCACCAAAATAAAAGAATTTGATATCTACAGTTCCCAGCTTAATTAAGTATGAGCAAAACGAATCAGCTGTGATTTTAGGTATTTCTTATGTTAATTTCCACGTGGAAGATGAAAGGCATATAAGACGAACCCAGTACCACGACAATCCTTGTTATTAATAATGTTAGTGCTAGAAAATTCAAAAGTACAATGTCATTGATAAATTTGCGCCTTCTTCAAACACCAATTGTTCTAATCTTCACTTACCATCTATTCAAACCAATCCGACCACAATCTTTTTCGTGAGCTCAAACGAAGCATAACAAAAATTCATCGCACGCTTGCAAGTGAATCTATGTATTCCAGACCAAACGGCGTCAACGCTAGTAGTTGAAGGAACGTTGACTATGGCGCTAACGTCAATGAATTTTCCATGCGAGCTTCAACAAGTGCTCGTTTCTAAATAGTCTCCCCTCGCTCCCATAATTGTTTGCGTACGACGAGTGGGAGAGGGTGAAAAAGTAAAGAAATTGCGTGTGAATGCGGGTACGAGCGAGGGCATTGCAGCGATCAATTGAAGAGGTGCGCGAGTGATCGGATGCGGCGAGAAAGAGCGAGTTTTAAGGTGTTGTCTAGAAGATTTTGGTTTCATTAGGAAAGCACACATCTGCTGTTGTATCACACTCGCTAGTTTTTGCAAACGGTTTTTGCTCAATTATTCGTATAATAATAATAGTAATAATAATTTTCACAAATAATTTTCACAAGTGCTTTTTTCACATTTATTAAATACCCTAATCTGTTAGCCGACGTCCTTTAATCTTCAAGTATAATGGCAGACACTGTTCTTCGTAGTCTATATATAATCCGGAAATTAAAAAGCAATTAGTTATTTTTTAAACTTATACTAAAGACTGAATCTTTAAAGTTATAGATTAGAATCTAATGCGAACGGATATTGGCAAGGAAATGGGAATTTTTATACATTTACAGGGACATGGGCTGTATGCAAGAGAAATACATCAATATGACAGTGAATATTTTCAATTTGAATGTTTATTGAATCTTACAATATCTCAATAATTATATACAATTGTCACAAGAAAGATCACAAATCCATTATGCATTTACAGTATAACGTTGTTATTTCTTTCTTCCCAAGAGACACGAAATATTCAAGTAATTTCATTGTGCAAACAATAGGTATATAAGTAAATGGTAATCATTATTGCAAATTTACGGATCGAACACTTTAATAGAAAAAGAAAAGTATATATACATACACGTATGTAACGCAGGTTTTATACAAATAAAAAAAATCCAAAGAAAAGAAAACGTGAACCAGCAGTTCTTATTTAACACGTATTACAAATAGAGTTGGCAACAATATTTGACGTGGAACTTTGTGAAGTACATTATCCCTGTCTTTTGCTCTCCACTATATAAAACGGAGAAGAAAAAAGAACATAGATAATTAAGGAGAATGAAAATAGTAAGAACGTTATATGTATAATATCGCATGTAATCACGCCCACAGTCGTAAATCTATTTTTTCTCTTTCTCTATCTATCTCGCGCATATAATCGTACAGGTAAGAGTTTTTTTTGTTCCTTTAATACTCGAGACGAGAACCGAGAAAGTAGGTTCGTAAGGTACAAAAGTCTCATTAGTCGACCATCTCCCTCCCTATTTAGGAATTACACTGTTTTCCATGGACGATTTGACTCGTTATGCCGCCGCGACTTTAAATGCCGTGCTTGTCTTCTTTTTTTTCTTTACTTACAATAACTAATCCTAGTTGAATTATTTTCAATTTTTATATCCTTTTCAAGGATGTCGCAAAAAAGAAATAAACGAATGGATAGCTATTTATCATAGTTTTTCTTTCGTTTTACTGATTGTGTATTGGACGTGGCTGCAACAAAGTATTTTTGCACGCATGATTTTTTTTAACAATTTTAATGATCTCGATTGTAGTATGATTGTTAAGTTCGATTCTATTCCCTGATTAAGAATTTTGAAATTATTTTTATCGTTAATTTTTTGATGATTTTTTTCAACTACTCAAAATCACACTCAACATTAGTTTAGAATGGTATTGCACGTAGAGGAAAAAATTACGCGTATGCAGCATCAAGAGTCGACGAAAATTATTTGTTTTTGTTAAATGCGAGACATAAGAAAATCATTTACATCATCTACAATATTTATAACAGTAACATATTTTGTTCTCTGATTAAGAGAAAAACAATTTTTTTAGGCATTATAGTACTATAATACAGAATGACAATAAGTAACAGAAAAAATATAGACAAGTCCCTCACCGTATTACGAATCGCATTTAAAATCTTTATAAAGAATTGAGCAGCGACGAATCTTAAAAAAAAAACTTTATTTAGATCATTATTTCATCTCTCATAAATTGTCTTGTTGAAGTGTTTTCTCGTGTAATTGTAAAAGTATTACAGCAATGTGTTTACACACAGAGAAATTTTGTATACATATATTTACATGAACAATAGCGGTTATCAGGACTCGGAATCGAGCGTCTCGTCATCTGCCTCATTTACCTTAAATCGATAACAACATTAAACTCATGTATGTTTTCTCGATCCGTAAAAGTCGAATGAACAATTATTGAAGAAAAAGAAATTTTCCTTATAATGCACGTACACATTGTATCACTCACGCTATCAGTAATCACACGAACACTCTTTATAAAACAAATATACGTAAGTTACGTAAGAAAAACAAAAAAAAAGGAAAAAAAATGTAGAGCAAACCTTAACGATGTCATTAGTGTCAAGTGTAAACGCAGGTAATGATAATGAACGCACATGCGTAAAGTCTGTGTGCGCGCCTGTGTGTGTGTACGCGCGCGCGCGCGCGCGTGTGTGCGTGCATGTGCGTGTGTGTGCGCACGCGCGCGAGGGATAAGCAATTTTAAGCTTCCCTACCGCAATGATCATAGCGGGCAAGGTAAAGCCTAAGGAAGGTGTCGAGTAATTTGTCCTCGGCCGCGAACTTGGTTGCGGCATCACTGGCGCGCCTTCAAATGTTGCCGCCACTCGGGTAGAAGGGAAACGCGCCGAATTGAAAATTCACTGGCGTCTTTGGCGAAGCGCACGTGTACATAAAGTCGTCGCTCTGCAGCTGAGTCCTGTTTAAATTGGGCTCGGATGTTGATCTCGTGATCTTCGGTAGACTCCTCAGAAGGTTCTCCAAACTTGCCAAAATTTGACGGAATATCGGTCGGTCGTCCCGTGAGAACTTAATGCAATCCTCAGTTAGTCTTTTGAGTGCTTTTGGCGTTTCCGATCTTAATTTGTGCAGATCAGGGCGCAGATATCCCCGGCCCACCATAAATAAAATCTGGTCCTTATTGTTGATGTGTGAGTAAGGCAGTTGACCAGAGAGCAACTCGAATAGCACTACACCAAAGGCGTAAACGTCGGATTGAAAGCTGTAGGGATTCTCCTCCTGCATCCTAATGACCTCCGGAGCCATCCATAGTATCGAGCCCGTTGGTTGATGAAATTGTACTGAGCCTGACCACCTAGTCTTAGCTGTGGCCAGACCAAAATCGCCAATCTTGACGGTGAGATCATCGTGCAAGAATATGTTGTTGCTTTTCAAGTCCCTGTGAATAATATTCTTTGCATGAAGGTAATCCATACCTTGCGCCGTCTGCCTGCCAATCTCGATGAGTGTCAGTAACTGGAACTTAGACTCGAACACATGCAAGTGTTTGTACAGTGAAGAGCCCTCGCACCACTGGGTGACGATCGCTAGTTGAGGTTTGCTCACGCACCCCATAAACAGCAAAATATTAACGTGTCGAGTCTTGCGCAGTACCGCCACCTCATTCTTGAAGGCCTGCAGCTGTGCTGAGGTGGGTATCTTGACGTTGAGCGTTTTTACTGCGACGGGACCATGCCAGTGCGCCTTATATACTGTTCCAAAGGATCCTGAGCCGATCCTTGGCCCCACAAGAATTTCGTCCGCCGGTATTTCCCAATCCTCGATTGATTCCCTTGGCGCCAGTAGATTCTTGGAGCTCTCGTCAGCTGAACGTGCCCTCGGACGTTTCGGCCTCAACGTATTTGTCGGACTGGCCTGCGTCGACTGACTATGCTTGGTAGGACTGCTGCTGGGCGACACTGGAGACTGTTGAGTGCCAATGACTCCTCTGCCAAGGCTCTGTGAGCGCGAGTAGTCTTCAAGATTGATGCTTGTCTCAACGCCTCCCATGGGCTTGATCATGTTGAAGCAGACGTTGGGTGCCGAACTCGAACGATCCTGCTGACCCAAAGTTCTCTGCTGTCTGGCATTCCTCGAAGATGCCTCGAGCGTTGTTGGTATACGGCGAATATAGCCCGCGGGCAGTTGCAGTATTCCCGCGCTCGTCTCCGGATTATGCGCCAGCAGTGCTTGATAGTAAGCGTCTTGCATGCGTACCTGATGACAAAGCGCCGGCACGCCATTGGCGCAGCGCTGATGAAAGCGATAATTGCACGTGCGACAGTAGAAGCCCTGAAAGAGCAGCTTGTGGCAGCACTCGCAGAACGCTAGTGAGAAGAAGGTTTTGCGAACGAAGTTATGTGATATCGAGGTGGTAATCGGGAACTTGTCCAGTATCTCCACAGATATCTCATCGCATTCTAGTGACGAAATATCCGTGTCCCATGGAATCGGATGCTTCACATCTTCACCGTCGAGGATGTATACTACGCACATTTCGGTCGTCAGATTGCGTAATTTCATAGCTTTGGCTAGAGCGTCTCGCAGAGATAGTCCTTCCTTTACTTGTACGCTAGTACGTTGCTGATTTGGCAAGTGAGCGCGTAGCAAGGATTTCAGCGGTGTGCGGGAACTAATTCGATGAGGCTGCTGCTGCACTTGTCGAGATCCACTAGTCGCGCTCGACTGCGACTCCGAAGTAAACGATTCGTTGCTTGGCCCCGATGTGACTTCGGCCATCGACGCTAGGAGTTCCGTCAACTTTTGTTCTTTGGTCTCCAGCTCGTGTAGCTTCGACGTGAGCTCTTGGTATTCCAATAAGTAGATCGTTGGTGGATCTTGAAAGTCGGCGAAACGGGCATTTAAGGCGTCGATGTTTTGACGGGTTACATGGATTACACTTTGGATATTTCGTAGCTCAGCCCTGCAGATAATAACATTGAATTAGTACATGCTTCAAAGAGAGTTGTCGAAAAACTTATCCGCAACAGATTTAAATTACTAACTCATTTCACAACTACATAAAAAAATACTTACTTTTACAAGGTATCTATTAACAATTAGAAAGAAGTATTTGTGGAATTACCTCAGTGGATCTGTATCCAGATAAGCATCCTCAGAATCACTAAGATCAAGCTGATCGCCTCCACGGGAACACATGATGTTCTCTTGGGCAGCACGGACTCTTCTTCTCCTATATCGACGACCAGAAGGTGAGTCTATTTTCCCTTTGTTTCGTCGAATATACTGCTCAAAACCTTCTTTCTTTGGAATATGTGGATAAAACCTGTTTATAACAAAGTTACCATAAGTACTTATACTCAACAGACATTGCATCAAATTTATCTACTTGTCATCTATGTGAATTGGTTTAATACTCTGTCAAAAATTATGCTAGTTGTTATGGATTATTTTTTGTATCCAAATAAAACAAATTCATATGATAAATGATCATCTTTTACACTTTTAAATTGATATTTTTTCAACTTTGTTCCAAACATCACCAGTGATAACGTGACAATAGAAGCATGAACATCCAGAGATTACTACTTCACTGACAGGTACAATTAAAGATACATAAAAAAAACTGAATATACAACAAATAGTATAATGTGTCTGAGTTTCATTGCATTTTTTCGTTATCAAAAGCAAAGTATCTTGACGATAAGAGTTTGCAAGGCCGATTATTTGAAAACAAGATTTCCGAGTAAACAGAGAGTTATGTCATCAAGTCGGACCGTTACTTCTAAAACAAATGATTAAAATGCTGGGGGAGAGAGAGAGAGAGAGAGAGCGTTGAGTGCAGCCAAGTTTTGATTGTTTATAGGTTAAGTTGATCTCAAACTAAATTGAATTTGCTGTAGATAAGTGTCTAGCTTACACTTCCGAACTTAAAATTTTGATTTCACAGCACGTTCCGCTTTTATGTCCTGCTAATAACCAATACATCAACATCTTTAGCTCTCACTTTGTAGTTAACTCGCACCTGCGAATACCGCACTAACCGCATTGAAGCGCAAGAAAGAGGAACAGAGACAGAAAGATAAAACACTTGCGGTAAAATCCTCGCAATATACAAGGCATGTTATATAGACTGCTTGGAAATCCGAAACTGATAATCCTTGATAAATCTCATTACAAATAGAACTTATTAAATATAACTTTTATTGGATTAGCCTAGAGTAATTTCCACAAGTTGACTAAAGTCGTAAAGAGAAGACACATCGGGAACAGGTCGCGCACATTAAAGTACAAAGTGTGTTGTATATCGCACGCACATACATGTATACACACGCTCTGTCGTGCGCACACCTCCAAAATACATCTCTCGCTCTCTATCTCACCTGGATTCGCCAATCACGGCCATCGTCGTAGTCCGAGAGTCGAGGTTTTGCTCATTGTGATCCAGCTATTCCGAGTAATACTTTAGCTTGCGGCAGCGGAGCACAGCACAGCGAGGATGACGCTCCTGCAGTGCGGCATGTGTCCTGTGTGTCTGTGTAGCTACGAGTGTATAGGTATATATGCGTGTGTGATGTGAGAGTGTATTTGTGTGTAATAACGCTGGCAAGACGTCCGTCTCGAGCCTCGATCTCTCGTCGACTGATCGCCAAAGCTCGCGTACGACGCTGCCGCGCTGCTGCTGCTGCTGCTGATGGCTGTGTGAAGAGCAAGGTCGCGCGCAGTCGCTGTTTGAGGTTAGGGGTGGATACGTTTTACTGTCACTAACAGCGCTATACGTGCGATGCGTTCGGATGCTTTTATCGCTCTCTCCATAAACGCGGGTTCTGCCAATGCTCGATACTATGCTTTATTTATTTGCTCATTCTTTACACGTGTAACACTTGTTGAGAGGAAGCTTGAATCGAAGCTCGTGTGTAGATTTTTTTTTCGTTGTTGCAACGGGTATAATTACTTGCGCGATACCCTCGGACCACTCTGATTTCGGTGGCTATTTACATATTGGAGTAGCATCCTCCGAAATTAAATGTGAAAGCTACTTGCAATCAGAAAAGTTGCAAAGCCAATTTAAAATTTCATTCTTTTGCAGTAAATAACGCGAACTCTAAATTATACAGAATTGTGATAATCGTGCCAATTGTTTCCTTACAATTCGAAGCAACAAAGATGCCATTGTGCTTGAAAACGCACAATACGTATTAAAAAGCCACGTTAAAAATATTGATCAAGATACAGTTAGTATGGTTCCGTTAGAACGGCGCCAAGTCCAAAACGAGACAGATGCGACTACAAGTTAATAAGCGACGCAGAAAAATATGAAAGTGCAGAAATATATCTATGTATTTTGATCGCTTGTCGTGAATGACACCCCCGCGTCTTGGGACACGCGGATGCGTTTGGAGCTATCTTTGGTATCGGTGACACGTGCGCCAGCAGCGAGCCCTTTGGCCCCGGCCGGCAGCCTCGTGTAGTATAGTACGCGTGCAGCGTCGCGAGCGCACTTCCGCTACACGTCGCGGTCGCCTGTCTTCTCTGACGTCAGAGCCCGTCGTCGATATGCGTACGCACGCGTCCCGGCGCTCGAGCGGCGACCGTGCCAAGCCCGCGCTGACGCCAGAGCGCCACGCCAACAGCACCGACAACAGCCCAGATGAGGCTTACGAGTCGTGGCTGCGTTGCCCGGGAGACCGCAGACGGATGCATAGATTCTAATTGCCGGCCCCGCTTTCTCTCCTCATTCGCCATGTGCTTTTTATCCTACTTTTTTTATTTGTTTTATGGATTGTTTTTACCGGATCAGGGTGCTTCCGGACATTACTTTCCCTGGAGGATGTCTCGTTACGTCACGATCTCGGCGCGTTGGACTTTCATCTCTATTTTTTACAGAGGATCGATGCGACAAGGCACACGGTAGTAGAGGGGTAGGGGTGCACATGTTGCGTCACTACGCCATGCTCTTGAATACGTAATCGTGCGTGCACACGCGCCGACTAATGATCCGCGCTTCGTAAAGAAGCAGCCGATTAGTATTTATAGTCGGTCAGCTGTACGATTAGAAAAATCGTCGTATGCTCATCGTTACATAAGATTTGCCGGGTCGGTGTATTATTTTCTTTTGCTTTCCACGGAAACATCGCATGGGTTCCATGAAAATGGATTGTACGCTGGCTCCGGCGTTTTCATTTTCGAGGTAATGCTGATGAAGTAGGGCATATCACGAAGGTTGACCATAACACGTTATTTGATTATAAAAGCGATCGCATAACGTAATACATTCGCAGGAGTTGCTCGAATGCTAAACCATTTTTTGTTCCGTGATAAGAGTGTCGTTTAATCAACACCAAAGAGCTCGCTAATAAAAAAAAAACGAAAATGATTGTGAAGTTTGCAACGTTCATCGTGAACGAAAAAATCGAAAATTTAAATATGAGGATTTGACTTCATATATTGCTATAAATATCAAACTAACAATATAAAATACTATAGTCAGTAGTTTATTCGATTCCCAACGCCTAAAAACCACCCTTAAGACAGTTTACACACGAGCAAAGGCGAAGCTGGCTTCTATAAATTTGTGTATTAAAAAACACCACAAAATTCAGCGCTTAAAAGAATTTTAAGAAGAAGAGAATAATACTCCCTACATGCGTAAAAAGTTTCCGGGGTCGGAACGCACCCTACTCACCCTGACACCCTTGCAAATCTTGGCATCCCATGCGCGCAAAGGCAAAATCAGCGCGTTTTAATTTGATTTTTCCAAAACACCCAAAAATAATTTTATCAAAATTATTTCATCATAGAAAGCATACAATTATCTATCCGTGAGCGAAGTTTCGTGCGTCGGAACGCACCCTGTACACTCTGACACCCTTGCAAAGCATGGCGTCTCATGCGCGCAAAGGTGAAATCAGCTCGATTTAATTTATTTTTTCCAAAACACCCAAAAATGAAGGACTCAAAAGCATTTTATCATGGAGAGGATACAACTAGCTATCCGTGAGCGAAGTTTCATGCGTCGGAACGCACCCCGTACACTCTGACACCCTTGCAAAGCATGGCGTCTCATGCGCGCAAAGGTGAAATCAGCCTTGTTTTAACCTCCGAGTGTATCTGTGACGTACACAAAGTCAGTCAGTTCGGTACTTTATTACTCGAAACATAGACATGGGATATGCTGTAATATAGAATTTTAAGCTGAGATGAATAAAAATATTGGTTAAAGTTATTAAATAATATAAAATAATTCAAAGAAAAGTAAAATTTAAAAAAATTATCGCATCTTGTTCGATAACTTTATTTCTAAATTAATAACAATTTTTTCAAGCAGTTTTTTCATACAACATGAAAATGACAACTAAGTAGTTTTTAATACTGCAATAGTTTGAATCTTTGCGAGGTAATGTTGTTCTTGTTTGATTTGTCACGCAAATTAAGGCAATTAAGTTTTTTAAAAAGAGCAACTCCCTTTCTCTCTCTCTCTCTCTCTATCTATCTATCTTTCTTTCTAATGTGTCGCTGAGATTTGATTTACAGAATGTTATATGTATTAATCTGTATCAAGTATAGTTTGATGAAATGTTTGGGATTTCGTGCCGCCTAAACTGTAGTAGTAATGTGACCTATACAAATCATAACATTGGCCGCCGTCGCGTATCTTATATTTCTCGATTTTCGTGGAGTGATCAGCCGGTTGGAATCCTTTTATAGGCCAACCAATGAAGCCAAAAATGAAGTATTTTGTGACATTAATACTAACAGCAAACCGATTATGCAAATTTGTTTATTACTATGGGTAGATGAAAACGTATATGTTTCCAACTCGCAACTTTCATTTAATAACTTTTTACAGCCGTTTGAAATTTGCAAAAACATGTTTTTCACGTATAAAACCAAAACTATTGAAGTTAGGTATGTACCTCAATGGAATAAGTTATAGATAATAGAATTATCTATAAAATGAGCTATCGCTCATCTCAATCGAATAATTAATAATCAATATAATTACAAAAAACATCAAAAATGATCAATAAAGGTTACATTTCAAAAATTCATATCTCCACATAGAATGATGTTGAAAGAATTAGCTTATGATATTTTGTAGATTGCATTGTCTTCTTCATGTATGCTAAATCTGAGCTATATATAGTTATTACTTTCGGCACTATAGTCATGAGAATCAAACCTTTTTTTTATTTAGTACATCTTGCATAATGCCCTGTGGCTCAGCCGTTAGAGTTATACATTATTTGAAAAAAGTTTTTTAAATCTCAATCATCAAACTACAACTTTGTCATTTGGACTTTTGCTCTAAAATCAGTTTAAAAGGGTGAAATTTGTCGTTGAATATCGGGCAAAATGTGCCCGAGCGTGAAAGAAAGCGAGCGGCGGGAGATACAGATCCCGCGGAGGGGAAGTATATATAGTAATAGAAAAGCCAGGCGCTCGGCGTTTGACTGTAATATTACTTATTTTGATATTATTTACGCTATTTTACTGAAATTTTTTTTCGTTTTCAAGTTAATTAAGTACGCATTCGATATTTGTTAAATAAATAATACGAAACATATCAATATATGTGTATATTTTATTATAATGTAGGCAAATAGTAATTTATATTTATTTTTAATACATTTATCATTTAAGTATAATGAAACAAATTAAAATTTATTGTAAATAACATTATAATTATAATTATTATAAATAATATCTCCAACTGTTAATTAAATTTCAGTAAAATATACATATATCAAAATAAGTAATAATACAGTCAACAACCGAGCGCCTGGCTTTTCTATTACTATATATACTTTACCTCCGCGGGATCTGTATCTCCCACCGCTCGCTTTCTTTCACGCTCGGGCACATTTTGCCCGATATTCAACGACAAATTTCACCCTTTTAAACTGATTTTAGAGCAAAAGTCCAAATGACAAAGTTGTAGTTTGATGATTAAGATTTAAAAAACTTTTTTCAAATAATGTATAACTCTAACGGCTGAGCCACAGGGCATTATGCAAGATGTACTAAATCAAAAAAAGGTTTGATTCTCATGACTATAGTGCCGAAAGTAATAACTATATATAGCTCAGATTTAGTATACATGAAGAAGACAATGCAATCTACAAAATATCATAAGCTAATTCTTTCAACATCATTCTATGTGGAGATATGAATTTTTGAAATGTAACCTTTATTGATCATTTTTGATGTTTTTTGTAATTATATTGATTATTAATTATTCGATTGAGATGAGCGATAGCTCATTTTATAGATAATTCTATTATCTATAACTTATTCCATTGAGGTACATACCTAACTTTAATAGTTTTGGTTTTATACGTGAAAAACATGTTTCTGCAAATTTCAAACGGCTGTAAAAAGTTATTAAATGAAAGTTGCGAGTTGGAAACATATACGTTTTCATCTACGCATAGTAATAAACAAATTTGCATAATCGGTTTGCTGTTAGTATTAATGTCACAAAATACTTCATTTTTGGCTTCATTGGTTGGCCTATAAAAGGATTCCAACCGGCTGATCACTCCACGAAAATCGAGAAATATAAGATACGCGACGGCGGCCAATGTTATGATTTGTATAGGTCACATTACTACTACAGTTTAGGCGGCACGAAATCCCAAACATTTCATCAAACTATACTTGATACAGATTAATACATATAACATTCTGTAAATCAAATCTCAGCGACACATTAGAAAGAAAGATAGATAGATAGATAGAGAGAGAGAGAGAAAGGGAGTTGCTCTTTTTAAAAAACTTAATTGCCTTAATTTGCGTGACAAATCAAACAAGAACAACATTACCTCGCAAAGATTCAAACTATTGCAGTATTAAAAACTACTTAGTTGTCATTTTCATGTTGTATGAAAAAACTGCTTGAAAAAATTGTTATTAATTTAGAAATAAAGTTATCGAACAAGATGCGATAATTTTTTTAAATTTTACTTTTTTTTGAATTATTTTATATTATTTAATAACTTTAACCAATATTTTTATTCATCTCAGCTTAAAATTCTATATTACAGCATATCCCATGTCTATGTTTCGAGTAATAAAGTACCGAACTGACTGACTTTGTGTACGTCACAGATACACTCGGAGGTTAAAACAAGACTGATTTCACCTTTGCGCGCATGAGACGCCATGCTTTGCAAGGGTGTCAGAGTGTACGGGGTGCGTTCCGACGCATGAAACTTCGCTCACGGATAGCTAGTTGTATCCTCTCCATGGTAAAATGCTTTCGAGTCCTTCGTTTTTGGGTGTTTTGGAAAAAATAAATTAAAACGCGCTGATTTTACCTTAGCGCGCATGAGACGCCATGATTATGCTTTGCAAGGGTGTCAGAGTGTACAGGGTGCGTTCCGACGCACGAAACTTCGCTCACGGATAGATAATTGTCTGCTTTCTATGATGAAATAATTTTGATAAAATTATTTTTGGGTGTTTTGGAAAAATCAAATTAAAACGCGCTGATTTTGCCTTTGCGCGCATGAGACGCCAGTCTTTGCAAGGGTGTCAGAGTGTACAGGGTGCGTTCCGACGCACGAAACTTCGCTCATGGATAGATAATTGTATGCTTTCTATGATAAAATACTTTTGATAAAATTATTTTTGGGTGTTTGGGAATAAATAAATTAAAACGCGTTGATTATGCCTTTGCGCGCATGGGATGCCAAGATTTGCAAGGGTGTCAGGGTGAGTAGGGTGCGTTCCGACCCCGGAAACTTTTTACGCATGTAGGGAGTATTATTCTCTCCTTCATAAAATTTTTTTAAGCGCTGAATTTGGTGGTGTTTTTTAATACACAAATTTATAGAAGCCTAATAAATAAACTGTCTTAAGGGTGGTTTTTAGGCGTTGGGAATCGAATAAACTACTGACTATAGTATTTTATATTGTTAGTTTGATATTTATAGCAATATATGGAGTCAAATCCTCATATTTAAATTTTCGATTTTTTCGTTCACGATGAACGTTGCAAACTTCACAATCATAAACGAAAAGCGTTGGCAAATCTTTGTGAAATTGGGACAGAATGATCCGTGGAGCCTTCATCGATCGCAAGAGAGCAACTGAGATTCACAATTGTTTCCCATAATACTTGAGTGCACGATGTAAACCTTTACGTTATTTCCGCACACACAGTCGCTCCTCTCCTACAACGATGAGTACGCGACGAGCGTACAGCAATCGACCCGAAGATAGATCGGCGCAACGTTTTACGGATGGCAAGGTGTGAAGTGCATGAAAAATGTATGACAAGCGCATGGTAAGATCGATTACTGCGTTATGCGATTGAGTATACCCATAGACCGCGTCTGGCGGCGATAATGTTCAATTACAATGCACCCCTCACATTCTATTCGTCGATTTAGCTGCCGCAGTTTTAGATATACGCACACATATATTTGCGCTAGTTATCAATACTTGATAGGCCTCTTTCGTCGTGCCAGCCCTCTCCTCCCTTCCCTCCGCCCCTCTCTCTCCGATAGCGCGGTTTCCTGGTCAATTATTTAGCTAGCCATATGAAGTCAAGCGCTGAATAATTTTTGTCATAATCGGCTTTTTATTGAAATGAATATCGACGACTCGCATGAGGGTGCGCGAGCGCGCAAGGGTCAGTCAGCACTGGCTTACGTCATGTATGAGAATCGATCGCGGACGCGGCGTTGTAGGTGTAGTCAAACATACAGCCACAATAATCGATTTTACCATGCGCTCGGTATGCATTTTTCACGCACTTCACTTCACACCTTGCCATTTGTAAATAACTGCGTCGGTCGATCGGCAAGCCGATTGCCGTACGCTCACCGCGTGCTCATTGTTGGCACAGGCATGCAGGTGTGCGCGAAAGAGAAAACGAATGTCGGCTGCTGAGCGGTGAAAGCGCGAGGCGAGCATCGGAACACGCGTGAAAGAGGAATCGCGGCTAAGAGATATTGGTTCGCGGTCGCTATCGTTCGGCCGATTTTACAATCGAGCGATTGGCGCTCCTCGCGGCCATCGAAATAATAACGCCACCCAATGTATGTGCAGCTTCGACAGGCGCTTCCCAGTCGGTACGCCTCGCTCTCGCTCACAATCCACAGCGCTCATCTATCATAATAACAGCGGTGATCATGGCAAGCGGGATGCTGAGCGGAAAGCTAGCGATTGTCACAGGTTTGACTCTATATATACGTGTGCACGCCTTATACGTCGAATATCGACGCGTGTTTGACGCCACTGACGTACGTATACGAGAGATGTGATGCTGCAGGCGCGGGTAGTGGCATCGGTCGCGCGGCTGCTGCCTTGCTCGCCAGAGAAGGAGCCAAGGTCATTGCTGCCGACCAGAATGTCAGGGCCGCCGAGGATACAGTCAGCCAGCTGCAAGGTACATGTGTACGAGCGCACGCGCGCCTGTCCACCCTGATGCATGTGTATATATATATATATATATATATATATACACACATACATCTTCGTCCAAAGACATCAGCTGGGTTTTCTACGCATATCCTAGACTTTTTCCTTTCCCGAACGCTTTCGTGCGGTCGGCGAGCTACCTAACCTTGCGTCCCTGACGTATCGTTGAAATGGTGCAAATGGTGCACCCCGTCGCGATAAGGCATGAGAGTAACGTAATGGTTACGTACACTGTTTTGCAGGGAAAGCAATAGATTTGTACTGGAGTTTAGGATGTTAAATTTGTAGTTTCCGGAAATACTGATAAAAACGTTTTCGGAGCAATTTATGAAAGAACAAGCGGATTGTCCTTAACAATTGTTATTTGGCAAAAAATTGGAAAATCCATGTAAAATTATTGCATAAAAAGCTTGAATGCATGCCTCGATGTTAAATTTAGGTTTGGAGCATATTTCGGTTGGAATAGACGTCAAAAGCAAAGAAAGCATCGAAGAAGCATTTAACACTGTGAAAAGGCATTTTTTGGTACCACCAAGTCTAGTTGTAAACTCTGCTGGGATTACAAGGGACAATTTTCTTTTAAAATTAAGCGAAGAAGATTTTAATGAGGTGCTCAATGTAAACCTGAAAGGAACATTTCTAGTAACGCAATATGCAGCCAAGGTAATGTTAGCTGCAGCAATTGGTGAGGGAGGTTCTATAGTTAATGTTGCTTCAATTATTGGTAAAACTGGAAATATTGGTCAAAGCAATTATGCTGCGTCTAAAGCAGGTGTCGAGGCGCTCACTAAGTCTGCAGCCATGGAATTTGGACAGTAAGGAATTGTGGAGATGCCTTTAAGAGTAAGGGTAGTTACATAATTTTTTATGTATAAATATTTATTTCAGATTTGGTATTAGAGTGAATGCTGTACTACCAGGTTTTATAGAAACTCCTATGACACAGACTGTGCCAGACAAAGTTAAACAAATGTTCATTGAAAGAATCCCATTGAAACGAATGGGAAAAGCACATGAAGTAGCAGAAGTAATTTTGTTTTTAACTTCTACCAAGAGTTCTTACATCAATGGGGCTTCAATTGATGTGACTGGAGGAATGCATTAAGACTTACTTTTTATACTTTTGTACTTAAATTTCTATACAGAAGTTTCTTGTTAATAAATTTATTTACAAATATAAAATATTTATATTCACCTTAAACTAAATCACTCTTCACAATTACTTATTCTTTTTCTTTAGTTTCTTTGCATGCCTATGAGCCTTGTATTGTAGTTTGCGTTTTTCATCAATGATTTCTTTGTATTTCCTCTTGTTGTACTTGGCAAATTCTGCATCAGCCATGAGTTCATCAACAATAGTACGTTTACGCTCCTTCTTGGTCAAACGTCCACTGTAGAAATCTGTAGGTGAGTCAACAACTTTACCAATATGGAAATATTTTGGTAAAGCTTTGATGTCATTCTTCTTGTAAAAGTGTTTGGGATCTAATACTGATCGCATTTGTATAACTTCCAAGTCATGCCTGATTTCATCTGTCATCTCTGTTGCAGGAAGGTTAAACCATTTGTCACCCTTAGTCTTTTCTCTCTGTCTTTTTCTTGACTCTTTCAACTTTTTGTCACTGACGTCATACGCAGGTACTTTCTTTACACGTTCAAATCCTGGTTTTACAGTAGCTTTTTTAAGAGTTTCTGCAATTGGTGCCATTTGGCTTGACATTTTTTTCACTGCTCTGTCTAGTTTTGTTTTCTTATGCACTGAATTTTTCCACCCCATATCCCGTTCAAACGCGGAAAGATTAATATCATTTGGATTTTCTTTTGATTTTTTATTTTGAACATTCTTTTTCCTTACAACAATTTTTGTTGGATCTAGTCCTGAAAAATAAATTGGTAGATTTTTTCAATTTTTTCTACCGTAAACGTTAACCTTACGTGCTAAATATTTATAAACCTTTACCTATATCCTCAAATTCTATATCATCGTCATCATCATTATCTAGAAGTTGATTTTTATTTAATAGATCATTTGAACCCTTTGTATCTATTATAAACTCCATTTTATAATGAAAAATTAACAATTGTTCATTTTCTCACTTATAACCTCACTGGAAATTGCGTTTCCTATGTTCACTTGTTTGAGCATTCACGTGGTTATGTGGCGATACAGTTATTCCCATTGCCAGAGTTGAGCGATTCTGTCAAAAAGCTTCCAGCAGTTGACTTCAGACCTCACAATTTTCGCTCTTGCTTTACATAAGGTCTATTCAACTCAAACTCTCAGGCCCCGCGCCCCATATGCGCATACGCGCGCGTACAAACACGCACAAATCGCTACAAATTTTGATAGTGCCAACAACAGAAAGTTACTATTATTCCTCGCATGCCCCAAACGGACACACACTTACTCCCGGAACAAACGTATCATAACCTTCAATAATATAGCGTTATAATACGTTTGTTCCGAGAGTAAGTGTGTTCGTTTGGGGCATGCAAGGAATAGTAGTAACTTTCTGTTGTTGCCACTATCAAAATTTTTAGCGATTTGTAAAAAAATGGGAATGGGTTATTTTCTGAAATAACCCATTCCTATTAATTAATACAGCTGTATTAATAGGTATTAATTAATACAGCTTTATTAATAGGTATTAATAGCTGTATTTTCTGAAATAACCCATTCCTATTAATAAATGAAATTGCGCGGAGTTATAAATAATTTTTGCTATCTTTGTTAACCACGCGCAGTTTTTCTGTAATTTTTTTATTACAGTTGTATTAATTAATAGAAATGGGTTATTTCAGAAAATAACCCATTCCTCTTAATGTAGCTCTTATAACTTCAATATAATTTTGGATTTGGAATTTGGGGCGGGGGGGGGGGGGGGGTACAGAAAAGAAAATTTAGATAATTTGGAATAGTCCAAATAGACATAAAGTTATTTACTTAAAATTTTTTAAGAAAATTCACCATTTTTCTGCCAGGATCACAAATTAAGAAGAAGACATTCATAATCTTTTACATTAAAATATCACAATTTTTCCACCGAGAAAAGAGATTTTCCGCAGCACGGAAGATACGAAATTAGAATCGTCGAATTAGACTACAAATTAATTTTTGTCTCAATATTTTCGAGGGGTTCAAATTCTAAAATAAATATTTTTCAAATGGTACTGATTAAGGCAAGATTGGTGGTGTATTATTTGTTTTAGGAAATAAATGTTTCCTATCAGAGTTTCCTACTTTATCATCCGAGTAATCAGTTGTTTTTGCGAATGTAGGAGTTTATAAGAACACACGTTAACTTAGGACTTTGTATATATTAACATGACTAATTAAATTTTAGAGTGTAAAAATTACAATAAACATATTTTCAGTTGGTAAAATTTAAGGTAAAGCTAGAAATATATTTTTTTCTTAAGAAATAAAAGATTTTCCTGTAAAATTTATTAGTATTACAATCGCACAAAAAACATTGTATTATTCAAATTCTACAGGGATACAAATTAGTTTTATGTATTTTTTAGATGGTACAAATTAAGAAGAAAGCATTCATATATATATTTTTTTAAATCGCATATTTTTCTGCTGGAAGATAGATTTTCAGGCGCGCATGCGCAATAATACGTTAATTTGAATTGCTAATCTACCCTACGAAAATCTTTTTTTTCTCTATTTTTAGAGAGGGTACAAATTCCAAAAAAGCATTTTTCTGATGGTACAAATTAAAATGAAACTAGTGGTATTTTTTTCCTTTAAGATATCGATCATTTTTCTGCCAGGAGTATGAGATTTCCGAAATATCGTTTTCTTCGCTTTTTTTTAACATTTTGGGGGGGTACAAATTCCAAAATAGCAATTTTGGAGTGATACAAATTAAGACGAAGCTAATGGTATATTTTTTTTGAAATCAATCATTTTTCTGCCAGGGGGCCTATTCTGAAAAAAAATTTTGTGGTAAATCAGTTTGTCACTTGAGTTTACCACAGAATTGATCACTTTAGATGTGATAAATGCTTATGACATGTGCTAAAATTTTTTTTCAGAATAGGCCCCCAGGGTCGTTTCGATGCAAAATGTATAGACTCTATATGCTATATCTGTCTCTTTCCGCAGTATTGCCAACATTTTACTTACTAACTTTGAGAGTTGAGTTGAATAGACTAATGTAAAGCGGGAGCAAAATTGAGAGGTCTGAAGTCAACTCATGGAGACTATCTCCATGAGTCAACTGCTAGAAGTTTTTTGACAGAATCGCCCAACCTTGTCATTGCGCATCATTAGTACGCAATTTGTGAACGCGATAAAGCAAATATGTTAATCACAAAAAAGTGGTTTGTTTAATTGCCAAAAAAGTAATTGAATTAATAAATTAAATTTAATGTAAAAACTGTGAAATGTCCCATTACTTTTCGAATTCTATAAAGGGTATGAAATAATTAATTTATTAAGGAGTAACATTTTTAATTTATTGATGAAATAATCGAATTCTTCAAATACATAAATCTCAACTATAATTTTTGTTGCTTTTATATCTTATATACTTCTTTTTCTCTTTTATAATATTACGAATTTTTAAATGAAAATTTTTGAGATATCACTCTGGGACCATGGGCAATCTTTTCAGCGCGCGAAATTACCCCTAGTAAGGCCTATAGAAGTGATTTTTGGTGACCTTGCTTAATCGCCGAATTCCTCGCCTATATATTTTTTATAGGGCTCGAGAGGAGCGTCAATTCAAAGTTGAACATCTCACCGAAAAACTCTGAAAAAAGGGAGCCGAATTCTCTTTTATATATTTAATATTAAAAATATCATACATTTATAAGTTATATATAAAAGAATATTACAAAATATTTGGGTCGATGAAATTACAATTATTATGAAAAATTTACAGCCATAGTTTTTTCTTAAATATTATGTCTCATCAAAATGCCTTATTTGAAGTGTACGAAATATATGTTTCTGTTCGTTTCTTGCTTTTGAACATTTTTACAAAATAACATTAACAATATTTATGCTTAAAAAAATATTAAGATGATTTGGAACATAACGCATACGCATACGCATACATATACACACACAAAACACTGTCTTTATATTACGCTATAATATATATATATATGTGTGTGTGTTATGATTATTTCAATCAATCCAATTATAAATAAATTGGCAGGTAATTTGTTACAGTCAGTACACGCTGCATTTAATAAACTTTACAAATCTGATTTTTGTAAGCTTCACTTTGTTCAGCATTTTACATCAACAGTCAGTTCTTCTTTATATCACTTTATTTTAAGCTGGATATACTTATGGTCGATCTATTAATGGATGTTTTACCTGCTTTGTTAATTATTTGCATGCGATAATTAAGTCGGGAAATTCTTTTGTATTCTACAGTCTCCAATTTTTTTGTTGTCGGTTTTTTGTATAGTTTTAAAAGTAACGAGCTTCCAACTATTGATACAGAACTAAGTGCCATAGCTGCTGTTGCCATCCAAGGTTGCAATCTCAAACCCAAAGGAGTGAATATGCCAGCAGCAATGGGCAAACCAATAATATTGTACAAACTAGCGAATAAAAAGTTTAGTCTGATCCGCTTGACTGTTTCACGTGAGAGATCAATGCAGGCAATCACGTCAAGTAAATCGTTTCTCATTAACACTATATCGGCAGCTTCGATGGCTACATCAGTTCCAGCCGCTATAGCTATGCCAACGTTTGACTGAGCCAAGGCTGGGCTGTCGTTCACACCATCACCAATCATTGCTACTTTTTTTCCCTGACTCTGTAGTTGTTGTATTTTTTGCACTTTATGCGATGGTAAGACTTCTGCAAATACCTGATCTATTCCTACTTGTCTGGCTATCGTGTTTGCCGTGACATTGTTATCGCCAGTGAGGAGTATTACTTCAAAGCCCATTTTCTTCAGTGTGTAAACGGCAAGGTGAGCTTCAGGTTTTATAGAATCAGCGACGCTTATTACAGCAGATAATTCTCCATCAATAACAGCTAACACAACAGTGTGTCCTAGATTTTCTTCCTTGATCATGAGATTTTCAATTTCTGGCGGAAGGGTCACGGCATTTCGTCTCATCCATTCTCGGTTTCCTATGCAAACTTCAAAAGCTTCGTTCGGATCGAGATTTTCCGCATTGAATTTCGATTCATTTTCAGGATCGGCGATCTCCTGTGGTGATGATACTGGAGCGAAATCTATGAGAACTTCGTTCAACTGTAAAGCATCGGGCGAATTACTCTGCAAACTGTCGACAAAGTTCATGATCTTCGTCGACTTGGCAACGTTCACCAAAGTATCAGTAATGAAAGACACTTTGCATTTCATGCCACAGCCTGGAACTGATTGATAATTTGTGCATCTTCCGCTCAGTTCAGTTTCTATAACGTCTCTGACATACTTAACTATCGCGGAAGCTATGGGATGTTCGCTATTAAGTTCTGCTATGCCAATAATAACTAATATTTTTCCTATATTAAATGCACCATTATTGGTAAATAAACTTATATTAGTAACAGTCGGAAAGCCTTTCGTTATGGTTCCTGTCTTGTCGAAAACAGCACAATTGATCTTGTGGGCGTTCTCTAGAGCGCCAGAGCTCTTGATGAGAATGCCATTGATAGCACCTACTCCCGTACCAACCATCACGGCAATCGGTGTGGCAAGACCTAGCGCACAAGGGCAAGCTATCGCTAATACGGATAACGCACTCCTAAATGCATTTTGAAATATCATTTCATCTTTATTTCTACCCGCGTGATGGTTGTGATCTTCGCTCATCAAGCTTATATATTTAGTGTCAATGTAACCAACAATAATCCAGGCGACGAGCGTTAAAATCGATACAGATACTACGAAAGGAACGAAAAATCCGGCAATTTTATCAGCGATCTGCTGTATTGGAGCTTTGCTCATTTGTGCTTCTTCGACTAAACGCACAATCTGGGCTAAGGTAGTCTTTTCTCCAGTGTGCGTCGCTTTAATGTACAACGGGCCACTTAAATTAATAGAACCTCCAATAACAATAGAACCTTCTTTTTTTGGCACAGGCATACTTTCGCCAGTAATCAAGCTTTCGTCACACGACGAGTTGCCAATATAAACTTGTCCGTCCACCGGCACTTTATTACCTTCGTTAACTTTCAAAATATCTCCTGGCTGAACAAAGTCGATTTTCACTAAACGCTCTGTCAAAATTTCATGATCAGATCCTAGCGTTACTATTACTGCATTGGATGCTTGTAGTGACAATAATTTGGAAAGTGCTTCCGACGTTTTTCCTTTGGCAATGTGTTCCAACCACCTACCTAAACTGACGAAAACTAAAAGCATTGGGGGTGTATCAAAAAATGTTTTTGGACTGGTTACTTCTTCCATAACCATTGCGATAGCAAGTATTATAACTGAATAAACATAGGAGATTGTGCAAGTCATTGATATCAAAACATCCATATTGCTTGCTCCATGTTTAATGGCTTTATACGCTTGGATATGAAAGTGCCACCCTCCAAAGATCTGTACTGGGGTTGACAAAATAAACGAAATTAGATTTTCTAAAGATAAACCAGGAAGTACACAACACATTTCTTCTTCGCTCATAGTAGACATAGTTGACATAAAGTATGCCATAGCAATCATGCTTGGAGCTCCAAAAACAAGCGAGATTAAGAATGAGTTCCTCCACTTATGTATTTCCAATCTGTGATCCAAGTATTGCCTATTCTCAGCTTCATTTCTTTTCATAGATGCATCAAATCCTAATTTCTTTATACACTCTATGATATTATCTATATTTATTTTACTAGGATCATAATTAAACTTGCCACGTTTTGTTACAAGTGATACCATGACAGACTGGATACCTGGCAACTGCTTGACAGTTTTTTCTATCTTGTTGACACAGGAAGAACAAGTCATGCCTGACAGAAGTAATTCTACTTCCTTGATCTGTGAGCCCTTCTCATTTATGAGCATGCAAGGAAATCCCAAGTCTATTATTCTTTCAGCTATATCAGCTGGTCTTATAACATTGCTATCATAATCTACTTCAGTTTTACCGCTTGCGTAGAATATTAAAATATTTTGAACCCCGAGCAGTTTCTTCAATCGCTTCTCGATAGCTGTAACACAAGAAGAGCTGGTCATACCATCTATATGTAGAAAACATTTCTCAATAACTTGCTGCTGGTTCAATTGCTGAAGATCTATAGCTGGTAAATTATCGTTTATCCTGATTGACAGAGTATCTGTTATGTAAACATCATCGTTAACTTTCTTAACAGCAGCTCCAAAGCCCATATCATCTATAGCATCTGCTATTTCCTCGGCAGTTATTAAATTTGGATCATACGACACAGTTCCATCATGTGTCTCCAAACTAACAAATATCTTCTCAATTCCATTTTTCTTAGATATTTGCTCTGTAATACTGTTAACGCAAGACATACAAGTCATTCCAGTGATATCAATAATACAAGTGCTGAGATGTTTGTTGGTGCTGAGCTCTTGCAAGGCATTGCCTCCATCTTCATAAACATGCTTGCTATAGTCAAACAGGTATTTACATTCCTTATTGTTGTCCATCCTTGCGGCTTACTCACTAAATCAGTTTAAAAATTGGAAAGAAGAAAAGCTAGGTTGAGCATGTGTAGGTCAAAAGAAATAAGCATTACACTTTCTAATGAAATACTTGCGGATGCAGAAAGTAATACCTCGATATATTCCGTAACTGATGGCGGGGGTGAGGCAAGAGCGAGTTGTAACAAAAGACAAGGTCCTCTGCGTGGTCGTCAACATCGGCGAGCAACAAAACAAGCACGTGCTCGCTCGGCACTTTCACCTTTCATTGCACCTGCAAAACAGATAACGCAATGTCTCGACAAACGCCATGTACGCAGGTTAACTCGCCAAAAATGTGCGTTTTTGAAATACTTACATACTCTGCCGGTGAGTGTAATTGCTCTGTGTCCCATTTGCCACGCTACTAATCTCGCTCTAGTTTAAGCATTTGCGTATATATGCGCAATCACGTGAGTATATAGAGCTGAGGCCAACTAAGCCGATAGTTGCTCTCGCGCTTATACTACGTGTAAGGTGTATACGTGTGCGCGCGTCGAGTGAAAATTCACGGCGAGCGAGCGCGTGCGCGCACTTGCGGCGGTCGCTATCTTTTGATTTTTCTTCTTTGTTTGTTACACGCGCTTGAGAGCAAAACGAGGATAACGCCGCGAGTTCTTTTTCTCCCCCCCCCCCCCCCGTTTCAAAGTCTCTCGCTCCCCTTTTCTTTTTTTGCTTATCGCTGTCGAGATAAACCCTCTTTTCCTCTGTTCAGGCGTGCGATGGATTTTCTTTTTATTCGATAAATCAGCGCAAGCAATCTAAAACTTTCTCGGATAATTAATTTCGCGTGCGCGCGAAGCGAATGCATGACGGACATTTACTACGCGAAAACTTACTTATCTTCGAATGCTTGCTCTTATGAGGAAGTGGTTTCCTGCGTGTTTATCGCGAGCGCGGCTATTGTAATTTCAAACTCGTATGTGTATTATACACCATCATTTACAGCTACAAATGGGGTTGGTCACGTTGACAGGATCGAGTATAATTAATAAAAAAATGTCGACTTTTTAAAAAAATAAATAGGTCATTGAACTAAACATTTTAACTAAACGTATGAGCAAGGTAATAGCTATAAGCGAAGTTGACGTCACGTAGCCATTATCATCATTGATGAACAGGGGGCGGATGTTCCGTATTCGAACAAACAATAATGAGTCGTGCTTTGTTGCAGTAAAAACGAAGTAGCAATAAATATAGATCAATCTAATATAATCTATTTAAAAAAAACAGACGAAAGGGTTAAGGCTTATCTAAGTGAAATATACAAATACGTATTATGCGTAACGGCCACTAATACTTATTACCTCGTACAGCATCGACATAGTTTCCTGTAGAAAGCGTGAAAGTGCCTACGGCGAGTATGTTCAAGAGTGCATTAGCAAAGAAATTTAAATGATGTAATACGTACGGCTGACTAGACACAAATGTCTGGCTTTTTGCACATAGACCAAATCGTCGATACACACCGACAATCACGTCAGTTACGCCTAGGTACACCTGAATTATTGAGAATAATTGCTATGCTCAACTTTTTTAGGCTTGTGACTATACTGATTTTGACATTTTAGAATTTACGGGTTAAAAGTAACGCGTCCAACCCACTCTAAATGCAATCATATGCGTATAAAAATTGATTAGTAATTTCGAAAAAATTTCCATTGTTACTTGCCACTTTATTATGCCAAGATTGAAAATTTAATTTCCTTAATTATCTTCTAAATTTCATTTTTATGTAATTTGGCATAATTATGCACGTCACATCTCAAAATTGAGCAACAATAATAGTATTACGCGCTTTTACATAATTGTTGCGTTCGACTTCAATTTTGTAAATATCCTGGAACTATGTAACATTTATCCAGGAGATAGACCGTCAATTTTGTCACCTTTCAAAAGTCTATTACTTCAAGAATCTATTGAAATATAATTTCGTCATAATATTGGTGTGCACGTATTTTTTAAAAACTCAGCAATGAATCTTACTTTCAAGACAGAATCGTAAATAATCAGAAAGCAAATGCCATGTATGAGACATAAGTGCAAGTACATTTGTGCATAGTTGCCTCAAATGTTCAGACTTGTGGATGGATCAATTACAATGTATTATTTTTCAGTAATTAAACTTGATTTTGAAAATGATATTTGACAGTTTGATTTGGTGTCACGCGTAAAGCAAAGTACGCGTTACCGGGACGTCCGCATTCGAAAACTTGCGACGATCGTCTGGAGCTGTACTGCCACACGAGCATGGCGCGGGTAACGCTCGAAAAATTTTCAATTGACGCAGCCGCAAGACAAAAACGGAGTGTATTATCAATCGTAAATCAGACCCAGACGACGTCTGCGGCAAGGAGCATTGCACGCGCGGCTTTCTTCCTCGTAACATCGTGGATTACGAGTGCAATATTACGTTTCGAACGCAATTCGCGCCCGTCTAACATAACAGTCACTAGAAGATCTTACTTAACCCGTAATGAGTAGCATTGTGTAATTCCAATTTTTTACCCTTACTTTCCAGCTGCGACGTCAGGTGAATTTGTCTTTTGTACACTAATAGCGACATGATAAGCAATTTCGTTTGTCTGAAAACTTTCACACCGCAAGGTTTTATTCGTCGTTTCTATTAATTAAAAAAAAAATGGTAAAGTTTACACTTAATTTATCGTGTTAAATGCTGTAAGACGAGGTGATTACGATACGGAAGCACCCATGTTTCAGACTGCCATTGTTTTATTTGATTCTACATTTAGGTTTCTATGGTGTGAAGTGTTATCCACGAAAAGTACCATTAAAAAATTGAATAATTATCTTTGACTTTCCAGTTTTCTGCAGATTTTGACCACAAGAAAATATTCATGCTAAAACTGCCAAGTTACAAATTAATTAATCAGCCGACAACCACAGGCTCATCAATTTGTTCGTAATTGAATTTGTTCGTTCACTTCAATCATGATGATTTATTCTGAAAATTGTCGGAGCATTTTCTCCTATCTGGTTTGAACATTTTAAGGAATGACAGTAAAACCGGTTTCGCTTCCTCCTGATACAACTACTTCGTTAATAGGCAATTCGTGCTAATTGAATCTCTCGTTATACGATATATACTGGAGAATATGATCTTGAAGCCAAGAGTCGTTATTATATCAATGCATTAACGATAATCGAGCATACAAGTGATAGTGTCCCGTACCTCGATCAATTAATTAATGTTATAACAAAGAAACGTAAGCGGTAGCTATCCAAAAGACCATTGTGTAAAACGATAACTCGGGAAGCTAGGAGCACGAGAGTAGCATATTTTCACTTTCGAAAAAGAATGCTGATTCAGTGTCGATACAATAGCTACTATCCAGAGACGCGTGTACACGCACACGAGCCCATCGATAACCGAACGTACTATATTCGACTGGCGCGCGAAGCCCCGTTAGTCATCCCGGCGTCAACGCCAACGCGGACAATCGCAACTCTCCTTGCAAATTAAAAGAGCGTCCCACGCGCGCGCGCGAATCGAAAATCATTACGGCGGGCAGATTCGCCGACTGCCAGCTGGGTGCTTTCAACGAGGGACGAACTCTGCAATCGCACGGTAATGCTTTGCTTCGAGACTACTTTGAGACTTCCTGCGCGATCTTGCATTCTGGCTTGCGTGTATCCGAGAAATAACGAGTAGTTGCTGCTTCTTCTTTTCGAAATGGGCGGCCGATAGCCACTCCGCGATGCACTCCTCGATGTGTCGAAATTCTATCTTTTTACGTCTTAGATAGTCTTAGCATACTTGATTGACGTCGGCGAAGAGAAAAGCTTCGGGAACCGTTGTCAGGGAGAAAGAGCTCTACATCGATGCATGGGTTGCGCGTGTGTGGCTTTATTCTTCGGTGAAAACGCCGCGTCTTTTTCTCGAATATTTTAATCAAGGAAGCGACAGTTACGAAATAGCATGATAGTCAAGTTATAAGATCCTGTCAAGTCAAACAACCGTAAAGTCACGTTGCTTATGAGGTTACGGGGCATTCGAATGTGAATTTGGTCGCGTAACTTGATTATCATCTTTCCGCGCGTAATTTGTTCGAATTATTTCTTTGAACCGTCGCTATTTTCGCGGGGATCCACTCGTTACGAGCACGATGATTGTTTGACTTTTGCGCGGAATAGGATTCGCGGAGAAAGTTTTTAAGTATACGTGGCGGCGCTTCCGCGCCGTTTGATTGTGACCGTTCGATGATTGAGTAAAGCGAAAACGATGCGGTTGTCGTTGACTATGTAATTCTTAATAGGAAACTGTGGCATAATTATGACTGCGTAGCGCCAGGCTTAACTGTTGAAAAAGTCAGTGCTAGTGTTCTTAACGTACAGAAAGTTTAATCGTTGCGCCTTAAGTAATATCGCAATAACGTAAAAATCTCGAGTGATGTGTAATACGGATAATAATAAAGCAGTGAGTCACACGGGGAAAAGGTTTTTATAAGATAGATTTTCAACAATGCGCGACATTGAACTTATATTTCGTGCAAAAAATCAAAATTTAATGATGCTCGTTCGCGCGCGTGCAACGTAAATTGCCAATTACATCTTAAGGTGACTTTTAAACCGCAGACGTAATTGAACAAAGTATAAAAAGCGTCAGCTTGTATTGAATTTTCTAAAACTATTTTGCTTCTAATTTTCATAATTCATTCCTCAAAAGCCTTTACTCATCATTCACTGCGAAAGAATTTTTACGCCAAGAGGAGATCCACTCATCGTAAAATAATGGGCCAATTTGAAAAACGATAGGAGCACATATGCCTATGTGTTTATTCGCGATTACCTTTCAGATAAAATCAGTACAAATACGTTCTTCATCGTTCAACGATGCTGCGAATATGCGTGAACGCATACTTAAAACCGATGACGTCTGAGCTGAAGAATAGCATCCAAATGTTTACAAATTATAATTTTTATAATTATTGAAATATCCAACATGGAATAATTTGTTAATAATTGGATTACGGTTAATTTTCAGACTCAAAACTGTTTTACGAGAGTCAATAATATCGAGGGTGAACTACACCACAGCTACCTGTGGTCGTTCCACATATTCAAGGCTGCGCGACGATGGAGAATGACGATGACCTCCAAACCTCCCCCGATATATTGCTTCGGGCGAGCGCACGACCTACTTTTCTGTAAATTTTGAAGGAAAGCGCGTGTGAAAGGTGTGGCGGCGGATACGGCCTACACGAAATTTCTGACGCTTAAATTATCACGCTACTAGTGGCTCGATTGCCATAAGTATCTTTTCGAGTTTTTCGATAGCCACTGATGTGGCCGTTAGACACGGCTCTTCGGAAAATATATTTTCTGTGCTCTCACGAGCGCGAGCGTGAAGTGTGATAATCAAATTGATTTCCTCTTCACGGTGCTTTCGAGCAACTTATTATCGGTACGCGCTACATAGCAGTGGAATGATCGAATTGATCGTGGCTCGAGAATGGAAAATGGCTTTAGAAGAAAAGAGAAACAAAAAAGAAATACTTCTCTTTTGCTGCTGCACGCGTGTGATGATCGTGAATCTGCCTGTTGCTAGCACTGATTTTCGAACGGAGAGCAAGCTGTTACAACAGTGACGGGGTGTCTTATCGTTCTGCAAAAGAACGAGCGCGAAATCTGTTAGTAGAGCCGACGTCGGATAAAAAAGAATAGCAGTCCTAATACGACGAAAGTTTCTTTCCTATCGCATATTGCTATCGAGTTTATCATCGTATCTCTTCTTTTTCCATACGATCGATCGATTCCACGCGGATTTTCGCGCAGTTTTTGCACTCGCTATCTCTACAGACATGACTATATCGCAGCCGAAGATTTATAATTATTTTCCATTGTTGGCGAAGGAGAGATTGAGTTCATTGATTCCCATATTGCCGCGCGCTCGAATAGGAAATTACTGTGTCAAGAGCGTCGCGCATGTGTGTGCGCGTGCTTCTCTTCTTTCTCAGCTATGCAATTACATATATTCGAGTCGATACTTCGACTGTCTTCGACGTTTCATTTCCATTCCTTTCCTTCGAACGAGCGTCTCCTGCCGATCAATCCGCGAAGCAACGAAGCAACGTTGCACCTCGGAGAAACGGATATACATGGCGCGCGACGCGGTGATGATGGCTATAATCGTCGCGTGTATACGATGACTGAATCATTTCGGAGTGGAGCAATCACGAAAAGTGTTCTCTTCGGATGACACCCGAACTGCCGCCGCCGCTGCTGCTGCTGCTGCTGCTGCTGCTGCTGCTGCTGCTGCTGCTGCTGCTGCTGCTTGCGACCTTGACACGTATTGGGCAACCTTACGCTCGGCGCGGATATGGTGCTACATAACATTTTATCCTCGCTGCCGATCCCAAATCCCACGTCGCATTGGCCGGTCCGAGTCGCAATTCGATGACCGACGAATACATAACCCGACTAAAGACAAGTTGTCGAAATGACGACGATCGATGGTTCCATTTTTTGCGCCGACTGCTGCTCAAAGCACCCCAGCTTCAGCGACCGTCGATTTACGATCGAGTGATCGAGATGACAATTTGAATCGCGATGAGCTAAATGGCAATAACAATAAATTCAAGTTCAGTATTTAAGCTATGTTGCATGCATATTGAGGACATTTTCTATCTGTCTATTTTATAAGAATACATTAACTTTCATCTTTGCGAGTTTTAGAAATCGAAGCGAGTCTAATCTGTCGAGTTTGAAATATTGTCATTGTCTTATTAATTGGAAAGTTATGCGGTGCTCATCACTTATCCAACTCACAATGGTGAACTGTAATTATTCGAATGCTGCGTCTCGTGGCAACGTAAAGTATATGTGTATGTTACCTCGACGACTTAATTGAACTCGGTTAAACAGTTAAAATTGAAAAAAGAAAACAACGGCGATTAGTCTTATTAACGCTGCGACGACGTATAAAGCTACGGTATTATTCAGCTAGAGATTATCCCGCATGTATGCAGGCAAAATGTTGCAATCGTCAGAAGGCAGTTGCGCGTGAAAAAACGAAGTCGCGCGCAAGACGTGAGGGGTAGACACCGTCCGTTCGCAAATCAATGCAGTTCGGCTTTTCTTTGCCGCGCCTCCTCGAATATCAGCTCCACTTCGACTGCCGTGCGTAATCTCCAATCAAAGGTCAAGCTATTTTCCACGCGGTGAATTTTCATGCCGAGACCGATAATTTTGACGAGGCGCGTGCGTAGCCTTTCAACATCCCTCGCGCAAATGGCTGCGCGGTCACAATCGCAAAGTTTTGGTCGACGACACTCCGTACAAGAGAGAAGCACGAGTGCCCGCTTTCGACGCGAGCGCGGATTCGGGCGCGATAAGCTCAAGACGAATCGACGCATCGCCGCTTTCAGGGATTCAGGGAAAGCTCAGTTTTGTCGTGGGTCATGTTGCGTTGCTGTGGCGCGACGTTCGTCGAACCGCGGCTACGTCAAGAGGGAGGCGCCGATTGACGTCGCTGCACGTTTGCCAGTGCAAACACACTCGAGGATGCGGGTCGAAAGACAGTGCAAAGCCGTGCACGCACGCTCGCGAACGTAACGACGCGATGCTGGAGAAGGAACGCGCGGAGACAGCGGAAGCTGTTACAAGCAAATTGAACGCGGTCATCGCTGGCAATCGTTGAATAATACATTTCGCCGCACTCGAGCCCCAAATCACGCGCATGTACGTCCAGCTTGATTTCTCGGCATTCGCTTGGCGCACACCGGGGAAAGCGAGCGCACCTCCCGTCGAACGATCAGCTCGAGGTACATGCGCGAGAAAGCGATTGGAGTCTGGTGTGGCCTCTTCACCCTCGCTTCTTCGCTGGGCCCAAACGTGTCCATGCGAGGCTCAAATCACTTTCTCGAACTAGTATCGAGATATACTATTTCGATAGGACGTGTGCGGGACGAGACTTGAAGCGCGTTTGCTTACCCGAGCGTGCGTCGATCGATCGAGTCCTCGTGCGCGGACTCTCGAAGTTCACTGGTCTCAGGAGGAATCGGTTATCTCGAGAGTTGCCTAGAGTGTAAGGTTAAGGATAATCACGTGCGTCTTGAACGTTGTACATATATTTGTGATTGCGAACAGCCCTAGATTTTTATAATGTCACCTTCTTTTTTTCTGTACGAGGAGAAGTTTCAATTACACGGCTTACACAGTGAAAAATTGTACATATACTTGTACACATCTTGGTAACACTTGGTGACATTAAGACGTGTCTGCGCTGCATAGAAAAAAAGATGCGTGCGTTAGTTTTTCAGCTTTCTCAGCGATCACTTCACCTTGCATGCGAGATCAGAAGTGACAAGCAACTCGTAATACCATCGCGTTCGTCAACCGAGAGCAAGGGGAAAAAATAGAGCAAAATATGAAGTAAAGAGTTTTAATGTCTGAAGTAACCCCGAAGGTTTACAGCGATTCGTCAATGTTGCAACCGATTCCCCCTCCCCCTTCCCAGAAAAGCGCGCAGGATTGGTTCAGGCGCAGCATCTCTCTTTCTCTCTTTCTCTCTTTCTCTCTTTCTCTCTTTCTCTCTTTCTCTCTTTCTTTCTTTCACCATCGTGACGATCGGTCGTGACTATTGCGCGGAGGCAGTTCACGAAAAGAGAGAGAAAGAGAGAGAGACAGAGAGAGAGAGAGAGAGAGAGAGAGAGAGAGAGAGAGAGACGTAGCCCGGCAGGCAGCCACCGTTTTCACTGCGGTTCCCCACCTCGGCGACCACTTTTAAACTTGGAAACGCCGCGCCAAGCAAGCGAGCTCCGAAGCTTTGTGTGGTGCTGCAGAGTGCCAACAGACCTCCTCCCGTGCGAGTATCGCTCGGCTTTTACAGTCGCTCGTCGACCCGCCGACCTACAGGACCACAAGTGTACATACGGTGTCCTCCTCCGCTCGCTCCTTTCCCCAAAGTGATGACTGACTCGGTCGCGACTGCGAGCTCGCATGGCCACTGCAATACGGCGTTTCGTCAGTTGATCAGCGAGAAATAGGGGAAGACAACTCGTGGCTCGATAGTGCCGTTCGAGGATGATCGACTCGGTATGATCCGCGACCGAGCACTCGTCACGATGCCTTGGTGAACGAACCACGCGCACACTCGGTCAACGCCAAACAAGGACCAAGGAGGAAGCAGTTGTCTAGTAGGCTTTGGCAACGGAACCACCGAGTCAAGATGCAAGCGAACGCGAGGATACTGTTGTTGGTGCTGCTGTCGAGCTGCGGTCGGATAATCTGCGACAGCGAAGAGACGATCATCGGCCGACAATCGATCATACCAACTATGGATTCCAGTGAACCTGCCAAAGACCATATAGCCGACGCGAGTCCTGTGCAGTTTAATCCCCGTCCAACGTCCAATTGGACGACGCTCGTCGAAGCCCTCGACATATTTAGTGCGAGAAATTTGGCGAATAACTGGGTCGAAGGCGCGTACAATTTGAATCAAGAGTGCGAGAGAGATATCACGAGATACATCGAGGGACTCAGGCGACAGGAAATTTGGGCCCTCAAGAGTGAGTTTTCTTTTCCATTCGGTTTCTTCAACTTTCCACTGTAGCTTCAACATCGATCTCGAAAAAGGAAAATTATTTTTACGATTTTCTCGAGTCTCGCCAAGAAATATCATCGTTTAATTTAGTCATCGCGTTTTAGCGCCTATTCAAGTCAAATAAACGTTCTGCCGTGGGTTTATTAAAGATGAAGTATTTACGAGGCATCGGCGCAATGTGCGAAGAGTATATTTAACGCGCACTAATTGATGTTTAACATCCGATGACAGTGACATGCAAGTTAGAGGATTGTTGGTACGGCTCGTAAGCTCAAATATAAAAAGGGCTAAGGGTCGATTGTTACGTTCAAGGTGCATACCACTTACTGTCGATATACGTGTAGCGCGAGTCGATAATGCACACGCGCTGTGAAATATTCAAGTGTCCGCGAGCGAGGGTGTCCTACTTTCCGTAGCGCACGAAATTGCCTAATTACGCGTAGAAAGAACGTCAAAAAATTATTCGCGATTATCACTGCACGTCGCGAGATGATGATGATGTTCACGAAGGTTGAGATCTCATTAGATGCAAGGAAGGAAGCCGGTCAACATGGCAACAAAGCGGAGAAAGTGAAATTTATCTTCCAAAATATTTCTCTCCAATGAGTATAAAGAAAGTCTCTTTTTTACGCGGAAATTACGGCATTCAAGTAGCAAGGATCCACGCGCGCGCTCGCGCCAAAGTTTCGGTATGCGCGAGCGCATCTCAAATTATCTACTCCGAAAGTGAAAACACACGCGTCGAATCTGCGCTCGCTCGTGAGAAATTTATAAAGATGAGTCCCGCATAGCTTCTCTTTCTTCCTATTTCTTTTTTTTTTCTTTCTTTTTTTTTCTTTTTATCTCGCCTTCCACGAGTGAAAGTCTCGCGAGGGCATCTAAACTTTAATTATTCCCGTGAAAGAGGTAAAAAAGCCAACGAGATGTACTTTTTTTTCTTCGCGGAGTCGTCGTCGAAAACATCTCATTGTGGGAAATGACGTCGAAAGCGAGCATCCGAGAAAGTAGTTGCAATTACATCTTTTTTTCCAAAAAGAAAAGGAGGTGCCTGTGGTCTCACCTTTCCATTGTCAAATATTGGCCGCACGCCCAACTTCCCGGCCGAATGTGTTTCGAAACTCAAGCCAATAGAAAGTGCGACGACGAATCGTGGCAAAAAGCGCCCAAGTTTTTTTTCTTTTCCTTTTCTTCTTCTTTTACAACGATTGTTTCGAGGAAGTTCGCCCTTCGCCCAAGGTTATCGGGATTTCGCGATGTACCTATGTAACGCGGCGATGACGGGCACGCGTAATCGGTGAAAATGCATCGGAGAAATAAAAAACGGAGGCGACATTCTACCGGTAAACCGGAACGTTACAACTGCTGGACGAGGTGCGTGACTCGAGTTACATATACATACATTACTCTGGATCGCCGGTTTTTTCTTCGGTTCTGTGTTGGTAACGTAAGCACAGACTTCGGAATAGCGGCAGTTTTGTTTTGTTTGCACAGCGCGAGATAATGTCAATTGTAAATAGTCGAGCAACAGTTGGTTTTCTCGAAACTTGGCGATTTGGTTTTCGATAAGTCAACTCGAAAGTCCGAGAGACAGATCGGCCAAAAACAATTCGCGATCGTCGCGGGCGTCGGATTCGACGTTGAGTGCCGCGTGCGCGAGTTTAACGTAATTGTCGGCGCACAGGGCAGCTGCTTATCGCGAGTCGATTTCCCGCAGCCGAAAAGTCCGTGCAACTTTCCTCGCCGGCGGCAGGCGACTCCTCAATGTTCATCTCTCGTCTAATCGCGTCTCTTTACGTAACGCTTTTAGCGAAAATTGTCGTGCTCGTCGCGACGTCACTTGACGGCGATAATAATTGAAATCATTGAGATTCTTCGTCGATTGCTTCATCTATTCATGGCGAAACTCATGATAAGGATTAATTCATCAACGTGGGTTCAAAGAAAAAAGTCTATTTTTTTTTCCTCGGCATAGGATTGTTTATGGTAATTCATTTTTTTAAAGACCCCGCGTATCTCCCGGCGAATACATAAAATCTAAGGCGCGCAGCGTTTTCAGTTTTACGATTATTCGATGCCACGCATAAACGTCGCTATTATACCGAACCGATTATCATTTCTTCCTCGGCATTTAATAGCAGACGCCACGAGGACTCTGCCGTAAGTGCAAAAGAACCGGCAGGATCTCTCGCAAGCATAGTCATCGACGGCGAAGCGAGCGTCTCGCGTGCGTGTGCAGCAGAAGAAACGTCTCTCGCTCTCTCGGCATTGCAAACTAAGTCGGCGCGACGCTGCAAAGAAAAGGAAACATTGCAACGCGTGCGCGCTCACTTTCATCGGCAGTTTCACTTTTTAGCGCGTACGCAGAAGCTCCCCGCGAACTCGCCTCCAGCGCCAAATTCCACTCTACTCCGGCGCGAACAGCTGTTCGACGCGCGTTTCGAGCTGCGCTCGGCTTTGCGTTCGTCGCGGTTACGCGTTATTATGTCTTGACGTTACGTAATTGATTTTCAATGTGCGCGAGTTACGTAAGAGACGCGGCGCGCCTGTGCTCGTTCGAGCGGGGAGGGGGTAGGCGAGGCGACGGCCCGCTAAATTTTCTGTCTGTCCGCGGCGAAACGACGCGCGCCGGGCACAATGGTCAGCGGGGTGAAGCAGCATTGACCGCGATCGCAAAGCGTTTCGCGAGCGCACGGCTCCGAATACGAAGCGGCGCTCGCGCCGAGCGAAAGTGCTTTCGCTATGCGCGCACGAGCGTGTGTCGCTTGTCGTCTCGCGCGGTCGAAACGCCAGAGCCAAAAAAGGGAGGAACAACGGAAAGAAAGAGACGAAAAAGAGAAAGGAGCGGCCCCGCGTCGTCTAAGCGCATCGTCGCGCTTTCGTTTCCCCGTTTCTCGCGTTCTTTATCATCGGCGCGCTTCTGAGACCTTGACACGTATCGCGCGCGGCGGCGGCGGCGGCGGCGGCGGCGGCGCGAGCAAATTAATAGCCGCGACAGAAGTGGACTTTCCTCGCGAAACCAATTTTATCGGCGACTCGCCGCGCCGACACGTCTGCGTCGTTGCTCAACGCCGTCGTTTCATTATTCGGAATTACGAGTCCGCGCGGGTCGAGTCGATCATTTCGACGTTGGCATACCAGGGTTTCAAAGCGATCTCGGCGTTCTCTCGTCCGCGCTGTGCGAACGCGGAAACGTTTGTTCGGCGGTAGGCGCCCGCGAATCGATGGCGACCGTGGCGCGCGCTCACATCAACGGAACGGGAGAAAGAAAAACGAGGCTCCGGTAGAGGCTCGTAGCTAGTGCGCGAATCGACGAGCAATCTCAACGATTTTCAATCGCGAGCGCTAACTGCGCCGGCAACCAGCTCGTACACGGGCAGATGTAACGAGACGGTTATATATGTTGTTCTCTCTCAAGTTGTTCGATTTTCTCGACGACGACGCGTAACGCCGCGCGCGCTTTCTCTGCGCGGCGCGCAGCCGGTGCCCGCTAATTCAGACGGCTTATATAGAAAGTAGGCAACAAAAAAATTAAGAGCGATTCGTATCGATTGCGTCATTTTCGTCCTTTTCTTTCCAACGATTCGCGACGTCGGTAATTAAGGCATTATGTACTAGACGCGATCTTGTGAAATGAGAAAGTACGTGTATGTATAATGTACATACACGCGTATTGTTTTAGAGTGCACGCGTGTTTATACAGCCGTTGCACAATGCGCCTACACACGGAGGAGAAATTGCGCCCAAACGATTTTGCGACGGGAATGTTGCAGCCGCGAACGAAGTAATTCTCATTGCCGTCGCCACCGAATCTCTATGGCGCACAAAGAAAGAAAAGCATAATCCAGCTTAGCTTGACAAAAGCATATGGAAAAATCGGCGTGACAATAATGAGAAGCACTTTCTAATCCTCGACACGCGCGCTCGTAGCGTAAAAAAGCGAAGAGCATCTACAACGCAATGTACGCGCGCGATTAATGGATGACAATTATTCACAGGAGCGTTAAGTGAAGAACAAGCATCTCATTGTAATTTTGCCGTCTCTTTCGATACGCGGCTGCGTCTATGTCTCCGTCGCAATTGCATTTTCCGATCCTCGACGCGTACGGTCTACGCCGGCGAGCCATAGGAAATGAATATAAATTGCAATGCAGTCCAGGTGATTGCGCAACGTGCGCGTGATGTATCGACGACGATCGCTCGTAGGAGCGTCAAACGAAACGCACGCACCTCGCTGTAATCGCACTGCATTTCAATGAAAGCCTCGCCTCCGTCTCTGCTTCGCCGCGCGAGGCTCCGCGCGCGAGCAATGAACATTCCGCGCATCGGGAGCATCTTCGTTACATTCCGCGACCGCGAGAAAACAAAAAAAAAACAACAGCGGCAAGTCGTCGGCGTCGTCGCACGTGCCAGGGTTCCCTCTTTGCTACTGCGCGCGTCTCTCGTGCGGATTACGTTACTCTTGCGGCCGAGGTGACGAGTCGCCGCCGCGCGATTACCTTGTTGAAGCGGGGTACGCGCTATCGTTGGACTCCGTCGCTCGCGTTGAATTATTCTCAACTGGTAACGGGCTAGCCGATCGAATTTTCGAACTCGCACGAATGCCGTGCGTTCGCGATGATCGTGCAATATTTCACATCGAAAATAATCGATTAGAAAAAACAAGTCAGGATTTTTTTGCCGGCTAATAAATCTGAACTCTCACCTACAGTATGCATGCATAAATAAGATCGGTCGTAAGCCTCTCGCGGCTAATTCGCTCGTCGAATTTGCATTTCGAAGAATACGAGAAAAAGTCACGTTCGCTCGCGGAGGAAGGACGCGCCGGACTTAGGCGGCACATTGTCCGGTCTTTGGCGATCGACCGAATTGGGTCGTTGCGACACGAAATTCGGCGAGCGCCACGGCGGCACCTTGAAATTCAGCGCGTCAGCCGGGCTGACTGTCTCCTCGCGCGCCAACGCAAAAGAGGGCGCGAATCATTGGAGTGCCGCTCCGCCGTCGGCCGATCGCCAAATCACTCCAGTCTTCTCAACTGGAGATGGGAGACTTTTCAGTTGGATCGCACCGCTAATTCGATCGAGCTTTTAACGCGAGCTCGAAGCTCTCCGAATCGCGTCGTCCGTTACACCCAGGCGCGAGGAATTTCGCTCCTTTCTCTTTCCCAATGACTTTCGCCTTACTTGCGCGTCAGCCCGCGAAACGCACCACTCGACGATCGAAACGCAGGGGTGCTCGGCCACGCTGTCCATCGAGATCGCTCTTCTTTGTATTTTTTTTTCCGTGACAATCGACAGCAGGTGGAATTCCTTTCCGCGTGGCAACTAAAGGATATAGAAAGTCGTCGATTTGATCGATTTGGGAGATCTTGACTCGATCCACGAGACGCGTGCTTCAGCTTCGCCGATCGCTGTGGCGCTTTTTCTACAAGCCGGATTCGAGGTGAGTCGCGTAGTTCAAGTCAATGGAGTGGCAAACAAGAACGTAAATAACTTCAACTTGGTTTGTCAGCCGAGGAAAATAACCATTAGCCGCGGTCTTTTTGCCGGAAATGGAAAGCGAAATCGATCGGACGGGCGCCATCAGCACACGCGTACTCGCGTAGCGATCGCGAATAGACGGTCGTTGTTCGCAAAAGTGAAAATGCTCGTCGGCGTACGGATTCGCCGACGAAGACGAGCCAAGAGTCGTTTTTCTCTCGTTCATTCCTTTTTCTTCGGTTTTGTTGCGCAACGCCGCTGTATAAGGCGTATTATTAGGCGTCCATCGTAAATTTTCAAATGCATATTATCATGCGCGGTCGCGCGTTCCGTCATCCGGCCTCGATATATCGGTTGCAAGGCAGCACGGGCGGCGGCGGCGGCGGCGGCGGCGGCGGCACGCGCGGGTGAAAACGCTCGTCGCAAGTGTCGCGCGTCGCGATCGTCCGGCGTATAATCATTCTCCCCCGTGGGCTTTTCGTCGCGCATGGAAAAACAAGCGAAAGTCCTCGCGTGCGCGGCAGCACGTCGTTCGTTACGGTTTGTTTGATTTGTTAATGAACAGAGCGCGCTTTTCGCGAGGACGACGCCAATTTCGAAAGGCTTCGCTTTTCGGAACGTGCCATTATCCTCGTGCCCGCGAGCTACGTAATTGATATGTCGCTACGCGAGAATGGATTACGGTTCTCCAGAGATTTAGCAAACCTTGTACTATGGACGGCGCGGCCGACCTCGGGATAGGCTAATCAAGTAGAAGGATGTTTGCTCGATTCACCTTTCTTTTTTTTTTATTCGGACGTTTTTTTCCCGTCGTGTTAATAAACAAGTATACAGTGTATAAAACGTCGGACAGCTACACGATAAATAAAGATAAATATAGAATCTTGCGTACCTTATGCGTTTTATTCATCGCTAAACATGCTAATTAAATCGCCATTCTCTATTGTACAAAATGACAGAATCAATTTCATCTCGCTAAAGTTCATCGTCCACATCTAGAGGCCGTGTCTATCAGAGTTTGATTTGATGGCCGAAGGCCGTCGAACTGTTAGATCAGAACCGCGGGAAAAACCATTGTTGGACGTTCGTCCTCTGTTCGGCAAGCGGATGTATATACACTTTGCGAAGGACGATTTCGCGTAAATTTTATGTTATTTATGAATTTCGTTGACTGCCACCTTCAAAGCTCTCCGCGCTTCGTAATCTTTGGAATGTCGTCGCAATCCAGTCGATTATTTTTCAATGCCGAGGGATTGAGTACAGCAGCGGGCCAAGAAAAGTAGCATCAATTATATTTCTAGGCGCAACCTCGCTCCTCGCAAGTTCACCGATCGTAATTTGCCGTGGGAAGGTGCGGAAAAACGTTGCACTCATCGCATAGATATACAGCTGGGGCGATTAATGCAACAGGCCCCTGAACTTCAGCCAACGCCGCGGTCGCCTCGACAGTGAACGTTGAAACCGGCACGCGCGATGCTTTTTCAATCCGATCGGCAGATTGATAAACCGGTCGCTGCACAAGCTTGGCCTACTCGGTTTCGCGATCGCTCGATCGCGCAAGCAGTTGCAAATAGGAGTACGCGGATCGCGCTCGGCTTTCAAAAGGAAAGAATGTCGTAGCCGGGGCTGCGCGTCGCGAAAGGACATCGAGCGATCTCTTGCGTTTCCTTCCTTCGGCAAAGTACTTTCCGCGAAGAGCGCATTCCGTCTCCGTTTCGTCAGGTCCGGAGTAGAAGCCAGCCGCGGTTGTACGCCAGCCGCGAGCAGATATCGATCAGTTTACGTAAATCTCGACCACGTAAGCTTTGCATAACCGGGCGCCGCTTGCGCGCGCCGGCCAAATGACAGCGCTGCCGCAGCCTCGCGTGCACGCGAGCACCCATTTCTCGCGTGTCTCGCTATTCACCGGACACGTGTCCATTGTCACGAATATCGAGAAACAACGCGCATGCGAGTTCATCGAACTATTCGTAGCTCCGGTTTTGCCTGCGCCGCGCGCAAAAAACCGCAGATTTGTCGCCGCGTTAGATAAGAATCTCTCGGATAGAAAGTACGAGATTATCATCGTTACGTAATGTGCATTACGATCATTGCGGGTAGGGGAATCGTTGCACAATAAATCTTTGCGACGCTGGTCGACATGCGCGCTTATGGTTATCATACGTATTTGACGATATTGACAGTCCAAATAGCTGACGTCTCGTTAACCTGTGATTGTCGCTTTTTCACTTGCGTACCTTTCATTAATTACGGACACGCGACGGCGAAACGCGTGATTGACGCGGTTCACGCCCTATCCATCAGTTACAGACCTATTTTCGTCGATCTGTTACTTCGGTAGACCATCGTGCAACAGACGATTTTCTACATTGTCATTTTGCTGAATGCCCATTGCTGTATTGCCATTTTCAAGCATTCACGGCAGTAACATTTTGATATCGAATGACCCTGAAAATATAGATGCTCGTGCACTAAATTGTGGAATTATACTTGTAAAGCATATGAATATTTGGGTATGTTTAAAATTGCTGAGAAAAATTGAAAAAAATAGAGTCCAAATTATTCGAGATCTCGAATTATTAACCACTTGACTCGTTTCAGTTGACTTATTAATGGCTTTTAGCGGTATAAATTTAAATGTTGATAGCAATAAGGTCATTCAATCTATGTACCCTCAAACACTTGTATTTGAAGAGCGTTCGAGTGCTTCTGGGTCAGGTGTTTTTGAAGAAACGAGCAAATATAGGGAAAAGATCGCGTTCAAATAGGCATACCACATGTGTGTTAAGATCGAAAAATTTCAAAGTAAAATGTCAAGGTTAAAGCCGCTTTCGCTCGTCGCGTGTATCAATTCTCTTGACCCCACAAAATAATTCTGCCTCACGTTTTAATTATAAATGATTCTCAGATTTGTATCGAGCAGAGAGTGGCTCGATCGCGCTCGCTAATCAGCCTACGGAGAGTGAAAATTAAAATTCTTTCGTTTCTCACGACGTGTCGTGCGGTTATCAGGGACTGTCATAACGATTTTTCAAGTTGACGTACGTATCGTCTCGAAAATTATCAGAATTTTTTGCTTCAAAGTCAAACGTCGTTTCGACAGCCGTGCTAAAGTACTTTTCGAATTTGTCGATGGTCGCGCCCGCAGAGAAAGTGGTCGGCACTGATACGGCACCTACGCAAACGTACTTTTAACGAATGGAACATGTCGCTAGTTCCGTCTATAAAAAAAAAGGTCGCTAGGATTTTAAGCGTTTTCCAAAAGTGAGCGGTGATTCAATTGTTTCGACATGTCTGGCTTCGATCGTTGTTCGGATATTTCATTGGGCATCTCCAGCCTAACCGCGGAAAGAAAGACAGCTGAAAATTTAGACGATTGCTAATGAATCATGATGTGTATTTTTGAAAGCTGACATGATTAAGATGATTTTGTGTCGAGCAACATCGTAATGTGAAGTCTAACGGATGCTAGACCACAAACATTGATATTGAATAAACATTAAGAGCCGTAAGGATCTACCGAAGTATCACAAAGAATATTGGAGATTCGTCGTAATGATTCACCGTTACAATAGTCGTCTTAGCGCCATGCAAATGAAATGCCCGAAAACGTGCTATCGAGCTCCCATTGTTACATCGGAACCGCTAAGCACGATCATTAGCTACAGACGATCGCAGCTTCTCGACCGCTGTACGCGTATAAAACCTCATTGCTTTCTATGACGTCGGCGAATAAATTTCATCGCGATAGCCATCGAAATTTATTCGTCTCTTGGTAGGAATGACTTTCACGCGCGGACCACCACCACGGCCGGGCCTCGTAGAAATTAGGTTAACAACGGTTGTAGAGTGACTCACTTCTTTGAAAATAGGAGAGCTTCGCGCGGTTGATGACACCGCTTGCAAAAGAAGAAAAGTACCTTTGAGCCTGGGCGTAACTGTATTCCTATATTGGAGTATTTGTCTAACCTTGTAGCCGATTTTATAGCGTAGTTTCTCACTGAATTCAGAAACGACTGTCTGCGTTATCAATTCGTACGATTGAGCTTACTTTGACAATTATGATGTTTTTGTATTATAGCATTCTCGTGATATCCTTTAATGCGAATAAAAAACATTTATCGTGTGATTTGAATTTTCAGTGGACGACGCGACGGGTCGTTACACGAACGGCTTCTATTGGGGCAACACGTACTACGTGGGCTCGGCATCGGAATGCGAATTTATCGGCCAGGGCACCTCTCGATTGTCGTCGACGGCATCGGTGAGCGAAGCCGAGGAGTTCAACGCCGAGCCGCACAGGAAACACGCCAATGGTGGACACAGTGGCCAGTTGCTCGCGCTGCCCGACGACTTCGATGACCGACCACCGTATCCACTCGGATTTTTCATGATGAGGATCGCCGTCAACGGATCTTTCTCACCCGTGGTATGGTCAGCGAACGACGCTGGAACATTCGGCATTTAATAATAACGTGGCTCAGGCGTTTTATTTTCAGACTATAAATGTTAACACTCGTAGAAATTTACTTTTGAGAAACTCGCGCTTATTTTATCCTTCGCCACGCTTTTTACTTTTCAAAAATGTTATTATGTAGGTTACTTAGCCTCACTCGACAGGTTATTCAGAGAAAAAAATTGCACCTTTGAATATAATCAAACTTTCGTTTTGTTCGCTTGCCGAAGCTGAAACCGTGCCCGCCGTGACACGATCGAAAGGCCGCGCTCTTGTGATCAATTTTCGTTCGTTAATTAATCGGAAAATTGGAAAACGGAAAACCACTCGCAACTCTCACGCCCAATGGTACATGAGTCGAAAAAAGATCAAGTTTCAATTGCCAATTGGTTGGGGTTAAAAGGAACTTCATTGCAGGGTATTTAATCGTGCAGCGTATCAGGGCACGCGAAGCGTAATTCGTTTTATTAGGCGACTCTCCATCTTCGAAAGAGAAAAGCCTTGGGCCGTAGGTGTGCGGTGCAGTAAACGTCGCGTCGATCGCGAGACGCGGCTGGAATCGAGCAGCGTCTCGAGCCGCTGACGCGGCAATTTTTCCGAAAGTCACACGTACGGCGGGTTTTCCAGACGAGACTGCTGCACCTGGGCGCCTGCCTGCCGTTCTCCTGCGGCGCCGCCGACGTGGCCGTGATCGCTCGACTGGCAGCCGGCGACAATGCCGCCAGGCACTCGTACGTCGAGAGAGTCCGCGACCAGCGCAACGCCTACGACATGTACGCCGACGGCGTCTTCTGGATCTTGTTGTGAGTGGCCTCGCCGAAGCGAGCTTGCCCGCTCTCGACCTTACTCACGCGCTTCTTTCGCTCGCAGCGGCGTGAGCGCGGCCGTGCTGTTCCTGCTGATCGCGGGCACGAGCTACGACGTCTACTCGGCGAAGAAGATGGCCCGCAAGCAGAACTCGTACGACCTGGAGAAGCACGTGAAGCTGGAGCAGCTCGCCAACGGCCACGCCAAGATCCGCAACGGTAACGAGTAACGTGTAACGAGTAACGAGTAACGAGTAACGAGTAACGAGTAACGAGTAACGAGTAACGAGTAACGAGTAACGAGTAACGAGTAACGAGTAACGAGTAACGAGTAACGAGTAACGAGTAACGTGTAACGAGTAACGAGTAACGAGTAACGAGTAACGAGTAACGAGTAACGAGTAACGAGCAACGAGCAACGAGCAACGAGCAACGAGCAACTCACTCGAACGGTGGTCGCACGCGCCTAACAGCAAACTGGCGAACTGTCTCGCGTTAACCGTTTCACCTCGCGACTAACGAGAGAGGCCTCATCGATCCTTGCCGCTGGTTGACCTTCGTGTTTTTGTCTGTTGGTCGATCGTCGGCGAACACGCGTGCAGCCTCTCAAGGTACGGCCTACATTCCTGTTCCAGTAGCCGAGCCCGTGGTCGTCGGACCGCCGGTCAACAACAACAACGACCACGAGGGCAGCCTGCGCTCAGCCACGCCCGACCCGACGAAGCCGAGTGAGTGCGCGCGCTCCGGATCCGCGATGAGCTCGCGCCGCTCGACCCGACTGACCCGACTGACCCCACTCGTCCGACTGTTCGCAGGCGTCTGGGAGGAGCTGCTGCTGTCGTTCTCGATACGCGCCAACGTCCGCGTGATCTGCGAGGGCGAGGTCGGTCGCGACACCATAAGCACCATCCACGGGCTGCGCGCCATCTCGATGGCCTGGGTGATCCTCGGCCACACGTGCATCGTCGTGTTCAAGTACTCGGACAACATGGAGTACCGCAAGGTGGTGCAGAAGCGCTTCCTCTTCCAGACCATACAGAACGGGGCGTTCAGCGTGGACACGTTCTTCTTCATGGGCGGGCTGCTCGTTAGCTTCCTCTACTTCCGCACCAACGCCAAGGGCGACCTGAACAGACTGACCCAGGGCACGCGCGGCTTCGTGGCCGGCTGCCTCAAGTTCCTGGGCTTCCTGGGCTACCGGTTCAGCCGACTCACCGCGCCCTACATGTTCGTCCTCGGTGTCACCCAGATATCCATGAAGTGGTTCCACCACAACTCGGTCTTCGAGCCACCCTCCGCCGACCACGAGAACTGCCCCAACTACTGGTGGAGGAACCTGCTCTACATCAACACGCTCTATCCCGTGGACCAAATGGTAAGCGAGCGCTCGCGAGCGACCACGGCGCGTTCGCGCGGCCTCATCGCCGGAACTCGTCCGCTTGCAGTGCATGCTGTGGAGCTGGTACCTGGCGGACGACACGCAGTTCTACGTCGTGGGCGCGGTCATACTGATCCTCGCGACCAACCACTTCCGGATCGCGGCGAGCGCGCTGCTGGCGCTGATGGTGAGCTCGTGGATCACCACCGGCTACATCGCCCTCGTCAACAATCACATGCCCCACACCGACGACCCGCTGGCGCTCTTCGACAAAATCTACGACAAGCCCTGGACCAGACTCGGCCCTTATCTCATCGGCATGGCCGTCGGCTATTACCTCTTCAAGACTGACTGCAAAGTTCACATGTCCAAGGTGAGTGCGCGCCTGATCCTTCTTCCCTTCCGCACCCCTGCCTCCGCAAAGACCACGTCCGATCTCCGATTGCAGGCCACCGTTTTCATTGGCTGGCTGCTCTCGACCGCCTGTCTGCTGAGTTTGCTCTACGGCCTCTACGAGGCTGAGTTATCCGCCGCGGCTGGTGCTGCTTACTCGTCCTTGAGCCATAGCGCTTGGGCTCTCGGTTTGGCGTGGATCGTCGTGGCTTGCAGTACCGGATACGGAGGTTAGTCAAGCCAACGCTTTCCACTGAGACGCGCTAATTATAAAAATGTGCTCATCTAGACCTTTCAATATTGCAGGCTACGTCAATGATATTTTATCAGCCCCGATACTCTACCCATTCAGTAGAGTCACTTACTGCGCTTATTTGGTTCATCCGATTGTCATCAGACTGACAGCGATGAACATGGACTCGCCCCTTCACTTAGGGAAAGATAGCGTAGTAAGCGAAAATTAAGTTTCACGCGTCATCTTCATTTTCTTCGATTACATGTCTGTGTGTCATTTCAGATGATCACGTTCTTCGGACAAGTGGTGGCGTCGTACATTCTGTCTTTCGTCATATCGATATCGTTCGAAGCCCCAGTAGTCAGTATGCTGAAGATTTTGTCACCAAAGAAGAGAACACGCATCTAGTGAGAAGAGATTGTTTCTCTTTTTTTTCTTCAAATATCGTTCGTCACGACGAAATACACTTTTGAGTAATCACGACAGTACGACAGTACACAATGTTATGTATCTGATAATAACGTGCGAGTTGTACAAAAAAAATGAAAGAGGTTGTTGTTGACCAAAACGCTACGGTAAATCCTTAGTCGTAACTATGTTTTCTGTTTTTTATGTGTAGCGTTCGTATATAGGTATGTAAAATAAATTATTCGCCTTTGTATAAATGATTGTCTCGGTACTCACTCCGAGGAAGCCTTGGCTGTATACCTATTAATTAATTGTATTATGGAAAGTTTAAAGTTAAGCGTGTTTTATTTCTTTAATGTTAATTCAAACGTCAAGGGTGTCGATGATAACAATCAACTGTTTGTTTAAAATTTGGCATCGCTGTAAATTTTACATTTTTACAAAGCATAATAATTACATGATTGTAGATTTTTAATTTTTATTTTAGAATTTATATAAAAAACTTAATATAATTTTGTTTAATTAAAGAGCCTTTACATTATCTAGAGAAGACAGTCTTATTTTAAAAATAAACCATTTAAATCATTATGATGCTCCCTCAATAGCGATTTCCGTAATTGTCTCGACAAAGAAAGGTCCTTCACTAACGAACTTCTTGATCCTCTGCATTGTTGTAGCATCGAAAATGTTTGGCACAGAGTCCGATAGATTTTTCACGACTTCAAATTTAGCTTCCTTGCATTCCTTGAAAGACTCCACATTCCTGTCCAATAAAAATTCAACTAAGCCTGGATGATTGGCAATATATTCTTGACCCCATTCTTGAGCTCCAATAACAGCTAATACTTCCAAACTTGCTTGTCTAATATCAGCAAATGGTTGTCTGCACAGAGATGAAATGATTTCTAATGGTTTTTCGCAGATTTCATCAAACCATGATTTTGTCAGTGATAATATTCTATTATCTTGCTCTGCCTTTGGTACACTCAATATAACAGTCAAATTATTTAATCCACGCACTCTGAGTTCTGAAGGCATTTTTTGAATAACATCTCCAATTTTCTTTAGAGCATTAAGCATAGGATATCCTAGATCTTGAAGAGCATATTTACCTTTTACTGTTGTTGATATGTAACCTAATGTGTCTAATGCAATTGCCAAAAGGGTCTGATCATTGCTTTCAATGACTTCAAATAGGGCAGATATGACCGGGGGATATCTTGAAAATATGTCATTCGGACATAATTGAGCAACATTTCCAAAGAATTTCATTAGACCAGGGATGAGTAAACTTGAAAGCGGTGTCTCATGAGCTTGAGCAATTTTTTGTGACAACTGCTGCAACACACCATGTTGCTCCAAATAGTTCAGACCTTCCTGATGCAAAGCAAGTGAAGTCAAAGTTTCTAATGCATTCAGTTGCAACAAAATATCATCATTTTCAAGTTTATCAATAAGACTTTGTAAAAAGCCTGATTTTATTGAAGCCTCTAAACACTCTTTGCTATGATTTGCAATATCAACTATAACTTCATAAACTCTAAATGTGACAACATCATTGGTTTTTAATAATTTGGCAATTGTCCTTAGCAATTCACCTTCATATAATGTTTTCAACCCATCGGGATTTCTACCAATTTTTTTCAAAATGTCCATTGAATGTTTTGCTACGTCAAGGTTATTGTCTGCCACTGTTTGAATGACATGTAAAAGTAGATAAAGTTTTGTTAACAATAATGGTAATGAATTTGGATGTGATGCTACTCTGTCAATTTCTTGAAGAGCTAATATTTTAAGAGCAGCTTCCCGGTGTGTTAATAATTCACGTAATTCTCGAGTGTAGCGATGTAAGAATTGACCTGGCTCTGCAGCCTTGAATAGAACAGTTAGAGCATCGCACAGTTGCTCTCTAAAATCTCTGAAAATAGACACAATAAAATATTGTACAATATTGCATTTTTATAGCGATAAGATAGAAAATGTGCTAAATTAGAACATATATTTACTTGTCGATTGCGATGAGTTGACAAAGCAACCTCGCTAAGTCCAAATTTCTTGTGATTTCTACAGCTTCATCAGGATCTAAATTTGCGAATTTGATCTTTATTTCAGTTAACACTTCTTCTCTTTGCTGTACGTTATATAAATCGCTAAAGTGATTTAATTTCATTGCAATCCAATCTGCCATTCTTGACGATGACTCGATCACTTTGAATTCGCTTTGAGTATAAAGCAGGGAGTAAGAGCAGGTAAGAGAGAAGGAGGCACAACTCATATGGCCGCTGAGCCAGAAAGCGGTACGATTTTGTCGGCGAAGATCGCGACGGAATAGCCTACCCCTCGCTAGTTTCAGACCCCCCTCGTGGTTGACGCTCGTACTATATTAGCGAGCTGTTTGACCGACAATTTACCTACTAAACTCGTGTGCATCACCTTTATTTTCAGAGCATACACAGTTTGTTTAAACGTCACAATGTAATATTAAACAATCGCAGTTAATTTATAACAATTATACAAAGCCTAAGCACCTTTAACCTAAACCTATAAACTTAATCACAAGCTCCCACCGGGGATCCGCAACTTAAATATAACCTTCAACCTTTGTACAGTGATGAAGACACGTTAGCCGTAAGGCTAAGGTTTCTGTTCCGTGATCACAAGATCACGGGGTCGAATCCTGGTATAATTTTTTTTTTTAGTTTTTTGGCATTTATGAATCATTACCAGTAATATAACCAAGCAATTTAATACTTATTGTCGATGACCAAATTATATACTGTAATACTTTAATTCTCGTTTATGAAATGGGATTTGTTTTGTACACAACAATTTCATAGCATTTATTTAAACATTAAATTCTTGAGGTCGGTGCTGACACCACTCGGGCGACAACGCAAGAGTGCAACTGCAAGCTGTCTAAGTACTCCAAGCTGTGAATTCTGAAAGCTCTTGCAGTACCGGGCTAGTAAAATCACTAGATGATTGCGATTTCACTGCTCTGAGAATAGGTCCGTCTGGTGTCCCACTCTCAGACTAGTAATTTTACAAATATATTTTTTACAGTGTGGAAAAGAGGCTAGAGTTTCCAAGTCTATATTTGGGTGAATGCGTGTGTAATTTTGCAGAAAATAAGAAATTGTAATATGAATTGTAATTCTAAAAGCTGTAAAAATTAACGAGTACAAATATTTCATAATTTTTATATTTATATCGTAATCGAATTAGACAATACATATAAAATATATATAAAAAAGAATATATATTATACTGTTTTATTAACAAATGTAAAGCACATGATATGTCAAAGTTGTATGTACACTATGAGGTATATGTATAGTGTATACATATGTATGTATAGTTTCTGTATACTGCATTCTGTAGAAAACGACGACCATCTTTAAAAATCTATGCATTTCATGCCGGGATCAGCTATTGTGAAGCATTGTTAGGTGTTCAACAAGAATCATAAAAAAGGTAAGAATAATAATACGTCTGAACATTTATTCACTTTCTGAATGATTTTGCCGCAACGTATAAATTCATTATTTACTTTTGTTCATTAATTTTTCATGTTTGACGTCCATTAGATGCACTTATAGAAAATAAAACGTGCCATTGCGTTTCTATCAATGTGGTAGCCATATTCCATTCAGAATTCACTCGTTGAATATTTTGCATGCAAATATGTTGCGTATCTAATTGTAAATAAACGTAGTGAGATCTTTGTTTTCTAAATTCTTACCCTGTTTAGAGACATTACTTTATGAACAAAGCATCAGAAAATTTCAAAATTTAGTTATTTTGCATTTTTTCAGTTTCTTTTGATGCAGTAGCAATTTAATTCCATCTATATTAATGCATAATGTGCTCTTCTTTGACTGACTTGGAGGATCTGTTATTAAGTTTACTTTTAGCTGATAAAATGCCGTCAGACTTTAATAACAGTGTGTTGGAGACGCAGTTGCGTCGGTTTCTTTATATTGGTAAAGAAAAACCTGAATACCAACCTGGAAATTGGTTTGTGCACCAATATTATTTAGTGAAAAATATCCCATCCATTGACGAATTAGCTGGTGATCCAATCAAGCATTACAAGATAGTTAATAATATTGTGGCGGTAAAGATCTTTAATTGATTTTTCCTAGTGAAATGTGGCAATTAGAATTTACATCCTAATTAATTATTTTATTTTTTAGGCAAAAAACAAATGTCTTGTACAAAATAATGAAACATTAGTATTCGCTCTTGCAGTTTGTGCACAACAGGAAAAGAATCATACTCTTCGTAAGAGTGCATATGATGCTGTAAAGATAATTTGTGACACCCCAGAACGTTTTATTTTGTTCAACAAGTTTTGCTCTCAAATCAGTAAACAGAAAGATAATCCAAAAAATGGCTGGGGCCATGGCTGGAGAAGAGCAGTTAAGGAGTGGTATCTCTCTAAGTCACCTATGGAGCTTGCAAAAATTGTAACCCAATACAAGAGTAGGTATGGATGGAAGCATAAAGATATCATCAAATTAGCTCATGTTCCTACGAGAAAAGATGGTATAATCATTAACTTATGCTTTTATTTTTGACAAATATGAGAATATTAATGCTTGAAATGATATTTTAGGTTTAGATTTAGTATTGAAATATGTATTATATGGTTTAAAAAAAATCAAAGAAGGTTTTGAGTATAATGAACAGAGTACAGGAAATGAGGAATTAATCAAATATTTTGAGTCAATTGAATACTTTAAAAATTGTCAAGATGAAATTAGAGTAGCTGCATTAGTGGAATCTTTAAATCTCACCCTAGATCATATTCCTGGGCATATGTTGAAATCTGAAGAGGTAATAATAATTGTATTATTTTACTTAAATGTAATTTAGAGATAATACATTGATGTGCATATTTTTATTCAGGTATGGAATGCACTAGTTTCTTCAATGAATTTGACTGATTTGTTAAAAAACCTTCAAAGAATTCATAATTTGGGATTTCTTAAACCAAATGGGATAATAGTAAGCAAAGTAATAGACATCATGAGTGAAAAAAATGTCACCGATGAAAAATTACATCCAGCTGTATTTTTAGTTACTCTGAAAAACTACGAAAATTCTGGCAAGTGAGTATTAATTCGATTATTGAAATTTTAAAAAGTACACTTTGCAAATTGTACAAATTAATACATTTACGTATATTGCAGGCCACTGTCATTTGAAAAACGAAAGGTTAAAGAGCAAGCAAAGAGACCACTTCCACCTCCTCCAAAGGTCAACAAAAAAATCGTGGATACTTTGACCAAAATGCTGAATTATTCTTTCACCGTAAGATACTCAAAATTAAAGCTTCTCTAGTGGTGTTTAGTTTATATTTCTTATTTTTATCATTTTATATCAGACCCTGCAACCTACCAATGTTCGCTACATGATTACCATCAATATGAATAAAACAATGTTGGATAATGGATGTTGGCAATGTGGCAACGTGAACGCCGCTGAGGCTGGTTGTTTGATTGCCCTATCTCTTCTTCGAGCTGAAAAGAGTGTCACCGTAGCAATCTTCACGGACAACGGTATTCAATGCGTCGATGTGGATATGAACTCAACACTAGTTCAGATGATGAGGAAGTTGGAGCCGACGAATGTTGAAGCCATCGACTTAAGTAAACCCATGCTGTGGGCTGCTAAAGAAAACAAGAGCATCAACGTTTTCATCAACGTCGTTGATCAGATCTATAAGAAGTCAGATTCTTCAGAAGAGGGCATTAAAGCATACAGAGAAATAATGAATATACCAAAAGCAAAGTAAGTTTTCAGAATTGTATTTTATTTATTAATATGGCATATAATTCTATTAATGATATTGCATGTATTGGCAGATTGGTAAACTGTGCCATGTGTGCCTCATCGACATACGACAAACAAGAATACGATACAGATATTCTTACTGTATGCGGGTTCGATGAAAAGGTACCTAAAATTATTGAAGCTTTTGCGCGATCTTATTTTTAAGACATCATCCGACGACGAAAAAAGTAAGCAGCGCTTTTTTAATCAATTTGTTAACATTTCATATTTTTCTTTGCTTCATGACGTTTTTATAAAATGATTCTTTTCTATTTTTTCCTTGATTATTTGTGGTAATTCTAATAGCATATGTGCTATTGATCAACGGACAAGGTTAAGAAACAAATTCATACAAAAGTGTTCAACATTATATTTTATTTTCAACTTACGTTATTTAAAAAGAAATATTTAGTTATACTTAGCATTAAATATATAGGATTAGGTAAAATAATGCAAATTACTCAGAATTTACGTAAATACAATTTATTTTAATATTTCTAAATTTTACTCCGATTCGAATTTAAATTAAGCATAAAATAATGGTATCAAGTGATGAATCAGCGTTCAAAATTACGTAACTAATATATAAAATGAAGTAAAAAATAAATCGTTTTTTTCCACCTATTTCGACGATAAAACTCGCATTGTACTCTAATAAATAAAAAAATATTTAAAAGTGCGTCATGGGCATGCGCAAATTCTGACGTTGATTCTACTTGTAAAAAAATATATCGACGTAATCGAATCGTCTAACATCGCTATGATAACTCAATTATAATTACATGTTTATTAGCGAATAATATGAAATTAAGCTGTGTGCGGGTTGTTTAATCAATTTTTTTTTATGTCTGGTTCGATGTTATTTTTTTAATTTTTATACTTATTAGTTTATCAGAGTTAAGAATCAGAGTGCCCTATAGTGTATGTATATAAAAAAAGCAAGAAAAAAGTTACACAAAATTTTATTAAATTAAAATTAAAAAATGAATACCGAGCTTGTTTTTTAAAATAGTTCTCAATGAAACTACTTGTACTTCACAAGAGCAAATAAGAGTTTTTATATTGTTTGTTAAATTTAAGTGAAGTAATGAAAAAAACAAAGAACCCGTTTGCACGGCAAATCATTAGTATTAAGACTGGATATTAGATAACTAGAGCATATCCAAGGTAATCTATGGTGCATTTCTTAATAGAAACAAGGAATACAAAATAAAAGAACATACAGATAAGTGAAAAAATCCTATTTTGAGTTCAAACAGCTCGCTTATTTTGCCGATATATAAGCTGCCTACACAGCAAGCAAACACGCGAAAAAGATGATATTGAACGGAAAAATAAAAAATACTTTTCGTATGATATTTGCATAACTCAACTCGATAGAAGATACAAAAGATGGTACAGATTCAAAGCTATAACTTAAACTACGATTAAACGCATTGTGTGGACTAGCGCGCCTCTGCCGATTAGGAAAAAGTACGCTACAAAAAAGAATAAAAAACGATAGGAATTTCTGACTACTTGGTGGTTTAAAAAATACTATAGAAAGAAAAAATTTCCCACTGTGATATGCATTTAGCCCCAAAGAGTATAGACGTACATTAGTATAATTTACTATTATCGTCATATTTGCCATATCCAAAGTGAAGGAAAATGAGAAATAAACTAATTACGCTACTAATATAATACTGTGATACAAGAATACAATGTTTATATTGTTCAAGGTAGTTGAAAAATAAAATGGTAAATAAATAAAAAAAGGCAACGGATGGCTAAGATAAACGTTTATACATTAGTCAGAGGCGCGCTCGCACAGTTCTCCACACACTGATTTGTTGATTAATGTTGATGGCATGTTTCGATTTTAGCGCATAAATTTTGTTGAAACGTAAGCGATTAAAAAAAAGATAAACGTAAAAAGTATGAGAATTTGGTATCCAGCAGAGTATAGTAATTAAAAGGCGAGAGACGAAAGAAAAAAATTAACGAAGCTTGCAAGCCTCGAACCTCGAGTGACAATTCGCGTACTTTCGAATGTAGGGTTCTAAAACTTTTTTGATAAATTTGTACACTGACTTGATAAGCTTGTGACACTTGCGAAAGTAACACTATCAATCAAGTAACTTTATTAGACAATTATGAAAAGTAGTGTCATATAAGTAGTTCCATTCTCTTCCTGTGATTATTGCCGCCCTTTGTACTTGTAAAAAATAGTCACTGTGTATTTTGATATTGCATTACGTTTATTTATTATTATACGTATACACGTTGCCAACAAATTCGCAGGTGTCGCGAGAAATCATAAGCGTGAATAAAAGATAAAAAAACAATTGTTAGAACGCTGCTTCGCTCACTCTTATGCAAAAAAACAAAGACGTAAGATTCTCATATGGCTGTGTCCTGCAAACGAAGTCTGTCCTACGGTGTAAAATTCACCCGATTCGTACAACACTTTGCAGTTTGTTCTCTTCTTCGCCGATGACATTCGAGGTTCTTGACGCTCATTTACAGATTTACATACACCAATACACACACACACACACACACACACACACCATATGTACGCATAATTTCTCGTACGTGTAAAAGAAAAACACTTTCTTATATATAATATAACAATTAATATTTCTTAACAAAGAAATGAAAAATACACACATACGATAGGTCGTAAGCAAATATATGTATATGAAATTTCTCTTAGCGCGCAATCGAAAGAGCGACAAGGAAGAAATTTGAAATGATAAACGATATTTCTTGCTGATCCATTATTAAGTAAAAAAATTTATAATCTTTCCTGAGACAAAAAATAATACATACACATACAGTTCGACTGCTTGAATAGGCGTGATAATTCTGTCACATTGGATTACGAGGGTATAATAGTATTTTTTAGAAAAATTTTTCCTAAACAATGAAAAAGAAAAAATGGAAAACATAAGAATGTTTTGTGAAAAACAATGCGCTTAGAGAGATTATTTACAGATAAAAGACGATATTGCAAATCTCGTTGACCATAAGGTATTTAAATTGATAGTAATAATTAATTAATCATTACAATGTAACACTTTCCTTTGTTTTTATAAGTAAACGGTCACTTGGAAGAAAATGTTTAAAAAAAGAGTAGGGGATTAATATTGTAACGAGTACGATTATAATAACACTATATAATATGCATTGTATCTTATTAGGCAGGTACTTTTGTGCTACGTCTAAAATCGCTCTTTAACGTATATTATAATAAATATAGTTAACCAATTTATTTGTCTCGCCTGCTTAAAGCAGCAAGTTGCGTACGCTACATTCATACTTCTTAGAGATAGCTTTAACGATATAAAAAACAAAATACATGCACTTTACGTGTTATATCCATACCTAGTTGACGTAAGATGTTCATCGACGAGGAAGTTTCAGCTTTGAGTTCATAGCTCAAAAAGTCAAAGGCGAAGTTCGCGGGAGTGTTTATAAAGGGCATTCATGGGTAATCGAAACTGTTGTTTAGGGCAAGTGAAAAAATATCGTGACAATAATGTTGAGAATTTAGGATCTCACTTCGATTTCCGTTGCGGATAAATCTCTGGCGACATTTTTGACAAAAAAATGAAAACAATTGTTTCATCAGATTGAACGGCATTCAGCGAAATTGGGAATGTTCCGAGCTATAGAAAAATTACTCAAAGTTGTTAATATTTTTTATAATTAATGTTAATATATCAACAAAACGCGAACTCTCGATGCGAATTCGCCCCATGAAAAACACTCGTCGATAATATATTCAATATACAATTACACGTGTACCCTCTATAGCAGTAAGTTTTAACTAACTTTGAGAGGAGAACAGGAGAATTGGTAATATTTATTCCAAGTCACCGACGACGAGGCTCGTGGTTAAGGAGAAAAATTTCTAACCGACTGAAAAAAGGAAATACTCGATGAGTCGATGAGTCGTCGATGACTTACTTGGCACTTTCTGTCGCTGTAAGGCCATGTTTTTATTACATTATTCATTGTAATAATTATAATATTAATAATAATAATTATTATCATATAAAAGAAGAGGGAAGGTAGTGTTTAGTGAAAGTATATTACACCGATTAACGATGATTTCTCCAGTACTTTTCCTCTTTCGCAATATTAACTATATTGCAATACATTTGTAGCTTCGTAGCTTGAAGATACTTTTCAGGTCCAATCAGTCTGCGTGACACGATATAGTAGCGATTAAAAGACAAAACAATATGTTCAATGTGTTCAATACCTTTGCGTAACGAGGAATATATGAAAAAGAAACAAAATATGCGTATGCGAATGTCGGCGAAATTTTTTAAGTGCTACAAAAAGGCTGTCAAAGTATGAAACGATGATTACACTTTTACTTGATTATTCGTTATGTTCTTTAGTTGTATACATTTGCACTGTACACATTTGGAAGGATTTTGTCAATTTTCTTTCCAAAAGAAACCGCTTTTAATTTGATAATCGTCTTACTCGTTGTTGTAGTATCGACGGGTTCATTGATATTATTCATTCCAAATTTTTCACGTATTACACGTATATTTTTTTAATTTAAATCGATGTTGACGCGAGTAATGTTTAATGATATTTATTATCGCGTTTAGAGATAAATCTATATATATTTTTTATACCGTTCGCTGTTTCTACCGTTTTAGTGACACAAATTTTAGGCAAAAAAAAGAAAAAGTTCCTCGTGATTATAAATATTATTAAAACGTCGATTACTTGCAACGATTATCAATGTCATGCGAATCAGAATTGCAATAACAATATTGTTTTCTTTTCAATTATTTCCAATTGTGTATAAGTACAACGTAGAGGTGACAAGGCAAGAATTTATGTTGTACATAAATTGACATAACAGAAGTGACAGCAGCGATTCCCAACTAAGAAAAAAAAGCAAAAAAAAAAAAATAAGTCCCGAACATTAGTGTAAGCCAAAAAAAGCAGCAAATGATATCGTATTATAGCAACACACAATAAGTCACTGTATTTCACTTGGACTACGTAAAAAAGAAAAATTAAGCAAAGCACAACTTCATCCGGTAAACGTGTAATTCACTCTAACTAGCGTTCTGTACATGAATTTAACAATAATTATTATAATATTACGTAAGACTAAAACCCACAAGTACATTTTACGATGATGTATAGTGCTATGTTTCTTAGCATTTAAAAAAATTGAGCGAAGAAAGAAAACGTAACACGATGATGAAATAAACAAAAATAATAATACTAATCTGTAAAGGCATTTTTGAGGTGATTCACGAACGTCGCAGTCCCGCAACTTTTATAAATGACATGAAAGATGAAAAAAAAAAACGCTTGATTATATTGTTCGTCAACTGTTGTTATTCTTATTTTTTAAGTGAAACACCAAAAAATGATAAGTGAAAACGGACAACGCGAAAAAAGTACCTATTGTATAAAAGCAAAGAAACAGTCATATTTATAGATTGTAATATGTATACATACCTCAATATCTTGTTGTCAATGATCAATGCAGGACTGCGACGACAATGAGCCTCGTAAAAAAAAAACGAGTAAACCCTCCTTCGCAGCTATAGTATAGACTTTGTGCATTTTGTCGGATTTAAGTCAAGCGTCAGAAAAAGAATAATAAGAGAAAACTGACTAAAAAAATTATTAAAAAAACCATAAGCAAATACGCCTACCTTTCGGCCTTACTACTTTACATACATACACGTGTACACACGAAGCACACACCCGACGCGTGCGTTTTTTATTTGCGTTAGTTCGTATGATTATTACGAGAAAAAGAAAAACATTAATAAAATAAATAAAAAAACTTCTCACCTTCAATAGGTATTGACTGTGTAAAAAAGAACACGTAACAAAGCCTTTGAACTCACCGATTATTTGTGACTCGGTATAATTATTGTATAATAAGTATACAGAAGGAAAAAAGTAATAAACGAAGAAATAAAAACGCAATCATCCTTCTTCTCGTCGTGCGCGAAGTCGAAGCGCCGTTGATCCTCCGACTCCCCTTCACTGATTTTAGCTAAAGTAATGATAAAAGAAAAGGAAAAAAATAAACTACGATGATTGTTTGTTACACTTAACCAGAAACGTTATTTTTGTACTTGGGCGCGTTCTGAATGTTCTACTCTGTGTCTATTGTAAAACAATATCTCGAAGCAAGCAGGTACCACGAGGTCTATAAAAAAGGTGTACACGATATTTGCTGTTGATTTGTTTCGCATAACGAATGGCATTTCTGTTCTATATCAACGCCGTCTTTTATTTGTTAGTGTTTCGTTGTGTTGGACGATTTTACTAGGAGATAAAAAAATACAATTCATACGCGCTTGTAAAGAATAAAATAAACACGGGGTTATACAATCAAGTACTCACCTACGACAATGCGGATGTTAATTATAGAACTTCGAAATTTCTTGTTTTTATAAACTGTGCGGATATTACCCATGCTGTCGTCGTTCTACTTGATTAATCTTTGTTATTGTTATATATTCCGGATACCAAAAGGAAACAAGTCGAGAGTTTAATGATAAAAAAATGTACATTATATAGGAATTCTTTACTATGTTTTTTGTTATATCAATACAAAACAAAGCAGGATCCTCAAAATAAATTCATCAAAAAACCGATATGTTGCACTTATTTATTTAAATCCATTGTCTATAATGTTAGAAGGAAAAATATTTCATGAAATTATTCGAATCTTTAACGATATACCTCTGCAGAGTTGTAATCTTATTTTTATTCGTAAAACTTAACAGGTTTAGCAAATTTATTATAACATTATTAAATATTTCATCATTGGACTAACTTTCAATCAATTTTTTATTATTTTACAGGTAATAATTCATACATTTCTAAGCTTTAATTTGTTATGTTTCTCAATTATGCATCTTGCATTTTTTCATTATAGCGTATACGTGTCTCCAAATCCCTAGAGACAACATTTTTTTTACATTTTTGCCCCTAGCACCTTTATAGCTACGCCCCTTTTTCGTATTGGAATTTTACAGTATTTCACTAGAACCTCACAAGGTTATGTTTAGCCAACAGTTTGTTGCTTCACTCGTCCGCGTCATAAGCTGCTGCATGAAAGTCTTAGAGTTTTCGTATAATGATCATTGCTAGCTGACTTTTAATTATTAATTTTTATTTAAAAAGTACTTGTTGATACGACTGCAACAAACAATTAAAAAATATGGCGGGCGTTGAAGAGCAAGAAAAGTTGTTAGAAGATGCAATTGGAGTTGTCAAAGTACAAGCACTGCAGATGAAACATTGTTTAGATAAAGCAAAATTGATGGATGCTTTGAAACATGCTTCGACGATGTTGAGTGAATTACGTACGTCACTGCTCAGCCCTAAAAGCTATTATGAGTTATACATGGCAATCACCGATGAACTTAGGCATCTGGAACTTTACTTGTTGGATGAATTTCAGAAGGGCAGGAAGGTGACAGATTTGTATGAGCTGGTGCAATATGCAGGCAATATTGTTCCGCGATTGTATTTGTTAATCACAGTTGGTATAGTGTATATAAAAACTAATCCGTGTCTGAAGAGAGATGTGCTGAGAGACTTAGTCGAAATGTGTAGAGGTGTCCAGCATCCATTGAGGGGTTTGTTTTTGAGAAATTATTTACTGCAGTGCACCAGAAACATTTTACCTGACAATCCTGACGACAGTAATTCCGATGAAGGTACAGTTCGCGACAGTATAGATTTTATTCTGATGAACTTTGCAGAGATGAACAAACTTTGGGTTCGCATGCAACATCAAGGTCATAGCCGCGAAAAGGAGAGAAGAGAACGCGAAAGGGAAGAACTTAGAATTTTAGTTGGTACTAATTTAGTTCGTCTTAGTCAGTTGGAGTCTGTCACGTTAGATAAATATACAAAACTTGTGCTTCCTGGGATTCTGGAACAAGTGGTTAGTTGCAGAGATGCAATTGCGCAAGAGTACCTTATGGAATGTATTATCCAAGTGTTTCCTGATGAATTTCACTTACAAACATTGAATGCTTTTCTAAAATCTTGTGCAGAGCTCCAAAATGGTGTAAATATTAAAAATATAATTATTTCTCTGATTGATCGTCTAGCAGCTTTTAGTCAGAGATCAGATGGTGTGGGTGGTTCAGGAAGTCCCAATCAAATGTCTGGAATCCCACAAGATATTCAATTGTTTGATGTATTTAGTGATCAAGTATCAACCATTGTACAGACAAGACAGGATATGCCTTTGGAGGACATTATATCATTGCAAGTAGCATTAATTAATTTAGCTCACAAATGTTACCCTGATAGAGTGGATTACGTAGATAAAGTGCTTTTGAATACTCATCAGATATTTCAGAAAATTCAAACGGAAACTCTGGAATTCAATAGTGCTGTTTCAAGAGAATTATCAAGACTTCTCAAAATACCAATTGATAATTACAACAATATCTTAATGGTACTGAAACTGAAAAATTACCGTCCACTGTTAGGCTATTTTGATTATGAAGGAAGAAAGTTATTAGCTACATATATAGTATCTAATATTTTGGATTACGAAACTATGATTCCATCCCCAGACCAAGTAGATGCAATATTGCTGATGATTGCTCCACTCATTCAAGATCAGGCTGATCATACAGTTGAGGATGACCCTGAGGAGTTTGCAGAAGAACAGGGGCTGTTAGGTAGACTAATACATTATTTCAAATCAGATATTGCTGACGAACAATACATGATTCTCAGTACAGCGAGGAAACACTTTGTTACTGGAGGCAGTAAACGAGTTAGGTATACACTTCCTCCAATTATATTCCAAGCATACCAGTTGGCCTTCACTTATAAAAACCTAGAAGCTGAAGATGAGATGTGGCAGAAGAAGTGTCAGAAAATCTTTCAATTCTGTCATTCAACAATCACAGCACTCATCAAAGTTGAATTGGCTGAGTTACCTCTTAGATTGTTTTTGCAAGGAGCTTTAGCTATTGGTGAGATCAGATTTGACAATTTTGAAATGGTTGCTTACGAGTTCATTAGTCAAGCCTTTTCAATTTATGAAGACGAGATTAGTGATTCAAAAGCACAGTTTGCTGCCATCACATTGATTATTGCAACATTTGAACAAATGAACTGCTTCAGTGAAGAAAATGCAGAGCCTGTAAGAAATCAATGTGCCTTATATGCCAGTAAACTTTTGAGAAAACCAGATCAGTGTCGTGGTGTTGCCACCTGTTCTCACATATTTTGGTCTGGCAAATCTCTGAATACAGAAGGAAAAGAAATGCAAGATAAAACTAAAGTATTAGATTGTCTGAAGAAGGGTATTAGAATAGCTAATCAATGTATGGATATTTCTGTACAAGTTCAATTGTATATAGAACTATTGAATCATTATATATACTTCTATGAAAAGGGTAACACAGCTGTAACTGTACAAATTTTAAATCAAGTGATATCCAAAATTAAAGATGAACTTCCCAATTTGGAAATCAGTGAAGAAACAGAACAAATACAGAAGCATTTTGCAAATACCTTGGACCACTTGAAAAATAGAATAGAATCTCCAGAAGCAGGGCAATTATATGATGGGCTTATTTTACAATGAATCGAATAATGTTAATTTGAAAGAGTTGTTATTAAATTGTTTAACAAAAAATGTAAGAATTTCACAGGAAAATCAAACATTTTTTTAGCATGAAACTTACTTTGACGTCAATTTATCGATATTGTACAAAATTAAATTTATGTAATTGTTTTTAAATTAAAATATAAAGGTAATATCTTCGATGTAAAGGTAATATCTTCAAACTTAATTTTATATTTAAATATATTTTATTTCATCATATGATGTATACAATAGAACTTTTAATAAAATATAATATCATATCAATACTGTTGTTTTAATGAAATGTGGTAAAAAGCTACAAAAATTAATAAAATCTTTAATATTCAACTATTTTTATTGTGATTTTTCAAGTAAACAGAAGATATTTACTTACAATTAAACATTATATAAAATGCATGTTCTGAGATTTCATAAAGTTCTAAATAAATAGAATTTGTAAAAAATTTTGCTACTGAAATATTTATAATTATATCAGATTACACTGAACTCCAGAGATATAATTTTTATTCTTTATATGTACATACACTCGTTAAATTAGTTGAAATTTGAATATAAAAACAATTTTAGATAATACAACTAATTCATTGATTTGAAATTAAAAAAAGAATTCTAAGTACTGGAAAAATTTTTATTCTCGTAAGATATTGAATACATGATGCACTCATTCTAGCACGCATAAATCGTATGATACATAGTACAATACAATAACCTATTTTTTTCAAGGCAGTAATACCACACTTGAAAAATTATACATCCATTCACGCTCCGTTCACTTGAATTAGTTACTCATCACTCGCTCAAACATTCACCACTCAGATAACGAGTGTACCAACTGCTTTTGGAAATGATAATGTAAATGAAGATATAATGTATAAAACAAAATAAATATCAACGACACGATGGATCTTACTATAAAGAAACAGAGATGAGAGAATTTTTCACGGCATCGCTGCAAAACATCTTCATTCGATCCGGTGCTCATTTTACAATGACTTTTACAATTGTTAATGATTCCTATTTATTCAGACGTAATGCGAAGGGCAACGATAAGTTGCGCTGATGTTCCTCGTGGCAAATACAATTCAGAGTAATAATAGTTACGCACGTTGACCATCATCACAGCCGTTGAACGGTTACGATACGTCGCCAACGAAGCATGTTCGTCGCGTGTTTTATCATACATCGACGATTCCAAAGGAAGGAGAAATCTCCAGTATGGAAGCGTCGAAATTTGCAAACACGAGGAAGTGGCTCCGTAGTAGCATCTTCGCACGAGAATATTAGTCTCTAAAGTATTTGTCTAAAGGAAGCAGATTTGCTTGTTATTTTTTATATCAGTCTAAATTGTGAAGGGGCTTAGAATTCAGCCTTGGATTATAACTCGTCTTTGACATCATCGTCGGACTCTTCGCCTCCAGTTGGTGGAGCGCCACCACTGCTGGCGTACAACTTAGCGATGATGGGCTGAACGATGCTCTCGAGTTCCTTCTTCTGCTTCTTATATTCTTCGGGCTCGGTGTCTTGATTCTCTTCAAACCACTTTATCTTCTCATCGATGGCTTCCTCCATTTTAGCCTTGTCGGAGTCGCTGATCTTCGAACCAAGCTTGTCTTTGTCCTGCAACTGGTTCTTCAGAGAATAGGCGTACGCCTCGAGCTCATTGCGAGCTTCAACGCGTTCTTTGAGTTTCTTGTCCTCGTCGGCAAACTTCTCGGCGTCTTTAATCATCCTATCAATGTCGTCAGGCGTAAGCCTATTCTGATCGTTGGTGATGACAATTTTTTCTCGGTTACCAGTACCCTTATCTTCGGCGGACACTTGAAGGATACCATTAGCGTCGATCTCGAAAGTGACCTCAATCTGAGGAATACCACGTGGCGCTGGTGGAATGCCAGTAAGATCGAATTTTCCGAGCAAGTGGTTGTCCTTAGTCATGGGACGCTCACCCTCGTAGACCTGGATAGTAACGGTGTGCTGGTTGTCGGAGGCAGTAGAGAAGATTTGAGATTTCTTGGTTGGAATAACGGTGTTTCTAGGGATGAGTTTAGTCATGACTCCTCCGACAGTTTCAATACCCATGGTCAATGGATTGACGTCAAGGAGAACGATGGCGTCAGTGTCTTGTTCGCCAGAGAGTACACCAGCCTGAACGGCAGCACCGTAAGCAACGGCTTCGTCGGGGTTGATACCTCGGGATGGCTCTTTACCACCGAAGAAATCTTTTACGAGTTGCTGGATTTTGGGAATACGAGTGGAACCACCAACAAGTACGATCTCGTCGACGTCCTTCTTGCTCATGTCAGCGTCTTCCAATACCTTCTGCACGGGCTTTAAAGTACTTCTAAACAGATCCATGTTCAATTCCTCGAACTTGGCACGGGTCAGCGTCTCTGAGAAATCTTCACCTTCGAAGAAGGACTCGATTTCAATTCTCACCTGAAATTATCAACGTCGGTCATTGCAAGGATTTAACAAAAAAAAACACTTCCGTGCAATACCGAAAAAATATTTACCTGGTGGCTGGCACTGAGGGCTCTTTTAGCCTTCTCAACTTCACGACGGAGTTTTTGAGTAGCCCTATTATCTTTACGGATGTCCTTGCCCTTCTTCTTTTTATAAACTTTGATAAAGTGGTCCATGACACGTTGGTCAAAGTCCTCACCACCCAAGTGAGTGTCACCATTGGTGGATACCACTTCAAAGACACCATTGTCAATAGTAAGCAGACTGACATCAAAAGTACCACCTCCTAAGTCAAAGACCAAAACATTTTTCTCTCCTTCTTTCTTGTCTAAGCCATAAGCAATAGCTGCAGCGGTTGGCTCATTGATGATTCTCATAACTTGCAGACCAGAGATGGTACCAGCATCCTTTGTGGCCTGATAATTTATAGAATAACCAGTAAGTATTATATACTAAAAATAAATGTAATGTTAGATAATTGTTGGGCAATTTACTTGTCTCTGAGCATCATTGAAATAAGCAGGGACAGTGACAACAGCATGAGTGACTTTCTTGCCAAGATAGGCTTCTGCAGTCTCTTTCATTTTGCCCAAAACCATAGCAGAAATCTCTTCAGGAGCAAAGATCTTGTCACCCTGGGTAGTTTGAACTTTGATGTGTGGTTTGCTGTTCTTTTCAACAACCTTAAATGGGAAATACTTGACGTCATTTTGCACAGTTTGATCTGTCCATTCACGACCAATGAGGCGTTTGGCGTCAAAGACTGTATTTTCTGGATTGGTAGTCAGCTGGTTCTTGGCAGCATCACCAATTAGACGCTCACCATCAGCAGTAAAGGCTACATACGATGGAGTGATTCGGTTACCTTGGTCATTGGCAATGATTTCTACACGTCCATTTTTGTACACGCCCACACTGTCAATTAATTAAAAATGTTTTAAATTTGTGCTTTTTATAAACTTGAGTATGTGAGAAAATTTAAAAGACAAGAATGACTTACCATGAGTATGTAGTTCCTAAATCTATACCAATGACAGTACCAATGTCTTCTTTTTCTTTTTTCTCTTCTTTGGAAGCAGCAATAGCTGCAACCAATCCTATCAATAATAGGGCAGTTGCTCCCTTCATCTTTCTTTTGTTAAAAACTATCTGAAAAACAATGAACGTATCACGTTAGTACACATATTGTAAATAAAATTATCAAATTACACTTTTATAGATAGCTAAAAATCGCATGGAACAGAGCACTGAATAGCTATGGTATGATGGAAGTATCTAGAAAAGGTCTGCTTGGAATTTCTTTTATTCCGAGTATATATTAATTTCGAACTTAACATACACGAAGTATTTCGTAGACAATATAATTTCGTAGAAATATAATTTTTACATGACAGGCGATTTTTAGCAGTGAAATGTGATCTTGATAAATATAGGAAAAACCGAGTACAGCGCCGAAGTGTCATTCCTTATGAGAGGATCCACAAGATTTACCGTAATTCATGATTCTCGTATAGAAAAAATTGTAAGAACAATTGTTTAAAACCCATTTTGATTTTTATTATACGATGATAATGAGTTTTACAAAATCACAAAGAGCAAAAATCAATATGTATGAAAACATTAATTCGTAAAAAATAATAATTTTGAGGTTGAAATTTTGGAGGCAGCGTCTGTTAACCGTAAAATGGCTTCAAAAGTTATGGGATTAAAATACAAGTTAAAATTAATACTTCAAATAGTCAACAGGATCTGCCACGACGAATCCTCGATGTGTTAGGATGTGCGACAGTTTGCCATGAAATGTTTACACGAAAGAAAAGAGGGGTTTGTCAAAGTAAAATCAAATGACCTCAGCAGTACTCACCGACAATGAGTTCAGTAATACTGCAATGAATAATGTCAGTATGTCACACACAAAATGAAAACTGACGTTGATTCGTACTCAAGACTTAATCTTATACGTTACGTTTGGTTGCTGATGTGAGACTGATCGCGGAGCAAAAGCGAGCGCCGGAATATTAACGGGAAATCCAAGTCGTGGCCGGTCGCGATTGGTGCTCGAGGATACGTGGTAGTCGAATGCTCAGCGGCGAACTGCCAGTGTTTCCTACAGTTGGCTACCGACTATTGGCCCACGTCACGATGCCACTCTACTCCACGTTTGTTCTCGAAGCTTCGGGTATGAACGTGATTGGAGGAGATGTGAAACAGACACGTATCTCGCGAAATCTTTTGCGGGCGGTTTAGGTGCCACGGATCTACAGCGCGTAAGTTATCGCATCTGTTTTCCTTTCGGAGCTTTACGCCTTCGAAACGTTTTGTCGAAAGATAATGATGCAATTTTTCGGTTCCGGTTGGATGTAGAACTGTTCTGGAAAGGTTGATGATTAACAACTTTGTTATTTTTAACCTTATTTTTTTATTAATTAAATTTTTTATTTATGGAAAATATTTAAATTTTATTTTTATTTAATTTTTCACTAAACATTTTTAAATAATTAAAAACTATTGTTTTACGATGTATAAAGAGCAAAATATTTTAAATCGAGTTATTTTTTATAATTCACTTTCTCTTATCAGTGAGCAACTTCATAAGTAAATTTGTTTCTGCGATTAAAAATAATACTATCTAGAATGAAATTGATCTTGACCTGACTTTATCAAGAAAAAAAGTATTTCTTAAAAATCACTAGACAAACTACGTGTCTGTTTAGACGCATGCGCCCGTAGCGTAATGCTTTGAAAAATAACGGGATCGTTCCGGATAAAACATCATGTAATAAATGCCGTTAATTCCGTTTCATTGACACGGTCTAAAGCGTGGGCATTTCTTCACCTTTATTCATCACAGATTACTTCATATGGTATCAGGCAGAAAAACTGTCAATGAAATTTTCATATTTTATATTATAAGAACCCTGATTACATTTACAATTCACCACATTTACCATTTTAAGTATACGCTTCTATACGTAAAAAGTTATGATGTTTCAAAAATAATAATTATGTATACAGACAATTGATTAAAATTAACATGTGTTAAGTAACACAGTCAAAGTTTGTCGCAAAAAATGAACATCGAGAAAATATTATCGGCTCTGAAATAAAATTATGCAACACCATAACTTATAGATAGCCTCTTTTTTTATAATAAGTTTAAAACTATTCAAAACAAATAACAAAACTATTCCGAAAATTTTTTCTGAATAATATAACTAATGAAATATTTACTTAACAAAATTTTTTCGGAATAGTTTTATTATATATTTAATTTTTTAATTTTAGTATTTGCTCTTTGGTCGCAGCAAGTCCAAAATTAAAGGTGTAAAATAAGTTATTATACAATCAGCTCCAGCTCTTCTCATGCAGAGAAGTACCTCTTTCAGCACGGTTTCCAAATTAATGGCACCGTTTTGTGCTCCATGATAAAGCATAGCATATTCTCCAGATACTTGATAAATGAACAATGGATATTCTGGGTGCGCGTTTTTTGTTTGTTTGACGATATCTAAGTAAGCTAGTCCAGGCTTAACCATCAGCATATCAGTGCCTTGTTCCACGTCTCTTGCCTGAAAAATGTTTGGAATGGATAAAACTTTTCACATTTACAATACAAATGAAATTCATTTTTAATATTTAGAAATAAAATAGCCTAGACGTGATTTTTAATCTATCAAAAAGTACACATCACTCTCAACGTTTTAAAATGACGTTATTAAAGTGTATAAAAGCTTTAACGTTATCAACATAGGAGCAACCATTTAAAATAATTTGAAAATATATTACGAAATTGTTACGTTGCGCACGATGCTACAATCTTTTCATTAGAGCTCAAGTTTCCATGACGAAAATTGATAACAAATTTAATTTGATGTAATTAAGTTCTTAAAATAAAATTATAAAATTTTATACCATTTACAGTATTTAAAGATCAAAGAAGCAAAATATAGTTAGCAAAGTAGAAATCTTTTTTAACATTGGAATTTTAGTTACAATAATATTTTAATATTCTTACAGAATAAGCAAAAGTAAAAAAAATAATGGATAAATATTACATACTGCTGCTCTAGCTGCTAATCCACTACTACCGGAAGGTAATTGATAACATTGCCTATCTCCAAATTTTGGAGCTGAACCAGATGCATCTCTGAATGGTCCATAAAAGCCAGATGCAAATTTTACAGCATATGATAGGACAGACACTTTATTTGATAAGTCAGCTTCAGCTAAACCAAATTTAATAGCTTTTATCCTTCCATCCATCATGTCAGATGGTGCTACAATATGAGCTCCTGGAAAAATACAAAAATGATGTTTATTTACGTGAGTTACTTTTATTCCATTGTATAATAGTAGATAATATATCACATTTGTACCAGCTTTTGCATATGCAACAGCAATATCTGCAATGCGTTTGATACTAGCCTGATTGTCAATAGTGCCATCACTATTTAGTATTCCACAATGTCCATGATTAGTGTAAGGACACAAACAGACATCACAGGCAATAACTAAATTAGGAAAGGAATTCCTAAGTAAAGGTAAAGCTTGAATTACTGGATTGTTCATACTATCAGCTTCACTCCCTCTTTCGTCCTAAAAATTTGTTATTTAATATAATGTACAATAGGTAAACTAATAAAACTTTTGATTTGAAAAATAGTTTACTTGTTAGTCAAAATAAATTACATTAAATCAAATTGAATCATTTTATAACATTAAATAATAGTGTTGTTTTGTGAGATGATTGAGTAAAGTTACTATATTTAAATTTTTATAATAAGTTACAATATATAATCAAACAGAAATAATACATGTACCTTTTTCAAGTTATTTGCTACCCCAAATAATAAAATGGATTTCAATCCTTTTGCAACCAGAGGTTCTAATAATCCTTTAAGTTTATTTATTCCATATCTGTTGATTCCAGGCATACTCTGGATTTTAGTAACTGCATTTGGTTCATCTCTAATTATCAAAACATACTTTATGTGAAAGGTGCTTTTACACAAGGAATTATGATAATGACACTTATGTAACATTTTCGAAATGTCATTAATCATTTATTCAAAATGAGCATTCGAATACTTTAATTTTAAAGTACCGCTGATTCAGTACTTCAAAATCTAACAAGTTTTCCATTCATGATTCAACTATCGCGATATTATCATGCGGTCGATAGAGGTTATGTTTATGTACTCACAAAACGAAAATAGGAAACATCAAGTTTTCCGGAGAAATGTCAACGTTGGGTGTCTGCCAGTGCCTTAAAACAGGGTGAAAATAACCGCTATGTAAAATTTGTTTAGATTCTATTCGATCCATCTTGATTATTTCTTTGATGTCTTCGTGATTATTATTCTCTCACGTTTTTCATATGCTATCGGAATCGGATGATATTCTGTTTTATTGGCACCATTGGGGCTTAGGCCCCGGTCCTATAGCTACGTATGAATACGGACGGATACGGACGCGAATCGCAACTCTAGTAACATCACTAAAAATATCTAGTTCGATTATTTAGTACCAACAATACCGGTAGTGAGCAAAAGTAACTGTTGTTTAAAACTGTAGCGCCGAACGTACCACATTTAATGAACGTTTATCTAACCTTTACATTATTGCAGTCTATAAAATGGCAAATGATAGAGAATTGATAGACTTTTAACTACAATTAGTGGAATTAGGCCTTAATTTTTTGAAAGAAAGTTTTTGTAAACAGTGAGAGTTGATTATGCGTGAGAACAGTGAGTCTTATTGAAGATGTTGGATATGAGTCTATTAAAAGTTATAGGATTGAGGGTTATTTTGAATCCAGAGGCATCTGTGAGTTTCATCGGCTCGATAAAAACTGTAAGGGTCCATATTAGCCTTCGAGTAGCTATTTGTTTTTTCGCTTTTGCTCTCTAAAAGTTCCGAATCCTTCGGAGAGCCGGATGTGTCACTAGCCTGAAAGAAGTTATATAGGGAGACCTGACAGAATTAACTGCGTTGCCGTCGGCAAATGCGTCGCTCTCTTTTTTTCTTTAACACAAATCTCCATAACAAGATTTTTATTAGTTGTGGTCGCTAATATAGATTTCTTGTTCTTTGGATTTCGAAGTTATGAGAAATGCGCAGTGGGTACTTTTTGAAATTATTTGTTTGATTTTTGTCGCTAGTGACATTATGATTCCTTTTTTTGATTTCGACATTTGTGAAATGGTACTCGCAGGTACTCTCAAAATGCTTGTAAGCGTATGTTTATCAGAAGCTAGGCGGCCAAGGGCCGTCTGAAAAAGGTTATGAATGTTTGATAGGGTTTGCTTGCTGTGTGTAATGATTAATGAAAAAAAAAAAAAAAAAAGAAGAGTGATGTGAGAAGGTGAAGAATGAAAAAAAGTGAGAAATGAAAAAGAAAAAATGTAAAAAGTCATCTGGTCAAATGCCTTGGCAGTCGCAGTGTCGCAGCGACACTCCACTGTCGGTTGATATGTCGTCTGATGTCTTTTATCGCGGGTCAACGGCCAAAAAAATGCATGCACAGCTTTGATTCTTCTGCACACGTTTGGCTTTGATGGGTGTAAACTTTTGTTTCGTTTTCTCAATTACTCAATTGAACTCGATATAGAAAGTCGAGAGATAAGCAGTGCTGTGTATTTGAGCAAAGCAGTCGAATTATCGCAGAAACCAAAATTATGCAACTCGAACAAAACGGGCAAATTGCATTTTGAGACTCTTAATGCGTGTCGCGTGATTAGAGATTAATTAGTTGTATGAGAATTTCGAACGATCGTTTTTATTATTTATCAATAGAAAGTACTTGCGTTGTGATACGATACATGATAACAAAATAATGCCGTTGTAGACGAAGTTTGCTATACTCGTAAGGGGCATGGAATTGAATGAAAAAATGGGTCTTTAACGAAATGAAGATTGTCGATGTTGTATACTAGTAAAAATAAGATTTATTAGTCAGTAAAAAATGGCTTATTTAATTAAAAAATACTTATAGGAAAAGTATGATCTCGTCATGAAAAAACTTGGAAGGCCGCTTATTTACGGAAATACTTATGAGTATAAGTAAACGGACGCGCATGAATAACGCTTGACTTGCGCGGTATCTCGTGGCCACTTTTGGCCACGCGCACGTCGTGCAATTCGATCGGCTTCTAGTGTTTGGCGGAGGCGTGTTTGTGCGGCAGGGCGTAGCGTATCTTCTCGTAGAACCAAGGGTCGCCCCACTTGATGTAGGTGTTCATTTGCAAATAATGGCGCAGCTCCTGGTCTTGTATCCGCGCGGGGTCGACGTCGCCGTAAAGCACGACGATCAGTCGCGCGCACTTGTCCCTGAGCGCCCTTTTGTGAGCGGCCTGGAACTCCAGTTTGCCCCACTCGCTGTCGACGAAGTGCCGCGAGAGCACGATTATCGTCCGCCTCGATCCCTCGACGCTGCGCTGGATGTTGCTGGGGATCCAGTCGCCGGCAAGCCAGTCTCGGCCGTGGATGCACAGCTTGTAAGGCCTGGGTCCGCTCTCGAGCTTGCCGACCAGCTCCCCGACCACGAACTGCTCGTCCTCGTGCGAATAGCTGACGAAGGCGTCCCAGATCTTGTCCTTGTCGAGCTCCTCCTCGGTCACGAGCCACAAGCACAGATTCTTGGAGTAGAGGTAGACCTTGACCTGCTGCTGGTAGTAGAAGAGCAGAGCCAGGCCGACGGCCAGCAGCAGGGCGAGGAGGGCGGTGGCCAAGCTCGTGCTCACGATCAGTTGGACGGGCCGGGGGCAGAGATCGGCGGGCTGCAGGTCCGACAGGGTGCGGTTGGTCGCCGAGCAGCTGACGTTGTGGCGCTCGGGCAGCAGCCGGTAGTTGTTCTGCGCGAAGTTCAGAAGGGCCAGAGCCTCGCAGTCGCAGCCCCACGGGTTGTCGTGCAGCGTCAGCAGGCTGATGTTCGAGCCGCGCGCGATTCTGTCGAGTAGCTGGTCGTCGATGTGGCTCAGCCTGTTGCCGTCCAGCCGGAGCACCTGCAAGCCAATGCTCGTCGTGAGCGAGTACCGGAGTGACGGACCACCACCTACCTTCAGATTCGGCGAAATCAGGTCTTCGTCGAGGCGACCGATGAGATTCCCAGCGAGGTTCAGCGAGCGAACCTTGTCGTAGCCGTTGCCCAGCAGGCTCGGCGCGAGCGTCAGGGCATTGGCGCTGAGATCGATCTCCACGTAATCCGCGTTGCCGAGGACGATGAGGGCGGGAGCCTCCGTGAGGTTTCTCGCGGCGCAGTCCAGGATCAGGGTGCGGTCGACCGGCCTGAGCCAGCAGTCGCACGCGCCGTTGGCCGAGCAAGGGTCGCCGGAAGCCGCGGTCGATTGCCCGTCCCGGTCGAGAATGCACTTGAGCTCGGGCGTCTTGAGCGACAGCAGCCTGGTGCCTCTCATGTGCTCCGGACCGTCGCAGGCGAGGTGCTGCACTTGGAGCGTGACAAAGTCCAGCGCCGCGGGCTTCAGCTCGCCGTTGGTGTACCGCAGCAGCGAGTACAGCTGACAGTCGCAGTAGATCGGGTTGGAGTTGAGGTTGACGGTCACCTGGCGCGAGTCGTGTTGCTCGGCGGCGATGTGCTCCAGGCGCGTCAGGTCGATCGTCGATATGGCGTTGTGCGTCAGGTCCACCTGGAGCTTGCTCGAGACGAACTGCAGATCCTCCGTCTGTCGGCACAAGGCACTCGCGGTGAAAATCGAACAACGTTCCTCGCTGCCGCGAGCCCGGGGGGCCTCCCTCCTTACCTGCAGGTACTCCAGCGAGTTATAAGACAAGTCGAGTTTTCGCAGTTTCACGTGAGATACAGTCCAGTCGCCGTATATCTCGCTGATGTTGTTGTGCGACAGGCAGAGCTCCTCCAGAGATTGGCAGCCGTGAAAAGGCGACAGCTGGCCGAACATGTCGAACGTGTCGGTGCGCAAAGTGAGCCGATTGCGAGAGAATTTGGCGACTCGCAACGCGGCGAGAGAAACGAAGGCGTCGACCGCGATGTGCTGCAGGTCGTTCTGTTCTATGTTGAGCTCTCGTAAGGCATCCAAGCCATGGAACAAGCGCCTGTGAACACGTTCAACCTTGAGTGCTGTCGTAACACGAGAGACAGTTAAAAAAATACCTTTAATCAACCAAACGAGCATCGGCAAAGAGAATCGCAGTTTTCAAGTCAAGCAATTTTCGATCGGAAAGTCAAATAAATATTTCACTGATAAAAATACAGCTAGCATTGGTCTAACACGGGTAAACGACACCACGGTGACTTTTCAATAAAGCGATCTCACACGGAAAGCGCGTTTCGGCTGATTAGCAAAGAAAAGAAAAGGGGCGATAAACGCGAGATCGGACAGAGAAAACTGACTCGTTGATGGATCTCAGATGGTTCCTGGAGAGATCGAGGAAGTGCAGCCTGTTGAGCTGCGAGAAGGCGCGGTCGGGAATGAACTGCAGGTCATTGAAGCTGAAGCTGAGCCTGTGCAGCTGACGCGCGTCCTTGAGCAGATTGGCCGGCAGAGTGGCGAGGTAATTGCGATTCATGTTCAGCTCGACAATGGCGTCTGATCCCCAGATCAGATTCTCCGGCACGCTCAGCAAGCCCATGCGCTCGAGCGACACTGTCCGCAGCTGGCGCTGATCGGCGAGCAGCCGGTCGGGCAGCCGGCTGATGTTCACGCGGTTGTACATGAGCTTGACCACCGTCAGGTTGCGATTGCGGGAGAACAGCTCGGCGGGCAGCTCGCTGAAGTTGTTCATGCCGAAGTTGATGACCTTGAGGTTGGGCAGCTCGTGGAAGACGTCGGCGGGCAGAGCGCGCAGCCGGTTCATCTTAACGTCGAGGGAGAGGAGCGAGGAGAGCCCGCGGAACGAGTCCCGCTGCAGGGCGCTGATGTTGCTGCTCCACGCGTTCAGCAGCTCGAGGCTGTCGAGGCCGGCGAACGCGCCCGGCCGCAGCTCGTGCAGGTCGTTCTGGCTGAGCTCCAGCGAGACGAGGGCGCGCGCCCGCTCGAAGAAGCCCGTCGCCGGCAGCTTGAGCCGCGTGCCGCGCAGCTCCAGCTGTATCAGGTTCGGCAGACCTGCGCCAACAGACAGCAAACGGGGAGAGTCTCGTGGCGGCCCGCGTGGACCGCGCGCCCGCGGCCGTGGCCGTGGCCGTGGCAACTCACCGTGCAGCAGGTCCACCGGCACCTCTCCGAGCTCGTTACCGGTCAGCACGAGTCTGCGCGCTTGCGGGAAAACCTCGAGGTCGGCCCTGCTCACGTTGCCGCGCAGCTTTTCGATCTTCAGGGACTCGACGCCGGTCACGCCGAGCCGCGCGACGAGCTCCTGGCTGTGCCTGGCGCCCGGCAGCCGGCAGCCGGCGTAGCTGAAACTACTCGCGTTGCCCACGCGCAGGCTCACGCCCGCGAGGAAGTCCGACCAGTGCGGCGAGTTGACGCACTGCACGCGCAGCGAGCTGCCGCTCTGTACGGTCAGGTCGATGGCCGAACCGTCGCGGTCGCTCGTCACGCAGTGCACCAGGTGCTTGTCCTCGCCGTCGTCCGAGTCCATGCAGTGGCACGGCAGGTTCGCCGGGCAAGCGAACGCCGAGGCAGACACGGCGTAAATGCCCGACAGCAGTATCGACAATCCTAACAGATTCATCGTCCAGGCTGGCTCGTACTGTTTCTCCCGATCCTTCGGTGCAACAGACCAATTGAATAAACGCACGAGTTGTGCATCCACTTGGCGACTACGCTCGTATCTAGTCTCATGGACGTTGTATCACTTCGGTTTGTCGAGCGAGTCCCAACGTCACGTGCCAAAGTAGAATTCCAATGGAATACATTGAAAAACTCGCGTATATTTAATTACATTTTGGTTTACTTGCTGGCTTATCGATCGTTAAAAAGTAATTTTCTCGAGGCACGGAAGCAACTGCGACTTACCTTTCGTCGATTCTCCAAATCACGACGACACCATCAACAACAACAACGACGACGAAGCGAAATCTCGTCGACGTGTCAACAAATAAAATTGAGCGTAGCCGACAGTCCTAGCAGGGAGGATCAGTGCCCAACGGCCGAGCGCGCTCAACTGAAGAGGAGCGTCAGCGGCACACCTATTTCTACCCTCGGTCAAACTACCTCCGTACCCCTCCACCGAGTTAGCATTCGTTGCTGCTCGAGTCCCATCGGCAAGTGCGCCGGGATACGCGTCATTTTTACCAGCGCTGGCGAATTGACAGCCGAAAATCCCTCGTCGACGATTGGCTCTCGCGTGCCGCGGATTTGCTGGCTCCGTCGTTGTTGTCAATACGATCGGCTAGGCGGCTCTCGACTAGCACGCCGTTCGAGCCTGACATCATTGGGACTCTGCTCTGCATCCCCCGGTGCAAATGCGAGCTGCAATCGAGACAAGCTCGCTGATCAGCGCACGCGTCGAGACGCGTTCGACATTTCGGCGTCAGTCTCGAAAATCCTCTCAATAGCGCCGTGCACGTTCAATCGGAGCTCCTCTCCCGGCTAAATAATCCGCGCTAATATACGTACACGCACGCGTATCCTCTTTACGACAATACGTACGTCGTGCTCGTACACTTTCGCTGATCGAGTTCCGTCCCATTGGCTCACCAATGAATGTCCACTCATTAGGGATGCGCACTACAATAAAAGACAGTTTGCTGCCGCCGATGTGTTTTCGCAATTGGTCGAACCGCGAACGACAATCGTTATCTCCCGGCGAACGATAAGAAACGAAGTGCCCCGATGTCATCGACGAATACGCTGACCGATCGTTCTTAGCTGTCACAGTATGCGTCCTATTCATAAAGAATATTTACAGAATACATCCGTCATGGATGATATTGACGCTAGGATGGCCGTGTGGTGTGCGAATTATCGCTAGAGATATCGTAAAGTTATTTCGGCATTAGAATCACTTGGTTATTACCGTGCGTTGCAACTCGTTGTACCTAATAACTGTCTCGTCGATGGAACTAACGCGAAATTAATTTTCACATTATATTCGTGAATTGTCCGGGAACGATTCGCCGCATGGTTTCCAATATAACTTTGCCTTAGTCGTTACTAAAATTTGAAAATAATATGATGTAAGCTGTGGCGAATGAAGAGAAAAATATTTGCGTGCAGAAAACGATGAAGGGAAATGAAAGATTATAAATGTAGCTCGTGTGTATCAGTTAGTTAAGAAATGTACAAATCACTCTAATTTTCTAACATTCTAGTATAGTCAAATGTACTATTAGCGTATAGCGGTAAAAGAATTGTTACCGAAGATGAGAAATATAGTATAATTTACTCTACTTTAGTAACTACAAAAAGAGTTGAGTTCACTATATTCTTTCATTGTGGTATAGCGTATTATGGATTACTGTCGAGTGCGAACGGTCCGCCATTAATGCAGATACCGTACTTGTTTGCGCCGCTCGGTTCTAAAATCTGTATGGTATAGGAGTTTCTCCGAGCACGCGCAGCGCCATAAGCCTTATTATGTCCCACCAGACCGACGTAAGGATATCTGCGACGACAGGGACAAATCGTCCCTTAACAGCTTGTTTTGGGTTGTTTCTATCTAGCCGCTTCATCTCAGGCACGTCTTCGATGGCAGGGTGACAGTACGTCATTTAAATAACGACCAGTGTACTAATGCGTTTCTTCGGACCGTCCCGTGACCCATTCTCGGAAACTCGGTACAATAATTGATTGTATGAAGGAAAATCTCCCTATAATTTTTCTTTGTCAAAATATTAATTATTAAAAGGAATTAGATATACGAAAATAGATAAGTAGGTTACCTATTATCAACTTTCTGATAATCATTGGTTTTACATTACAAATTATAAATTCATTATTCAATATAACAGCAAAATTAAGTAATGAAAGAGTTATACTACACGTAATGTAATGTGAACTACACATAAGTAATTTGAAATAAAATTAGAGATTACATCACAGAATACAGGTCTATGGCACACAACTTATAATAGGAACCATTCCATCCTCACAAATGTAATGTTAATGGCAAATCTGTGAGGTTGCACGTGACTGTAATAGCAAGGGCTCATGACATTCTGAATCACGGTACGTGGACTCTCCTTGTCTCGCTAATCTTGACGTAAGCATGTCAGTCCATTAAACCGACGACTGTTTGTTTCAAGCGCACCTTTACTGAAACGCGATGTCACGTTGTCTACTGGATTTTCAACTGCCAGTACCCATTCCCATTCCGATGTTTAGCGAACTGTGATCAGTATAGAAAGGCGACTGGAACGTGTGCGAAACGATGTGCATGATTGCTGCCCAAAGTCAATGTCACGCAAATAAATCAAAATAAATATTTTATTGTATTTAACATGATGCGATCTGGTATTATTATTCATGTGAGAACAAACTTTCACACGTGTCCATTTCGCTCTAGAATTATCATTGATCGTATAGCTCTTATGTGATACACGAAAGTTACGATTCCGATTTATAACCGCCAATATCCAAGTAGCATTTGATCAACGATCGACAACAAGAATTCCTACTTGCGTTGGAGATGCTAAGCCTAGATGGTTCAACCATAATTAAGAAGAAGCTAGCGATAGACGAGGGTTTTCTATTGATCTTATGCCGACGTACCAATGTGGAAAAAGTTATCGACACTAAGCAAAATATTCTTCTATTGTTTCGTGTTCTCCGAATGGAGCTTTTCCATCGCAGTAGTGTAAATAATGTATTTTATTGCTTTACGTGCCTAAAAGAAAAACTCTTTAAAGTATCTGTTGAGAGCCAAGAGAAAAAGGATGTCACAATTTTTATTTCTATATTAATTTAAACAAACACATTTAAGAATATTTTGTTGTTATTAATATTCACATCTGAAATATTGAATAGTGCGCAAGCGAGGAAGAGAAAGACTAGCTGAGGATCTCGCTATTTAGTCGCTGAGTTCTGATAGCTACAGTGATAGAGTAGAGAGAGGAGGGCGGGGGGGTGGAAGCCGTGTGCGACAGAGAGGACGAGGAACAATGAGTATATTCCGTCTTGTCTAACAGCACGATAACTCACTTGGAATTGCAGCCCAGTGCATTGACGGATGAACGCGAGAAGTTATTCGCGTGAATGATCCACGTAGCGAAGGACGAGGGCGCATCTGGAAGCGTGGGTGCTCGTGCCCGGAAGGAGCTTGTCACGTGTGTCTACGGGGCAAGCCAGTCAGACCCCGCGCAGTTGGTCGACGCGTTGTATACCCCCGTGACTACAACAGTAATGTCGAGTTAAAAATAAGTGCGCTTGCAGACTGCATTACGGAATAGTACATTACGATACAAGTACATTTTTGTCTCGCACTTGTATTGTAATGTACTATTCTGCATCGTGTGCACCGGCAGAAACATTTAGATAAAGTGCGGCGTTTGTTTTGATTCTCTCTCTCTCAGCCGTTCCAATGTATAGATACACTAACCATGTAAAAGTTAAAGCAAAAGTTTGAATGTATAGATATACTAACAGTTTAAGTAAAGCGATAATAAATAAATAAATGATATATGAAAAACGAATAAGAAGGAACCGCGATTGGTGAGTTACGACGATGAAAAAAAAATTTTCAGATATCGAAGGTTTTATTGTTTAATACATGAAATAGAGTACAATTGACAAACAAATTTTTATTTTATTGCAAAAATATATAAGCTTAAAAAATATGAAATTACGAAATCTGAACGCGAGGGTACAACAACAGCGTTGACGATAGTAGGATACTACAGACCGGTATAGCAATTTTCGATCTTCAATGCCACCTAATATGGAAGATATATGGTATCCGCAAAACACATGGAAAATCTAGTTTATCTCGACGGTCAACCAAGCGGTCTTGAGATTTACTGCAGTATCCTTGATGTACATTATTATTCATTATTATTCATTATTATTTATTATTGTTCATTGTTGTAGCACCACACACCAAAGTAATTAAAAATTATTGCTTTCAGAAATTCTTTAAGCACAAATATATGATTCAATAAGTACGATAAATTATTCTTTGATATTTTGAACATCTGCAAGAGGATTTGTCACTACTAGAGTTAGATCGTACTTTCTAACGACGTTGTTCTTTCTGTAAAAATGTAAATTTTAATTTGGATATATGATACTAATATGAGATACATTTAACATTACTTATGGATATAACAACATGATATTTTTAAATTATAAATTTAAAACTTCGAATAGTTCGCGTTTGTAAGTAATATCAACAAAGATAGACGCCCGATAGGAAAGTGTGCCATCATGAAGCATGATGAGAAAACATAACAATCAACTTAAGTCTGATACTGTTATGTGTGATCCTCGGAGTTTTATTTTTCCACGGCGACAACGAGACATTGTAAAAGTTTATGAAATGAGGCAAAATAGCCGTCATTTTTTATATTACATTATTATTATTTTCATTTCCATCATCTGAAAGAACTTTGATATTGAAGATGTGTTTGCAAGTTATAGTTTGAACGAAAATAAAGTTAGATTAATAATTAAATTTTTATTTTGTTCCCACAGCAATGCAAAGCAAATTAAAATACTTTAGCTTGCAAGCAAGAATATGAAATATAAATGTATTATTTTATGACCTCTAAAAACCATTCGTTAGATATTTATACTATAGAAATTAAAAAAGTTTGAGGAACAGCAAATAAATCTGAATATGCGGTAAGCCATGTTAAAATACATATACGCGATAGCACTTATAAGAGAGGTAAAAAATGATACGAAAACACACTAGAATAATTAGAAGAAACCACAAACCTTAAACATCTTAACTGTAGCTCAGCAAAACGTTGATATTTTTCATTGGCTGATTCTATAGCTGAAATGAAATCAAATAATTTTTGAATTTATACATCGATTGACAAGTTTCTACAAAAAAAAACATGGATTTAGAAATTGGTAGCAATGTGTCTTTCTTCATATTTTATATTGTCTTTGTAGATATGTCGATCGCCACGGGGGGAAAAGGATCGTTAAAAACATTTACGAACTGACTGACAATGAGAAATGATTTTCTAGCCTAAATATATTCCCATCTGCGACTTGGAGATAGGTATGATGAGATCAGTGAAATAGCTGATTAAACGTTGTAAAAAACCAAATTGCAGTGAGTATTTTTAATATTCTGTTTTTCCCATGACGATTGAAATATCTACAAAGAAAATTAATATACAAGTTAAATCTTAATTTTTGAAAGAATTGACTTCGCCTTTTTGCTTGAGACACTCGGGTTGCAAATGATTGCAGAAGACAGGTTTCGTTACAGTTTTTATGATAAACTTTTTGTTAGTAAGCCTATTGAATATATATTACTATCGCTTTGAAAATGGTAGTCATCTTACATTCGAAGTATATAACTTTAAAAATCATCTGAAAATAGGACCTACATTGTGATGAAGCTTCAGACTTTGCTAATTGGTCTGATCAATCGATGTGTAAAGTTGTCCTGACCATCGGACGGTAAAAACACGGAATAAAACTTCGCACAGTTGTCATTTCATCAGAACATATTGATGTACCTAGGAAAAAAGCAGTCTTGTAATTTAAAGTCTTCCTGAAGCAACTGCCGTGCAATTTAAGAAAATCAATCAGTTTATTTGTAATCGACAATCTCCGAAAAAAAAAAAAAAAATTATCTCGTCCATGGCTTGTCCAATCACATTCCGATTCGATGCAAAAAAATGAAAAACTTCTGAGCTTTTTAGTTTTTCATAAATTTGTTGAGCGTACTACTTAAGAATATGAATGTCAATGTCTTAAAGTTGATCATTATTATTGTACTTAATTAATATACTGCGAATTGAGCATGTAAAGCTGTCTAACAGAAGCTTATCACTGACGGTAGCTAAAAGAAAATAATATTTTCGGAAAACTGCACTGCAAATGCAATGTTCAACTGTGATACGCTAGTATTTAAACATTCAAGTAACGTGTTTGAATATTGATGCAACATAAAAAAGTTCAAGAGCTTTTCAATGTTTTGCATAAAATTTATTAACTAGATAATTTTTTATCGGAGATCGTAGTTTACAAATAAATTAATTGATTTTCTTATAATTTCACGATACATTGCTCACGAAGACTCATCAAATTATAATATTAGCCTAATTTTTTTCCTTACGTTTCAAAACTTTTTTATGAAATGACAGTTTTGCGAAGTTGTCCGTGCATGAAATAGCTTGAAAATCCATGTTTTTTTATCTCCGATTGCCGCCACAACTTTGCTAATTAGTCGAGATGAATTTTTGACGTATCAATTAATGCACATAATCATAAGCTTTAACGCCGTTGCATAATTATGCTCATTTGTCTGCGATTTTATAAATATAGAAATACACTACAAAAGACAGATGACATTATTTTCAAACCGATGATAATAGTGATATTTCCTCGTAATATTAAATCAAAAGAATTTTTATAAATATAAAACTACGACTGATAAATAAATTACACGTTTTATTAATAAAACTAAAGGAAACTGATTTTACGAATAAAAGCATATTATTAATTGGAAATAATGTAGTATTTATTTACCTTCTTCTTCCAACGTATTGCACATCGATTGGTTCTTTTGAGCCTTTCGAAATTCTTTCTTTAACGCTAATATGATTTCTGTTTGTTTTCTGTCCAATATAATCTGTTTTAATTTTAATCGTTGAGTCCTTAGCTTTATATGTTTTTCGATTCGCATTTGCTTTTTCTTCGCAAGCTTATTTTCGTTTTCTTGCTCCGTCATCCAAGCTTTTTTTGGCCAGTATTTCTTAGTTTCACGATCAGTGTCAGGCACCGAAGAATTACTCTGTTCCACCTTATCGGAAGGCATTCTTTTCATAAAATATAAAACAAAAACAAACAAGATAGTATTGCTTCAGTATAAAATTAGCTGAAATGCGCGTTTCAAATAATTCTATTGAAAAGAGAAATCCTTGACATTTAAGAGATTCTTAAACCAAAAAGATCAATCTCATAGCATTGCTTCTGCCAGTCAACCTGTACGAAGAGTTGAACCTTATTTCGTTGTCAATTAGCTCTGTTTAACTCGAGTTAATTATAATCGAGACAAAGTATGCGAGGCAAAGTGTGTCGCGATAATGCACTTACACGTAGGCGTCTACACATTTGAATTAAGCCCGGCAAAAAAAATCGTCCCAAACTCTCAACGCGTCCATCGTGCTGGTACATACTCTGTGTTATCGGCCTAACGACAAATATTCACACATCAGGGATGCCCACTACAGTACAGCTAGATCAAGATGAACTGCTGATGAATCGATCAATGCGCGCAATCTAGATATGCTTTATCGCGGTTTGAGTCCCATTTTCATGCGATTTTTCATCTCAAAGTTATAGGTTTCGCGATTACAGTGACTATCATCTTCAAATCGATAATCAACTTTGATCTACCTGGGGATGGGGCGGCGCTCGTCTGCTCAGTTCTAAAAAGCTGCCAGATGTTTATCTAGGCACGAAACGGTCAGTGGCTGGCCAAGAATACGAATGATGCGGCTATAAAACGCTCAAATTTCTTCCACCTAAGATGTTCGCCGTTAATGTACCTACAGGAGCCCAACAATTTGCTCAGGCTATTTAGGATTTATTTTCGTTCGTTTAGCTCGACAAAAGGCGTTCCAATAAACTGCCAGATGTTTATTTGCGCACGGAGTAGCCAGCGATTGGTCGGGGACAGGAAAGAAGCCGACTGACCGAGGTCTAACTTTCACCCGCCTGAGGTTGGTGTTAGTGTGTACCTGCGTAGCAGCCGAAAAACTACACGGTATCGATAATCGCGACAGAGTGAATATAGAGGACGGATTGTAATGTTTTAGCGAATCTTGAAGTACAACGGAATAATTCAATAAACGCACGCGTCGTGCATCAGCTTCGAGTGCAATCGTCTCTATTCCGACAGATATTATATGACCTTAAGGGCGACAGAGCATTAAACTGTCGCCGGGATGTGCGACTGTCGCAAGACAATAGCCAACAGTTGCGACTAGTTGAATTGTCTCGACACGTAAGTTGATCAGAGTGTGCCTTGGTTATAATTAATACAATCAGCGCATTTACGATAGCCATCGTTTCTTCTTACTTATTTATTTATGATAGAAAAGCAATTTTCACAAAGTCGGCCAACTCTCGTGAGCAATTCTGAAGGATGCAAGGAAATACAAGAAAGGCTTACTTCTCTGCTGCGAATTTCCTGGACAAGAAAGAATGACGACACCAATAACAACGAAACGAAATCTCGTTGACGTGTTAATTAACAAATAAAGTTGGTCGTTGACTGCAAACCTAGTATAACGGTCGAAGATCAGTACGTACCCAAGGGTCGAACGCGCTAAACTAAAGAGGCATGCCTACAGTCGAACTGTTTCTTTCCTTGGTCAACGTGCCTGCGCATCCCTTCCCCGCTATATCGCTCTTCGCTAAATGGACACTTGAGAGTCCCATCAGCCGCAAGCGCTTGTGACGTTTTCGCACGTCTCGTACAGCTGCATGGGATTGACGAGTTAACAGCGAAAATTTCCTCGTCGACAAATGGCGCAGTAGACACTGTCACTCGATGCTCCGAAGTATGCGCACGAACTGTTCAATTTGATTTTGTTGGAAAATTAGCTTTGTCAAATTCGAGCACGCTAATCGAATCAATTGTAATCGAGACAAACTCTGCGATAAGCGTACGCCTCGAGACAATTCAGTCACATGGTTATATTACCTTGCGGTAATCGCGTATTTCGAGAAAACTACATCTCAGCGACACTTTGATGCTCTGTCGCCGTAAAAACTTGTCGATAGCGATCACGTACGTAGCTGCAAGCACATTGATTAAAATGAGCCCGTCTTCTGGTTAAATAATCTACACCAGAAAACAATCATAAACTATATTGCTATATGGTCGTTCAAAATCGACGATATGCTTGCCATACTGTAATTTAGTGTAGTATTTTCACTTCAATTTCAATTCTTTCAGTTTTGTCGTTTCTGTTAATAATTAATCCACTTCGCTGAAGTCTACGAATTTCACGTGTATGTGTAATAATAATTATTTTTTAAAAAACGTTTCTCAATAAAACCGTCTTCAGAACGAATTTTAAGCTTTGACATTGGCAAATCCACCGAATTTTTAACTTTTATGTAATATCCATAAATCTATAATTATTACAGCTGTACGACTTGATAAACATACATTTATTTATTATTTCAATAAATCACCTTATTTCTAGTATTTTTAAAAAATTTCGAGCGTCCAAGTAATATATACGAAAACAAGGAGAGTCATTACTTGAACAAACTGAAAATTTCTAATGAAATAAATCGAATTTCCATGCGTTCTACTCGTGGTCCCTAACGTAGTACATTAATCATATATCTAATGGATAGTTGACCATAAAAAGAAACATTAGTATAATTTACGTCAACGTGTAAAAACTTCTTATAAAAATGCAGCATGTCAATGAAACGAAATAACTCTATCCGAAATTCATGATTTATCAATATTTTGTTATTTAGTGGTAGCGGCCTACATTAACTCAACAAGTTGATAGTTAATATTTATTGCTGGTACAAAAACGAAGAAATCTAGCCGTATCACGAATGTGTGCACCTTACCCGCACAAAATCAGATGATTTTGAAGTAAATAATAAAATTCGTGCAACTTAAGATGAACTTACTTTATTATGCAGCATATTTCTAACAATTTTTCAATATGATTCCTGATGTCTGTAATTCCATCAATTTATTAATTTATTAATAAAAAATATATGAGCTGTAAGTATTCTTATTATTATATTGACATCATCAATGAAAATGTAAGTAATAATGAAATACTAGTAAATCAAAAATTATCAAAGTACTTATGTATCGCATAAATAATTGAAAGGGCGCTAAATGTTTACGAGTTGACGCTCGTGAAATAGTTGTAGGATATTTTCATTACGATGTGTTTACAAACTCGATAAATGTACAGTACAATCTTACAGGCAGGTATACTTTGTGATTATGATTTTTATTCATTCTAAATTGTGCTTTCAAATGGAGCAGTTGATAGTATGTCGATCAATTCTATCAAATATGAAAATGTTTCACTAAAATTTAACTTTTGTACGACTTATTTATGTTTGATCTTCTGACCTTGACAGCAAAAACAGTAAAAAAGTTGCACAGGTATCGCTTATGACTCCTCTTGAAGAGCACACAAATACGTACGCAAAATGATCATAGTGTGATAAAAATTTTTTCCAATTTTTCTTAATAGTAAAAATTAATAATATATTTTCTCAATAGTAAAAATAAATAATTTCAAGGATTTGCCGACATACCATTTTTTTCTTCATTCCACATTGTTATAATTTATCATCTTGATGGTTCGGATTCCGCCTTCAACTATAGATTGTGATCCACGTAATAATTCTTTTTCCACTGCTTTTTAAAAAGAAATATCAATTTATAAAATTTAAACATAAGATCAAAAAATAAATACATTTGAAATAAAGTATTAATTTAAATCCTTAAAAATTGTAATACTATTTTTTATTAATTATTTGCGTAGGTAATATATGCATTATCCTTATTATAAAGAAAGTGTTAATATTATTAATTTAGTAGACTTCGATGCATAGTGCGTGACGGGTTTAACCCTTTGCGGCATAGTGGTAAGTATACTTACCACCTTTTTGAAATGAGATTTTCATGTATGAAGGGCTCTAATAAATCGTTGCTCACGGGGATTTTTAATATTTTATCCTTTTAATATGTTAATGAATGTATAACTGTATCAAATTATCGATTTTTAGTCGCCATTTTTTAAAAAATGGCTGAAAAGTGCACCAAAATGACGATTTTTTAGAAAAAAAATCATTATTGAAAGCAAATGTTACTATAATCGTGCAAAAAAAATTACTTGTAGGTTTTCAGGGTCACTGAATACGAATCTGCAGTCAGAATTTGAAAATTTTAATTTCCAAGATGGCGGATCTATTTTTCAGCTAAATTTTATTTTTTCATTTATTTTGAGTCAATTTCGGTACTAAGGGGTTTTTGGGGTCGCTGATTACGAATCTGAATTCAGAATTTGAAAATTTTAATTTCCAAGATGGCGGATCCAATGTGGTGGATGAATTTTTCAGCTAAAATAAAATAAAGAAAAAATAAGAAAAAAATAAAAAAATAAAAAATAAACAAAAATACAAAAATGGAGACTTACCACCACGTCCTCACTCGTGTCTCTAGGTTCAGCTAAGAGTGGTAATATTATCAAAAATGTAAAAATTATAGCAGAATATAGTATGGAATGGCGAGTGTAAAAAAAACACTGAACAAACACATGGGTCTGTCATATATCGGCTTTCTACTTCCATTCAGGATACTTCAATCTAGCTGAAAAATGGATCCGCCATATTGGATCCGCCATCTTGGAAATTAAAATTTTCAAATTCTGACTTCAGATTCGTAATCAGTGACCCCAAAAACCTACCGGGTAACAGTTTTCATATTTATATTATTGTTTCAAAAATGTGTGCCGCAAAGGGTTAAAGCACGCTTGGTTTGCCAAGGGTGCGCCAATCAAGACCTCGATTGAAATTAATAATATTAACCAAATTTAAAGTTTTAATAAATTAATGAAAAAATTATAGGTTGCTTATATTATTACAGTAAAGCTGCATACATAGTGAGCTAATTAGAAAGCAAAAAACCGCGAGAATTTAAATAAATGGATATGGGGTCATGACGCATCCATTCCTGTTACGTTATCACTATGTTGACGATGTCAGGTTGGTAGTAGTGAACAGATTCACGAATGGGGATGCTGTTACTTCATTAATATTGACATTTTCTTTGTGACGGACAGATCCTCGCACAATATACTGCGCAGCATCCAAGTGCGCATGATCATCACGATAAGGCCCCCGGAGTGTGGTCGAAGCCAAGAATGCACTGCGCAGTAGCAACTACACATTGCGCAGTTATAGCATAGAGCTTATGCACAGCGCATGTTCTCGATTTCGACCAGATCCCTGTCTAACGAAACGGGAGGATTGCGAAGTTGATCCTTCATTTTTAAAGGAAATTAATAGTGAAAAAGAGAAAACGGAATTGAGGGGACCAGTCGATATTTAGTAAAAATTAAACATTTTCTTTGTTAGCGTATAAAAGTCGCCCTAATAAAGATATAGTCATGAAACAAGGACTCGATATAAACTTCCATTTTCCTACTTTTGAGTCCCAAAATCTTATGTAGCGGTCCTAGAAGTTCCTTCAATCGTAACATCTTACTTTTTTGAAAAAATTGACTTTACCACGCTTTTCTGAATGCTAGAGTGAATAGAAATCATTTTAGGAGAACTCGTTGCCTTGTCTTTGTTAGAACCTAAACTATGGAATGAGTGGAGCCGATTTCCAAAAAAAATTGTTTTTTCGATACTCTTGCGCAAAGTGCGTCTTTCCCGCACGCTCGACAGAAAATGTGCATTGAAAATCGCACTTTCCACTCATCATATAAAAAAATACGCTACAGCACATGTACGGGAAAGAGTTTCTCGTTTCGTGTACCTTTCCACCCCCGCTTCGCTCGGGCATAAACGTCACTCGAGACAAGAATCTACTTTCCCGCACTTGTATCGTAATGTACTATTTCACCTTTTTTGACCTTTTTCGAATTTTATTAAAAAAAAAATTCATTCATAATTGTAGAAAACTGGTTGACAAACATAAAAAAATAATTTTTTTGAAAATCGACTCCACTCATTTCATAGTATAAATTCTAACGAAGACTAAAAGATTTCTTTAAATAATTTAGTAGCTTCTAACACGTTCAGAAAGGCGTGAAAAGTACGTTTTTTCAACAAATAAGATATGTTACGAATAAGGAAACTTTCTCGGACCTCTAAATAAAATTCTGGTATTCATAATAGCAAGAAAATAAAAGCTCTTTAAGCTGGAAAAGTTTTCGTGGTTGCAGCCAGTATAGATTTTCTAGAGATAACATTTCTGTCACAATTTAATGATATAGAACAAGCTAGTCTGAGTTGAATAACATATTTGATTTAATAATATGAGTCGCAAAATAAATAACATTCACGAATATAACCTCTATACTGGTCTGTAACTCCGTTATTCATCACGTACGTTTATGCATCGTAAAAGTGATGGTTTTACATGCATTTAACAATTATCGTATCAAGAATATTTAATGTAATTCACTTTGTTCTTACTTTCCGATATAACGGTGGCGTTACAATGTGACCAGCAGTTTTGTCAGAATGGAACGGCAAAATATATGGACTGAGCTCGTTTTCCCGCCACTTGAACGGTCGAAAATTGTTAATTTTATTTAAAATGTATGCAATTTATTGAAATAGTAAACGGCGGGAAGGGGATAATGAGGGAAATTATTTTCATTTTGAGACCTTCCTGCAAAAATTCATAAAATGATCGGAAAATCGGAATTTTCATGCATTTTCTAGTAAATAATCGGAAAAAAATTACTACTAATATCAGGAACAAATAGGGCAATTAATGCCATTTTCCCTTTTTCGCTACTAATTTTCTATGAAAATGAGCCAACTTCGCAGTCCTCGAAACAGGACCAAGACCAGCATTTGCTTAACGTTTTCCCGCCTATTGGCGGGAAAAAACAGAATAGCCGCATTTTGGTCACCCATGTGGCCGATCTGCTTCTTAGGCTCTAAAGCAGTTTGAATATTCATCCGCGACGCGTACGATACGGTTTGTCCTTTCATTGAAGACATTCAACGATAAACAACAGTGAAACTAATTACTCACTTGGACGTCTTTTGTTTAGGAATCCGTGTGAATCTTTTCGTTTAGAAGTGGTTTGCCGATATAAGTACACAATGATGGATGTCGAGGTGAAAGTCATTAGAACAGATTCGCCGGTGTCGGGTGCGTGCTCCGAAAAAGATGAGAAAATAAAAATCGTCCCGAAGGAAAATATTAATAGGGAGATCATGGATATCGTGGAAGACTCAGGCTTTTCTAGCACCTCCACAGAATCTGGATCAGGTTAGCAAATGTTAATTTGTGCCTAGGATATTAATTGTTTTAAAATGCTTAACAGTTGATCACGGTATTATTCTCATAATTCCATGTAATTTTTTTTTCTTGTGCCGCGGTTAGTTCGATTTTACATTAGTATGTAAAACCAAATTTACGTCTGTTGCATACTACTATCCAATTTTATTTAAAATTTTACTTCAATCACAGAACTACTATTTGTACAATACATTACATTTATTTTTAATTAACGAGCACCTAATAATAGTTGAAGAAAAAATACCCCGACGCACTGAAGGTGTTAAAATCCTTCTATAATAGTAAAAAAAGAATTGTTAAATTTGTTGACAACAATGTTTTATAGTTTATAGAAGTTATATGTTAGTACATATTAATTAATTTTTTTTCTATTTTTATTTTTCTTTAATAACCAATCATACTGTCATAAAAAGTTAGCTTAAAAATAGACAGTATCAATTAACAGTTCTTTATGTGATAATCATTATTTATCTTGCAAAAATTTTGAACAAAGAATATTTTTTTAGATATACTTGGGAATTTAACCAAAGTTGAATCTGTTGAAGGCACAATTGGAGATGGTATCAAGTTTGTTGATCCACAATTGATATTGTCTGAACAACGTGAGAAAGCAGAAAAATTGGAACGCTTGAAAAGGAAAAAAATTGCGCAGGAGCAAAAAATAGCTGCAAGAGAAGCTTTTGAAAAAGAAATTCAAGAGCAACAGTACAAACGCTTAATACACTTATTACATCAGAGCAAGGCGTTAACTAGCTTTATTACGAAAAAGATTGATATGAAAGGTGAAAAAAAAAAACCTGCAGGTCGTAAAAGGAATGTAAAACTTGAAGAGGAATCAACAGTAAAAAAAGCCAAAATGGTTCTAAAAAAAACAGTTAGTTTTTTTAATAATTATTTTTTATTTCTAATACTTTTTTATAATTTATTACTACAATTCAGAATATACTATTGAATGTAATTGTATTAACTGAATTTCCAGCCAACAAAGAGAAGTAGAAGAAACCGGAATCTCAGTGATGAAGAAATTAAGAGAGAGTTGAACAATCTTTCTGATGAAGAAATTTATGAATCGCCTAATAAAGAAAATGAAAATGTCAACTCTATAGATGATTTTGTACAGCCCAAATACTTTAAAGGAGAGTTAAGAAATTACCAAAAGGAAGGTGTCAATTGGTTAAGACTTATGTATGAAAATGGTCTAAATGGAATTTTGGCAGATGAGATGGGTTTGGGGAAAACTATTCAAGTGATAGCTTTATTTGCTTATTTGTTTGAAAAAAACATAGCTGGGCCATACATGATTATAGTTCCATTGTCAACACTACCAAATTGGACATCAGAATTTGAACGTTTTGCCCCTCAACTACCAGTTGTAGTATATTATGGAAATGAACAAACAAGGCATAGTATTAGAAATAAGATTCACAGGAAAATATTTCCAGGACCTTTTAAGACAGATCCTATTATATTGACTACCTATCAAGTACCTATCAATGATGCTTCTTTTCTTCGAAAATTTAATTGGAGGTACATAGTAATTGATGAAGCTCAAAGAATTAAAAATTTTGAAACTCAATTGTTCAGGTAACACAACTCAATATATATTTGTAAATTATTATAATCTTTCATTTATGCATCTGATAAATATATTTTTTTAGAATTGTGAAATCATTCACTTCAGCCAATCGTCTATTGCTGACAGGAACACCATTACAAAATAATTTGACAGAATTATGGTCACTACTAAATTTTCTTCTTCCTGATATATTTAATAATCTGGAAGTTTTTCAAGATTGGTTTGATCCTAAAAGGATTCAAAATGATGAAGGGCGTCAAAAGTTTTTCCAACAAGAACAAGAAAAGCGTGTTATGGCTACATTGAGAGAAATTTTACATCCATTCATGTTGAGAAGATTAAAAGAAGACGTGTGTCCTGATGTTCCTCCTATCAAAGAAGTTATAATATACACACCATTAACAAATATCCAGTATGACTTGTACTCAAGTATTATTAAAAGAGATATATCTAAACTTCAGAAAGTTAAAGAAGAACCAATCATTGTAGATATCAATGGAGTCAGACCAAAAAGAAAATGTACCAAAAAAATGAACCTTGATGATGTCTTTGTGATGAATCAAAAAGCTTATAGTAATAGCATTAAAAATTTAAATTCGGATATCACAACAATTGGAACTACAAATATAAAAAATGAAGATTTATCTATGTGGAATCAGTTTACAAATGTCACAGAAAAAAATGTCAATTACTTAATCAGATTGAGAATGTGCAATGAAGGTAACTGATTCTATTAATTATAATTTTTAATTACTAATTAAACGTTTAATAAATTTGTTTGCAGTTATGATGTACAGACATGTCGTAAATCATCCTTATTTAATTCATTACCCTATGAATGATTGTGGCTTAGGATTGATTGATGAGAATCTTGTTACTGCGTCTGGAAAAATCTTGGTTCTTGATGCAATGCTGAAAAAGTTGAAGAGTAATGGTCATAAAGTTTTATTATTTTCAACTATGACTATGGTTTTGAACATCATTGAAGATTATTTATCTTTGCGCGACTATAAGTATGAAAGACTAGATGGCGCGATCGATCTTGATACGAGAAGGGACAGTATAAATAGGTTCCAAACTGATCGAGAGATATTTTTATTCTTACTAACAACTAAAGCTGGTGCCGTTGGTTTGAATCTTGCTGCAGCAGATACCGTAATCATCTACGACAGCGACTGGGTGTGTTTCAATTAAGTTTTTTTTATTTTATTACCTGATAGGTATGTTTTCACGCTAATGATTGATTACGAATTTTTTGTAGAATCCTCAAAACGATTTGCAAGCAATGGCTCGTTGCCATAGGATAGGACAAACAAAACCTGTAGCAGTTTATAGACTTTGCACTAAGGGTACCATTGATGAAGATATTATAAAGAGAGCTAATGCTAAACGATTTTTGGAAAAAGCAGTCATATCAAACGAAGGTAAAATAGTTGATCATGCAGATGGTCTTATGAGACTGAAGAAAATGTTAGATACAGAAACATTCAAAGTCGTGGATCCTAAAAATAATGGTATAAACTTGAAACCTTTTTCAAAAATTATTCTGATGTTATTAAAAATACACTATTGTACTACATTAATTTTTATTAATAGTTTACAGTGCTGCTGAACTTGATGAGCTTCTAGATCGAAGCGATATGGTTTTTTCATCCAGAAACATTGAGTCATTGTGAAAAATTATATGTACTTTAGTAGTTCAATTTATTTTCAAGTATTAATATTATAAAACTGAATTTTGTTTACGTGCCTTAATATTGTATAACATTGTTGCAATCAATCAAATCAATCATAATATATACTCAATCTAAACTGATAAGTTCATCAACCAATAACAAAAATTGTTCTCAGTTGTTTAAGTAGATTATAAGGAGAATATTTAAATCAATGTGTCGTTAGTATTATTTATTTATTTTTTTACGAGAATACTAAACTTTGACGAATAAGTAAATTAAGTATATTTTGTATTTGTCAAGCATTTCATTTAATAAAGAATAAGTTTTGAATGGATAATATGTGATTTTACTATGACCACGTAAATAGAAAATTAACAATAAAATAATATTTTTATAGAAAAGCGTTCCTTCACTACAGATACATATGGGACGTGAAAAAAAAATATTATAGTTTATTTATTATATTTATTATATGCAATTTATTATAGAATTATAAATTGAGGAGCCCGAAAAAGGTAAGTACAATCATGCGAACGCACGTTATGGCCTGACTTTGACGTGCGCTACTTATTGTAGCCCAGTTCTAGGCTGCCACCGGGCTGCGACGGTTAGTAGTCGGGTGGTGAACAAGCGTTTGTTTACGTTTTCGCTGATGGGCAGTTTGTTGCCCCCCCCCCCCCTATATATATATAATGGGAGGAACAGTATTCATGGTTTTATTGCGAAGAAAGATAATTAACTTGGGAAAAAAATATAGTTCGACAGTTTTACTGATAACTCTGCTGAAAAAGTTCCATAAGTTTCCAATCAAAACTATTTATATCGAATAGTAATCAACCATTTTCAATAGATCAGTAATCAAGTGACGATTTGACTTAAATAATTTTAAGTGGTAAATAATACCAATTCTGATCATTCAATGAATAAATATTTTATTTTATAAAATCATCGATCGTAATGAATTAGTTGATATTTTGTAAATCATAATTGATACTCACGATATGAAAAAAAAATATAACTTTTTAGGGAGTGTTTACGCAGGTTTATATGTTATAATCAATTAATGGACATCGGTTCTGCGGTGATAGAATATAAGCAACATATTTCCCACCACGTGCTGAAAATCATTCGCCTTATACATAATGCTCTTTTTTTTTAATAAGATTAAAAATAATCCTCTGATATACATCCTAGGTAAAAAAATCAAGCGATTTCTTGGAAAAACGTGACGTCATGTGAAAAATAATACTCGAAACTACATGATGTCACGAAAATTTAAAACCGAAAGATAGCGATTTACACTAGCTCTACACTCAATGAAGGTTATTAATAAATAAAAGAGTAACGAAACTATAATTCGAATTATAGAATCGTTTGTAGCTGCTGATCTCGGCACGGTAGCATGTTACCGAATAATGTGGAGCGGTGTGGCGTAGAGGGATGGGTCCACTAAGAACTCAATCTCGTGCTGTTCGCTGGGCCACAATAGACTCACTTGGCAGTCCTTTCCTGAGACTACTCAGCAAAAGGGCGGTGTAAATATTAACCCCCAGGATGCAATCAATGGGGCCCTTCTTATAGTACTTTAGATTTGCAAGAGATAGTCCTTCTAAATGAGACCAGGTCTTCATTGTAGCTGCCCTACCCGGAAGAGCTTTGGCAAGACGACCTTCAAGAGGTGCATCCGGAAAGGCATGATGGTAAAGATCAGCGCGACGTCCACCTCACCTACCGAGGGCCAAAGACCGATGTTAACGTCAATTTCGCTGATGGTTGCACGAGTGAGTCGCTTATTGGGCAGTCTCTGTGCCTGAACGACCCGCTTTGACAGGAAAGTGACTTCGGAGCCCTGATCCAATAGCGCTCGTTGAGTCGCTTTCCGTTTAAATGAGCACTTGGGCTATAGCGAGTAGTACTGCTCCCTCATGCAGAGTTCGAGAGTGAAAGGGGGGGGGGGGGGGGTGAGTATCGAGGGCTCCGCGATACTTCCCTGTGCCGGCTGAGCCGTCGGGACCTCCTGATGTAGAACAGTGTGGTGAAGTGCTTCACAGCCTGTCACCCTGCAGCGGTAGGAAGACGGAGAGTTTCTGGTAATGGAGACCCTGGCAGACCTGGCAAGGTGATTTTCTTCGCTCCGCATCGGGCTTTCCATTATTCGCCATCTAAGTGGTACGTATGAGCACGAGCCGTTTTGTTTGATCCTCGGCGTGCGCACCTGCTGTCCGGGGGAGTAATATTGACTGCTCTTGAGGTTTGAAACGTCTTTGACCGGTTCTCGAAAAAGTTCTTCAGATCGGCATACTGGGGGAAAGTGTCAAAGTTCTTGATGGATTTGAATGCCAGGCCTCATTCCGACCAGTCATCCAAGTAACTGACATGTCGCCTCAGCGCAGTCTAGGACCGGATGGCTTCTTTGACTTTATCCAACAGTCGTGTGATCTCGGTAGCCGATCGAGAAATCCTGACGGGCATGGAGAGCAATGGAGTGAGATGGTCAGCTAGCTTGACTCTTCGGTTATCGTACCTCTGCAGAAGAATGTTCCAAGCTACTTCAAAGTTGGAGCCGATTTGAAGGAGATTTCAAAGACGAGCTGCTGCGCTGTCTTTCAAACAGAGGACATCAATCGCTGTAATTTATGTAAGTTAGCTGTGTGCGGAGTGTCCTTGACCATGGAGCTGAAGAGCTCCTTGAATAACTTCCAATTTCTCTGCTCGTCATTGAAAGTAGGCAGTTTCAAGGTAGACAGGTGAGTAAGTGAACCACAAGATAGAATAATGAAACTTATCACATTCGGAAGGCGTTTTAAAACGAATTTACCGGGAAGAAAAAATTTAAAGAGAATGAAGCCTTGGGACATGTAGACATGTGGTTTACAGATGGGTCTAAGACTGACAGAGGCATAGAATTTGGTATATATAAAAACAGATAAGAACAAGACCTATGGTCTGAAAGAGTATAACATTATCTTTCAAGCGGAAATGGCCGCTATAAAAATGTGTGCTATGAATCTGGTATAAAATAGAAACGAATAAAGCAGAATGATCAAAATCTGCACTGAAGCGTCAATAAAGGCACTTAAGAATCCGGTCACTTCGTCAGCACTGGCCAAAGAGACCAAAAAAGTGCTGAACGATCTGGCCACGAGGAACTCCATTACTATTGTGTGAATATCCTAGACACTCAGGTTACAAGGGTAATGAGAAGACAGATAAGATAAAGGCCAAGTAAGGAGCGAAGACATGTGCACACCCGGACTGGGAGGTAAGATTACTATATACCGAAAGGGATGCACGAGAATAAATTCCATTATGGAGGAAGAAAGGTGGACAACCTGAGAAAAATCCCAGGGATGCTGATGAAAAGAACCTTGTTTGGCCGAAACATAAATAAATGGGCAAATAACATAAAGAGCACGAGTAAATATGGGGCTAGAACAATCCTGGGAGTATTTTCGAGCTTCGCTGCTATCACAAAATACAAGAACATAGTAACTTGTGTAGATGGTACTAGGAAGAGGAGGAAATACCATTTCACTTTTTATATAAGAATGCGCCCAGCACTGATGGCCAAAGGACAAAAGTGAATGGGTAGAGGGATATTGGATCCCGAGTTATTTGAGGAGGTTGACCTGAGGAATATACCTGCATTCTGTAGGGCGATAGGAATGATTAATACCTTGTAAAAGTAAAATCCGGCAGGATAGGAATGTAATGGTGAAAATTAAGTGTCCCTGAGCAGGCTTTCTGCACCTCGATTATCTTTATTATTATTATTAATTTTACGTATAGTAAATCTGTCGAACCATATTTTATTCGAGTTATCATTTTTCCTCTAATCACGGGTACTAATTCTCTCATTCAACATATTTATTTTTATATCGCACATATGCGTCCGTAGAGTAGAGATCTTAAAAATATTTTTTATAAATCTGAAGCAAAAATGTGCTATATATATGTCAATAGAATATGTCTATAGAGCAGTAATAATATTTCATTAAATTGTTGACACGCTATGAATTATATTTGTGTGTGTGTGTATATATATATATATATATATATATATATATATAAAACTATTTATATATAAAACTATTATATAGTTATTTTTTATTTTAATGAAAAAAATAAGAGATATCACATAAAACTTTTATTAAAATTTCAAAAAATAACTATCATTTATTATATGCTTGTTTTGTTTTGAATAATTCTATCAATATGAACTTCATTAATTAAGAATATATATAAGGTCACGCGAGTAATAAGAAGATATAAGACAATTGGTAATACAATAACATATGCATGTATTATGTGTATATATATTTAACTAGGTCTAACATGCTTGACACAGAGTCAAAATAAAAAATATACTACTTGGAACATTCTATATTATTTGATGTAACTGTGCAAATCATTTTAAAAATGGTAAGTAATATTAAGAGTATTTAAATCAACAACAGCACTTTTCATTTCATATTTCATAATATAAAATAAAATGATAGTTTGGTAATTAATAGAATTTTAATTATTCAAAGTTGACAGATAAAGAAAGGCAAAAAGATGAAATGTTTGCACTTGAAAATATTTATAATACAAAGGAGTTCAAATATAAAAAAAGAGTAAACATTGAGTGTGAATTTGCAATCAATTGCAAATTGGTAAAGGAATATTTGTATATCAAATGTGGAAAGGAATTTTCAGATATTCAGGATAACCAATGTATCAAGCATTTACCACCATTGCAACTATATGTACAATTACCATACAATTACCCATCAACAAGTGCTCCACAGTATCATTTGTTTGTTAATTGGCTTTCTCCTTGGCAAGCATCTCTTGTTTGCCAAAAACTAGATCAGTTATGGGATGAGAATAAGCAGAATGAAATACTTTTCATATGGCTAGAGTTTCTTAAAAATGAATTACTTTTTTATTTACAAATAAAAGATATTTTAGATGTATCTTATCTTATGAATATATTTTTGAATCCTACAGATGAATTTCAGTTAGAAGTATTGCAATGGACTGATCAAAGAGTCATCAATGGAGGTCTGTATTTGAATCCTTTGGATAAATTAATTCATTACAATGACATACAGGGTTTAATTGATTTTGAGATCAATCTTCACGAGTGTGGAATTTGTTTTGAAAAATATTTTGGCAAAACTTGTGAAAAAATTACTCCTTGTGGGCACATATTTTGCAAATATTGTTTAACAGAATTTCTAACAGTTAGGATCAGTGAGAGAAATATTAATAGTAATTTAGTATGTCCAGCGACAGGGTGTATAGAAAACATAAGTTTTGATCAAATAAGAAAATTATGTTCAGCAAATCTCTTTCATATGTATGACAAATATTTGTTAGAATATAAACTTATTAGTAGTGGAAATTTAGTTTACTGTCCAAGGAAGCAGTGTCAATCATTAGTTACATTGAATGAAGGAGAAAATTTGGCTTCGTGTTTCGTATGTGAATATAACTTTTGCGCATATTGTTTCAAGGTACACAAGTATAATTATACAAGTATAAATATAATAGTATAATCATATAGAATATAATTTTTCAATGAAATTCCAAGGAATATGATTAATTATATTAATCATACTTTTTTTTCGTGTATCCATAACTCAGAACTCTATTATAAAAGTACAATATACAGTCAAATAAAATCCTAATTCTTATTTTGAGGTTTACCATGGTATTATGCCATGTGATATGGATTCTACAGAAAAAATCAAAATAATTGAAGCGTATCAAAATGGTGATGTAGATACAAAAAAGAATTTGGAAAAACTATATGGCAAAATTCAAATTCGGGAAATTGTTGAAAAAAAATTAACTAATGATTATCTCAAGGTAAATCAAGTTGTACATGTAACTATTTCTTATTTTATAACTATGATTAATTAAAAATTAACTTTTTTAAGGAAAATACAAAAATTTGTCCTACTTGTAAAATTACTATTAGTAAAGTATCAGGATGCAATTTGATAAAATGTTCACAATGTCAAACACATTTCTGTTGGTTGTGTAATTCAAAAATAATTTTTGATAATCCCTACGATCATTTCATGTTTATAGAAAATGGTCAATGCAATGGCAAGCTATTTGAAGGTCTTATGGATGAAATAAATGAAGTTGATGAAAACAATAATTAAATTATTTATTTATTTACATATATTTATAGAAAAATTTATATAATTTAGACAATGTCAACATTTACTTTTACATTAAAATAATTGTATATACAACTATTTACATCTATACCTTTTTGTAAGTTCAATAAAAAATAACATATTTTTATGCAATTAAAACTGTCAACAGGACTTACTTTTTTCAGTTCTATCCAATATTTTAACAATATCACAAACAGCTTTTTATTGCAAATTACCTGTGAAATTCACTTTTTAAATTCAACAATGCAAATCAACATCAACTTGAATATTAACTTCTGCTTGCTGAGATACTTCTGAATTTGTAGAATTTCTTCTTTCCGTACTCACAATGACATCTGGACATATTTCATAAATTAAAGTTTAAATAGTGTAATTTTCTTTCATTTGTGTTAATTTATATTACCTATACATTCTGAGTTGTCTTGTACAATTTTGCATTGTTTTTTAAATTTTCTAATATTCATTTCTACCAGAATTGGGCCAAACACATAGTATCCTATGCCACTACCTATGGCAAGTGCAATAGTTATATAACCATTAAATGTCATTACAGTCAGCATAAAAAAATACCCTATTACAACATGCATTGACCAGTGACCAAGTTCTAATAGCCATTTTGTCTGAGAATAGCTGAAGGCAAAATGTATTGATTAAATATTTGTATATTTAGAAGAACATTGAAGGAATAAAAAGCAAAAGAAATAATACATACCATTGAGGTGACTTTAAAATATATTTAGACTTTAAAGTTTCTGAAATTAAAGAAGAACTATCTATGTTTTGAGCTTGGTTTTCAATTTCATCACTTTCTTTGGCATATTCATATAATTTGACTTGCGATAATTTCATAGCCTCATATAATATAGCTAAAGCTATTAAGCCTATCAATGTTGATATAAAACATTGAGTAGTTATTATATTATATCCATAGAATAAAAAGTCTTTGAATTCAGTCCCAAACCAGTAATACATATGCATCTACAGAAAGGAAAAAATATTTTACCTATTAATAAATAAGATGAGAAATATACAATCATTATTTTAATTTACATTTTTAAAAAGAATAAAGCTTATTTCAATCAATCATTAATAGGTTATCATAGAAATACACTACAATATTGTAGCTATAATATCATCCTGAACATGACAATGATAAGAAAGTATATACAAGTGGTATTTGTCAAAAGTAACTATGCATTAGACTGTCCTATATAGATATTTGAAATCTTTGTCATGGTACTTACTTTGATTGCTTGTAGTACCTTGAATGGTAACTCTTATGCAGGTTGTGCATATAAACAATTAGTCTCCGTTATTTTAGAAATCTAAATTTTTAAGGAAATACTGATTCTTGTGATTCATCTTACATGTATAATATGTTCCATAAAATTATCATGATAAACTATGTTAGAGTACATAACAGTTTGGCAGTGTAAGTTACATTAACCTAGTCACATAAGCATACATGAAGTGAAAGGAGTGAATGGCCAAATTAACCATAGTTATTATGTTTATTGCTTGCTCTGTAAAAAAGGTTATTTTTACGTGATAGGATAAGGCACTTTTTTATCAATTCACAACAAGATAAACTTTGTTTGTTACCTGATTACTATTGAACATGAGTACATTATTGTGTAGATGTTTTTCTGCGAGTCTGATTCAGCTTTTAAAGATGAAAATAATATTGCACACGCAGTGCACACTCATCTAGGTCACCGTTGACGTATGTTAACATGACTAGACTATATACGTACAGAAGGCAAGGTTTTATTGACAATTGTTATCTAGTGATACCATTTTAATGCTTTTGCTTCATTGCTATGCAGTCACGTGAAACGAAATTTCATTTACAAGCGCTGAGCGATTTTTGAGACAGAAAATAAACGTCAAATGCTTTTACATAATATACCTATCGAATGTTACCTCTTCTTTAGTCTTCATTTTTTTTAAGTTTTAGATATAGAAAGCATTGGCCGATTACGCGCCATCTAACACCAAAATAGCCTAAATTTTTAAAACTATATATGGATTTTTATAGCTAATTAGAATTCTTAAGCGGTTTTGTAAGTAAAATTCTTGTTCATTTAATTTGAATTGTAGTTTGTGTTTCTGTGTTCCTCAATTCAACCGGTTCCTTCGAGCATATACTGCTAGAGGCAGCCCGCAGGGCTGCCGAACCGTCATCGGGTATAGAAAAAGATAGCGCGATTACCGGATAGGCTATCTCTCTCGCACCGCACGCTGATTGGTTGAGTGCGCTCCCCGCCATTAGTTGTATATATGTTGCGCACTTCCAGGTTGTATACAAAGCATGTGGCTTTTTGTAATAGTTTAATTTTTTATACTTTCTGTTTTTTTTCTCGCGTATGCTATTGAAAAATGCCTCATCAAAGATCAAAAAAATTTGAATCTGTTGAAGCTCAAAAAAAGGAACGCATTCGTAGGAATTTAACTAAATTGATATTACATTACCACGATTAAGATTGAAATTATTTCACTGTATAAGTAATTGTTATATATTTTCAAAGCGTGAAGTCGACTTTATAAGTTACCGCATTGGTGTAATATTTTTATAAATATAAGAAAAGTAAAAATTATCATCACTAATGTACCGTATATTGTTGTTCTGGTTGCCTAAGTAATGATTTCAATAAATATTGAAAAAAATAATGTTTTTTACATATATATTCGTAGTAAATATATTATAATAGGAAAAATTCTATCTAAAACGACGCTCATCTGGTTATACTTCATAATTTTCAGTAAAATAATTTTTAATTTCGCATAAATATTAAATGAGAATATACGCTCGAACATTTACTCTACCATATAAAACTACATATATCTATATATACGGCTAATGGCGGGGAGCGCACTCAGCCAATCAGCGTGCGGTGCGAGAGAGATAGTCTATTCAGGTAATCGCGCTATCTCTTTCTATACCCGATGACGGTTCGGTAGCCCTGCGGGCTGCATCTAGTAGTATATGCTCGAAGACCGGTTCAATGATTGTATTTAAATCTGCTTCCTTTTCGTTTATGCTATATTCTTATTTTAGTTTCTTAGAAGAAGGAAATTATTTTTTTGATTAGGTCAAGGCATTTAAAGACTACGATAACATGAACAAAAACTAAAAAATTGTCATTTGTAAAATCAAACGAGTAAAAATATGCTTAATTGTATCAAAGAATAAAATAAAAACGAAGTCACAAAAATAAAAACGCGAATGTATATGGAAATGCACGTAGTATACCTTAATATTCGAGGGTGAGCACCACCTACTGTATTTTTGAAATAACATGCCTATTAACACACTAATCAGTCCTACTGTGTTGTTGAGTTGAAGCTGCACCCTCGAGTGCATCGCTATCTCTTTGGACTGTATTGCATCGTACATATGTGGCGGTTGGCGTGCAACCGGTGCCGTCATCACCTGGGCACGACCGGAGGCGCTGCCAACGCCTGCGCTTTGGGTTACAGGCTTAGGGGCCAGGCTTGGGGAGTACGGGATTGGCACGGAGAGCGAAGCGGCTTAATCCTGCTAATACTGCTAATCCCCGCTAAGCCGACTAGCATCCCTAAGCGGCCTAAGCCTTTGTTTCCGACCTGAGCGACGAGAGGGGGCGGCATTCGATCATCGAGCTGGGTATATAGAGGCGACGAGCCCCGCAGTAGCCAGAACGAGAGGTACCGTCGAGCTGGCCTTGCTTGCTGTGTTCCGGCCATCGCTTCTATTAAGCAAGACTTACTTGCGCCGGGTGCAGCAACGCACTACATCTGCGACACTCTGTCACTGGGCGTCCGATCAAGCTAATTGTACTTCTCTGCGAGAAATAAAGCGCTGACTTCATCGTAACTCACTCTCTCTCTCTCTCTCATCATCCTCGGCGCCTGCGAGTGCGGCCACACTCTTAACGTGTGGCCAAACATATATTAAATAGTATAATTAAAACTGTGTTCTTTTTCATTACACAACAACATAATTACTTTGCACTCACGTCAAAATTTCGACAATGAATAGCTTGTGGTAAAACGAAGTGAATTTATACTGTAAAATCTCGCGTCATATTCAGCAATCTATAATCAGTTACATCATTCAAGCTATCGCTTCCACATCCGTAAGTACCGCTAACGTACTTATGATGTTATTTCCAGGTTAAACATGTTTATTTAAAAAAAATATATATTTTTGACTGTAGATTCTGGAAAAAAATTGTACGTCTAGATATGTTTTATTTTTTTTTCTATAATGGCCCCTATGGTTATTTCAAGGTAATTTATGTATTTGCACAGAAGGGTGACGTGAAAATTAAAAAAAATACGATAATTTATTCATTACTGTTTTTTTGTCGTTCAATTTTTTATTCCATTAAGTCCTGAATAAACAAGTTTTTACAAGTTTTCAACGTCTACATTTTTTGTGAAAATGTATTGTAAAAAGCATGTGACTAGACGTATTTAACTTAGAATTTAATGAGCTTTTAGAATCTTTCATCGAAATCTTTCCGTCTACTCTACCTGTCAAAGTTTCACATACAATTTTTTATTAAAAAATAGGGTGTTTTTAAGTAGCTTTAAAAGAGAGAGAGACAGTTCAAATCAAAGCGAGGAGTGTGTACGATAATAAGAAAGATCAAGATATGGTGGTAACAAAACAGTTTATTTATATAAACCTCGAACAGACCGTATCTAGCTGGCATAAAAACCCCAGTCCTAGGGGTAAGAAAGCGTGCCGCGGGCCCGTGAAGCGACAGACAGAGAGAAAGCGAGGAAGCTTGGTCGGCCAACCCAGCCGGGCAGTGCATGCCGCTCAGCGAGCGATCGACGGGAGCGACCACATGGACATAGCAATGGATCGACCCATTCATTGCCCAAATATGCTCCTTATGACCTCTCTATGCCTGCTCTTGTAAGTATCTCGGTAACGAGTCGCAAATGTGCGGTGCTAGACGAAGGAAAACGTGTTGAGTTAAGAGGGCCAAACGTGGAAGTAGACGCGCTTTCTCGGCCGAGAGAAAGCGCGTACATTACGATACAAGTGAGAAACTCTTTCCCGAAATGTGTCGTACCGTATTTTTTGATACGACGTGTGGAAAGTGCGATTTTCAACGCACGTTTTCTACCGAGCGTGCGGGAAAGACGCACTTTGCGCTCGGAGTGTCGAAAAATAAATAAAAATAAAATGAAGATCGCGGCGCATTTTGTGCAGCGACACGAGGAGCCCGTATGCTTCCCGTGTCTTGGAAAGTAAATACCGTGAACATAGGGTTTAAAAAAATTTTTGTTCAGATCAATTGTTTACATTGAATTCATTTAAATTTTCACGTTTGAAGTAAAAATATCGTGTCGTCGAATCCTGAGAGTGTCTGCCGTGTAACGAATCAAACGGTAGGCCTCGGTCGAGTTTCAGCATGCACCACCCGTAGATGCATAGTGATGTTTCATTGGCCGCAGTCAGCGTTAGTGGTTGCTGGGTGTGGTAGTATAGAAGAGAGAATTGCGGCAGTATCGAAACCATTGATCCAGAATCAATGAGCATGGGTCTATAAAACTCTCACTCGATAACGTGCAGTTAGATCTCTATCTCCTATTTGTCCATCGACCGCCATGACGACCGGCGGCTCTAATGGTTTTCCGACTGAGCTTTATTCATAAAGCTGCATGGCGGGCAACAATTTTTCGTCTTCTCCCTGAAGTATGTGTGGTAGAAACAGGCCGCTCCAGGTTGTGGGTAGCTCCCTGTCGCGAGGGAGGCTGCTGCCACGCTGTTGGACAACGCCGGACGCGGCATGCAGTTCCTTGAGTATTTTATGCATGGAAACACGCAGTGCAGCCAGCTCGGCCATGATTGGTTCGAGGACTAATTGCGAAGAAGTAACCGGTGGAGGGCTGTAGCAGGTACCGAAACGAGAGCAGGACGCAGTGTGCAGATGTCGGGCGCCGTGTCTACCAACTCATCTGCCGTCTGTACGAGCTCATCCAGGATCCTCATATGCTAAAGGAGTTGCGCGGGGGTGCGATCGCCCATGTTAAGGTTAGAGAACAGCTTGTACAGCCACTGCTGCGTGATGTCGATTGCCATGCCGGGTCAACACTTGCTGTTTCTCGATTTGCTCGACATCGGAGGATTCTACAGAACGTTCAAATCCACGATGGTCTCGCTATTCAGACCGACGCCAGTGGTGTGGTATGGCTGAAGGTCCGTATTGATCTGCTGGCAGTTGAACAGCGACTCCAGCTGCATGAACCAGGCAGTCGGGTTATCCTTCCAGAAAAGCGGCGTAGGAATACCATATGTCGCAGCGCTCTCAAGCCGACCTCAGCATCCTGCAAAGGTTGTGGCTGGTACTGTTGCTCTCCGTCGTTCGCCGGGCGCAGTGGGGTCTAGGCGTGCGTCGTTAGTCGTGTAACAGTGGTATATCCTGAGGATAATAATAATAATAATAATAATAATAATAATAATAATAATAATAATAATCTACCTTTCTTTAATGCTAGTCGGACATGGGTTAGGACACGGTTACCCTTATGGTTCGCTCGCGAGCACAGCCAGGCTCGCTAATCCAAGAGAAGAAGAAAGTTAGGTAAGGTTAACTTCTACTGAAGGTGCTTGTCTTACGCCGCAGAGGTCCAGAAATCTCTTAATAAGCTGTTCGGCTATTAACGTACTGAGTGGAATTATCATGAAGGTTACATATGTCCATCAAGAAGTATAGAGGCTTCAGATTAAGTAAACAGTTAAGGATATAGCTAAGTGTTATAATATTTGGGATTAACCTAAAATATTTTGTTATATTAATTTGGCTAATTTAATTTGAATTTCGTTATAAAGAACAATTGGCCGCGTTTAGACAACAAAGTTACATCTTAACACGAGGGTTAATTTGAATTTCCCGGTGAAACGGAGTGCTATTTAAAACGGCGGAACAAGTGTTTCATATCGTTGTAGGTGTGAAATCCGCTAGTTGTTGAATTCATGGAAATATTGTAAATTTGTATATGTTTAGTTTATGGTCTTATTATGCGTAGTGACTTTTGGATTGTAATTCTAGATAGCAATTTTCGGCTTTTCTGATTTTGACTTGTACCGACATACATTTAAGAATATGTACTACTACCCCTGCTATCATGCTTTTGTATCCAGGTTCACGCATAAGATAGTATGCTAATAAGTCTGGGGGTAGCGTAGCCATATTCAATGCGTTAGTTATTACTTTTTTCCAATTCGCATTTTTGTAAGAGAACGTCTGTGTATAGTTTTTGCAAATGGTTTCTTATGTTTTGTAGTAGAGCTGGAAATGACATGCTCTTGAAGTTTGTCTTCTAAAATAAATAATTTTAGTTATTCAGTTTTTGTCAACTTAAAATCGCTTACCTTTACCGCTACGATGCTTTTTTAAAAAGTTACAAGCGATTAACGATCACCGCTGACGACAAATGAAATGTAGACTTACCTATTTTTAATGCACAAACTCACTTGAATAACTCCTTTGGAATTGCAGAAGTCGGAAAAATAGTTTTCACACAAGTTGTAGAGTTTAGAGGGAAATGTCATATGGTGACCGATAAAGCGAAATTAAATCTCTAAAAAATAATAATGGTACTATCACCAATAAAAATAACATAATGCAAACCATTACTACTAATCAAATAACACAGCAGGCAAATAATATATTTTATAGATGACTCCCCAATAGAATAAATAACGCGCGACCTGCTTTATTAATTAGCATTCCAATCACGGTATAAGAAGCACTCCGCTCCGGACTCAATAGCTCCACTTAATCTTTCAGACCCTGAACGTTGTTACAGTGTCATTGGGCTTGTCATTGAAACGGTGGCGCATCTCTTCTCGGGGTGACCCCAAAAGCTCATCGTAAAGCTCACCCGTATACTCCTGTATCGGTAATGATGTTGGCGTTGGTGGCGCGTTCTCTCGTCCAAACTGATGAAGTTATCGTTGTTCACCCTAGTAGCTTCCAAAGAGCTGATTAACTTAGTTATCCTGGGCGAAGCCTCCTCCTAAGCTTTTGCTGTCTTGCTTGTCGACATTGACGACGACACCGGCAGAATAGGGGCTTTTATTAGCGCTGATCTTAGTGCCCTTACACGGTACTAGTGATGCGTATACTTGCAGTCGAGCTTTCGCGAGAACTTTTGCTGGGATGAGACGGACCACCATAGTGATTCGGTCGGCTGAGTTAAAATTTCGGCTTGAACTGATACTGTGATAGGGGCAGGTGACGTTGGAGAGGGCTGCACCGGAGGAGCCACAACCACTGGCGGCTCGTTGCTCACTGTCCCATAACCCAGGCTCTGCAGTGTCGCCAGTACCTGCTGGAGAAATACCGGGTCCAGCTCTGGCACCAGCAGTACCAGGGCAAACATCATCACAGCCTCTCTCTCAGTATCCGCCGCCCTTCACTAGCCCCGCTTAGGGCGCATCTGTGGTCATTACCGAGATTCCTGCGTCTTTACCTGGGCCGAACTTAATTTGGACACTCTCAGTATTTTCCCCGATTATGGTAAGATGTGCACTTTCCATGCTGATTGACGGGCCAACCACTGGAGAAGAATGTTTCACTTTTCCCTAACTAGCCGTATAGCATGAACGTCTTATCCATTATCGTGAGAGCGAAGAACGTGTTCAGAGCCAAAGTACGTACGCTTAAATCGAGCACACAAACTCTGCATGTTGGATCCTATATCCCCCGACTCACCTTAAGGGCGGTGAAAAACCTTAAAACCGTCGTATGAAAACGAATCATTCATTTTAGATGCACTATGATTAACACTTTGTTTGATACTATGTGCACTTATTGGTTTTTCACGAAAATGTCGAAAAGACGTGCTGTCAGAAAACGTGGGGCTGAATTTTCTCGGCCAATCAGAGAGGCGAGCAAAATCATGCCAGGAAATTGTACTTTTGGTTGGGGATCAAAAAAATAAAATCTCAGACGAATCAGACCTATTAGAACTTCTAAAAAATTATCTACGATAATTAAAATATTGATAAAATCAGAAATATCAGAATATAATCTGTTATAAAATTTAATTAATAAAATTAATCAGTTCATCAAAAAACCGTCGACTGAATTGAGAAACCACCTCAGAGAACAATTTACGACAACCTCACGTGGTTTATAATGCCTTGAACGTACTAATAACAGCGCGCACACTAATTAGAGGTAAATCACGAGCCTCTTCAACGCATAAACTTTTAGCTAACGTATTATTAACAAATGAGACAATAAATATTAATAATGAAAGACTTGAAAAACTACCACTTAATAAACTCGATCACATACAGAAAGAATAGTGCACAAACATCGAGAACATCATTAAACACTTATAGCGATCAATTTTACATACAAGGAGATACACTCGAAGCAACAAATTTAATTGAAATCGAAATTAATATAACTTCAAAAGTTCCGATGAGATTAAGATAATTTCAATACCCTCCATAAATTCATATATTTATCAACGAGCAAATGCAGGACTTATTGAATAAGGCCTTCATCGAAAAATTTACTAATGCTTACTGCGCACCTGTTTTCTGCATACCCAAGAAAAACACAGAAGACTAAACCACAGCCACCGCACATTAGATTTGATTATCGCGCGTTGAACAAACGTAGACTCTCTATTAAGAACCCTGTATAGGAAATTGAGCAAACAATTACGATTCACCAGAGAAGACACAACACAAGCCATAACTTTGACAATTTAACAAATTCTGCTAGAGGATGCTAGAAGCATTTTGCTAGAAATAATTTCTTTTTATTTTTGTCACGTAAAACATGATAGTATTTTTATTTTCAAAATCTTGGATTCTAAGATTCGTCATTCGCCATAGTGGATCCGCCATCTTGAATTTTGAAAATCTAACTGCGGATTCCGATTCAGCTGCACCCAAATTCCAGTAATCCATAGACATCAGCTACTGAAGCTACAATAATTTGCTTCACCCTGGTAAATGATAAAAATGTAGGTCTACGTAAGTATCAAATATATAGAAATTTTTTTCTCGGTAATTATGCGCTTAATTAAAAAATTACCAAAGATAGTTTATATTTATTTTTTCAGTTAAAATACGATAGTATTTTTTATTTTTCGACACTCCGTGCGGAAAGTACGTTTTTCCCGCACGCTCGGCAAAAAACGTACGTAGAAAATCGCACTTTCCATACGTCGTAACAAAAAATACGGTACGGTACATGTTCGCGAAAGAGTTTCTCGTCACCTGTACCTTTCCACCCTCGCATCGCTCGGATGTTATCGCCACACGAGACAAGAATCTATTTTCCCGCACTCGTATCGCAATGTACTATTTCCGTACTTGTATCGTAATGTACTATTTTGATATGACGTGTACTAAGTGCGATTTTCAACGTACGTTTTTTGCTGAGCGTGCGGGAAAAACGCACTTTCCGCACGAAGTGTCGAAAAATACGGTACGGCACATGTTCGGGAATAGTTTCTCGTCTCCTGTACCTTTCCACCCTCGCATCGCTCGGACGTTACCGCCACACGAGACAAGAATCTTTTTTCCCGCACTTGTATCGCAATGTACTATTTCCACACTTGTATCGTAATGTACTATTTTAATATGACGTGTGGAAAGTGCGATTTTCAACGTACGTTTTTTGCTGAGCACGCGGGAAAAACGCACTTTCCGCACGGAGTGTCGAAAAATACGGTACGGCACATGTTCGGGAATAGTTTCTCGTCTTCTGTACCTTTCCACCCTCGCATCGCTCGGGCGCTACCGCCACACGAGACAAGAATCTATTTTCCCGCACTTGTATCGTAATGTACTATTCCAGAACATGTGCCGTACCGTATTTTTGGACACTCCGTGCGGAAAATGCGTTTGTCCTGCACGCTCAGCAAAAAACGTGCGTTGAAAATCGTACTTTCCACACGTCATATAAAAATAGTACATTACAATACAAGTACGGGAAAATAGATTATTGTCTCGTGAGGCGTTAATCCCCGAGCGAAGCAAGGGTGGAAAGGTACACAAGACGAGAAAATGTTTCCCGAACATGTGCCGTATCGTATTTTTGACACTCCGTGCGGAAAGTGCGTTTTTCCCATACGCTCGGTAACTAACGTGCGTTGAAAATCGCACTTTCCACACGTCATATCAAAATAGTACATTACGATACCAGTGCGGGAAAATAGATTATTGTCTCGTGAGGCGTTAACCCCCGAGCGATAAGGTGGTCCCCCGGTCAATAAGTCTTTACAAAAAGAAGGAACAAAAAGTTTTGCGTATGTAATTTTTTTTATTGTCCAACATAATCTCCTTAAAGGTCGATACATTTTATTAAACGACCTTTCAGTTTTTTTAAGCCACCAGAAAAATATGATTTCTGAAAACCCTCAATATAGGCATTTGTTTCGGCGATGATTTCTTCATTTGACGTGAATCGTTGTCCGGCAAGCCATTTTTTGAGATTAGAAAATAAGAAAAAGTCACTGGAAGCCAAATCAGGCGAATATGATGAATGGTCAATTAATTCGTACTTTAAATCGTTAAATTTTGCAATCGAAACTGCACACGTGTGAACTCGAGCATTGTTTTGAAGAAAGAGGCATTTTCTTTTGTTCAAGTGAGGACGTTTTTCTCTGATTTTTTCTTTCAGCTAACCTAATAATGACGCATAATATTGTCCAGTGATCGTCTGGCCCTTTTCCAAGTAGTCAATGTAGATGATTCCATACCCATCCCAGAAAACCGTGGTCATAATGTTGCCAACTGACTTTACTGTCTTTGCCTTCTTTGGGGTTGGTTCTCCTGCGGTAATCCATTGTTTGGACTGTTCTTTGGTTTCAGAAGTGTAGTGGTGTACCCATGTTTCGTCTACAGTTACGAGTCGACGCCAAAAGTCATCCGGATTACGACGTATGCGTGCCAAAAGAGCCTCAAAGGTGACCACGCGGGTGCGTTTGTTTTCAACAGTGAGCCAACGCGGCACCCATCTTGCTGATATTTTTTTCATCCCAATTTTTAATGCAAAATTGAAATGATTGTACCCTTTGATACCCCTGTGACCTCAACTAATACTCACAATTTTAATCTTCTATCACTCAACACCATATCGTGGATTTTGTTGACCATTTCGGGCATACTCACTTCCACGGGGCGTTCTGAACGGGGTTCATCTTTTCTTGTTGTACGGCCGCGTTTAAATTCATTTACCCAGTTATAAATAGTCTTAACAACAGGGGCAGACTTGCCATGAACGGCGTTCAACTCAACTGTGATTTCTTTTGGTGTAAGGCCTTTCAAATGAAAATGTTTTATCACCGCTTGAAACTCTGATTTTTCCATTTTTCAAATAAACCAATAACTTTTTGTTCAATCAACGCTCACAAAAAACGACTTAATGCATCGAGCTGAAACTCTGTACGATATCGAGTTAGTAGTATTACTTGCCAAAAACATCATAATTCAAGCGTGACGAGCGCCATATTTTTGATTTTGTAAAGACTTATTGACCCCCCCCCCCCCCCCCGTATCATTCATCCTGAATCAGGGAACGGTTACGCGCTCTCACTCTGATCTGGCGGAATTTCATTTGTATTTCATCACCGTTCTGCTAAAGTAACGAAAACGTGTTTTAATAATAAAATAATTATTTGAACTATAACCTTTATTTCATAAATAAATTGGTTTCGATTATTAAATATCAAATTTTTTTAAATCAAGCATTGATTAAACATTATCAAGAATGGAAACTTCGTCAGTAACTTCAGAACCTCTATTTCTTTTTATGAACTATATGTCTTATGACTTGAACAGTCAAATTTAAATCATTTGCACAGATTTTATTGCTGGTGGGGTACCTATACCTTCTTATAAACATTAATATGATCATCGAAAAAATTGCACAGTGTAATTCATCATAGTATATGACGTTGCATAATACATCGAAACCAAACCTATTGTCGATGCAATTTTCCCTTTTGTAGAATATCAAACTGCACGCAATTACAAAATGTATGGTTTCCTAATATTTCAAAATTACAAACCTTTTCTAAACTAGTCGCTGCATATATGAAACCAAGAGGCCTCCCATAAAAGGGGAAAATGCTACGCACTATTCACGCAAAAATTTATAGATACGAAATATAAAAAAATCAATAATTTCCTTATTTGCGATCGTCTAATGTGCTATGAATAGAATAATGCTTTGTGTGAATTTTCTTTATTTTTTAACACCGCGAAAGATACAATATCCGAAAAATGCCAAATTGAACTAAGGCATACCACTAAAAACTGTTTGACGCCCAACATTGTTACCGTAGCAATAGTCAATACAACAAATCTTAACCAAGAAAAAAATACTGAACTTTAATATATCTGGCTATCATTATTGTAACATAACAAAGTATGTACATCGAGCTAAATGATTATACCTCGTAACCTTCAAACTTTAATGGAATCAAAACATTTTGCCCATGCACTAGACTACGACACGCCCAAACATCCCCCTCTACCTGTATACTCCACTCCACAGAAGACAATATATCGTTTAAAAGAAAAATGGCTATCGAATTTGGGCGGAACTTAGCACAGCACAATAGTAATCAAAACACAACCTTACATAATAATCAGCTATCAACATCCGAAAAGAAACCGCCGAATGATTCAAATAAGAACAAAAGAGCAACCGACATAAGCGAACCAATTATAATAATGTCTATCAAGAACGAAAGCTCTGCCTGAATAGCAAGGATAAAAGCGGGCGAATATCCAAACAAACAAAAATTAAATAACTACCTGATACAATGGAAGGCAACTTCTGTTTTGATGATAGCTTACTAACGTGATAAAAAACTTTATCTAATGAAAACATCATAAATTGTAGAGACGCCCTGTTCATGAGAAAAGATAACTTTCAATATTTTACAGACTTTCGGAAAACCACTTGATTAAAGTGCACTTAACTTGCAAAGACAAAACAAACTTCCGCACTTGAATAATTTAATTTAGCTTAGGTATAGCAATACCTAAACTAATTAAGTCAGGAAACAAATTTCGCATTATAATTCCATTGCGTTATGAAAAAACCGAAACAACAACTAATATTAGATCAACACTTTTATGGCTAAGACAAGGATAGTAGTCGTAACAAAATACATGTTAGTAGTGATAATATAGATAATAGTAAAACACTGTTACAATAATGAACTAGGATAATAGAATGTTTTAGAGGCGAAGTGTTGCTATAAGATTTTCCGTGGGTAAATAATAGGTGTGCTGTGCTAAGTTCCGCCCAAATTTGATAGCCATTTTTCTTTTAAACGGTATATTGTCTTCTGTGGAGTGGAGTATACAGGTAGAGGGGGATGTTTGGGCGTGTCATAGTCTAGTGCATGGGCAAAATGTTTTGATTCCATTAAAGTTTGAAGGTTACGGGGTATAATCATTTAGCTCGATGTACATACTTTGTTATGTTACAATAATGATAGCCAGATATATTAAAGAAGTCCAGTATTTTTTTCTTGGTTAAGATTTGTTGTATTGACTGTTGCTACGGTAACAATGTAGGGCGTCAAACAGTTTTTAGTGGTATGCCTTAGTTCAATTTGGCATTTTTCGGATATTGTATCTTTCGCGGTGTTTAAAAATAAAGAAAATTCACACAAAGCATTATTCTATTCATAGCACATTAGACGATCGCAAATAAGGAAATTATTGATTTTTTTATATTTCGTATCTATAAATTTTTGCGTGAATAGTGCGTAGCATTTTCCCCTTTTATGGGAGGCCTCTTGGTTTCATATATGCAGCGACTAGTTTAGAAAAGGTTTGTAATTTTGAAATATTAGGAAACCATACATTTTGTAATTGCGTGCAGTTTGATATTCTACAAAAGGGAAAATTGCATCGACAATAGGTTTGGTTTCGATGTATTATGCAACGTCATATACTATGATGAATTACACTGTGCAATTTTTTCGATGATCATATTATTAATGTTTATAAGAAGGTATAGGTACCCCACCAGCAATAAAATCTGTGCAAATGATTTAAATTTGACTGTTCAAGTCATAAGACATATAGTTCATAAAAAGAAATAGAGGTTCTGAAGTTACTGACGAAGTTTCCATTCTTGATAATGTTTAATCAATGCTTGATTTAAAAAAATTTGATATTTAATAATCGAAACCAATTTATTTATGAAATAAAGGTTATAGTTCAAATAATTATTTTATTATTAAAACACGTTTTCGTTACTTTAGCAGAACGGTGATGAAATACAAATGAAATTCCGCCAGATCAATACTGCTTGAGGAGTATATCCGATAAATGCCGTGTATTTTATGAATGTCTTCATTCTGATAAGTTGGATTTTCGGATTTACAATCAGAATTTTCGGGCGGATCTTACATTTCAATTACATTAATAGATCATTTACGTTTAATAAATAAATAATGAAAAAAACAATTAGAAATAATTTAAAAAGAAGAAGCAATTATACACATATTACAAAGCAGGAAGAAAAACAGCTCTCAGAATAGATGATAAAAATAGCAGATTAACTCGCAAAGGTAAACTTGCCTCGTGTTGAAAATAATTAAGTTAGATTAGTTTTCATGGATGGAGTTTTCGCTACTTACAAAAATTGATGAGTAGGGGTTTGGAGACCATCAAACACTCGTAAGTTCAAAAATTGTACTTTGATATTATAGTAGCCCTATTGAAAATTTACAAACAGATATATTAAATTTGTTTATTATATTAAATTTATATTAAATTTAAACGTTAATAAAATACAACTCCATTGCTTTTCCATACTTGTCAGATAATCCCACTCAGTGATATTTAAATATATATATGGAAAATTTTTAGGTGTTTCCGGACTTTTTAGACAACGTGTATAGATGACTTATGTGTTCTCCGTCAGGTAAAGGTCAAGGTCAAGTCAAGGTCAAATCTAGATCATCCCACGAATTTAGGCAAATAGGCCCGGTCCTTCATGTTTTTGATGTCGTTGAGTCTGAATCTGAAGTCCATTTTTACCATGTCAGGGTAAAGGTTAAAAAAAATTAAATAAAACGGACTTCGGATAAGTAGGGGAAATTTTCAAAAAAACACCTACTGAGGTGTGTATAGTGAGTAGTGTCGGGTTCACCGTATGCTGGTGTACCGACTAAAACCCCTTCTAGGTGGTTACCAATCCGTAGGTTATAAATCAAGAAGGTGGAAAGACACACAGCAGGGCTGTTGCCACTGACACAGAGTGTGAAATTTAGAATGGTGAGCGAATTAGGTGAGGAAGGAGGGAACTCCTTGGGCTTGGTCATTGGACTTGAGCTTCTGTCACTACAGATTTACTGACGTAAAAAGCCAGGCAAAGTTTAGGCGGTCAATCGTGTCGACTGAGCAGTTTGAGAATAAAAGTTTTTGATGGGGTTTTAAATGAGTTTCGGAGATGCACGTGACATTTAACGAGCGCTCATCGAGGAGATTGCAAATCTCTATGACTGTGCTTCTGTCGTAGATAGTAGACCGCTGGCGTTAAAGTTAAGGATAGACAACTTGTGACCGGCGGAGGGGGGAGTATGGGTATTGGGTAGTGAGGGCTACGAAACGTGAGAGGAATTCACAAAAAAGCTGCTAGGTAGCCTGGTTATTCACAGGGCGATGGGGGGGGGGGGGGCTGTGTGAAAGTAACGTGATTAAGGGCGAGGGTAGGCCGGAAGCAGGAGGTGTCTTGAGAACCTTAGGGACTATTCGAGTAGGAGAAGACTTGGGGGTTGTCAGACGTATGCGTAAGTCTGACTTGACGGGAAGTTTTTTGAGCAGAAGCTTGGCCTTGATCTCATCATTTGAGTGGCATTCAAGGACGCCATGAATGACGACCTCTAGGTCGAAGTCCTGGCATACTTGGTGGGAGGTGTACTACATTTTTTCAGCTTCCATTTTGAAGTTTAATTGACGGAAGTCGTCAGTAGAGTTCATATAGAGGTGAACGGAGCCAGGGGTGTTAATCGAGCATCTGGCTGTAAGACTTAACGCGTCCATATAATATTTGATAGAAAACCAATGCTCTTTTTGGACTCATTCAATGGGAGGGAAGCGTCCTTTGATATCGGATTTGCCGTCAGAAGCCTCTGACAAATCGGAGGAGGAGTTGTTGTTTGAAGTTATTGTTTGTCAGAAGTTACCGAGGGTTTGGTAGGAAGAAGCTCATTAAACAGAGCAGAAGTAGGGTAACGGAGGCGATATCCATGGCCAAGAGGTCATCTTGTCAAGCTCGTCCAGGCAAACCTTCCCCGGTCGGAAGACCCCGGATAGGATCCCTTATATGGATCTTATGTGGGTTCTTACATAGGATCTCTTATGGGAGCCCATCCAGGGATTTGATAGAAATTCCTAAGTGGGATTCCATATCGGAACCAACATGGGCCTCCGGTAAATTAAGAATGTATCCGAACTTCCTCATGGTATCTAACATAGGATTTCCAAAAATTGAATCCGCTAGTGAAATCCCACTTTACATCCCGCGTGGTTTCCAAAACAAAATTGTTTTTTTAAATTCTTACAATTTACGTAGAAGAACCCAATAACCCAATTTTTTAATCATTCGTGACTTTTCACTTTCTTCGTCAATTTTTCAAAATTTCAAGATTTTTCACTTTCTTCGTCAATTTTTCAAAATTTCAAGATTTTTCAACTTTTGGCCAATTTTTTGAAATTTCAAGATTTTTCACTTTCTTCAAATTATCTATAACCCAATAACCCAATAACCTAACCCAAATTTTTCAATCTTTCATGATTTTCACTTTCTTCGTAAAGTTTTCGAAATTTCATGATTTTCCAACTTTTGGTCAATCTTTCGAAATTTCAAGATTTTTCACTTTCTTCAAATTATCTATAACCCAACCCAATAACCCAATTTTTCAAGCTTCCATGATTTTTCACTGTCTTCGTAAAGTTTTCGAAAATTTAGAATTTTTCACTTCGTACGTAAATTTAACGAAATTTCAATATTTTTCTCTTTTTTGTTCAATTTAACTATAACCCAATTTCTCAATCTTTCGTGATTTTTCACTTCGTCAATTTTTCGAAATTTCATGATTTTTCACTTTCTTCGTCAATTTGGATATTGAAATTCCGTCAAATTTATCAAAAAAATAAAAAATTTTTAAATTTCGACAATTTGATGAAGAAAGTGAAAAATTATGAAATTTCGAAAAATATACGAAAAAAGTGAAATATCTTGAAAGTTTAATAAAATCTACTAGTTTCGTAAGTGATAATCTTCTGAAGGTATAGGAATTTTAAAGAAATTAGATGTACAAGTTGATTTACCTCCAACATATTATTATTTCTAGAACTTGGACAAATGAAATCGATTCTTTTATAACTAATTTCGTGGAAAACTCGTATACATATATTGAATTATTTACTGAAGCAGCTGCATTTAATGGTTCGTTCAAGGATGAATTCTAATTCATCGTTCTGACAAGAAAAAATATAATGTTCTAGGTAAACACGTTTAAAAAATATCTGTCACATGCATAATTTTAATTATTGTAACAAAATTTACATATATTTTCTTTTAATCTAGGAGCCATAAAGAATTATAAAACACAAAAGACAATAATATTTTGTTTAAATAGTATAGAAAAAATAAGCTTCTAAACTAAATAAATTGCTCGTGGCAAATGGTGTGAAGATTTTATTGGTTTATGATCAAATGAAAATTCCTTGTATGGACCTTTTAATATTGTCGCTCTTAACGAAGTTTTTGTACAGCTGTATTTGTAGTTTAGTCATTTTTATGCAGACTGTCAATTCATACTTTAAAGGCAATTTTGATATTTTGATAGTAAGACATTAGTACATCTAATGACATTTATTTACAATTGTGACTAACTCTCATAAGCTTTCTTAAGCTAGTTGGTATTCTTTATCAATGGTGCCAGCAAGGTTTTGTTCTCGAAGATTGGAATTTCAAAATTTTTCCTAAATTCCTGTGAAACAAGTTTTACAATAAATTTTATATGCAAAATGTGGAATGAAAATGCTTTACCATTGAGCTGTATCCAATAATCCTGCATTAACATAATAAACTAGAGAGAAGTGTTTTAATAAGTCATTCTGCATAGGAGTTCCACTCGATAAAACTCTCATTTTAGACTTTTAAACACATAAATGCTTGATAAGTTTAATTTTCATAATTTTTTAATCAATGTCCTTGACCACACAAAACTAAATCTACTTCATCCTGATGTAATACATGAGTGTATAATCTGAATTTCATAACTAATTATAAGGATTGGATTGGTACATTGTCGATCATAGGTTTTCATAAATCCAGTCCATTTTTTTTCTATATCAGCTTTGCTGACGTAATCTATTGCCAGAGGTTTAACTTGATTTTGTAGTCATTTGAAAATGTCAAAATTATACATTGCAAAGTTTTCGTCCAAACCCATTTCATCAGCCATGATACATCCATTTGCATTATCTATTCTTTTACCAGTAACACATTTGTACATGAATTTGACACCTTCTCTTTGATGAGGCCTTAAAATATTGCATAAAAGTGGATCAACCACTATGTGAACAAGGTTTTTTGTTCTATAAAGAATAAAATCATTTTGAAACGTATCATAGGCTAATTTTTCGGTTTAACTAACATTCCATAAAATGCATATTACTCACTTGTCAATCTTTAAGTTTTCATGCTCTGTCATCTTTGGAGGTGTGTATACAACAAGAGCATTGAGTTCATCTGGATCATGAAGAGCCTTCAAGGACCAGCAAAGTGTAAACCAAGAGTTAGCCCAGAATATTCATAGCCAGGGATTGGAATTTTAAATGGTTTACCGAGCCATTGTCTACCTCTGTCTTCCTACAATAGAATAAAAAATAAGAGTAATAAATTAACATCTTATACAACTAAGAAAGCAGATAAATTTACATGTTGTGATATTGTATTTTGAATAGTATTAATATAATTTTTAGTTCAACGTTCTTAATTTTCACTCTGATATATATATATATATATATATATATATATATATATATACACACACAATATTTTCTATTTGTCTTCTTTTGATTTCCTTATTGGATAATTTATTTTCCATAGGATCTGGGCGGCAAAATTATGATAATTGGGTGCTTAGTTCTCCAAGGGCACTTGCCAATTTTACTTAGAACTTTTATGAGCGAATCTAAAAAAAAATCAAATATTAAATAACGTTTTTGTTTTTATTATTATTTCAGCAAAGTATTTTTATTCTTTAATATTCGATTTTAAAAATATTTTTTTATTAGTAGCTCAATCAGTCCAATCAATTACTTACGTTCTGACGTATAATGAATTGTTTTCGATTGCCCTGAATTTTAAATTGATATGATATTAACAAGTGAAACGTGGAACGAAGCCGAATCATGTAGCCGATGGATTGAAAACATACCTAGAAACGGTATAACTATAGAAAAAGAACTTTTTGATTGAAGGGTCGGATTCTCAGCACTGAAGAACGGCACGATGGCTAAATCAGACGCACCCAAAGTTGCATGACAAGATAGAGCCATCTATAAGAAGAAAAGAAAAACTCAAAATGTGCTCTCTTAATGGAGTAACTGATACAGGGGGCCTATTCTGAAAAAAAATTTTAGCACGGGGCCTATTCTGAAAAAAAATTTTAGCACATGTCATAAGCATTTATCACATCTAAAGTGATTAATTCTGTGGTAAACTGAAGTGACAAACTGATTTACCACAAAATTTTTTTTCAGAATAGGCCCCCAGGTCTAAAAAGTTAGCACCCAGAATCCTTTTTTTTAAGCTAATCGATAAACTAATTATACCGTTAGATATTTCGTCAGGATAGCAACAACTTTTCTCTTTGTCGTTTGTTGGTTCGTCCACTGGAAATCCTTAAAATTAATAAAATATGTCTTAGGTGCTGGCCTTAGCACCCAAACCAAAGTTGCGGTCAAACTTAGAAAATATTAAGTAAAAAAAATTCGTAAGTAAACCGATCGTTAGTTCGTCTTACGAACTAACAGCACCCATAATAAAATCATGACTAATTTGATTATTTAAGCAACTAAAAATAAAAAACTGTTTCGAATATTGGCTCACGTTCAAACGCCAAAACGCGGTACGCATGCTTCCTGAATTATCCCCGCCGGTACGCGAACCCCCGCTCTTATTTTTTACTACACCTGTTTGATTTTAATATATTAAAATAAATAATTATAATTTATAATAAATAATTATAATTTAATAATAAATAATATTTAATATATTAAAATAAATAATTATAATTTATAATAAATAATTATAATTTAATAATAAATAATATTTAATATATTAAAATCAAACAGGTGTAGTAAAAAATAAGAGCGGGGGTTCGCGTACCGGCGGGGATAATTCAGGAAGCATGCGTACCGCGTTTTGGCGTTTGAACGTGAGCCAATATTCGAAACAGTTTTTTATTTTTAGTTGCTTAAATAATCAAATTAGTCATGATTTTATTATGGGTGCTGTTAGTTCGTAAGACGAACTAACGATCGGTTTACTTACGAATTTTTTTTACTTAATATTTTCTAAGTTTGACCGCAACTTTGGTTTGGGTGCTAAGGCCAGCACCTAAGACTTATTTTATTAATTTTAAGGATTTCCAGTGGACGAACCAACAAACGACAAAGAGAAAAGTTGTTGCTATTCTGACGAAATATCTAACGGTATAATTAGTTTATCGATTAGCTTAAAAAAAAGGATTCTGGGTGCTAACTTTTTAGACCTAACTGATACAGAGATACAGTACATTGTAGGGAGATTGCAGCAGTGTGGTACTGCGGTAGCAAGGCTAGCAATTAAGCATTTCATTTTTTCCCTAGTGCATAAGTTAAATTTATCATTCGATCGGCAATTCGACAAAGATGTACATATATTAAGAGTGCAACGTTGAAAAAAATGATAACATTCAAATAAAGGTTTATTGTGTTAAAGAGTATAATAAATGTCATAACGGTAGGAAATCAATACTATTGTACATTTTCACTGCGTATTTTTGACCTGTGTTATTCTTATTCGATCATTAACTGTTTAGTAGTATACAGATGAGGTATATTGCGGAAAAATAATTTGGTATTATGTTTTACCAAGATTAGCTCTACGATGTCTCAAAGAATAAAATTTAATGTTATTAGTATATGCAGATGAAAATGAACAAGACTGGATATATTAGGTATACGCAAAAGTTTATTCATTTTAAAAGGTTATCTTTGTAAATATTTATAGCTGGTTTTACTTTTGTAGCTTTAGCAATAAGTAATTATAAGCGCGGTTGTTAACGTATTTGATAATTATTTCAGTAAAATACAGTTACGATTATGTGATATTTTTCATTTAAAAGTGTACAAAAGACTAGTCTAAATATTAGAAATTTCTTCGTGAATTTAATTAATTTAACAGGTGTCTTGTAGGTATTACAAAAAAAACTAATTAAAAACAATTTATAGGTATAGCAATGATGGCTAAACAAGTTGATGATGATTTAACCAGAGAGGATTTTGATGCAGGACCATCTAGCTATGATGAAATAGAACTAAATTTATACTTAGGAAATTTAACTGCTGCAACTGATATAGATTGGTTGAAACAGGCAAAAATTACTCATATTCTCACTGTCGATTCTTGTCCATTACCTAGGAAAATTGAAGATGCTTTACCGGATATAAAATTAAAGTACATGCAAATGACAGATATGCCAAGAGAAGATTTGTTAACATCTTTTGAAGATTCCAATCAGTTTATCCAAAGTGCGTTAAAATCTGGAGGAAAGATTCTAGTCCATTGTTATTTTGGTATATCTCGTTCAGCAACTATTGTTATTGCATTTATTATGAAAAAGTATAATTTATCTTATAATGATGCTTTTGAGGCTGTGAAAAAGAAACGTCGCTTTGTTGGCCCAAATCCAGGTTTTATAGCTCAACTGAAACTGTACGAAGATATGGACTTCACACTTGACTGTACAAATGTACAATTCAAAATGTTTCAACTTCAAATCGCTGCAGATAAAGTTAGAAAAGCTAGAATTCTACCTCAAAATTATATTCATCTTATCAAGTCAGATCCAGCTCTTCCTACAACTCATCCAGAACCAACTGTATACCGTTGTAAAAAGTGTCGCAGAATTGTTGCCAATGCTAGCAATATTTTACCCCATAGACAAGGAGAAAAACAAATTTGGCGACATGTTAGCAAACGTTATGATAAAATGACAAAAACAACCAAAATTGCTCAAAAACCTATAGAAGCAGGAAACAAAGAAAAAGAGGGGGTGAATAATGAGCTTTGTAATAAGACTTATTTTGTTGAACCACTGGCTTGGATGCCAAATATTCTACATAAAGTTGATGGGAAACTTTGTTGTCCAAAGTGTGCATCAAAACTTGGATCTTTTAGTTGGATATCAGGATGTCAATGTCCATGTGGCAGTAAAATTGCTCCAGCTTTCTATCTTGTACCTTCTAAAGTTGATTGGAGTAATGCTGTACAAAATGTCCAATCAACAGTGTAATTTTAAGTGTAAGTTTTTTTGATCATTTATTAAAAATTAGTTGTATTCTACTCAAAGTTTCATAACTATTAATATCAAAAATACAAAAAAGAAACACTGGACGGATCACTATAATTCTAAAAAATTTTGTTAAAATAAGAGATAGGAGGCGAGTAAATATTTTTCTTGTTGAAAATATTTGATGTTTATCTTAAATGATGTACAAATTGCTCTTTTGAGTAATGCAACAAGAAAGTTCTTTGCTAAATGCTAAGTTAGATGTAAAGTTACAGGTGAAGTTATTCCAGTTAAATGTTGTAATTGATAAAATCAAAGTTGGTATAATGGTTAAAATCAAGCCTTTGCAAGTTAAATTTCTAAAAATATTCGTAGATTTTTCGCTAAAAATAGTTACATAGAAATTAAACAAGAACAGACTGAGTGTTGTACAATAGTTTACTTAATAAGAGCTTGATAAAAACATCAATAAATTTCTGAATAGCATCATAACTGCTTCACGAATAGTACAATTTCTCAACATTTTTGCTATGTGCCAAATTAAACTTTATACAGTTTTTGTATATTTGTATTTGTACATGATTATATGTTAATTCATTTATTATATTTAAAAATTAGATTATTATTGTTATACGATCGCAAGTAACTTAACTTATTTTATGACATAATTTCATCGTCATGCATTAATTGTATAATAGCTTTATAAATTATTAGTAAAAATAAGATGCATATATCTCATTTAAAAAATATTGTAATCTTCGTTATGTACTTTATATATAACATCTTCTCTAATAAATTGTTTGTCTAAGACCCGCAAAATTAACATTTGTTATTATAAGTCATTGTTATTCCCTATTTATACTCCATACATTGCATTATTTTGTAACTAATTTACATGAAATATGAAGGATATATCTTTGGTACTTCAAATTCATATTATCTATTCAGCATTTGAAAAGGTTTGAAATTAATCAACACGAAAGCACATATAATCATACAATCTTTGGACGAGGCTGTAGTGCATAATTATATACGTGATTGTACATGCGAATATACTTGAGAGTTAAATCATAGAATAGTACATTACGATGCAAGTGCGCTTCGCTTCGCTCGGGTGTAAACGCTACACGAAACAAGAATCTATTTTCCCGCACTTTCATCGTAATGTACTATTCCGTGCGTGGTATAATAGACATCTTATAACTTATTCTAAATGATACAAATAATATCGATCAAAGTAGTTTCGTTGCACGTACAAACGTAATTTACTAACTTCACTTGACACAGTATCGCACACTATAATATCACTTAGAAACTCGAAAAAGAAAAAGAAACAGTGAATGACTGAAGTCATAAGCTAGCGTGCATCGCCGAGTAAGCAGCCGCATTGGCGTAGGGGTGCGATCGTAACCTGAGCGCACCCTGGAGATGATGGTGATGGTGATGATGAAGCTCACTCGATTGATGATGATGGTGATGATAAGACGAGGGCAGAGCGAAACTCGCGGCACTTGCCGTCGGCGACGGCACATAGGATTGCTGGCGCCAGTAGTCGTTGTAAGCGTAAGGATTGACCTGAGCCGCAGGGCTTTGCTGCGGCTGCTGATGTGAATTTGGTTGCTGCTGGACGGACTCGGGACTGCTGCTTGGCTCGCTGATTGGCTTCAGACGGATGGGACGCAAGGGTATCGTTGCTTCTATCTCGCGCGTGCTGCTACCGCTGCCGCGGCTCATCGCTGAGCTGCGCTCGTGCCGACGGAATTTTGCTCGGCGATTTTGGAACCACACCTGCGTCAAATCGTTCGTCGCGCTTTATCATGCATATCACTTGTAATACCAAACATATGCAATCATTATAATGCTGCAGTTACTTTTGAAAAATGTTTTTGGATTTCTTAGCGCGCTCCAAGTAATTTTTTTTCAAATGGACAGCATTTCTCTGTTGAACACAGAGAACACAGAGCTCGACACAGAGTTTAGTTTCAAAAATTGTTGCCCAGAAGGTAGCGAGTTCAAGAGCTGGCATTTTCTGTTAATTTGATCGACAACATAGAATTGTAACGGCTCCATCGAAACTATTTGATAATGACATTTCAAGCTGACGGCTACGCACAACATTTCTTTCTCTATTTTATGAAATTATTACAAGTATAGTCACAATGGCTATTCTTTCTAATTACACGTGTTATCCACTTCCGGTCCAATTGTGTGGGGTTCAAAACGCGCGTCTCTGCGTCCGTCAGAATCAGATCGACGATGGAAAGTCCACAATGGGAATATGATCGAACATAATGAAAAAGAAAAAGGAACCACAAAATTACGTCACATACGCATTGCGGGGGTTTTCATGTTACTATACGGATCGTACTGAATAACAAGTAATGATATACGTGTAAATGCATCGCGTATGTAATTTGAGGGTTCGCCACCTTTTTTCATAAAAAAAGGGACCACGGTTAGCATAATAATTATGTAATAAGCTACATCTACATTATGTATACACCGTTTTCGGGGTGTAACACAGAAGAATTTCATTATACCATTGCTGTCTTCCCCTTCAATTAGCCAGACCGCGCTGGACTGCCTCCTCCTTTTTTTCCTTTTTTTAATGGTATGCACGCGTGCCGTATAGTAGCTTGTATTCAGTCTTTTGGTCATCTGATTATTAAATGTGCGTGCTTCCTACTTGTATTATTAAGGAATCTTATTATTTTCTATAATAATTATTATTAATGTTGGCAAATAACTTTAGACGGTTTTTCGAAAAATTCAAAAGAATTTATTAAATTTACTGTGTAATTTGCATCACTGTCATATCATTTCTGATCTAAATTAACCGGTTCTATATATAATTTACAGAAGGGTTTTTAAAAGTTGAAAAATTGACTTTGTTATTGCAGAAACCAGCATAAGAAATTTACGCTTTTACACACACATGCACACATCTACCGTAGAAATAAGATTAAATTTATGACATTGTACATTATTAATTTAACTAACAAAAGTCAGTAAGTAAAGAGATTTGATATCTTTAAACAATAAAACAACTCTTCCTCGAAACAAAAAATCAGCCACCCGAATAAAGAAGCAGCGGTAAAAAAAGAAGTTAGAAGCGGCTCGGCCCGAAGATGAAGAAGCCATGCGTGCGAGAGCGCCGGATCCTCGATTTCGTCGGATGAGGGGAAACAGTGAGCCACCGCCGCGGCACAGAGAGATCCGATGTCGTGGCGCAGAAGAAAAAATTAAAATAAAAAGAAAGAAAGAAGAAAAAAGAAGCCTTCGCTGCCGACAACGACGACGGACGACGGGACAGCGTGACGGCTCCTGGCAGTCGCTCACGCGCGCATACACGGCACCCAAATTTCGTTGAGAGTCTGATATCGACGTTGCGCCAAAATAATGTCCGGGCACTGGATAAAGTGTCGCTAACTCATTGCTACCAAGATAAATTCACTCGAGCTTGCAATTTGTAATGGTCAATTGTACATTGCTCGTCTACGTATATCGCCACAGCTTCGATTCGGAAAAAGCACGCATACCTTCAATTGCATTCATGATCGTTTATTGTCTCTCTAACGTCGGTGTCAGTCAACGATCTGCCCCTTTTGCCTTTGCTTATGAGACAACCAAGACCGAAATCTCGAAGGAAAAGAGCCTAAATCGTTGCACGTGAGCTGGCGCGGATTCGTATGTCCGACACGGAGAGGCAAACTGCACAGAAAGAGGCAAGAGGCTAATCATAGCATTCTCCACTGACAACCTGTCTCCTCCGATTTGCCGCCTTGCTGTCCGCTCGCGCGCAAGCGCCAATCTCATGCCATGTGCTCGTCTTGTGCTGCGCTGCCGCTTTTTTTTCCGCTCGCGCGCGTGTGTGTGCGTCGTTATATTTAAACTGCTTCATTCCTTCCTCTTTTTTTTTTCTTCATTCGTCTACCGACAAAGGGGTCCCGGCGATTTATGTAAAGCGTATTCGCGGCTTAGCTAAATGGATTGTGTTACCTGCACACGACCTTCTGATAGCGAGACTCTCGTGGCCAATTCTTCTCTGACGAAAGCGTCCGGATAGTGAGTTCTCTCGAAAACTCGCTCGAGGGCTGCAAGCTGTTGAGCTGAGAAAGTTGTGCGACTTCGTCTTGGTCGTCTACTACCACTCACCGATGTGATCTCGTTACATTCTGCAGTCATAGCAAGCATCGCTTTGTTTTTTGTACATTCATCGCGAAAAGCTTGTCGGTAAGCTCGCGAAAATAGCAAGACACTCGTCTCTTTATCCGTCATAAGCCGCGCGTGTGTTAATACGATCGCAATTTTGCGCTCATTTGGAATTGTAGCGCGCGTTTCTCTCTTCAGGACTCGTCGCGCGAAAGAAAATTTCGCATTGACTCAATGCTTTGCACTGTAAGCTCCACTCGCGACAGCTGCGCGTATCCAACAGGGCGGCATAACGCGACCAGCATGAGCTTCGAAGTATGCGCGTACAATGTGTTTTCAATGGAATTGCATAATACGTCATCACGCGAAAGCTTTTCAATGATTGTCAAGAGTATCTAAACCTGAGTGACCAATCCGTACAATATTATACAGATCGCTGTAGTCTCGGAGCGAGAACAATCACAAAATATTAATTACAGTATAAAATAGTTGAAGCTTTCAGCGAAAAATTCGCGAATCGACTTTTCGAGATGTATCTATTGTATACATCAATCGAGCGATAAAAAGACTTTTTTCACGATGTCGCGTTGTAATGCGGACGACACCAATTGTACGCCAAGCACTTGAACACTTTACCCGTGAAAGAACTATTGAAAAGAAGATGCGATTTATAGAAACATCATACCTAAGTTATGATTCGAGGTGGCGAGTAGCCGCGACACCGTAAAATCTTGGGGTGTGTGTGAATTCAATACGGCAGACTGATTCTCCGTTTCGGACAGCATCGCCGCATAAATCTCTGAAAATCATATCACAAGCACGCACACAGGTACAATAGCAAAGAAAACAACCCGAAAAAATTACTGCCCGATACAATTCGATTATCCCAGCGAGCAATCTGGAGCACGACTGCTGCTGGAAACGACGGCAGCTATAAACGAGTCAAGATGCACGCGTGAACAGACAGATCAGAGAGAGAGAGAGAGAGAGAGAGAGAGAGAGAGAGAGAGAGAGAGAGAGAGAGAGAGAGAGAGAGAGAGAGAGAGAGAGAGAGAGAGGGAGAGAGCGTGAGAGAAGAGGAGGAGGGGGCATATGAGTAGGTGGAGATCATTCGGCGAAAGCTCCACCCTCATCAAATCCTCATTGGACCGCACTTGGAAGTCTTGTCATTAACACCCGTGTCTTTCTACTCACGTTTGTTCTTTAAATGTTTTTTGTTCGATTATTGTTTATTAATTTGTTAAGAGTGTGGTGTAGCCGCTGAGATTAGTCTGTGTTCAATTTTACGACAGGCGCATTGAACGCTACAATTGCGAGGCACCTACATGAACCTGTTGAGCGAGTTATATAGGGGTAGAGATTTATTCGAAGGGTTACTCGAATATAGAGTGCGAGACTTGCGAGTTTGCGATTTATTAACCGTTAAAGTCAAAAAACATACGGAATAATAACAAGGTTTTGTTCCTATATAAATTTATTTGTTCAGTTCAACACTTGTTAACAGATACAGATTTAACGTCTAGCTTAATAATTTTGATTTAAACGTTTAAAATCGGTCGTACAATAATTCCGACTATTCTTCAGCGATACTTTGTATATCTGTATTGATTCATTGTCGTAGAAAGGAAAACATATAAGTAAGCTTCAACGGGCGATTTGCACTCCTACTACATTTATTTCGATTTTCGGCTACAATTCGTGCCATTAGCAGAAAGAGGGTGAGAGAAAGAGAGAGAGAGAGAGAGAGAGAGAGAGAGAGAGAGAGAGAGAGAGAGAGAGAGAGTACAGGGCGTAAAAGTGAAATGTAGCAAAATAACCATCGGCGACGACCAATTGAATCACAGACATCATTTTGCGCTTGTTTGACGTAAATTGTTAGCTCAAGCTGATCCTTGTCATATTATTTCAAGATTTAACAGCTCGTTCATTCACCTAGACTGATTAATCACTCATCGTTGTTATGTTGAATTGGACTGTTAATTACGGACAATCTGTTTTTGCATCGAGCATGTTACAATTATTTGCACGAAAGGGATGATTCCGCGTCAATTTAATTTACTTCTGTTTCAAAGTGTATATCACTGATGCGACGAAATAAAAATTTGTAAGCAACGTCATATACGATGGTTAAAACATTCGACAATTATTTGTAATCGATTCATTGAAAATTTGAACAGAATTTTTCAGTACAATCGTATTGTCATTAAGGATGGGTTTTTAAAATTGTTCAACATTTATAGGGCAGAAAATACCAATCGTTCCTGAAATAAACAGCGGCATACATACGTCGGGCAACGCGTATAGAGATGCAAATTATAAACTCCAGTTGTATATTCCAGGACTTTGCGCCACATTATTCATGCGCAAGATTTCCGGCAAAACGTCCTACTCAATAATGAATCAAGGCGCCGGCGCTTAGGTATACACGAATATTTTCTACGGCTAATTCTTTATGTAGGCGTGCGGTTTGTCTCCTGTTGTACAGGGGCGTCGAGTTCGGATTCTCTTGTGTCCTCTACACTATATATTTACTGCCTGCAGCAAAACAGAGGGAGACCTTCTTTCTTCCTCTTACTTCTCTCTTTTCTCTCGTTCGAGAGGAGATCCCCAAAAACGAGCCGACAGATATGATGGACGGAGTCGAACACGTGTGCTACCGATGTGCAGATTCGACGCCAGTTTGTTACTTTATCGAGGGGGATTTCAGTTTGGCACGGATTAGAATTATTTTGTCATGTGCGTTTGATGTTTAGTGTTGATTCTGTGTTCGCGGAGAAATGCGCGATTCTGCTACATTTTTCAACGACGTGTGCCTCTTCAAACCATCGTTTCAATGATTCCACGATCATTTCTTAAAACATCACGTCAATTTGTAGTAATGGAATTTTGTTTCTCTTGTCAGTGCATCACATGTATACGAAACCTTAAATTTCCGTTGCCGTAAATGATGCTCTTAGGCTGTAGCGATAAATGAATACAAATAAATCCCATCAGAAAATAAAATTAGACAGCGAACGATCACATTCAAGCTGAAAAAACGAAAAAAAAGAGGCAAAAGCACACGAATCATCGCTGGATAGAAAGCGCGCAAGTTCAACAATGAAAAATCTATCGAAATGATTGGGCCACACGCGAGGAAGATATCATCATTTAATTACTCAAGGAAGCGTCGCTCTTTCGCCCGTTGACGTCTATTCACTCCTCCGTCGCAACCGACGCTTCTACATAACGAGGGAATGAAAAATTGCGGACTTTCATACGACGCTCCTTCTTTCTTTTATCGGGTTTTAACCTGAAGGGGAGTTACGCTCGGATCGAAAAAAAGGTGAGCCCGTTACATAGAAGAAAGCGCGAGTAAGAGGATAGATAGTTCGTTTAGCTATACACAAAAGAACGAGGGAGACGCTTGACGTCTTTATGCGAGAAGTACAATTGTCAGTGCGTATAGCAGACGTATAACGGATGTGTGTCAACTGTATTCGCAATTCTCATACACAGCGAGATGTACGTAGAAAGTGGTATGGGCTGAAAAGTTTTAAGAACTTTGTAGCGCTTTGCTATATGTTTGTTTATGAGTTGTCATAAGAATTTGTTTTCTTATAATAGACCAAGCGCGTCTTTTCATACATACTACGTACATTGTCGAACGTCTTCTCAATGCAAATTAGTATCTTATGAAAACCACATTTCTTCTTATCTTTCTGGTTTTTGTTCTAAATTCGAATAAGAATAATGTAACTACATAAATTATTTGTTATAGTAATAATAGAAAGTTTTCAATTGCATATAAGATTGAAAATAATCCTTTTTAACTACTAATATAAACATTTAAATTGTCCGATGGATTAGATGGTACAATAATTCATTATGTCTGTAGGCAGTGTACATGTATATAAATGGCGAATCAACTATGAAAGACCTCATATTATTAATATCTATTTCACCAACTAAATTGTAAGATAAAAAGCTTCTCGTTTCCGATACTCAATCGAAATTCGAAACCTAGTATTTGTATGTGGTCACATGTATCTTTCATGCATTATATATACATATAATCACATAGTGTCCACGCTGAGATTTTTCGGCAGTCGATAACGCTCGAATGGCCATCAATTGGTAATAAAGGCACTAGGCTCAAAAGGCAGCAATCGCGCGAATAAATTTACGAATTGAGTTATCCAATGATTTCAATTTTTTGCACATACAAGTGTCACTTCGAAAAGAATCGCATGGGACAGAGAGAGAGAGAGAGAGAGAGAGAGAGAGAGAATCATGCGCTGCACTGCTGTCATGGCCCCTTGTGAGAATGTAAAAGGGCACAAAAAAAGATATATGCGTGGTATTGTGGTTCAGCCACGCGTGCCTACATTCATAATTTCAAGATAAATCCAGCCTTTGCACTGTACTATATAACTTCTCTCTTTTTTACGTCGAGTGGACGTTGGCTTCTCTTTTATTTTTTAGGTAACATGGCCCACAGGTCAAATAACGTTAATTTTTCATTCTTTTTGCTTTTTCTTTGGGAGATGGCAACAGCGATGTCGTTTTCTTAACATATGAAACATCTGTTCTGCATCTTTTCATGGTTTTCAGATTTTATGTCTCGTCATTCCTTTTTTCCTTTAAAAATAACCTAGTTTAAAATTAAAAAATAATTTGTTATGAGTTTTGTCAACATTTACAGCCAATAGTTCAATTCAAACAAATTAGTTTTATCACAAGACTATACTATTGAATAAAACATTATTAAATAATGTGAAAATTATTAGGTATCCACGTGAATAATGTTTAGTGATAGAAGAACCTTGTGTTTAGAATATATACCAATCAAGCATGCGAATTGTATTGTTAGCATTTTCTGAACTGCAACAAAGCACGCAATGTACTTTTAACGGCAATCAGATTTACACAGTGAACAGTCAACTCTTATGCAGATGCATAGTGATAAAAAAATCTGTAAGAGCCACACGTTCGCCTCGTTGATTTTCCAAGCGTTCGTGCCTTTCACAAAGTCAATGCAAATATTGACAGACGATTAGAACGAACTCTGAAAGGAGAAAAAAACGCATATATAGATCGATTCAAGCGTATAAGGGATCTATGTTATTCTTGTTAACTCTGACCGAATTTTTTTTTCAATACGAAAATATTGTAAGTTTATACGATTTTACTTTATATAAATGACTATTCGAGTTTTATTGACTGATGACGGTCGATTTTTTACGGGGATCCGGATCAACGTGTGCAATAAGGGGAGATTGCGACGATCCCTTATATGCGCGTGGCACTATGTAAAGAAAGACACGTTGCCTGCATTTGGTGATTTCTTCTTTTAAATCTCAATGATCGATTTGTTCTATCCACAAACACGGGTTCTTGATTACTCGAGCAAACTTCATAAATTATTATAGATGTTTTTTATTTCAATGGCACTGCACACGACATAAGGCGCGCGGCGTTCCATGTGGTATCACGGCAATACGTTGTACTCGTATAAGAAATTATTATTGCTCCATCATTTTTTAAAGTTGTCGAGTAACGCAGATAATCGAATTAACGTATTTAATCATGCCTATTAATATTAATAGCGTTGGTTTGCTGCAAAAAAATGGTACAAGAAATACTCATACCATTTCAAAATTTCCTCCCTTTTATATATGTGACACGCGCACTAACATGAAAAGCAGAACCAACACGAATCGAACAGTTATAAATAAAATTAGATGCATCTTTAATGCCGAATATACTGAACATCCTCTCAAACCCTTTCGAAAACAAAACTCAAGCCGGCAAATTAAATCGCATCATTCAGGGTGACACGCACAACATAAAAAAAGAAACGAAAAAATAATCATCGCCTTGCTCGTATAAAAGTGGTCGACAACGCACGGGAGGTCGCTAATATTAGTGGGCCATCAAGTGAATCGCGCGCGCTAAAAGCTCACGAGAGGACAGCTGACCGGCTTGCGCGACTCGCGAGACATATAAACCACTGGGTACGCGCGTTTGCGCTCTTTTATTTTGGCTAACGGTACGGCATGCAACTGTGAAGACCGACGTAGCCGTCGCGACGCTCCGACGGCTACATCTAGCCATAGCCACACGAGTTATTAGTGCGCGATGCACCTACTCGAGCTTTTATATACTCCACCGCGACGACAATCACTCGGGTGTGTCTTTGGAAATATTTTATCGACTACGCGTATTTCCAGAGTATCGTAAAGTTATATTATACTTGGACACGCAAATTTTGCCCGTTCAAGTTTCGCACGCGTGCTCCATTTACGACCTAATTGCGAGCTAATCGTTGCAGAGTGTATTTTTCATTGTTTGCTCACTTTCTTTGATTTTTATATGCAACAGTTTGCAAATGCTTGTCTTATAAAGAAGCATGATTAATTATGAACGATGAACCATCAATTGATTGAGAAATAAAATCAGGTCAATCAAATCTATCGACGTACTTAGCCCCGACAAAAAAGAAAGTTAAAGGCGAAAATTAATTCACTTCCCGCGTGGCTTCCACCAGTCATCAAACAAAAGCAAATAAGCTAAATAAAAATTACATCCCACGTCTTTCATCTCCCTTGAGAATGTCGCGGCAACTGCAACGACGTGTCCTGCAACGTGTCGTCCTGACACCCGCGCATTCACTTCGTTATTCTTTTTCTTTGCCAGTGTAGCACAGTAGTCGTTTCCGAGAAGACTCGTGTTGCTCAGCCAATTTTACCCACTTTTCACTTTCTAAATCATCGCCCGTGCGAGCTCTCGCAAGCCCCTCCGATTCTATTTTAATTATCCTCCGGGGAGTATGGCTGCGCGATGTTCTCGCTCGTGCCGTTGATTTGTCGGATGATGAACTGCCGAGGCCGGCTGCTGCACGAATAAAGCGTTTATTTTGGATGATTGTTACACGCTTTACTTTCTTTTCTCTTTAGTTTGAACTGTCGGTATACTTTATTGCGTTAATCCGTATGATTTTTTGGAAATACGGTTGACAGCTTTGCGATTTTTATCTGCACCGTGAATCATTTTCAGTACAAGTAAGCGCGATTTCGGCAAATATGCGATGTGTAAGTTACACCAGATCAAAATGCTATTGGTAAAAACAGGAAAACATTTCTAAGCCCATAATGTTTGTCAAACTCTGACAAACTGCATAAATTTCTACACCCCCCCCCTCCGAAGCTATTTTATCAAAAAGCGGAAATTTTTTTTATGAAATCAAAGAAAATTGGACAGCCTGTTCGCCGCGCATCATCGATTTAAAACAGTATAACAGTGTAGGTATAAACTGTCGTTTCGTTGTGGAGATAAGTACTTGCACAAGATAATACGTCAAATAAATATGAGCATCATAAAAAACTGAACTGTTAGGAAGTTGACGCTAGTAGACAAAAATAAAAAGCAGTTATATTATAATTTTTTTTTTCTTAAAAATGTTGATTTAACGTGTGCGAATTGGCAGTAGGAATGAAGAGAGAAATATTCACTGTCCAGCGTAGCTTATGCTGCAGATGCATAACAATTTTCCCGTGTCCAATTAATTTTTTTATATTAAAATAAATAGTATCTGTATTTCTTGAACTGTCAACTACAAACAAGAACATTAAACAAAGTTTTTAGATTATTATTTACTTATAAAAATTAAATAATTCAATTTTCTTGACGTTATTATGTTATTTTGAAGAGTAAACTGAATCATAATGCACAACTCCAAGTTATTTTTGTAAGTACCATTAAATTTTCCATTAATCCGTAATTAAATTAAGGTTACATTTATAGTGGAAATGCAGCCGAAAAATTTCACGGTCACGACCATCGACAATGAACGAGCTTATCAATGGATTACGTGCTTGAGAAATATTTCGCAAGCAAATACCTGCATAAGCTAATATACACTTGGCCTCGCATATGCGGGTATAACTCAGGCGAAAAGAATCATCTGCCAATGAAAAAGCATTCGCATCAATATCCGTATACGATTAATAATAGCTGTGCTCAACGATATCAATCACTATTATACTAGCGGAGGTTGACCTAATAAGGGATGGAATCAGTAATATATTCGGATCTACGATTGGAGCACTTAAGCTCCTGTGCATGACTCGTTTTCGGAGAAACATTAATGCTTATAATAAAAAACCGAGGACTTTTTCAAATACAATTAAAGAATTATTCACAAGAAACAGGAATAAAAATGTATGTTTCTTGTAAGTAGTGCGTAATATAATGGTGGATACTTTTTTGGCCGTAAGAAATATCGCTTGGCAAATACCATAGAAGGTTACGCATGGTAACATATCATTATGCAGACAACTATATACAATATATAGTACAATATATAGCCCCTACAATAATTTCTACACATTGTTAAAATTTAGTATTGGTAATCGAAGCAATCATCGAAAGATAAGAAGCAGGACTCACTTGAAATGTAGCTACTCGCCATCTTGCTAAAATGAACTGAAGAGAGCCAATTCCGAGGCTTTAGCTGATGCTTCTGACGGTGCTGCCACGTCAAGTCATATGCGAGAGACGGTAATGTCCACATAGGTATTCCCCCTTTAGAGACCTTCGTATATATATATGAATATACGAAGGCATGGTTTTGATAACACAACAAGCGCCTTCACATCGGAGAAGAAAATGTTTGCTTCGCGGAATATGAAAGCTTCGACGCTCGCTGCGCTCGCTGCTTCAGTTCTTATACTATCTCGCTCTGAAAACATTTTTTCCTCCAGTATAATAGTCAGGGTCTAGGAGCCTTATTGTGATGATGGTCATACACACTTAGATATTGCGCAGTACATTGTGCACAGATCTGTCCGTCACAAAGAGAATGTCAATATTGTCAATGAAGTAACAGTTAATCAATGTTAATTAGTTTTGTGACGGACGCGACGTCGCATAATGTACCGCGCAACATCCAAGTGCGCATAACCGATATCACAAAAATTATCTTTCAGATACAGCATCAAAAAAAGTTGGATTTCTATCAAAAAAATATAGATAATCTTAAATAATTTATCGATCAGAATAAAAATGCTGTCAATATCAGAAATAATAATTTTAATAGCAGTGATAAGAAAAATATGTATTATTATTAGTTTAAACAGTATTAAAGTAGCCATAGAAAAAGGGCTTATAAGGCACTAATCAATCTAGATTCGAAATCGGAACTTAAAGCAGAAGGATAACGGTATATCTGTCTCAACAAAAAGAAAAGATACTCGGTGTAATATTTCGGTTGCTATTCTTGTAAAGAAGGAGGAACATTAATCGATAATCGAGTGAAATCCATTCTTACTGCAGATATTATACGAGAATTACGTATAGATGAAGAGACAACAGAAGAAATTATGGAAACATTTATTCTGCATAGAGGAATTGGAGTCAAAAGACCATCTGTGCTGATGTACTAAAACACTTCCATTTGATTAAATCTGATTAAAGGTAAGTCGATAAACTCCGCATCTAGAAGTCACAGCATAGAATATGCGCATGCTTTTATACTCTTCAGATAAACCATATTATATTAGTTCTCTGGCACAGAAAATGTGATAAGCGAGCATTTATGCAGTATCAAGATGCCAACACTATGAACTTTGGATCACGAAAGCTTGTTTAAATTTTCAGAATGGCGATCTGAAGTTAGTATGCTTTAGTATGCTTAAAAGACATTGTATCCGATAAATACTTAGTAGATCTTGCATTTTACGTTAAAGCCACTTATATTCTTTTACAAAAATCAATTTTAGAGACGGAAATTTATGATCCGCATTGTCTGTATGTGAAATACAATATGTAGGTCAATAAATCCTTAGAAAATCCAAGATATGACACTCAAAGCATCCCAACTTACGTTGCACCAGCCAGCGTCACTATTAAATAGAGTACTGCCGAAGTTTCAGCCAGATCCATCGAGTAGTTCCGTTTTTATCGTCGATCAAAGTGAACAACTTTTGTTTCTTGTTAACAATGAAAAAAAGGGAGTTCCGAGCGGTGATAAAACATTTCTATTTAAAGGCCTTACACTGAAAGAAATCAAAGCTGAGTTAGATGCAGTTCATAGTGTATCTGCCCCTGTATTTGTAACTGTTTACAATTGGGTAAATTAATTTAAACGTGGCCGTACATCGACTGCGGATGAATATCGTTCAGGCCGTCCTGTAGACGTGAGCACTCCGGAAATGATCAATAAAATCCACAACATGGTATTGAGTGACCTAAGAATAAAATTACGCGAAATAGTTGAGGCTGCAGGGGTTGGGTTTCAAAAGGTACAGTCATTTCGATTTTGAATGAGAAATTGGACATAAGAAAAATTTCAGCAAGATGGGTGCCACGTTTGTTCTCAGTCGAGAACAGACGCACTCAAGTGGTAGCCGCTGAGGCCCTCTTGGCGCGCATCCACCGTAATCCGAACGACTTTCTGCCTCGATTCATAACTGTAGAAGAAAGGTGAATACACCACTACACTCGTGAGATGAAGAAACAGAAAAAACAGTGGATTGTGAAAGATCAACCAGCAGCAAAGAAATCGAAAACAGTGAAATCGGCCGGCAAGGTTATGGCCACCGTTTTTTGGGATGCACATGGAATTATCTTCGTTGACTATTTAGAAAAAGGACAAACAATCACTGGAGAGTATTATGCGTCGTTGTTGGACCGGTTAAGCAAGAAAATAAAGGAAAAACGTCCTTATTTGAACAATAAAAATTCTGTTTCATCAAAACAATGCACGAGTGCACTCGTGTTTAGTTTCAATGGCTAAAATTAAGGAATTGAAGTTCGAATTAGTAGACGATCCACTGTATTCACCAGATTTGGCCTCTAGTGACTTAATTTATTCCCAAACCTAAAAAAGTAGCTTGCCCGACCACGATTCGTCTTGAACGAGGAGATCATACAAGATTCATTAATTAATCATCAAATTTTTATTAGATTTTGTCCACCAAGAATATTAAATATGTAAGAGATGAGACCTTAACATTTTCAAGAACAAAGAATGCGTGAAAAATAAATTTTTTGAAAATTATACAAAACATTAGAAGTTATTAGCCAAGATGATTTATCTATTAAAAATTATGTCTATTTTGATAGATAAATTACGGAAAGTTGAAAAATTGCTGAAGAAATTTGTTAGATTAACAGAAAAATATTATAAACAAGTGCCATAACCTATATTATTCACCAACACTTGCATTTAATTTATAATGTTCTTAATTGAGATCATTGTTTACATATAATGATTATATATTTGAATCACAAAAGGAGTCAAAGGAATGTTAGATCAAATTTGTCCGAGTATCGAGTATATTCATATTACAATTGTTTTAGAAAAATATGTTCTAGAACATATAAACCAAAAATACTCACTAGTTATAAAGTTTAATCGTCAATTAGAAAAAAAATAGGTTTACGAGAAAATCACTTAAAATCTCGAAAAATAGATATTTTGGTAAAGGTCAAACATATGATGTTAAGGAGTGTGTCGAGTCATATGATTTTTCAACCGATTCTTTCGAAAGAATGATAAAAACCGATTTGACTTTAAAAAACAGATCAACTCTTCGTTCAAATAATTCTTTTGTGCAAACTAAACATGAAAAATGTATAAATATTGTAGCGTTTATATAGTAGATACTAGTAGTGAAAAAGAATTTATTTTATAAAATTACATTGAAACGAAAAACATTTCCAAAAGTTGTTTAAAAGCAAAACAATTTGTAAAAATTCATGAAAAACTTTTAGTCACAAATACTAATGATATTTACAATATCGCAATTAATATCAATGTATCGTCAATCACCTGTAATATAAAAAGAATATTTTTTTTGTAGATATTTTTCATTATAAGCTCAAATGATCTTAGTTGAAATTTATAAATAATCTTACGAGAGTGATATATGGTATGTCCTCGAAATGTGTGCGGTGGAATGAATCTAGGTGGACACGGTGGTCGTAACGGAATCATTGGCACTGCTCTTGGTCCTCGTATCGGTGGAATCATATGCGATGGAATCATTATTGGCCCTGGTGGAAAACTCTAAAAACAATAAAAGATGTGTTAATCGCGATCTAATAAAGCATCAAGGTGTCTTTTTGAAAAATGTAACAAAGACAACTTTAATATTTTAAGGTAGATTGAGAAAGACAAATTATCTCATTGTAAAGAAAATGCATTATCAAATACTTATATCACAAAATACCACAGTTAGGCTAGCTATCACAGGATTGTCAGTTCGATAAATCAACCTGTACTCGTAGAGTCGACATTGACAAACATCATATTAACGAACATTTTTACTTTTTATTTTTGCTCTTTTATCTTATACATCTACCTTCGTTGATTATATCTACAATGTTGGTTAATAAAGCTATACGTACATAAATACGTACAATTATCATTGATTAGTTCAGTTCAGTTTTAGACGTTGTACAATGTATGTAGATGTGTTTTCGCTCGTGCTCGAGACTGTGCCTTCTGTTTACACGTGTGACGTGACCCCGAGGCCTATTGCTCCTTTTGAGCATAGGCTGTCTGGTTATTAGTGAAGTCTGAATATGTCTGTGGAAGTGAATCTGACAAGAAACACTTCTACAACAATGGAGCCTCAAAACTCCAACTTACCTTACTCACAGTTTAACCATATCACTGATCTTGAGGATTTTTTTTCTTGGAAAAGAAGTATTTGCGTGGAAAATTATTAGAAATAAAAAGTTTTTAAAATATTTCATAGAATATGTGTGATTTTTTTCAAAGTGTTTGGAGAAATTTTGCAATTTTGAAATTTGCAAAATTAAAAAAGTTGCTCCGAATGTTTTTAAAAAATTCAGGTCCATTCTTTGAACGATTTTAAGAACTTTTTATTCTTGGTCATTGATGCACAAAATTGATATTTTTCAAGAAAAAAATTCGTGAACTCAAGCCAAAAAAAAAATTGCATTCCAGGCGCCATTTTGAAAATACTAAGGGGAAAAATCGATTCGCAAATCATATTTTCTCAAAGTTCAAATATTTATTCCGCCGGTTAGAGAGGTTCCAAATACATTCTAGACGAGAAACATCTTGGAAATTTAATTCGAAAAAAATGAGTATGAAAAAATCACGTTTTTTTTTGTTTAACCTGATTTTTTTCATAGTTAATAATTTTCTAGCGAAATTCTGATTGCACCATTGGAAAGAGCATATCTCGAACATAAAAATATGTCCCTGACGATTTTTTTTCAATGCAATTACCACTAGATATAAGCCCTCGAAGAATGATGTGTGAGTGGTGTTTTGGGCCTTTACGGGTTAAGTTGTTCTGAAATATTGTTCAGTAAGAAAGAGTCATTTCAAGAGACCAAGCCATCGTTATCGACTCCATCAAAGGTAAAATCATAGAGATATACGAGGTCTGTCCGGAAAGTATCGGGCCTACCTTTATATTTTCGTGCTAGCGTTATTTGTTATCATCTGGTGGGTGGCATCCTTCAAAGTAATCCCCGCTTGATTGAATAACACGGTTCCATCGATGTTTCCACTTTTCAAAACAGTCCTGGAACTCACTTTTAGGGATAGCCTTAAGTACACTCGTCGCATTGTTTTCAACCGTTGTTTGGTCATCGAATCGGTGTCCTTTGAGTGGTTTTTTTTAGTTTTGGAAACAGCCAAAAGTCACAAGGGGCTATGTCGGGACTGTGTGGAAGTTGTCGAAGCAATGCGATATTGTGTTTGCTCAAAAACTGCTGCATAAGATTAGATGAATGCGCTGGCGCATTATTGTGATGGAGAAGCCAGTCACCATTTTCCCAAAAGTGCGGCCGTTTTCTTCTTACTGCATCACGCAAACGTTTCAAAATTTGAACGTAGTATTCTTTATTAATTGTCTGACCTGTTGGTGCATATTCGTGATGAACAACACCTTCACAATTAAAAAAAACAATCAACATTGACTTAACATTGTCCTGACTTTGACGTGCTTTTTTTGGTCTTGGCGATTCAGAATGCTTCCACTGTGAAGATTGTTGTTTTGTTTCAGGATCATAACCATAAACCCATGATTCATCACCTGTAATAACTTTTCTAAGCACATTATCATCATTATTAACCATTTCCAGATTGTCCAGAGCGATTTCTAAGCGAATGTTCTTCTGCTCTGCTGTGAGCAATTTTGGGATGAATTTTGCACACACGCGTTTCATTCCTAAATTTTCGGTTAAAATTTCTGAAATGATAGTTTTTGGTATCCCAAGGTCTTCTTCTAGTTCTCGCACAATTATACAACGATCTTGTTCGATTGCAAGTCGCACCCGCTCAATATTATCTGCGGTTTTTGTCGTCGAAGGTCGGCCGGAACGAGAATCACTATCGACAGAAGTGCGACTATCCTTGAACCGTTTATACCACTCTTTTATTCGTGTTTCGCCCATACACTCGCTTCCGAAGACCTTTTGCATCATTTCAATAGTTTCCGAACTCGTTTTTCCGAGTTGAAAGCAAAATTTGATGCAAATTCGTTGATCTTGTTTTTAAGTCATTTTTGACAATATCAAAATCCGACGAATGCGAAAAAGACACTGTAAACAAAGACACGCTGCGCATGAACTATACGTCTGGTGTCAATAAGTAATCAATAAATTCGTGAGGCTTTACTGTTGACGTTTCTGTCCGGTAGAGGTCGCTCGAACACTATGGCGCGAAAATATAAACGTAGGCCCAATACTTTCCGGACAGACCTCGTACGTATAGCTTTGAAAACTATGGTGCCATCGAAAGACATTCTTTACGTGTCATAAATCAGCCAAAATCGCGTTTGCTTCTATCTCAGAGGAAGTGAAATTGTAGAAAAACTCACGGAAAACAAAACAATTATCAGAATTGACGGTTCCTAATGACAAATTAGACCTATTAAGTCAAAATCTAAAAGATTTCGCATTTCAAACGTCCAACCCTACATTCCAAACTCTCTCATTGAAGAACTCGACAAGAAAAACATCACTCCAGTATCTCAAATCACAACAGCGAAAACCGGCATCTACTTACCGGAGCTAAGCTATCTGCTTAGCTTTCGCAAACAGATTTATCTAAAACAAGAAGATATCGAAAAAATCCCAGCGAGCTTGAAAATTTCTCACGATTATGTTAATTATTGAATCTACTTCTCGATGGGCAAAATGATCTGCTATCAATGTAAAGAGGAGGGCCATCTCACCAAAAACTGCAAAAACACAACTCTTCTTGTGGTAGCACCACAAGAGCGTATAATAACAGAAGTAAACTCCTTCGAAATTCCTAGAAAGTACATATGGAAACGAAAAAATTCGCGAAACGGCCTCCTTGTATACAGACAACATGATTCTAGCGCGTACGATACGGACGAACCTACCGAGTATTCTAAAACGGATCAACCACAAGCTTCTCAACCTAGCTTACACATCTCAAAATGAATAAAAACCTCAAAAACTTTAAGTTAAAAGTCATATTTTGGAATGCTCGTAGTGCACTCTAAAGAAAAACGGAATTACATAAAATAATTAGCGATATTGATATTTTTGTTTGTGTTGAGTCTTGGCTAAAACCTAAATTTAAAGAAATTACACTACATAAAATGAAAAAGTAGAAATCACGAGCATTTGTATTCTAAATGTTTCACTGAATATCGATATAACAACTTGCTATAGAATTCCAGATTTTACTCTATCTCAGACCGATTGAGATGCAATAATGCATCGCACCGACTCTAATCAAACCTACACTCTCTTTCTTGGTGACTTCAACGCGCATAATATTAACTGGAACTATGAAATAACAGACAAAAATGGAGAAAGACTCGAGCAAATCATAGATACATCAAATTTATTTATTCATAACTCCAATTCATTAACTCACTATAATAAAAATACTGGTTAAAAGTTTAACATAGATTTGGTACTGTCCTCTATTCCCTTTGTTGATAAAATCAATGTTTCAGTCAACGATAAGATGTTTGGCTCGAATCATTTTCCGATCACTATGATATCGACACTATGAAGTATTTTTACGAAAAAAAACTTTAAACTTAAATTTGTCAGAACTGATTGGAACCAATTTCATGAGGACTTGTCCACTGAATCCAGGAGAGTTCTTATCCTCCTAATATGAAAACCTGTCTTCCTCCAATAAGTATGACTTTTTCATAAAAAATATTTCAGACAAACTAAAACAAGTAACCCCTTGTCACAATAAAAAACCTTAATGTCCTTTCTTTAATCAGCTCCTTGGTGGAATTCAGAATCTGATAAAATAAAACGGCTAAGAAAAGTCTCATTTAAAAAGTGAAATTTCACTCACTACTTAGCTGACCTTATTGAATTCAATGAAATTGTGCTCTAGCAAAAAAAAAATGTTCAAACAAAAAAAAGATTCTATTTTAAGAGCTTCATAGAACCATTAATTTTCCCACCAACAAAAACTACGTCTGGAGCAAATGGAATAAAATATTAAAAAATACATGGTGCAAAACTAACCACAGCACTGAAAATGACTCGGAAAAATCGAGAATGAAAGGCATCAGCTGCCTGGTAAGACTTAGTTCTTCGTACAATCACAATAACCTAGAATTTCTTCCTTCGTGAAAATAACATTCTTGATGATCCCTTCTCTTTGTCAGAGTTAAATAGAATCCTAGACAACCGAGGCACTACTGCCTCTCCAGGACTAAATGGCATCGACTACGAAATTTTAAAGAAATTGCCCATAAAGCACAAACTAAAACTACTAGATATATGCAATGCTATATACCGCGACAGTGAATTTCCTGAAGCATGGAAACATTCCTTCATATACATGGTCGAAAAGTATGACCGCAGCGGCGTTAGGCCAATCGCTCTAACGTCATGCATTTGCAAGTGTTAAGCATAGATTAGAGTGGTGGTTGGAACATAATAATTTGCTCTCGTCCTCTCAATCTGGCTTTCGCAAACAACTTAGCAACTTAGACTTAGGATAGATGAAGCACTTGAAAAAAAATGAGGCTTTAGTCACCTGTCTCGACGTCTCAGATGATTACAACAACGTTATACCTGATCTACTACTCCTCAAACTAGCGAAACTTAGTTCAGCTAAATTTAAAAGTCATCAAATTTACCAATTTCCTCACTTTTGAACGCTTCTTGCATACTAACGTAGAAGGTTATGAATAATTCACGGTTAGCAAAGAAGTTCTTCAAGGAGGAGCTTTGAGCCCTTTTTCTACATAATTTACACCTCAGAGCTAGCCAAAAATCTAGAAAAAGATGGAATAACAGTGCTTGAATTTGCGGACGACATCGCAGTAATAGCCATCTCACCGTCAGTATCGAACTGTCTTAAATAATTAAAAAGAACAAATAATATCATCAGACTCAATCTACTTGCTCTTGGTTTCGAACACTCTCTAAAAAAACTGTTTTTGTCCACTTTAATAAAAAAAATTCTATCGGGCTATACAACTATAAATATCGCTGGCCACTCTATAGCTTCTAGCGATACAGCTCGCTTTTTGGGCATTATCTTTGACTACAAAATGTCATTTTCCTCACACATTAACAATTTAATAACTAAATGCAACTCGCTCTTGAATATTATAAAATTTGTATGCGGCACTTGGCGGGGTGCAGATCTTGATACTTTGATTACCTTAAATAAAAGCTATGTCTGATTATTAATAGAATATTGAAGTTTTATTTACTTTTCCGAGAAAAAATATGCTAAAAAATTCGAACAAATACAATTCTAAGTCATTAGAGTGGCCCTAGGTTTCAGAAGAACCCCTACCAATATTTTACTTGTAGAAGCTATGCTTCCTCTAATACGATAACGAGCTACTCTTCTAGGAAATCGATGTTTTGAAAACGCTAGCTCACACAAATAATCGAATGTACAAAAATAGAATTTAGACATTGATATCAATAAAAGCATTGTTAAGCTTTCATCTATATTCATAGACGAAGCTATAGCCATTAATTTAGCCATGAACATGGCTTTAGAGTTAAATGAACCAAATGTTTTCATTTTTTTCGGACTCTCAAAGTGTTCTCAAGTCACTTACTAGCATCAAAACTGACAGCACAACAACCCTGACATTCTTTTTTTCTGGATACTGTCTCATATTGGAATTGAGGGGAATGAAACTGCTGACGAGCTAGCAAGACTAGCTACTGAAAAACCTTACATTAATTACTTGAAAATTCCTTACTCAGATTTATTCGAAAACATTAGAAAGAAAACTATCACAAGCACAAATACAACGATTCAAAAACTAGGCCAAACAAAAGGAAAGCTATACTCCCAACTTTATTATAAAGAAAGCCAAAATCCGTGGATTAAAAAGCTGACACTACCTAGAGAACTAATTGTAACAATTAATCGCCTAAGATCAGGGCATTATCATATGGCGGAGTCGCTAAAAAAAATAAATGTTGTTAATTCACCTAAGTGCGTTTGTGAAAAGGAAAACGGAAATATTAACCATGTTGTATGGCAATGCGAACTATACGATACTCAAAGACGCTCTCTTTATAAAAATTTAACAAAACTTAAACTATACCGACCTTTATGTGTATCGAAATGTTCATTGCGGAACCACACATCGAAGCATGCAAATGTATCCTCAACTTTCTACAACAATGTAAACTCAAAGTGTAAATACGATAAATAACCGTATAATCGTAATTTTTTACTATTATAATTTTTCCTTTTTTTTTGTGGCAGAAATAAGCCTATAAGTGTATACTTTGTACAGGTTTGAAATGCTTAATAACAAAAAAAAAAAAAAATTGACAGCAAAACTAATCCTTATGTTATAAAAATCAAATAAAAAATTGACATCTTTAAAAAGAGGCATCCTCTATCTAAACTAGAATTCTTTTGGATTCACTCTCATTTGGGAATCCGTGATAATGAAAATGTTGACTCGCTGGCTAAAACAGCTACCGATAAATGGATAATACAAATCAACATAACAACATAACCGATAAATGGATAATCAAAATCCCGTAATGACTTTTACTCTTACATTCAAAAAGTGGTCACCAATAATATTAATGAGACAATTAGAAAATTCGGTAGTACCAAAGGAATTATGTACTTTAAAATGTTCTTTCAGGACAAAAAACGTTCATGGTCCTCTAGCAAGTAATTGTCGAAAGATCTCATAGTTTCAATTAATTAAACAAGATCCAATTATTACAGTCTAGCAGATTCTTTAGCGAAAATTCAAGTTGTTAAAAGCTCGCTTTGTAAATGCGGGTTAGAACCTGAAAACATAAATCATGTAATATGGCAATACGTTGAATATGTCTGTGAAAGATCCCTGCTTGAATTTCAACTTCCAATGTACATAGAAATGTTTATAGCCGAGCCGAACATTAACACTTGTAAGCTGATCTTCGAATTTTTGAAAAGAATGAACATTAAGGTATAATTTACCTCAATCATAAATAGTTAATAAGCAAAATAAGCTTGTATAAGTTTAAAGGCTTTAATACTAAATAATTTATTAGTTAAACTGAACAGTATACTGATAACACATTCTAATTTAATTTTCAAAAAGGATAAAATCCTATTATATAAGCGTTAGGTGTGTCTGTGATATTAGAAAATATTATCAGGTTAGTCAAGAATATCTTGACAACACTCTTGCGCATGATTTTTTTTATTCCTTTGGCATTACTACGATGGATTTGTCTCCTTGAAAAGGAAATTACTTTGTTCGCTATAATAAAAATCGCCATATCGCTCGTATGTGCGAAATGATTAAAAAACATGATCGTTCTGACTAACGACAAATGCAAACGTGCTTAATAACCACGTCAATCTAAGTAGCAAATTTAGTTTCCACGAAGATGTGAATCGAAAATTCTTAAAATGTATGTGAATGTGAGAGTACGGATCTAACGTTAATGCGCGTAAATAAATTAAACAGTGCATGTAATTACTACTTTACAATTTGTACAAAACTCTGCTTTTATTGTGTCCCTGAATTTTATAGCTCTATCAGTGGGCGAGTTCAATTATCAAAATTATTTGCTATTTTCACATTTAATTTTTACAACGCCAAGAAAAAGAACTACTAGTTAAATAACGAATTAAGATTCAATCATCTTTACAAAAAAAGTATCACTGAATTTATTTTTACAATTCTGCTGTGCATTGGGATCTTGTAATAACTCATAGATTATTTAACCACAACAAAAAACCATTAACCTATGATCACAAATGTACCTTTTTACTCAAAGTCAGTATCCCACGGCAGTCAGAATTTAAAATTATCAAAAGCCATCTCATAATTTATCCAATCTCCAAAAGTGTTTAGTATACACCCATTTTAATCTAAAATAAAAGAGTATTAGAATTACGATATTCAACAAAAGTGAAGAAACTACAAAATGGTATTCAAATCTTCACGAAGAATGAAAAACATGTTGTGATTTTATATTTGAATCTCTTTTGAATATTTATAAACAGTTTGAAATCTTCGTATTGTTTTTTGTCTATTCGCGTTTAGTCGATCTCATTTAGGATTACTGTTGCTTTCGCATCTTAATGTATAGATTTACTACAGTTATAATGATAATAACTGGAAAAGGGATGATGGAATAATGCTTACCCCGTAATAAGGAAAATGTGGCATCGGTCTACTATATGGATATAGAGGTTGGAACCAGATTTTAGGAATATCTCGTTCATCTCCACGGTCAAGTAATCGATCTAGGGATCTGTCTCGATACTTTTGCTTTTTATCATCTGATCTGAAAGCACGATATGAGACACGAATATAAGTAATAACTTCTGTTGTCACAAGTTCTTCGAGAAGAAAAATATCTTTGAAAATTACCTTGAATGGTCGCGTTTTAATCTTCTGTAGTCTATTCCTTGAGAATGTGAACGCCTACTAGACAATCTGTGACTTCTACAATTAGATGGTCTTCTAGAATATGATCGTCCACGAGATATGTGTCGTTCATCAGAATACGAACGTCTACGAGATAAATGTTGTCTTCTAGAAAACGATCGATTACGAGATGAATGCCGTTCTCTAGAATGGGATCGTCCGCGAGATAGATATCGTTGTTCAGAATACGAACGTCTACGGGATAAATTTTGTCCTCTAGAATACGATCGATTACGAGATGAATGCCGTTCTCTAGAATGGGATCGTCCACGAGATGTATGCTGTTCTCTAGAATAGGATCGTCTGCGAGATACGTGTCGTCTTCTAGAGTGCGATCGTTCACGAGATGTACGTCGTCCTCTAGAAGGCGATCGTTCAGAAGATATATATCGTTTTTTAGAATGCGATCGTCTACGAGATAAATGTTGTCCTCTAGAATGTGATCGATTACGAGATGAATGCCGTTCTCTAGAATGGGATCGTCCGCGAGATGTACATCGTCCTCTAGAAGGCGATCGTTCAGAAGATATATATCGTTTTTTAGAATGCGATCGTCCACGAGATGAATGTTGTCCTTTAGAATACGATCGATTACGAGATGTATGTCGTCTTCTAGAGTGCGATCGTCCACGAGATGTACGTCGTCCTCTAGAAGGCGATCGTTCAGAAGATATATATCGCTTTTTAGAATGCGATCGACCCGGGGATCGTTTATATATTTGTGGATTTAATCGTCCGTGTGTTGATTGATATTCTGTAAGATGTGATGAGTCTCTTGTCGTTCTGTGCTTTTGAAGATTATCGTGACTATCATTGGAGAATCTCGATAAATGCCTGAAAATATAACCGTTTTAGTTTATTACTTTACATATCAATGCACGTAATTTGAGTATATAACAGCTATAAAGAGAAAACATAATAATCAACTAAGAGCTGGCAATGCGCGGTTCTCGTTATGTTTTTCCACGGAAACAAGAAGATATTAAAGTTTATGGAACGAAGTAAGATAGAAAACAACATTAATATTGCGTTACGTTATTTTCATTGTCTTAAGAACAAATTATAGTGTTAGAAAAGATGAAGCTCGATTCATAATCAAATTTTTATTTTATCCCCACAAGAATAGGAAACAAACTAACTAAAATGCTATATCCCGCCAGGTTAAAAAAAATTTCGAAAATCATTCTTTAGATGTTTCTGTGGTATTGGAAAATGCAATTACTTGAGGAACAATAAATAAATCTGAAGGTGTAGAAGACCTTCTAAGTAATAGCACTTTTAAAGAAGATAAAAAGCAATACCAAAATTCACACAGGTAATTAAGATAAATCATCAACCTTGAATGATGTGACAATAAGTAAGAACTACGTTGCGGTTCTGGATTTATGTTGCGTTGTGACGATAAATTAAGGGGTGAGGATCGATGTTCCAAGACCGATTTTTGAGCTGAAATGAATTCAAATAATTTAGAATTTAAAAAGTTTAATCTTAACTCTTGAAATGAATGGCTTTGTATCATTGCTTAGGCAATAGCAACATTAGCTAATGCCGAAAGTTTCTAATACCTCGAGTACTTTCGTTGGATACTTCAATCGTACGATATTCTTCAGTTTCCAATTGTTCAGCCTGAGACCAATTCAGCTGCTCTTGATAGGTGATTATTTTCAGATCGTTTGCTACAGAGTTACAAAAAAGTATATTAAAAAATGATTGTACTATTATTTTCGATGAATGAAACTCAATTTCATCCATCCCGTAAGCTGTATAAAGAAGTATAAAGAAGAATTAATAATGCTCTAAAAAGATAGTATAAATGTCAATTTTCGAAATAAAAGTGGCCAATTCAATTATTTAATCGTATTAACAGTTTGGAATGGATGAAAGACAAAATAATAATGGCATAACTATTACGGCAGAGGTATTGATCGCAAAAATTATTATTAGTAATCAATTACCATGTCCAAAATTACTTGGTTTAACTATAAATTGATCACCTCTTCATTCGAAAATGATATCACACTATAATTAAGATATTTTTACAAGTTTTTTATTATTCAATATTTTGTTAGTAACCCTATTGAATAAAAATTAATAGTAATTTTTCTGACTACCAAATCATAAGAATTAAAAAAAATTGAAATTGTGGCTAATGAGTATATTATATATATCATTATATAATACTATACAAAATAGATTTTACGGAGTAATAATACATTACGATACAAGTACGGGAAAGTAGATTCTAGTCTTGTGTGGCGCTTACACCTGAGCGAAGCGAGGGTAGAATGGCACCCAAGATGAGAAACTTTTTCTCGAACATGTGTCGTACAGTATTTTTCAATACGACATGTGGAAAGCTCATACGCACTTTACGCATGGACTACCGGAAAGCAAATTTAGTCTTAAGAAAGAGTGTGGTATTTAATTACCTTTCGTTTTTGTCAAACTGGAGGCCGGTAAATTTCTATAAATCTTTTCTCCAATTAGATTTGAATTCTGTCGAGTTTCTGCCGTCTCTTTTGACAAATTAATCTCATTCAATTTCAGCTGTTCAGCTCTTTTTCTTTCGTATTCCTCAATTTTCTTTTGCTTCAATTTTTCGTGCTCTTTTAGTTTTGCTTGTTCTATCATCCATAATCTTCTTCGTCTATTTTTTTCCCTTTCGAAGTCAACTTGAGATGGCGAAGAACTACGTCGTCTCATTTTAAAAATGTTGCTCAAAAGTGTATTTGATTATAAATTATTAAAAAATAAAACAAAAATAAACAAAATATCTATATAGCTTCAATGCAAAACTAACTGAAATACAATTTTCAAATAATAGAATTATTTGAAACTAAATTCTTAAGAACTCTATAGCATTCTGTCTTCTTAAGAAATACCTAGACCGAAATGGTCGATCTTTCAGCACTGCTCAAAATACACTGACAGAGCCCTTCTTCATAACTATTTACCTGCAACTCGGACAGTTCGAGTTTCACTCGGGGTAGGGAGGATACCTTTAACTTTCCTTTCCAAGGTTCTTCAATCAATACCCCAATAAAAACATCCCGTTTAAAATTTTTCAAATATCACAAAATCATTACAGAGACATTTTATTTTAAATAAAATTGAAAAATACTATTCGTTGTGATAAAGTATCAGCCAACAAGAAATTTCATTGATTAGGAGCAATCGAAATTACCTACGATAGTAACGATGCTTCAATAGTTTTGATATGATTCAAAGTTATGTCAAATGATAAATGTCATTACAGTAATATAACAATTCTAAAATAAATTACGCTGCATAAAACACGAAGAATAAACGTGTTGAACTGACCACTTTAAAGAGCTTTGAAGTATATTATGACTTCCTCCCGAAAAAGAATTTTCGAATAATCTTATACCAAAACACCTACCGCATTTATGAACGCATAAAAATATTCATATTTTCTAATATAACAGACACATCCAACGCAAGACTATTCATATTATATTCGCGAATATGCATTCATCAACTAAATTAACTTGGTTTCGACTTTGATATTTGAAAAGACGATCGCTCCATTATACGTGAACAGAAGTACAGATAGGATGTGAAAACACAATGCGAATCGAGCGTCACGTAAGAGTAACACGGCATATTAATAAATATCAAACAGACCGTGTACAAAGCGAGGATATAAAAATAATGGCAAATATTGAATTTTAGAAACAAAAATAATAGAGCAATACATTGACGTTTAATACAGTGAAGATATTAAGTGTTTGTTCATATATTTTTCGTTACTCCGTGGATAAAGTTCGATTTTTCAGCGTGGTCTGAAAAAACGTACGTCGAAAACTGTATTATTAACACATAATATCGAAAAAAACGGTAAGATACATGTCTGGAAAACAAATTTATCGCGAATTAAACGCAGATTTCTTATATTGTTCTCCTATTTATTATGGCAAACTGGCCATCGTGCGCTTTAATTTTAAATAACATGAACAACTGTGCACCCGAAATACCCCATATATCTGTGCATTAATTTTTGCATATGATAGAATGCAGAGCAGTTGTTGTGCATTGTTATGATGTTCGCGACGGCCAGCATGTTCTTAAATCGTATAGTAATACATTGAATTATACTTAAATGCATATTATTCATGTTTGTTGATAAATTTTGCGTTCATACGTCAGGAAAGTACGTCTTTTACTCAAGTTTTGCAAAAAACGTAAGTTTCAAACAGTATTTCTAACAGAAATTATCGAGAAGAACAGTACGACTCTTTTCCGGATTAATCGCAATTTGAACACATGTTTGCCACATTGTTCTATTTATTTTTGCAAAATGGCCATCGCGCGCTATAATTGTTAATGATATGAACAACTGTGCACCCGAAATACCTTATGCTATATCTGTGCAATAATTTTTGCATATGATAGAATGCAGAGCAGTTCTTGTGCGATGTTATGATGTTCGCGACGGCCAGCATGTTCTTAAATCGTATAGTAATACATTGAATTATACTTAAATGCATATTATTCATGTTTGTTGATAAATTTTGCGTTCATACGTCAGGAAAGTACGTCTTTTACTCAAGTTTTGCAAAAAACGTAAGTTTCAAACAGTATTTCTAACAGATATTATCGAGAAGAACAGTACGACTCTTTTCCGGATTAATCGCAATTTGAACGCATGTTTGCCACATTGTTCTCCTATTTATTTTTGCAAAATGGCCATCGCGCGCTATAATTGTTAATGATTTGAACAACTGTGCACCCGAAATACCTTAATCTATATCTGTGCAATAATTTTTGCATATGATAGAATGCAGAGCGGTTCTTGTGCGTTGTTATGATGTTCGCGACGGCAAGCATGTTCTTAAATCGTATAGTAATACATTGAATTATACTTAAATGCATATTATTCATGTTTGTTGATAAATTTTGCGTTCATACGTCAGGAAAGTACGTCTTTTACTCAGGTTTTGCAAAAAACGTAAGTTTCAAACAGTATTTCTAACAGAAATTATCGAGAAGAACAGTACGACACTTTTCCGAATTTCTCGCAAATTGAGCGCATGTTTGCCACATCGTTTACCAATTTATTTTGGCAAACTGGCCATCGTGCGCTTTAATTTTAAATAACATGAACAACTGTGCACCCGAAATACCTTATGCTATATCTGTGCAATAATTTTTGCATATGATAGAATGCAGAGCGGTTCTTGTGCGTTGTTATGATGTTCGCGACGGCCAGCATGTTCTTAAATCGTATAGTAATACATTGAATTATACTTAAATGCATATTATTCATGTTTGTTGATAAATTTTGCGTTCATACGTCAGGAAAGTACGTCTTTTACTCAGGTTTTGCAAAAAACGTAAGTTTCAAACAGTATTTCTAACAGAAATTATCGAGAAGAACAGTACGACTCTTTTCCGGATTAATCGCAATTTGAACACATGTTTGCCACATTGTTCTCCTATTTATTTTTGCAAAATGGCCATCGCGCGCTATAATTGTTAATGATATGGACAACTGTGCACCCGAAATACCTTATGCTATATCTGTGCAATAATTTTTGCATATGATAGAATGCAGAGCGGTTCTTGTGCGTTGTTATGATGTTCGCGACGGCCAGAATGTTCTTAAATCGTATAGTAATACATTGAATTATACTTAAATGCATATTATTCATGTTTGTTGATAAATTTTGCGTTCATACATCAGGAAAGTACGTCTTTTACTCAGGTTTTGCAAAAAACGTAAGTTTCAAACAGTATTTCTAACAGAAATTATCGAGAAGAACAGTACGACTCTTTTCCGGATTAATCGCAATTTGAACACATGTTTGCCACATTGTTCTCCTATTTATTTTTGCAAAATGGCCATCGCGCGCTATAATTGTTAATGATATGAACAACTGTGCACCCGAAATACCTTATGCTATATCTGTGCAATAATTTTTGCATATGATAGAATGCAGAGCGGTTCTTGTGCGTTGTTATGATGTTCGCGACGGCCAGAATGTTCTTAAATCGTATAGTAATACATTGAATTATACTTAAATGCATATTATTCATGTTTGTTGATAAATTTTGCGTTCATACATCAGGAAAGTACGTCTTTTACTCAGGTTTTGCAAAAAACGTAAGTTTCAAACAGTATTTCTAACAGATATTATCGAGAAGAACAGTATGACTCTTTTCCGGATTAATCGCAATTTGAACGCATGTTTGCCACATTGTTCTCCTATTTATTTTTGCAAAATGGCCATCGCGCGCTATAATTGTTAATGATTTGAACAACTGTGCACTCGAAATACCTTATGCTATATCTGTGCAATAATTTTTGCATATGATAGAATGCAGAGCGGTTCTTGTGCGTTGTTATGATGTTCGCGACGGCCAGCATGTTCTTAAATCGTATAGTAATACATTGAATTATACTTAAATGCATATTATTCATGTTTGTTGATAAATTTTGCGTTCATACGTCAGGAAAGTACGTCTTTTACTCAGGTTTTGCAAAAAACGTAAGTTTCAAACAGTATTTCTAACAGAAATTATCGAGAAGAACAGTACGACACTTTTCCGAATTTCTCGCAAATTGAGCGCATGTTTGCCACATCGTTTTCCAATTTATTTTGGCAAACTGGCCATCGTGCGCTTTAATTTTAAATAACATGAACAACTGTGCACCCGAAATACCTTATGCTATATCTGTGCAATAATTTTTGCATATGATAGAATGCAGAGCGGTTCTTGTGCGTTGTTATGATGTTCGCGACGGCCAGCATGTTCTTAAATCGTATAGTAATACATTGAATTATACTTAAATGCATATTATTCATGTTTGTTGATAAATTTTGCGTTCATACGTCAGGAAAGTACGTCTTTTACTCAGGTTTTGCAAAAAACGTAAGTTTCAAACAGTATTTCTAACAGAAATTATCGAGAAGAACAGTACGACTCTTTTCCGGATTAATCGCAATTTGAACACATGTTTGCCACATTGTTCTCCTATTTATTTTTGCAAAATGGCCATCGCGCGCTATAATTGTTAATGATATGAACAACTGTGCACCCGAAATACCTTATGCTATATCTGTGCAATAATTTTTGCATATGATAGAATGCAGAGCGGTTCTTGTGCGTTGTTATGATGTTCGCGACGGCCAGAATGTTCTTAAATCGTATAGTAATACATTGAATTATACTTAAATGCATATTATTCATGTTTGTTGATAAATTTTGCGTTCATACATCAGGAAAGTACGTCTTTTACTCAAGTTTTGCAAAAAACGTAAGTTTCAAACAGTATTTCTAACAGAAATTATCGAGAAGAACAGTACGACTCTTTTCCGGATTAATCGCAATTTGAACACATGTTTGCCACATTGTTCTCCTATTTATTTTTGCAAAATGGCCATCGCGCGCTATAATTTTTAATGATTTGAACAACTGTGCACCCGAAATACCTTATGCTATATCTGTGCAATAATTTTTGCATATGATAGAATGCAGAGCGGTTCTTGTGCGTTGTTATGATGTTCGCGACGGCCAGCATGTTCTTAAATCGTATAGTAATAAATTGAATTATACTTAAATGCATATTATTCATGTTTGTTGATAAATTTTGCGTTCATACGTCAGGAAAGTACGTCTTTTACTCAAGTTTTGCAAAAAACGTAAGTTTCAAACAGTATTTCTAACAGATAATATCGAGAAGAACAGTACGACACTTTTCCGAATTTCTCGCAAATTGAGCGCATGTTTGCCACATCGTTCTCCAATTTATTTTGGCAAACTGGCCATCGTGCGCTTTAATTTTAAATAACATGAACAACTGTGCACCCGAAATACCTTATGCTATATCTGTGCAATAATTTTTGCATATGATAGAATGCAGAGCGGTTCTTGTGCGTTGTTATGATGTTCGCGACGGCCAGCATGTTCTTAAATCGTATAGTAATACATTGAATTATACTTAAATGCATATTATTCATGTTTGTTGATAAATTTTGCGTTCATACGTCAGGAAAGTACGTCTTTTACTCAGGTTTTGCAAAAAACGTAAGTTTCAAACAGTATTTCTAACAGAAATTATCGAGAAGAACAGTACGACTCTTTTCCGGATTAATCGCAATTTGAACACATGTTTGCCACATTGTTCTCCTATTTATTTTTGCAAAATGGCCATCGCGCGCTATAATTGTTAATGATATGAACAACTGTGCACCCGAAATACCTTATGCTATATCTGTGCAATAATTTTTGCATATGATAGAATGCAGAGCGGTTCTTGTGCGTTGTTATGATGTTCGCGACGGCCAGCATGTTCTTAAATCGTATAGTAATACATTGAATTATACTTAAATGCATATTATTCATGTTTGTTGATAAATTTTGCGTTCATACGTCAGGAAAGTACGTCTTTTACTCAAGTTTTGCAAAAAACGTAAGTTTCAAACAGTATTTCTAACAGATAATATCGAGAAGAACAGTACGACACTTTTCCGAATTTCTCGCAAATTGAGCGCATGTTTGCCACATCGTTTTCCAATTTATTTTGGCAAACTGGCCATCGTGCGCTTTAATTTTAAATAACATGAACAACTGTGCACCCGAAATACCTTATGCTATATCTGTGCAATAATTTTTGCATATGATAGAATGCAGAGCGGTTCTTGTGCGTTGTTATGATGTTCGCGACGGCCAGCATGTTCTTAAATCGTATAGTAATACATTGAATTATACTTAAATGCATATTATTCATGTTTGTTGATAAATTTTGCGTTCATACGTCAGGAAAGTACGTCTTTTACTCAGGTTTTGCAAAAAACGTAAGTTTCAAACAGTATTTCTAACAGAAATTATCGAGAAGAACAGTACGACTCTTTTCCGGATTAATCGCAATTTGAACACATGTTTGCCACATTGTTCTCCTATTTATTTTTGCAAAATGGCCATCGCGCGCTATAATTGTTAATGATATGAACAACTGTGCACCCGAAATACCTTATGCTATATCTGTGCAATAATTTTTGCATATGATAGAATGCAGAGCGGTTCTTGTGCGTTGTTATGATGTTCGCGACGGCCAGAATGTTCTTAAATCGTATAGTAATACATTGAATTATACTTAAATGCATATTATTCATGTTTGTTGATAAATTTTGCGTTCATACATCAGGAAAGTACGTCTTTTACTCAGGTTTTGCAAAAAACGTAAGTTTCAAACAGTATTTCTAACAGATATTATCGAGAAGAACAGTATGACTCTTTTCCGGATTAATCGCAATTTGAACGCATGTTTGCCACATTGTTCTCCTATTTATTTTTGCAAAATGGCCATCGCGCACTATAATTGTTAATGATATGAACAACTGTGCACCCGAAATACCTTATGCTATATCTGTGCAATAATTTTTGCATATGATAGAATGCAGAGCGGTTCTTGTGCGTTGTTATGATGTTCGCGACGGCCAGAATGTTCTTAAATCGTATAGTAATACATTGAATTATACTTAAATGCATTATATTCATGTTTGTTGATAAATTTTGCGTTCATACATCAGGAAAGTACGTCTTTTACTCAGGTTTTGCAAAAAACGTAAGTTTCAAACAGTATTTCTAACAGATAATATCGAGAAGAACAGTACGACACTTTTCCGAATTTCTCGCAAATTGAGCGCATGTTTGCCACATCGTTCTCCAATTTATTTTGGCAAAATGGCCATCGCGCGCTATAATCGTTAATGATATGAACAAATGTGCACCCGAAATACCTTATGCTATATCTGTGCAATAATTTTTGCATATGATAGAATGCAGAGCGGTTCTTGTGCGTTGTTATGATGTTCGCGACGGCCAGCATGTTCTTAAATCGTATAGTAATACATTGAATTATACTTAAATGCATATTATTCATGTTTGTTGATAAATTTTGCGTTCATACGTCAGGAAAGTACGTCTTTTACTCAAGTTTTGCAAAAAACGTAAGTTTCAAACGGTATTTCTAACAGATATTATCGAGAAGAACAGTACGACACTTTTCCGAATTTCTCGCAAATTGAGCGCATGTTTGCCACATCGTTCTCCAATTTATTTTGGCAAAATGGCCATCGCGCGCTATAATTGTTAATGATATGAACAACTGTGCACCCGAAATACCTTATGCTATATCTGTGCAATAATTTTTGCATATGATAGAATGCAGAGCGGTTCTTGTGCGTTGTTATGATGTTCGCGACGGCCAGCATGTTCTTAAATCGTATAGTAATACATTGAATTATACTTAAATGCATATTATTCATGTTTGTTGATAAATTTTGCGTTCATACGTCAGGAAAGTACGTCTTTTACTCAAGTTTTGCAAAAAACGTAAGTTTCAAACAGTATTTCTAACAGATAATATCGAGAAGAACAGTACGACACTTTTCCGAATTTCTCGCAAATTGAGCGCATGTTTGCCACATCGTTCTCCAATTTATTTTGGCAAACTGGCCATCGTGCGCTTTAATTTTAAATAACATGAACAACTGTGCACCCGAAATACCTTATGCTATATCTGTGCAATAATTTTTCCATATGATAGAATGCAGAGCGGTTCTTGTGCGTTGTTATGATGTTCGCGACGGCCAGCATTTTCTTAAATCGTATAGTAATACATTGAATTATACTTAAATGCATATTATTCATGTTTGTTGATAAATTTTGCGTTCATACGTCAGAAAAGTACGTCTTTTACTCAAGTTTTGCAAAAAACGTAAGTTTCAAACAGTATTTCTAACAGATATTATCGAGAAGAACAGTATGACTCTTTTCCGGATTAATCGCAATTTGAACGCATGTTTGCCACATTGTTCTCCTATTTATTTTTGCAAAATGGCCATCGCGCGCTATAATTGTTAATGATTTGAACAACTGTGCACCCGAAATACCTTATGCTATATCTGTGCAATAATTTTTGCATATGATAGAATGCAGAGCGGTTCTTGTGCGTTGTTATGATGTTCGCGACGGCCAGCATGTTCTTAAATCGTATAGTAATACATTGAATTATACTTAAATGCATATTATTCATGTTTGTTGATAAATTTTGCGTTCATACGTCAGGAAAGTACGTCTTTTACTCAAGTTTTGCAAAAAACGTAAGTTTCAAACAGTATTTCTAACAGATATTATCGAGAAGAACAGTATGACTCTTTTCCGGATTAATCGCAATTTGAACGCATGTTTGCCACATTGTTCTCCTATTTATTTTTGCAAAATGGCCATCGCGCGCTATAATTGTTAATGATTTGAACAACTTTGCACTCGAAATACCTTATGCTATATCTGTGCAATAATTTTTGCATATGATAGAATGCAGAGCGGTTCTTGTGCGTTGTTATGATGTTCGCGACGGCCAGCATGTTCTTAAATCGTATAGTAATACATTGAATTATACTTAAATGCATATTATTCATGTTTGTTGATAAATTTTGCGTTCATACGTCAGGAAAGAACGTCTTTTACTCAAGTTTTGCAAAAAACGTAAGTTTCAAACAGTATTTCTAACAGAAATTATCGAGAAGAACAGTACGACACTTTTCCGAATTTCTCGCAAATTGAGCGCATGTTTGCCACATCGTTTTCCAATTTATTTTGGCAAACTGGCCATCGTGCGCTTTAATTTTAAATAACATGAACAACTGTGCACCCGAAATACCTTATGCTATATCTGTGCAATAATTTTTGCATATGATAGAATGCAGAGCGGTTCTTGTGCGTTGTTATGATGTTCGCGACGGCCAGCATGTTCTTAAATCGTATAGTAATACATTGAATTATACTTAAATGCATATTATTCATGTTTGTTGATAAATTTTGCGTTCATACGTCAGGAAAGTACGTCTTTTACTCAGGTTTTGCAAAAAACGTAAGTTTCAAACAGTATTTCTAACAGAAATTATCGAGAAGAACAGTACGACTCTTTTCCGGATTAATCGCAATTTGAACACATGTTTGCCACATTGTTCTCCTATTTATTTTTGCAAAATGGCCATCGCGCGCTATAATTGTTAATGATATGAACAACTGTGCACCCGAAATACCTTATGCTATATCTGTGCAATAATTTTTGCATATGATAGAATGCAGAGCGGTTCTTGTGCGTTGTTATGATGTTCGCGACGGCCAGCATGTTCTTAAATCGTATAGTAATACATTGAATTATACTTAAATGCATATTATTCATGTTTGTTGATAAATTTTGCGTTCATACGTCAGGAAAGTACGTCTTTTACTCAGGTTTTGCAAAAAACGTAAGTTTCAAACAGTATTTCTAACAGATATTATCGAGAAGAACAGTATGACTCTTTTCCGGATTAATCGCAATTTGAACGCATGTTTGCCACATTGTTCTCCTATTTATTTTTGCAAAATGGCCATCGCGCACTATAATTGTTAATGATATGAACAACTGTGCACCCGAAATACCTTATGCTATATCTGTGCAATAATTTTTGCATATGATAGAATGCAGAGCGGTTCTTGTGCGTTGTTATGATGTTCGCGACGGCCAGAATGTTCTTAAATCGTATAGTAATACATTGAATTATACTTAAATGCATTATATTCATGTTTGTTGATAAATTTTGCGTTCATACATCAGGAAAGTACGTCTTTTACTCAGGTTTTGCAAAAAACGTAAGTTTCAAACAGTATTTCTAACAGATAATATCGAGAAGAACAGTACGACACTTTTCCGAATTTCTCGCAAATTGAGCGCATGTTTGCCACATCGTTCTCCAATTTATTTTGGCAAAATGGCCATCGCGCGCTATAATCGTTAATGATATGAACAAATGTGCACCCGAAATACCTTATGCTATATCTGTGCAATAATTTTTGCATATGATAGAATGCAGAGCGGTTCTTGTGCGTTGTTATGATGTTCGCGACGGCCAGCATGTTCTTAAATCGTATAGTAATACATTGAATTATACTTAAATGCATATTATTCATGTTTGTTGATAAATTTTGCGTTCATACGTCAGGAAAGTACGTCTTTTACTCAAGTTTTGCAAAAAACGTAAGTTTCAAACGGTATTTCTAACAGATATTATCGAGAAGAACAGTACGACACTTTTCCGAATTTCTCGCAAATTGAGCGCATGTTTGCCACATCGTTCTCCAATTTATTTTGGCAAAATGGCCATCGCGCGCTATAATCGTTAATGATATGAACAAATGTGCACCCGAAATACCTTATGCTATATCTGTGCAATAATTTTTGCATATGATAGAATGCAGAGCGGTTCTTGTGCGTTGTTATGATGTTCGCGACGGCCAGAATGTTCTTAAATCGTATAGTAATACATTGAATTATACTTAAATGCATATTATTCATGTTTGTTGATAAATTTTGCGTTCATACATCAGGAAAGTACGTCTTTTACTCAGGTTTTGCAAAAAACGTAAGTTTCAAACAGTATTTCTAACAGATATAATCGAGAAGAACAGTATGACTCTTTTCCGGATTAATCGCAATTTGAACGCATGTTTGCCACATTGTTCTCCTATTTATTTTTGCAAAATGGCCATCGCGCGCTATAATTGTTAATGATTTGAACAACTGTGCACCCGAAATACCTTAATCTATATCTGTGCAATAATTTTTGCATATGATAGAATGCAGAGCGGTTCTTGTGCGTTGTTATGATGTTCGCGACGGCCAGCATGTTCTTAAATCGTATAGTAATACATTGAATTATACTTAAATGCATATTATTCATGTTTGTTGATAAATTTTGCGTTCATACGTCAGGAAAGTACGTCTTTTACTCAAGTTTTGCAAAAAACGTAAGTTTCAAACAGTATTTCTAACAGATATTATCGAGAAGAACAGTACGACACTTTTCCGAATTTCTCGCAAATTGAGCGCATGTTTGCCACATCGTTCTCCAATTTATTTTGGCAAACTGGCCATCGTGCGCTTTAATTTTAAATAACATGAACAACTGTGCACCCGAAATACCTTATGCTATATCTGTGCAATAATTTTTGCATATGATAGAATGCAGAGCGGTTCTTGTGCGTTGTTATGATGTTCGCGACGGCCAGCATGTTCTTAAATCGTATAGTAATACATTGAATTATACTTAAATGCATATTATTCATGTTTGTTGATAAATTTTGCGTTCATACGTCAGGAAAGTACGTCTTTTACTCAGGTTTTGCAAAAAACGTAAGTTTCAAACAGTATTTCTAACAGAAATTATCGAGAAGAACAGTACGACTCTTTTCCGGATTAATCGCAATTTGAACACATGTTTGCCACATTGTTCTCCTATTTATTTTTGCAAAATGGCCATCGCGCACTATAATTGTTAATGATATGAACAACTGTGCACCCGAAATACCTTATGCTATATCTGTGCAATAATTTTTGCATATGATAGAATGCAGAGCGGTTCTTGTGCGTTGTTATGATGTTCGCGACGGCCAGAATGTTCTTAAATCGTATAGTAATACATTGAATTATACTTAAATGCATTATATTCATGTTTGTTGATAAATTTTGCGTTCATACATCAGGAAAGTACGTCTTTTACTCAGGTTTTGCAAAAAACGTAAGTTTCAAACAGTATTTCTAACAGATAATATCGAGAAGAACAGTACGACACTTTTCCGAATTTCTCGCAAATTGAGCGCATGTTTGCCACATCGTTCTCCAATTTATTTTGGCAAAATGGCCATCGCGCGCTATAATCGTTAATGATATGAACAAATGTGCACCCGAAATACCTTATGCTATATCTGTGCAATAATTTTTGCATATGATAGAATGCAGAGCGGTTCTTGTGCGTTGTTATGATGTTCGCGACGGCCAGCATGTTCTTAAATCGTATAGTAATACATTGAATTATACTTAAATGCATATTATTCATGTTTGTTGATAAATTTTGCGTTCATACGTCAGGAAAGTACGTCTTTTACTCAAGTTTTGCAAAAAACGTAAGTTTCAAACGGTATTTCTAACAGATATTATCGAGAAGAACAGTACGACACTTTTCCGAATTTCTCGCAAATTGAGCGCATGTTTGCCACATCGTTCTCCAATTTATTTTGGCAAAATGGCCATCGCGCGCTATAATCGTTAATGATATGAACAAATGTGCACCCGAAATACCTTATGCTATATCTGTGCAATAATTTTTGCATATGATAGAATGCAGAGCGGTTCTTGTGCGTTGTTATGATGTTCGCGACGGCCAGAATGTTCTTAAATCGTATAGTAATACATTGAATTATACTTAAATGCATATTATTCATGTTTGTTGATAAATTTTGCGTTCATACATCAGGAAAGTACGTCTTTTACTCAGGTTTTGCAAAAAACGTAAGTTTCAAACAGTATTTCTAACAGATATAATCGAGAAGAACAGTATGACTCTTTTCCGGATTAATCGCAATTTGAACGCATGTTTGCCACATTGTTCTCCTATTTATTTTTGCAAAATGGCCATCGCGCGCTATAATTGTTAATGATTTGAACAACTGTGCACCCGAAATACCTTAATCTATATCTGTGCAATAATTTTTGCATATGATAGAATGCAGAGCGGTTCTTGTGCGTTGTTATGATGTTCGCGACGGCCAGCATGTTCTTAAATCGTATAGTAATACATTGAATTATACTTAAATGCATATTATTCATGTTTGTTGATAAATTTTGCGTTCATACGTCAGGAAAGTACGTCTTTTACTCAAGTTTTGCAAAAAACGTAAGTTTCAAACAGTATTTCTAACAGATATTATCGAGAAGAACAGTACGACACTTTTCCGAATTTCTCGCAAATTGAGCGCATGTTTGCCACATCGTTCTCCAATTTATTTTGGCAAACTGGCCATCGTGCGCTTTAATTTTAAATAACATGAACAACTGTGCACCCGAAATACCTTATGCTATATCTGTGCAATAATTTTTGCATATGATAGAATGCAGAGCGGTTCTTGTGCGTTGTTATGATGTTCGCGACGGCCAGCATGTTCTTAAATCGTATAGTAATACATTGAATTATACTTAAATGCATATTATTCATGTTTGTTGATAAATTTTGCGTTCATACGTCAGGAAAGTACGTCTTTTACTCAAGTTTTGCAAAAAACGTAAGTTTCAAACAGTATTTCTAACAGATATTATCGAGAAGAACAGTACGACTCTTTTCCGGATTAATCGCAATTTGAACGCATGTTTGCCACATTGTTCTCCTATTTATTTTTGCAAAATGGCCATCGCGCGCTATAATTGTTAATGATTTGAACAACTGTGCACCCGAAATACCTTATGCTATATCTGTGCAATAATTTTTGCATATGATAGAATGCAGAGCGGTTCTTGTGCGTTGTTATGATGTTCGCGACGGCCAGCATGTTCTTAAATCGTATAGTAATACATTGAATTATACTTAAATGCATATTATTCATGTTTGTTGATAAATTTTGCGTTCATACGTCAGGAAAGTACGTTTTTTACTCAAGTTCTTGAAAAAACTTACGTTTTAAACTATATTTCTAACAGATATTATCGATTATTTTCGACAAAGTGCTTCTGATGGCCTTCAGCTCTCGTTCTTGCTAGACTGTGGCCGTTATTTCGAATTTTATTCTGTTTTTGTAATAGTTAAATAATATTACTATAATAAGTTTGAAAGAATTTGATCAACATAACAGCAGTGTCTTTGTTTTATTTGTGTTTGTTCAATGTCAAAATACGACGTGTCCAGCCACGGTACGTGTTATGCCAGTTTTCATATATCAAAAAACTGTTTTGCTTTCATATGTTAGCTGTAGAATACATGGTTTAAAACAGATAAAGCATGTGCAAAATTTAATTCGTAGTCTTATCTAGTGCGAAGCACAACCTTTAAATGATCGCACTTATTTTGCAAGTTTGTATAAGTCAAAATGTTCCATTACAATTTCACTACAAGAGTACGATTTTAGAGGTAACGCAAAGAAACATTTCAAGAAACGTTGAAGCTTTCGTTTTTCTTTCAATAAATGTCATCTTTAACAAAAACAGAATAAAGTTCGAAATAACGGCCACAGTCTTGCAAGAACCTGAGCTGAAGGCCGTCGAAAGCACTTTATTGAATAGTCTTACTGGCTAATGAAACAATACCAGGTCCTTTCAAGATTTCTATGATTTCTCTGAGGGTCTGACTCTGTGTCCGTCTTTCTCAAAACCGTTAAACCGTAAACCATCTCAAAACCATTCGAAGCCCGACTTAATTACCGTGAATCGCTTCAAAGTACATATTATTTAAAATTTTAAAGTTATAATGCTTATGATGCGAAGATAAATGCTTGTACGTGCTATGGAATATATTTTGAAAAGAGGGAACTCAAGGATACTGCGAATAAATCAAATTTCTTTAACCTGTTAACCGAGCGGGACGTATAAATACGTCAAAAGTAAACAATATCGGGTACGGGTAGGACATATGAATACGTCCTCGATATTTATATTGCGCCCTGGAACGGGCGGGACGTATATTTTACTACTACTATGGTAAGTCATTCATACACGTCTTAGTGGAAAAGGACGCGCCCGTTATATGTTGCGTAATTAGAAAGTGATTTACCCGGTTAACAGGTTAATTTGTGCGATCGCAACTAGCGACAATTCTTAATTTCATACAAAATTTTCATACAACGATGTGATTGAATATACATAGAGCGAGATCTGAGTAATTTATCTAAGCTTCACAAATTCTATCAGAGTGACCCGTTTTGGGAGAAGATCCGCTCGTTTCGCAGCTTCTCTGCCGCGTGTCAGACACGTCCAGAGAGTGAGGCACGTCCAGATAATGTTCATCCGCTTGCGTACGCTTTTTGTTTGCTGCATACTGGTTTCGCATTATCAGTACCAGATTACGTGAGCATTATTTTTCAAAGGAACGAAGTATAATGTTCTAACTCACAGCCAAGGTCTGAAGAGAGTGAAAACTAAAGGCCGTTGTAAGCACGTGGCTGAACAGTATTTAACCATAAACATAAGTTAATTAAGATCAACCAAGATATCAAGTTAATTATCTTAAAAAAATAGATTAAATTTCGTTAGATAGATGAGAAGTTTCTTCAAACGTAAAAACACGTGTGTATTTTAATAATCGGTACACTTGGTAGGTGTAGCATGGCCATCGTAATTGAAAATCAAGCCTCTACGAGATTTCAAGTCTATTTGAAGCCTGACTTATTGCCGTACAGTGCCATCGTTCATAGGTACACATTAATCATTATTTTGGCGTTATATCGGCCCTAAACAGCGTGCCAGCTCAAAAAACTATTCTTCGGAATACTAGAAATCATGTCGCTATATGCCTCATAACCGTAGTTCAATTGTGTTCACAATTTCACTTCTATTTTTATCAAAATTGTCTGTTCTATCATTGTCAAGAGAGTCGAACTTGCTATTAAATCAAGAGTACTTGTTACTTTTCAGTTTAATATTAACAATCTTCATTGCAGCAAAGAACGATATGCTTTCTATGCTTGCAATAATAAATAAACTTTTAACTTTAAATTGTAAGCAAATCTATAGTTTCTACATGTTACGCCGAGGTAAAGCCATATAGTTTTTTGCTGCAATCATTATTATTAATATTAAATTGTACAGATAACAAGTACGCTTTTTTAATAGTTTAATAGCAAGCTCGTCATTCTTGTCGATGATAGAGTAGAGTATGTTTATAAAAATATAAAAATTCCAAACAGAAATGAATTGCGGCTATGATGCGTAATAAAATAATTTTCAAGGTTCCAGAGAGCAGCTTTTCGAATGGAAACACTGACCATGATGTGAAGACGAATATCTATATGTAGACATTAAAGCAATCAAGAGATTACGTTCATTGCCTCAAAAAAGGAAATTAAAACTTCATTAGATAGACGTGGAGATTTTTCAAACACAAAATACACATATCTTATAATATAATTGGTGCATTTGGAATGTGCACCGTGGGCATTACAACAGAAAGTCATGTATCTATGAGATTTCAAGACCGTTCGAAGCCCTACTTGATTGCCGTGTAGCACCATGCCTAGTAGCTATACATTATTTATTATTTTGGCACTATAATAGCTGTAATGCAAAGACGAATGCTTTTACGTGCTATCAAATATATTTAAAAGAGTAGGAAAACGAGAATATTGCTAATAAATCAAACTTTCCCGAACTTGACTTATGTAATCAATTAGTGCCAATGAAAGAAAGACGTGTAAGGTCATCCAGATCGTGGACGTACCAAGCATACATATAACGATGCGATTGTATATACGTAGCGTGGGCTCTGAGTTATTTATGTAACAATCAATAATTCTATTACAGTGACATGTTTGGGGGTAGATTCGCTCGTTTCGCAGCTTCTCTACCGCGCGACAAGCGATTGCGGCACGTCCAGATTACATTCATCCGCTTGCGTGGGCTTTCTCTTTGCTATGTACTGGTTCTTTATAACCAGCGGCTCTAAACAAATATTATTTTTCAAGCATAAAAGAATAAAGTCTCAAATAAAGACTAATGTTTAGAGACTTTAAATTTGGTTCCACGAATGTTGCATCCAAGAGCGTATGTAGGATGAGTCTGTGACAATTAGAAATTAAATGAGAGAAAGACGGAGAGAGAGCGAGAGTGAGAGAGTAAAAGAGATTGATTAGCCATACTACACCAAGAAGTAGTACACCAAGTAGTAGTAAGGCACCAATTTGAACTTAATATTCGCTGTGTAACATAAAATTGTAAGAAAATCTGTAGTTTCTAAATGTTATGCCGAGGTAAAGTTATATAGTTTTTTGCTCTTGTTATTATATAGTTTTTTGTTTTTGTTATGTGCCTGGTACGTCCACGATTCGGATGATCTACGCGTCTTTCTTTCAATGGCACTAATTGATTATATACTTTGTTAGATAAATGAGAAGGTTCTTCAAACACAAAACACGCATGTCTTTTACTAATCGGTGCATTTAGTAGTGTAGTATGGCCAATCAATCTCTTTTACTCTCTCACTCTCTCTCTCCGTCTTTCTCTCATTTAATTTCTAATGTCACAGACTCATCCTACATACAATACCATCGTTCATAGGTACACGTTGATCATTATTTTGGCGTTAAATCGACCCTAAACAGTGTTCCTGCTGAAAAAATGATCCTTCGGATTACTAGAAAACATTTCGCTATTCCTCGTAGTCACAGTTCATTTCTGTTCACAATTTTACTTCTATTTTTATCAAAATTATCTGTTCTATCATAGTCAAGAGAGTCGAACTTGCAGTTAAACTAGCAGTACTTGTTATCTTTCAATTTAATGTTAATAATCATCATTCCAGTAAAAAACGTTATGCTTTCTCTGCTTGCTATAGTAAACTAACGTTTTAACATAAAATTGTAAGAAAATCTGTAGTGTCTAAATGTTATGCCGAGGTAAAACCATATCGTTTTTTGCTGCAATCATCATTATTAATATTAAATTGTACAGATAACAAGTACGCTTTGTTTAATAGTAAGCTCGTCATTCTTGTCGGTGATAGAATAGAGGATGTTTATAAAAAGATAAAAATTCCAAACAGAAATGAACTGCGGCTATGACGCATAAATAACAAGCTTGTTACTCTTGTAGGTAATAGAACAGAAAATAAAAAGAGAAAGATAACACCGGAAATAAATCGACCTTCCTCAAACTTGAGATATGCGATCACAATTAGAGACAAGGTCGTGTAGGTTATCCAGGTCATCCGAATCCTTGAGGTGCCAAACATACACACTGTTAGAGGTTAGCAATCGTGCGGAAGGGATGCTCAATTAATTAAATTGAATAATTTACAATAGACAGCTTCCAATAGAATAGTAAATTAGTGACAGTTGATCTACATTTTACGAAATGTGTATATCACTTACACTAAAACTAGGAATAGATAAATATTATTGCTCTTGTACTTATCCGCAATAACTAAATAGAAAAATATGAAGACGTAATTAAGAGATGGAATATACTGGTAATTCGTGATACCTAGTTATAGTTTATTACAAGAAAAGATCTCTTTCACCAACATGTGTCGTACCATTTTTTTCAATACAATGTTTGACAAGCTCGGTTTGCAACGTTCGTTTTTTGCAGAACGTGCAGAAAATACGCTGTATCCGCACCTAGTAACACAAAATTTATCAAGAACACGTGCAATTTTCACTCAAGTAAACATCAATGTATTGCTGTACGATTGAAGTACAAGCTGGCCGTCGTGCACATCAATACGACACGAAAGAACTACTTTGCACCATAAAATATGCAAAAATTAATGCATAGATAAGCCATGGGGTATTTCATGTGCACCGTTGTTTATGTCATTAACAATTATAGCGCACGATTGCCAGTTTGCCAAAATAAATAGGAGAACAATGTGGCAAACATGCGTTCAATTTGCGATAAATCCGGAAAAGTGTCGTACCGTTTTTCTCGGAAAGAGTCTAGCCGGGCTAATGAAACAGTACCAGGTCCTTTCAAGATTTCTATGATTTCTCTGACGGTCTGACTCTGTATCCGTCTTTCACTTAATTTCTTCGCATCGTATTTTTCGATTTCATTAGGTATGTTAACAAGAATAATATGGCATTTATTGTGAGTTAAATAGCACGTATATGTATACGTACTATTCAATATTTCTATTGAACATTATATTATTCTTAATTACGACGTTTCAGAATCTTTTAATTTCATCTGTAGCATTGGAAAAAACTGAATCACGCAAGTAATTGGAAATGAAGCATAACAGGATAAACAAAGTAAACAGAAATTGTAAGAGTCTATCCGACAAGGGGATGCCTTTCTCTTTCTGTTTGAATAGCAGCAGGGCAATTTCATTGTAACAATTTCCGTTTCCTTTGTTCATCCTGTTCTGCTTCATTTCCCATTATTAGCTTGATTCGGTGTTTTCAAATGTCACAGGTGCCGCAGTGCAAAGATGAAATGAAAAGATCTTAGAAATATGATTCGAAAAAAATGAGTATGAAAGAATCATCATTTTGTTTTGTTTAAACTGAATTTTTCATAGTTAATTTTAGCGAAATTCTGATTGCACCGTTGGAAAGAGCGCTATAATTGTTATAAACATGAACAATGGTGCACCTAAAATATCACATGGTATATCTACATATCAATTTCTTCTTCAGTGAAAATATAACGTGAATCTTAATATATTTTACGTTACAAAATACATTGCAAAACGTATTTTTCAGACATTGGATAAAAAAAAACGTTTCGACACTTGTTAGGGAAAGAAATTAATTTTATAACAGCAAGAGAGTGAGTATAATTTGAGTATAAGTTGTATTTGCTGTTATTGCTGATTGATTACGTGGCAGCTAAGCGCAACAAGACGCCGTGCCGCTACACGTTTTCATCAGCTCCGCACGGCTATTGCCGCGAGTGCGCCGTTTTGATGAAATGGTTTTGTTTCACTGATTATTAATGAAATCGATCTGATTTCATTTATAATAATCAAAGAAATACACACACATATATACATGAAATATAAATATTTGAATGTCATGATCCCCAAACATTTTAAGAAATACTCAAGCTTCTTTTTTCTTTTGATGAATGCCATTTTTGATGAATACATAATAAGATTCGAATTGTCGGCCAGAGTCTGGCAAGAGCAAGAGCTGATGACGTCAGAAGTACTTTGTTGAGAAAAGTTTAGCCGTATTCTGGGTATACAATGGTGAGCGTCTATCCAACAAGGGGATACCTTTTTCTTTCTGTTTGAATAGCAGCAGGACAATTTCATTGTACTAATTTCCGTTTTCTTTGTCGATTCCGTTCTTCTTCATTTATAATTATTTGCGTGAGTCAGTATTTTTCAATGCCACAGTCATTTCGAGTGGAAAGTTGAAATGAAAAGATTCTAGAATGCCGATATTAAAAATAATATAACATCCAATTGATATATTAAATATCATGTATAATACGGGCTATTTTATTCACGATGGATGCTATGTTATTCTTGTTAATACACCTAGTGAAATAAAAAAATACGATGCGAAGAAATTAAATAAAAGAGAGACAGAGTCGTAAAGAAATCATAGAAATCTTGATAGGACTTGACCTAAAAGTGCTTCCGACGTCCTTCAGCCCTCGTCCTTGCTAGACCTTACCGTAATTTGGAAGCCTATTCTGTTTTTGTCAAAAATGATATTTATCCAGAGAGAAAAGAAGCTTAATCTTTTCTTAAAATATTTTGAGAAGATTTTATTGAAGTATTTAAAAAATATATAACTATATATTTACACATATCTAATTTTATAGACACATAAATGGCTATGACACTACCCTATTAAAAATTCTTAACCCATTAAAGCCCACGCTAAAACTGGTTGAGATAGCGACAAACAAACTGTGCTATCTTTTGCATAAGTGAAAAATAAAATATACGTATTTTTTTTTATGTTATTTTCAATTGTTTATAACAAATTATTTAAACAAATTACAAAAAAATTCATAATTATCAAAATCTAAATGCGGGAATCGATTCTGGAGGTGAAATCAAGACGAAAACCTATATAACACTTTTTTGTCAGAATTCAATTTGTTAGTGTAACGTAGGAATAAACAATTGCATGTTGGGGAGAAAAAGTGACCATGTCAAGTCCCAAGCAAAATCTATCTGGAATAGCAAAAAATAAACTGTGCTATCCTTTGCATAAGTGAAAAATAAAATATATATATTTTTTCTTATGTCATTTGCAATTGTTTATAACAAACTATTTAAACAAATTATAAAAAAATTTATAATTTTCAAAATCTGAATGCGGAAATCGATTCTGGGGGTAAAGTTTAGACGAAAACCTATATAACACTTTTCTGTCAGAGGCCAATTAGTTATTGTAATGAAGGAAGAAACATTCGGCCTCCTGAGAGTGTTTCAAAAAATCGTATAAAATGAAGCTAATTATTGTATTTATCCATCAATATTGGCATGAATTATTGTAAATATAATCGGTGGGATTGAATTATTGTTCATTGCCATGTCCTTCTTTATGACTTTTGCAAACAGGCATAGAACATTTCTCACAATACCATTCCGTTCTTGTCCGACATGTTGAAATTCCACATTTCCTAAGACTCCCATGTTTCATCACGTGTTCTTGGGATGAAGTTTCACTCTGTTTCTGTCGTTTGGGGGGACGTTTGGAAGATAACTTGTCAATATAATATTCACAAACTTCTTGAACAATATCTTTGGAACCTTTTCTTTCGTCTGGATGTAACTTATTGTAAATCACTGTAGCGTTTGCTAAGGATGCTTGGATGAGCCGTAATACAAGGCACCATGTCCATTTCTTACTTCGAATTGTAGGCATCAAAGCATTACAGTGTTGATCATGTAGATCGACGCCACCCATGTGTTCATTATACATAGAGAAACAATGAGGAAAAAGAATAGATTTTTTCGATGATTCCTGCCATCTCTGCATTTCAACTTTTGGTTCATTTCCATATTTCGAAGAGAGAATCGATACTGGCTTTGAGTCCATAACTGTAATATAATTCAATTTTGAATTCACTTCATGCATTGAAATAGTGTATCCTCTTTTAGCTTTTTTTGGCATTTCGACTTTCACTTTCACACGATTATGCCGAACAGTTCCTGTCGCCGATAAACCATTTTTTTTCAAATGAATCATAAGATCTGGGTTTGTGAAAAAGTTGTCAAAATAAATATGATACTTTTTCAGTTCTTCTCTCTGTGTTTTTTCTAATAAATTCGAAAGTAACTTTATCACCACTCTAGACCCTAAACCAACGGCAACTAAAGGATTTCGTTCATCGATTCCTGATTTACCAGTGTAAATATCAAGATCATATATATACCCATCAGAAGAACAGTCTGCCCATTCTTTTATTCCAAATCTAATGGGTTTATTCCTTATACATTGCTTGATACCAAACCTACCAAAGTATTTTACCATTATCTCATCTATTGATAAATTATAGTCAAAGAAACCAAATTGCATACAATTCTCACGAAACATATCATACAGAGTTCTAACCTTCCAGACTTTATCATTTTGATCAGTTTCTTGAAGTTTATAGAATCGTATGTTCTTTTTTATGGCAACGAAATTATTTCTAGACATAAGTTCCGCAATTACTGGACACTGAAGTATTCGCTTTTTTGACCAGTAATCACGAATACTTTTTCTAGAATTGAAGATAGTAATCATTATGATTGTAATAAATTTTTCTAGATCATCCATACATAAATCAAAATGATTTTCAGAAGTGGCTTCAATGATATGGTTTTTCATTGATTTCGAAAAGAAAACCTCAAACAACTCAAAAGCATTTTTGGATTGCAATGATGAAATAGGTGAAATATTGAAGTTGCTCTCGACATGCGGAGAAATATCATTCAAAGCATCATTTTTCCAACTGTACTTATGATTCGGTTCCAACAATTTCTGAGTACTTGTGTATGTACTTTTAACATGTTCGTAAGAACCTGATGGTAATTCATTTGATAATGTATCTTCATTTGGATCACCGTCCGAATCTCCATCTGAACTTTCATATTCATTAGGAATGAATGCTATATCAATATGTTGACCTTCATCACTATCAGAATCTTCAACTAAATTTGGTAGATCGCTAATTCTCCGTCTCGGCATTATCAGTAACGTTACCAATTTAGAACAAAATAAAAACTAAAAGTTTTCCGAAATTATTATTTCAAAGAATAGATCCAATGTATAAATGTTTTCAACCGTTAGCCCGCCACTCAAACGTGATCTCTAACACGGAAGGATTTACGAAATGAAATAAACTTATCCAATTACAGTATAAGATCTCAAAATTTATCAGTAAAAAATACTGATATGATTCCAGATACCATGTGTGAGAATGAAAACACTTATTTGTCAATAGTTTATTTCTACATAAAGATATCAAATTGAACTCTGACAAAAAAGTGTTATATAGGTTTTCATCTCAATTTTATCCCCAGAATCGATTCCCGCATTTAGATTTTGATAATTATGAATTTTTTTGTAATTTGTTTAAATAATTTGTTATAAACAATTGAAAATAACATAAAAAAAAATACGTATATTTTATTTTTCACTTATGCAAAAGATAGCACAGTTTGTTTGTCGCTATCTCAACCAGTCTTAGCGTGGGCTTTAATGGGTTAAATCAGTTCTGTACTATACTGTATTCATAATGACATTTGGTTTTAGGTCGGCAAATTTTATGTTATGGTTTAATTGTAAAGTTTGAAGAAATCAAGTATGTAAATTCTCATGGAATATAAATTATATTTGCGTATGGTTATAATTGTTATTATTATTTTGAATCCATCACTTCAATATACCAACATAAATTCACATTAGCGTTAGGCAATTCGGTAAAATGATCCTTATCTATACTTCCAAATAGTCGTCGATGTAATTGATTTTGAGAAGAAACGACAGTTAGGATTTGATAAAATGAAGGGACAGAAAGGGACTACATATTTAACAATTTAAGATTCGAAAAATATGTGAAAGTGAACAAATTGTGATAATAGCGATGTGCGATCCGATTAGCGAAGTGCACATCACAAATTGCTACTATCACAGAATAGGAAACACAATTTCATTCGCGAAGGTGCCTCAAAACCAGGTTTAGTTAGGGACGGAGAAATCCACATTTCATTACCAAAGAACAAAGAAAAAGAAAATTTACAAGATGCACAATAGAGATAGTTCCTGATTTTTGGATTGATGAGGATGCTTTAGTGTCAATGTAGCCGCTCTATATAGATGATTTTAAATGCAGTTTAGCATCTTATAACAGAACAACACCAAGAGATGACTGGCTTATTGTACATCTTTTTAAAATTAAGCATAACACAGGTTATTTTTAACATTAAATACATTTATCAAAGATAATATGTTAACTTCTTACTACACCGATGCTTTTTATAATAATAACAGAGCCTCATTCATTTATTTGATTCATCAACGACGATTACAGTTAAATTGCATTGATTTTACTAACTTTTTTAACGTGAAATTGGTTCATTCAGAAGTCAAAGTTTATAGATCTTATTTAAGTCGATTTAACCGGTGTCGATTAAATTTTAGATTCGGGAGCTCAACGTCGAGGCAAAGCTTTCTTTCTAAATGTTTTATCTGCTTCTCTCTCTCACTTTCTAGCTTTCGCGAGTTTATTTGTGCTGTTCTTCCTCTTCTTTTTTTCTAAGCTTTAGGGCAACCTTGATTAACAGTTGCTGCTGCTGATGATTTATTGCGAGTGGCGGCGATGTCGAAAAGAAGCGCATTGCGTAGCAGTTACTTTTGCATGTACCGTTGAAGTGAAATACGAGGTAATAATCAAAAAGTAAGGTGACTTTATGGTTTTCTCAAAAAATATTTATTTATTTGTCAATATTTATGTTGTCCCCTTCAAAGTAATCCCCGTTAGATATAATACACTTGTGCCAGCGCTTTTTTCAATCATCGAAGCACTTTTGATAATCATTTTGAGGTATAGCTTTGAGTTCTTTCAGCCATGCAGTTTTTATCTCCTTAATCGTTGAAAATCGATGTCCTTTCATGGGTTTCTTAAGTTTTATACGAATTCTAGAAAATATCTTTCGTAAATAGCTATCGATCAATTGTTAAATTAGATGTTTAATCATAGTCATTCTGGGGCAAACGCTTTAAGTTATTAAAATAAAGTAGATTTTTTATTTATCGTAATGTTTTAATTTCATTCACTAATTTATCTACTGTAATTAACAATTCTACTGTAAGCTACTGTAAGTCTACTGTTAGTATGAGTTAAATGAAAAATTATTATCCGCGTATTAAGAGAAATTTCTTCTAATTTCTGGAAACATTTTCGTAATACATTGAATATATTAAAAACATATTTTTCTAGAAATATTTACAGCCAGTAACACCTATGATGATGCTTAAATGTTTTTGAAGATCTATGAAGAACATTCTTCTGAATCAGTTGGAGAAAAATTGAAGGAATTGAACAATAAGACACACACAAAAAAGACAAAAGAATGATGACAAAATTAAAAATCTCAGCAGTAACAAATTAATTCCAGTTCATAGAGTATAAAAACAAAAATAAAAACAAAATAGTAAAAAACAGCATTGCTGAAAAGATATCTCCCACTACTCATTTACCACCGTATTTATGCTAAAAAATCTATAAAAAGGTTTATTTTTTTAATATATTAAATGAAATTTTGTCAACGATTTTTCATTTGTTTTTTCAGACAAACATATTCGTTATTAGGCTATCTACAATGTATAATAAATAAAACTAATATAAACTATAATTTCCTTCATTTAAACTAATTGTAGCTTTAGTATATAATATAGAAATGTTTTACATATTGAAAATCTTTGACTTCATCTTTTTCATAGCATCAATAGCATCAAGCGCTCCTACAGCAATTAAAAATTTAACAAAAGCTGATTAAATAATATAAAACATATTGAAACAGGACAGTTATGTGTAAAAAATGGGAAATAAACCGATTATGGAAGATCAGATGGAGCCCACACCTGAAGCTTAGGATGACAGTGAGTTGAACAAATGAATGATTCATGGTATTCAATGACATGTTTACTTATATCTTTTCTTATTGAAATGACATTATAAATTTTATTGCTTTATTAGCCACCGTAATCTCACAAAGAGAACATTCCCAACCCTCCGGCACGGATTTTGCTGCAATTTAAATATGTCATAGCTTATTGAAAAAAAAAGATACGTGTTTTTTTTTATCGAGAGAAAGAGCTTTCTCAAAGGTGAAAGCCACCTTCAAATGTCCTCTTCAGAGCAGTTTTCCATCAATATTAATTGAAACCAAAAGTATTGATAAAAAACTGCTCTGACGGATGATTTTCGAGGATGGCTTTTACCCCTTAGAAAGCTTTATCCACTATTAACGCAGCCACTTATTAAAATAACTTACTAACTAACTAACTAACTCACTTACTAACTCATAATAGTTGGTAACGCAGCTGAACTGACAAGCAATAATTATGGAGAATTTGTTCCCGCAACTGACAAGGGAACCACCCCAACCCGACCACACCGATTTAAATGATTTTGGGTGATATAATAAGAGTTATATAAACGCCTCTCCAAATTCCTCATCTACTCCAAGTTCCCCGGACGCACCAGCATTGAAACCGAAAGTAATCGAGTGTACCTTTAAACCCAACACACAGCAGGTAGAAAACAGATTAATAAATACTAGACTCTATCCCGTATTACAAGAGCCTTGCATTCGATCAATTCCTCCAAGGAACAAACGGGCTCGTTCAGATAGAGACGAATAAATTAAAAAAAATTTATATTAAAATTAGATTTGTTATCATGAATGATTCAGAAAAAATCGAAGTATTAGAAAATCTAATTTGTATAAAGGCAAAATTAATATGTATGGCCTAAAGAAATAACGAATCAACTTATAAATTTGGAAAAAGAGCCATAAACTTATTAAAATCATATAATATTGCAGGCCATTTAGCTCAGTTACGATTAGATGAAGTAAGAGACACTATGGAAGAAAGAGAACAATTAGCAACGATGTGTTTTGTTGAATACCTAAACAAAGGCATAAAAAGATATATGTGTCAATACAAATTTTATAGTTCATTACAGCAGACAGTTGCGCACGCTGAACAAATTAGCAACAATCTAAATGAATTAGATAATATTGCAAACACAACAAATTTAGCAATTAATCAATTTTAAAACATTCAAAGATCTTTTTTTTAATTACATAATGTAATTGATTCATTAGATAAAATTTATAAAAGAGTATTATTTAAGAAAATTTGTAATAACGATAATACACGATCTAACCCAAGCATGGATTAACAATAGTGTATTTGACGTTAATGGTTCTATAAGCTTGTATAAAAAAATATATAATTTATTGAATAATAATTGTAATCTATATCGAATTACAGTTTGCAGAACACACAAAAAAACAAACAAGATGAAAAAAGCAGCAATCTGCCTGTATTTTCTTCTCGGATTTATGGTAGTTAGGGGACGAGAAGAAAACCCCGTCGTACATCTGATTGAAGACAATCCAGGGATTGCGTTTCATAAAATTGAACGTATACCTTTACGCGTGAAAATTGGAGTTTAGTAACAACCATTGACATGCAACACATTTTCATTTGGAACGAGGTGCTTACTAATCAAGTAACTACTTTAAATAACATCTTCATACAAGATAATGTATCCAACATAGAAGCAAGTTCGATTATACAGCATGTTATGGATCATTTGAGAGATATTAAACGTGTCGACGATTCCCTGAATCGTCTTGTCAACACTTTGCATGTTGACAAAATTAAAGTGGGAGAAAAAGCTTTATCTTTTCAAAACAGTTACGTATTAAGTAACACAAAAAAAGTTATAGAAAGAACAACTAACATCCGTATAAACGATCTATTTTATATTGTGGGCGATGAACCGAACACTTATTACTTTGACAATGGCCTGCATGAACAAATTAGATCAGTAAACTCGAAAACTGACTATATAAAAAGATGTGTGCAACTGTTAAAACAGAACCCGAACATAACAGACAAAAATCAAACCGCTAATTTCACTCATTAAAGAACTACAATATGAAAATAAAGAAATTATGTTAGTAATGGTTGATATAACAAATAAATAAAACAAATATTTATTAGCTATGCACACTTTACAAGCAGTAGTACATGAAATTGAAAAGACATCACTTTCAAAATCCATTGTTAAACCTAATACTGTTAATACAGCAAATATTCCTGACATAGCACAGTTACATTTTATGATGTATAAAAAATACTAATAGTAGAATTAGTACTACCGTTCATAGATGCCGAACAGTTTGTAGTGTACAAAATGATGTCTTTTCCAGTTTTTCAACAATCTGAGACAAACAAATCAATCGCTGCATACATTGAACCACGGAATGATTACATTGTTGTATCAGAAACTAATAATGCATATTTCTTTATGAGAGAAACGGCCTTTGAATTATGTAACATGGTAATATATTATAGAATATGTAGTGTCGAATTAATAGAAAATACCAAAGCATCTTGTGAGTTCAACATGCTAATAAAGCCAAAAACCAAAACTTTATATGAATATAATGTTAAATTAAGTCAAGATGAAGATTATTTCCTAATCAAAACTGCTAGCAGTCATCTCTGGTTATTTTGCACGAGAGGATATGATTCATTAAAAATTAAATGCACTAACAAATTGATATCTATTCCAAAGCTTTCTTCTGGCATAATTGAACTCCCAAGGTCTTGTAACATATGGGCATACGGAAAAATATAAAGAGGTGCGACCGGCAATAAAGTAATAAAAAATCTAATTGTTGGTTGGTTAATTGAGGTAGCTCGCTCATGCATAGAATTAAATTATTTCAAGAAATAACAAACGACTAAACTTGTTTATCCCAGGGTTAGGTGGATTAACCTGCTGATAGTTTGACGGGAGTGGTTTCTAAGGGGTGAAACACCCCTTAAACATTTTTTTTTAAATCCGGAAACACGTTAATTTAATTTTGGTATTTTCTCATTATCAGTGCAATTTTTAAATGACTCGAGCTGATTTACTATATTACATGTCGTAAAACAGTAAAAAAATAGTGTATTTACCCCTATTAAAAAGGGGGTTGCAACCCTTCGGTATAAATGTTATGTCCTTAAAAGCGCCTTTTTATAAGAAATTTTTTAACGTTGAGTTTACTGAAAAATATTCATTTGATGCTGAGAAATATTAAAAAAAACTGATTTTAGGAGTTGATTTTCAGGGTGGATTTCACCCCTTATGGGCCGATAAAAAAATAACACGTATCTAATTTTTTTTCAAGTACTACAACATATCCCAAAATCATTCAAATCGATGAGGTCGGGTTGGGGTGGTTCCCTTGTGAGAGCCAATATTGAATGAAACAGGTGAGTTCTCATAAGTAGATTGTATATGGAAAAATATATTTGTCTAAGTGAAAAAATGATCACATATATGCTTTCGCATAATTTAATTCATTGTAACGTTCCATTTAGATTTGGAAATAAATAAATGCAATGATAGTATAAAGAAGATTCCAAAAAAAATAGATAAAATCGATGGTACGTAATATGTTGCATATTAAAAAAACAGATTAATATATGTTATAAAGTAGTCTCTTTAGGTGATAATTCATCAGACGGTACAGGACAGAACGAGTGGTTGGAAATTATAAGAGACCTAGAGAATTATTTTGCTACATTATCAGATTTAAATTCATTCGAAGAATTCGATAAATAATTACAGAGAGAAGAAGGAAAAATCTTAAGAATGAAAGTTGTAAGATAATGTATTATTCGTTATTCTACGAAATAAGAAATTCTTTAACTTCATTAATCTAAGACTATAGTATTCATAATCGTGAAACTCAAATACGTAGTTTGTAATTGAACGAAATAAATCTTATTGAATATGCCGAAGCTTTCTTGTGAGTCTAAATATTGTACCTTTATTCGTTCAAAATGTATAGCAGAAAAGATCGTTTTTTTGGACTGGAAGTCTTCTGTAAGAACTGCATTGAATTCGATTATGCCTCTTTCCATACAACAATTATATAGTGGAAGAGATCAAAAAGAGAAAAAGTCTTTCCAAAATACTATACTCTGTAACGTTATGTTTGGTTTGAGTATGAAACTGAATTTTCGCTCAATCTTTGCACCGCTGCATTGTCAACCTTGATAATAGGAATTTGTTTTAGAGTTAAATAATCTTGAGAGCCAAATGACTTCTTTGGTAACTTCGCTTGCTGTGATGATTTCATCCTCAGTAGTAAAAGTAGCCGTTACAGGTTATCTTCGACTTAACCATGAAATCACCCCTCATGCATATATAATGACAATCCTAAAAGTAAACCGACCAGTTTTTGAGCATCCCTCATAATCAGCTTCATTGTAAGACTCAAGAACACCTCTTTTTTTATTATAAAAATAAGTTATTCCTTTTCTGATTGTATCTGTTATGTAGCGAAAAACTCGTTTAATTCTGACTACATCTTACAATGATAAATTTTCAAATGATCTTAAAAAATATCCAGCGCTGAAAGTTAGATCTGGCCGCGTTCCTAGCATTAAAAACATGAGTGTGCTAACAGCTTGTCTGTAAGAAAAATTATTAGCTTTTGAATTTTCTTCACTTGGTTAATATATCTGTGTTGTTTTCAACATAGGTGTAGAAACTGCTTTGCACTCTGAAAAATTGAAACGTTCTAAAATCATTTTAGCAAAAGCTAAATCCTAAAAAATATTAAACGTCATGAGAAGTTATCTTGAATTCTTGACTCAAATTTTATAAGACTTTCTTCTAATCTTGAGAATCTGTGACAGTAACTACTCATCCGTCATTTACGAACAGAGCCATGATGATGATTTTCTTATCTTTTTACCGTATAAACATACATGGATCTGCATTACTAACTTTGAAGCAAGGACTAATAAGATTATTACCAAAACATTTGAACTAGCATCGCGGAGCATGTTTCAAACCGTACAGACTTTTTTAAAGTTGACATACTTTTCCAGAAACATCGTTGTAGCTGTCTGGCTGTTGCATGTAGATAACCTTATCAAGGTCACTATATAAAAATACTGTAGAAACATCAAATTAAGCTAAATGCATTCGCTCGCATGCAGCTATACTTAGGATTGAACGTATAGTCCTCATTCTTGTCATTAGACTAAAGGTTTGGCTATAATTGATACCGTACCGTTGACTAAAACCTTTTATTACCAGCCTTGCCTTGCAATGATTGATTGACCCATCTGAATTAGTCTTCGAACTATAAACCCAAACCTACTTGCATGAAATGGAATGAAGTGGAAAATGATTCCATTTTTCACGAGACTGGATTTCCTCTTCGTTGTCGAACACGCCGCTATTGTCACTCAAAAGCTCTTTGATTGAATAGCCTAGCTGTTTTGCATAAGCAATCACTGTTTCCACAGTATGTTTGACGTCCGACTTCTCTTTAAGCAGGTAAACATAATGAAACTCAATATACATGTCTTTAAAAACAGTCATATACTTTATCTTATTAAATAACTCATCCAAAAGACCACATAAGTCCGTAGAAATCAGTTCTCCAGGTTTACTTATCTTTCGCCTGGTACCGAATGATAAACGATGTGCCTTAAGGTAGATGCACGGTTCACAAATTTCTTGGTCTGACTTAACAGTGATGCCTAGCTCCTTTTCTAATAATATTTTTACATGTTGCTTATCTTGATGTTCCCATCTCTCATGCTAAAGCTGCAGTTGAGAGCTTTTAGCCACAACGACGTACATTTTCATATCATCCGTGGGCGCAAGTGGTTTAATTATAGCTCGAAACAATGTTCCGTGAACATTGCAAACTCCACTCAGCAATACTTTGCCTTCAACTTTCAGTGAGCATTGCGTGGCCGTTGATTCGAAAATGCTTTTTCTGTTTTTGTCTTGAGCTGCTAAAATAAAAAAACAAATTTTTTTAAATTTCGGAAACACACACGTAGTTTGAAATTAGAATAAACTTTTTATTGTTAACTGTAGATACAACTTTTATTGTACCTTTTTCGACTGCTTTCAAAAACTGATTTCCAGCTGCCATGACGCTGAACAAACTTTGAAATTCTTTAAAATCTACAAAGAAATCAAAATTATTTGTCGCGAATCTTGTTGCACCGTTGTCGATATACCAATCAACTTGATTGATCTCAGTACTTAAAATTTCTTCCGAGACTGATAACATAAAACCTTACTTAACCTCAACAAAATTACTCTGATTTTCGTTTTGACCTTTTTGAAATTCTTTAGCTGCTTTAGTCTTAGGTAGACGTCCATCAGCAATCCATTGCCTGCATTCAGCAATCCAATCATTCTTCTTACCACAATAGTTACGTTCTCGACTTATTTTTTTATATCATACTTTTGCATTTCCGCTTTCGCAATTAAAGATTTTTTTGAAAATTTCTCGTTGCTTATATATTTTTTTGAATTTTCTTTCAAATATACACAACTGTGTAGTTAACTCGTCAAATGTTTTCTCGATATCTTTTGTCAACAGCAACCAACTAAACCTAAACGTTTCAAATTCAGTATGTAAAATGTCTTATACTCAAGCATTAAATCTGGTATCTTATTTTCTTTTCGAGCTTAGAAACCAATGTTGAGTTCACTCCAGAGACTTCTCAACTTGGTAAAGTGTGTAGAAACGTTCTCGCCTGACATTCAACTGAAAGCGAAAAACGTATCACTTATGTGAAACAATTGATCTTTCGTTATCGCATCGAACTGCTGTTGAAGCGCTTCCTAAGTTTTGCACGCTGTTTGCTTGCCGAAGATAGGGATCCTCTATGGAGGGACCCGACAAACCCTGGGCAGTCTGCTGATTGGTTGAATAAAAATAATTAGATAATTCCGGTTTAGCTGTTTACGTTTGTTTGAAAAGACCGTTGCAAAACTTGCAGTTCGGAGTTGTAGTTCGTATTTTATGTGAAGTGTTTGTAAAAGTGATTATTAATAACGTACAAAATAGTGAAAAATAGTGTAAAATAAGCAAGTTATGATTATGTTAGCTAGTAGTATAATTAAAATGGATGTAGGAGCATTTTATAATAGATAAATGCGCAACATAACCTACAAGTGTACTAATACTGCTTGACTAATGCATATTTTTCAAAGTGAATTTTACTAATAAAATCAATAAAATGCGTTATTGCGTGTTAAATTACTGTAATAATTCAACGTATAATAGTCATAGAATGTGCCAATTTCCAAAATCTACACAACGCAGAAAGGTATGGCTAGAAAAAAGTGGTTTTACAGAAGAGAATCTTAAGAACTATTCAACTTTATACGAAGTAAGGCTTTATTTTACATATAATATTATGTGATTAGTTACTTGAAATATATTTATATAACCTTATTGTAGGATCATTTTGCTGTAGATTGTTGGGAAGTGAAAAATAATAAAAGGTTTTTAAAATCAACTGCTGTTCCTACTATTTTCTCCAATGCAAATATGGTCCAACATGTAACCAGTAAAAAAAGTGGTAGCATCATACTGTAAAATAATTTATTTTATTTTGTAAAAATTAGATAAATATAATCCTAATATTCCTCATGAATTTCATTTTTTGGTTTCCCCGTATTCTAGCTAAATTTATTCAAATTGATGATAAAAAATAATACAATAATAATTGTTTCAGGAAAGTTCCTCAAGGTTAGATGTCATATCTCAACTCCAAAAGTTAATTGACAAGAATTAATACTGCACTATTGATGAAATTGTATATATTGACAAATTTAATTTATTTACAAGGATTTCAATATAACACATCACATATCAAGACTTTACATATTGAATAATTGCGCATTTGATGCGGAATTGATTTTTTAAACATTTATATTAAAGTTTTTAAGTTATTTTATAAATCTATATATTTTTAATATTATTTATTTTGATCACTATTTTTACACATTTAATTTTAACAATCTCAAATACAAATACGATGTATGCTAATGTTTTACTTGTATTTATGAATTATATTTATGTATAATATCTTGCATCATTTGGCAAAACTAGCACTGATTTTTACTACACTGATAAATAAAAAATATTTCAAAGCCGAACATTTAAAAAAATGTTTTTAAAATAAAAAGAAAAATGCGTTTAACGTTTCCTGTACATTTCCAATTACATTTTCAATCGTTTGAACCTTTAAAAAAAAGTTCCGCGCTATCACGTGATACAGCTACTTCCTATCCAACAGTAAAGTTTGTCGCGTCCCTCCATAGAGGGTCCCTAGCCGAAGATTTTCTCATATACAACGTCTGCATTTGAGCTTGCAATCATAGATTTTGCATAGCTATTTGTCTTGCAATAAAAATCCATCTTTTCTTTATAAGCTTTCTTTTCAACATCATTTGCACTATCAATGAAAGCTTCGGTCTACATTAGCTTGTTGTTTATAACGTCTAACTCTGGAGAAATGCAAAATACATTGGATCAATGTAATAATGGCACATGATTATACATATCATACATACTGTAATAATAGTCCGTTCAAAAAAGCGTTTGAAAAACATTAACTTATTCTGGAAATTAAAAAAGGATGAATATATCTCACGTTTCGAAAACGTTTTGAAACGTTTTTTTCACCAAACTCTATAAACGTTTAGAAGCTTTCCAAAAAATGTTTCCAAAACATTTTCTAAACGTTTTTTTTTGTTATAATAGGCTACAAAATTAAAGTAAAATATGTACTTTTGAGAAGAGAGTTAAATATTGTTTCATGCAAAATAAACAAGTTTGTTAACATGTTTTTGGGTTTAAAGTCTTAAAGTATTATTATGAAATTTTATTTATGAATTTTTTAAATCTTTTTGAAGTTGTTGGCTGTAGGAAAAACAAGTTGAAAAAATTTTTTTTTAAATCTGAAAACATTTTACGGTATTATATGTAAAAAAATAAACATTTTTTATAAATTTTTTTTTATTTGAATTTACAGAGTTATGGAAAGTTGATAAAGTGTTAATTTTCAGAAAAAATGCTTGTACGCGCGTTAAATTTTTGAAAATAATTTTTTAATCATTAATTTAAATAAAGCTTTAAAAGAGCTTTAAAACGATGTGTTTTTAATTTTTTCGCGATCTTTTTTTCGATAATTAGCGAGGAGTAAAAGATGAGCAACATTTTTTACATTTTACAATTATGAATTTTCGATGGAAACAATTAAAAAAATCGTTTGGATGCATTCATAATGTATACTGTTTCAAAAATTTTTGGAAAGAGCTTTCAAACACGAACTTGTCCTTTTCTATAGATTACTTTTTACCAAAGATATAAAGTTTTGAATTATAACCAATTTTTCTCGCGAGGAAAGAGGGAGGGTAAAAATACGTGAGTATATATTAACTAAGAAATATGAATATCACTTTAACTTATTGATTTATTTAACAATTTAACTAATTTCCATGGTTGTTGTTTTTTCTTTGTTTAATAAGCCCTAACGAAGTCAAAGGAATTGCTAAAGAAACCTCGCTTATTTAACGGTAATAAACTTTATTTACTGTCCTACTTTTCCCTCATTGATTGTTCTAACTACTGAATGTATACGTAATATGGAAGGAATCACACAGATATCGAATTAATTAGGATTTATTTTTGGAGGACGAGTAAGAAAATTGGAAGCTATTGATTACTTTTTATTCGGAAGGAGCGAACTATACAATCGTAGAATAGAAAGCCCGTGAGCTGTAAAAACAAATAGCTTTACACAATTTCTAGAAACAAAGACAAGAATCGTGCAATCAAGAATAGGCACTTCTTAATGTACTGCTTTTTTCTATTCTTTATCTGCAGTACCAATGAGGACTTGAATAGTACATATCCAACTAACGTTAAAGTCAAGGAGAATGACATGCATGTAGGTACCATCGGGTATTCAACAGCATTTGCAAGATTAACATCTCTTTCAACCATCAACGTTGCGATGAAAAAATAGCAAAATTTTGCTCTAAAAAATGATATACTAAAATCGAAGGGAGCCGCCCTCTTGCTCTCGGAAAATTCACGCCCTCCGACCAATTACGTAATCTGGTTTGGAAAAGAAAATCATTCCGCCAATACGAAAATTTGCGTCGGCATCGACTTTAAGGATACAAAGAGTGAATTTCCTCTTAACCACCGCCTAGCTTTAAAAAGCCCTGTGCGAGGCCTCGGAGGCCTATTCAGAAGTAGTCCAGAGAAGCTCACGGAAAACAAGAAAAAAGCCAAGAAGTTATAAATTAAAAATTTTGAAGTAAAAGTGACACAGTGCGCCGTAATTCTAAGAGTACAAATAAACGTAAGTTTTTATGAATTATTGTTTTCTCTCTCTTCTTTTCTTTCCCATTAGAAATTTGCACAGTTATCAGAAATACATTAAGCAATGTGTTTTCAATAATATTTAGTTATTACTTTCCCTACACAAGACCTTATAGTTTTTTTTGCACAACCAGATTGTTTGTCGTGGTTTAAGCGTTGTACGCAAGCCAAAACAGAACAACCTGAAATTACGCCTGCTTTTAACATTTGTTAGAGTGATTCAAACATCCCAATGCATAATATAATAATATCAATAATACTAAGTAATAAATTATTTATGAAACTAAAATATAACTTATAATTCTTATAATGAATTAAAATGTTGTAACGATGCGACAAATTTTCAATTAAATTTTCTTTCAAGTTTTTTTCGTAGAATTAAAATTAAGAACTTTGAGTTTCTAGCCGATAATAAAGTCTATATATAAAAAAAGCTTCCTACTGGTTCAAGCCCGTGTTCCTTTGATTTTTTAATAAACTGAAATTCGTAATTTCTATAAATATATCTTCTGTAACAATATACAATGAACCTTAAATTGTATTAAAATCATTGTAAAAAAAAGACAATATAAATTGTTAATTTATTATTTGGAGGAATAAGATAGTAATTTTAAAGTATATTCGTTTTTTTTTTGCAATGTATAATCATTTATTATTTTTTTAATCCAATCTAAACCTCCGAGGTATTTAAAATAATATCAAATAATATTTTTCTTTCTTTATGACAAAATAAATTTGAAAAATAAAAATGTCTAGACGTTAAGATTGCTGCTGCCCTTCATCCTGCCGATAGAACCGAACTTTTCGTAACTAGTCAGGAAAAATAGTGTACCTAACAGATACGTAAAGTTAGTGAGCATGCACGCGCGTTGTCGTCTTCGCTTCTCTCAGACAGCAATCTCCGCGCGGTACTCACCCACTTTCTTCACTAGTTAGGTAGGATGCTATTTTAACCCTTAGTAAAAAATATAATGTGTGTATTTTTGAAATATTATTTTAATTAAAAGAAACAATAAGAAAATCAAATCTAAATAAATATTGATTTTTAAATTATTAAATAAATCTATTGTAAGTATCAATGATACCTTACGATTAACGCGTGCAGTGCGCGATATTTACTCTAGCATAGTCAAATTTATTCGAGTAGTGCGCCTTTCAATTATCTATTTCCAAATATATTCATTCAATTGATTGATAACATTATTATGATTTTAATAAAATGCTTTAATTAATTAATATTTTGATAATTAATTTATAATTAAGATATTATTATTATTACTGTTACTTCAAGAACTATATTCATATGGAACACTGCAAAGGTAGACTGGGAGTGTAGGTATTTATAAGTATTAATCTTTATTCCCTATAGTCATGAATATATAGACGCCTATCTCCCCCACTGCTTTTGAAAGGGTGCAAGAGGAAATGTTTACATACCACATAACTGGATTTACAGCTTAAGGTGGAATTTAAATCACGGTAACAAGCATATATAAATTTAAATTCTAAAAATGTTTATATTTGCGGCTCGAATCCGTAATCTCTTGCATGAAAGTCTGAGCTCTTACCCACTGAGCCACTGTGACTCCTGTAATAATAGCAAAACTGTCGATTCTTGTCTGACCTTCGCGGCTCGTACCGGCGCGAGTCAAAATTCACCCCCTTGCCTCAATCGTATAGGAGTTGGGATAGGGCTGGTGTGAGAGGGAGAGAGAGGATCAGGAGAGGAGAAAGAATACGTGTGCCGCTAAATCGTATCTAGCATGCGTGGCCGGCCGCATGAAAAAGTGATAAAAGAAGGGTGGTGGAAAAACGTATAAAAGAAAGAAGCCCGTAAGAGTTAAGCATTGACCGTCGGAGACTGTAGACGCGATTGTTCTGCCAGGCAGTTAAAGTAAGAGACCATCCGAATTATTGAAGAATTGCGGAAAACCAAGCTTTGACGGACAAATCACAACTGAAAGGGAGCAACAGCTTAAAGCGATCTTTGGTACTTTAACAAAGCTCACTCTTTGGACATATTCGCAACTATGTCTCAGCAAGGTAACGTATTTTCTCTCTCTCACTTTTTACCGAGTTGTTTGTCACGCACAACAGGAGAAATGTCGATGCGTTTTTTGTCGTGTTTCTTTAATTAACTTCTTTCTTATATTCATGTTAGATCAAAATCGTTTTAGTGCATTAATTATTATCATGGAAACGGTACTTTTACTAGTTTTGCTGCAATAATTCGCGATAGTCTAATTAGGATAAGAGCAATTAATGTAGGTATTTGTCGTCTCCTGATAGTCATCCTTTTTATAAATAATTGGTGGCGCGTAGTCTGAGTTTGATTTCATTTTACACATACAGTCTAGCGAGAGTTATACGGCTTTGCTGAAATCGGTTGCGCGTTTGCGAAATAGGTTGCAAAATTCAAAGGGCGTCTGTAAGAAAGATTCGGGTGGCGGACTAGAATCATTGAGTGGTTTGTGTTAGAAATAAAAAATCAATTCGGATAATTTATTGCCTGTGCGATCGCTCACTGCCTATTAGTCTGATTATTAGTCTAATATTAGCGTACGATTAATGTTAACGATGCTCGCCTCATCAAAACTTAAATAAGATGAATGTCACCTACGATACTTAAATTCACGCAAGAGGAAACGTATATGGAAATTGGTATCGTTAGGCCATTTGATAGTCAGCGGTATAACGCATAGCTCGCCGTAAAAACAGCTGATGGTACGTATCGATTTTGTTTAGACCTTAACCACAGAACGCTTCACCGATGTAACGCTCGAATAAGGTTCAAGCGATCGCGGGCCGCTTAGCTTCAAACGTTCAGCGATCGAGCGCAGCTTAGCGGGTGGGAAACGTCGCTTCCGCAGATGCCATATTCGAAAGTGCAGAACATTTCAATTAATAACTTTTACTCTACCGTTAGTTTTCGAAGAAATTAAACACAAATTCAAGTAGTTTGAGTTAATGAAATTGAGATGTTACTCAACAATCTTACTGGAAAAATCGCATAATGAAAACAAAATACAGCAGATCTTGCATGTCAGTTTGAATTTATTGTATGCAAGATGTATTATGTTTTGATGCAAGAATTGGAGTAGTCTTTTTGCCACTCGGAATACATTCATGCTTATTTTGTGTAGATTTTTTTCCAATCAAATAGTCATTTATTTTTTCGAAATAAGTATTTTTTACTTTGAATACCTTATTAATTTAATGATATATAAATGATGTTATCAGATGTTATAAAATTATATTCTTCAGTTAATGTAAAATTTTCTAACAAAGAAAAAAAATTCTGAAATAGATAAATTATCAAGGCATGAACTTATAAGCATGAAATCAAATAACTGATCTCATATTTAAAATAATAAGTGTAGTCTTACTAATTGATATATATATATATAATTTTTAAAGGTAAAATGAAGATAAAAAAATGTTTTCAAGAGAATTTATTTATTTTATCTTTATTTGATTACAAATTGCATTTGCAATTATATAAATTGCAAATTACAAAAATGTTTAAATTATGAATCATTACTTTTTGCATGTTGGCGAGCAAGCAGCCACTTTGAAATGGCAAGCGCGTTCTTGTATGCACATGGCGAATTTGCTAGATATTGGCTATGGTCACTGCATGTACAAAAACTATTTTTTGATAGTGACGTGAGTGATGGGTAATCTAAATCTGCAACGTTAACCACCATTACTCTGTAAAACAAAATAAAATTGGTATATATTTATATATATGTAATTTTTTTCATGTCGCGAAAATAACTTACTTTGCATTGACCAGCAGATTTCTCAACCAATATGATTTCTCAGTCCCTTTCACAAAAATGGTAGATCTATAGAGATGTTCACTCAATATTTTTTCAAGGCTATCGTAAAGTAAATCGACAGACTCCCACGAAATACCATGAAATTTTTTAACCAACCAATAGCTTATACTTTGATGTTTTTTCATTAACCATGCCCACGGATAAGGTGATTTGAATAGAAAAAGTAATGTAGTTGCATCTTCTTCTAGAGAAACGATGGCAACCTCCTTGAACACAAATTCGTTCTTGATGCTTTTGAAACCTTGTATGTCTACAACGAACTTCATCTTGACTGTATCAAGTCTTTTACGGGCGTCTTTTATACCTGGATTGCGCACGCCCCACCAATTTCGTCTTCTGATCCCCCACCGTATCTCTCTAGACCAACCCCCTTCTGTTTTCGAACATAATTTTTGCAAACAGAGTCGACTAATGTTCGTTAAAAAAGTGATCAATATTATCAATTGCTCGCTTATATCAGTATCATCTATAGTAAAAAAAGATCATTGTCATATCGTTATGTTACAATTCTACACTATGGCTAAGTATTTCAAGGACACTGCTCTAGTACTTTTGCGTACATATGGCTGTGCGAAAGCTGGCTACGTCAACATTGAAGACATCGAAGGGTGGTTGAAATTGGACTTGTTGGCTTTGCAGAAAGCTAGTGAATTTGCTCATTCGTGAAACTTAACCGTGGCTAATAAACATAAATTACAGACAGCTATGTGTGCAGTTATAAGCATTTTGCTTCTGCTCAATGAATATAGAATTAGACTTGTAGAGTGGTTCATCCAATTTACTGCTGTGTATTATCATTATCAGTGTACGAACCTACGAATGCGGTTTGCGCTGATCTGGAACTATTCGAGCCTAATGATCGTGAAGCGGTACATGATGCGATAGTTCATTGGTATGATATAAACAGTGCTTTTAACGATCGAATTAAGTCTGGTGTAATTACCAATCTGAAACATCTAGCCTTGACCATGTTTTCGATACATGTCAAACGACACTGTGGCATGCGCAAATCAATAAGGCCTTAACGAAGCACCATTCGTTAAAAGTTAATGTTGTATTAGATGTCGAGTATACAGTCACAATGAATGATAAGGAAGTAGTTGATATAAATTAATTCATTTCAAAAATAAGATAATGATTAAATTAATTAAAATTAATTAAATTTTAAACAGATAATAAATATGATTGATATTAAAAGTATTGTACACCGGAAAAATATACAGTACTTTTGTGTCAGTAGCATTAAACCATTCAAAACTTCATCTAACAAATTTTATTTATAAATTTGATTTACTGACTTTAATTAATAATAACTGTAATAACTGTAATAATTTGATGATTTTTTTTTGTTTTTACTTCTGATACGAACGCGCCTAGTCTAAGGTGATTATCAAAAAGTGAGAATTAGTAAATTAATTAAGATTAATTAATTGATAAGGTGACAGATGATACATATAATTGATTGTATCTAAAAAATATTAGTGCAGAAGATATATGATCTGAAATTTTTTAAATGTAATTTTGATTTACTGTAATTATAGATTTATTGTCTTATTAATAATAAATGTAATTCTTTGATCGGTATTGCCTAGACGGTTTAATGTCAGAAAGTACAACTATCGGCATGTATTTAAAAGACAATATTATTAAAATTGATTGCAAATTACGATCCCATGAGTAAAGTCCAAAATATCCCACTGTACACCGCGGCGTCGAAACCGTCCGAGTGCCGAGGCATCTTCTTTCAATTGGTGTGCCACGCCTTCCGATATGTCGGGCACTTAAATTTTTATGTCTGATTTTGAAAAAAAAATACTCTCAGAAATCCATTGAAGCAGGACTTAAAAAAAACTTCTCTTTGAATTACTCTCAATTTATTTATTAGTTTTTTCAATATAGCTTTTCGAAATATTTTTCCTTAATAGTAAATAATTTTTGATATAGTTAATATTTCGAGAACAAAATATTAGAGAAAATTTACTTCAATCTGTACAACAATTGTGAAAAATTAAGCCCATGAAAATAGCCAAGAATCACTCATATACAAATGTCTATCATACTCATGTTTTTCTCTACATTATTTTGTAGAAACTGCTGACACATCTATGTTCAAAAATATTCAAAAAATATTATAGCAAATAACAAAATGCATTCAATTTCACGAAGCTATTGATTATATGTATAGGACACCATAATAATTATTATTATATTTTTAATTACACAAAGCTATTATATGTAGTACGTCATAATAATTATTATTATAACTAATGGCTTCATGTAATTGAATGCGTGTCATTCCAAGTCTCTAAAGATTTGTACAAAATATCCTACTATTTCATCCCACAACTATTTCACCCTTATCGGATCATACAGTTTACTTTTCACTAATTCTTCTTAAGAAGCACAATATTTGTGCGATAATGATTGCACGTTGTAAATTTGAACCAAGCTATTATAACAATAATTATTTAATAATATTGAAATTATTTATATCTTAAACATTTAGCAGTTGAAAAAATGTGTGCTGAAAACAGTGCGTCGAAACCTTAATAACCACGTATATAATAATGTGAACAAAACGTAGACTTTTTCCTAATGAAGGAGATTTGTGACAGACAACTGCGGGAGTGGTGAGGGTTGACTCCCATCTTAACCGCACGCCCCGCTCCAATCCTTGCGTATCGTCCCGTATAATCAACAAACTCGATTTATCCATTCACGTCTCAATCGATTAGTTAGGATTTTTAAGAGTGGCTTTAGTTTAAACTTTGGATTTTAATTATTTTACACGTGTGTAGGTTCTTTATAAATTTCCGTACATTTTTTCTAAGTGCACTCTAAAATCATCATCGATACCATTCCTCCATAAAAACCCGTGTATAAGAGGTGAACTTCGTGATTTATTTTCATTAGAAGTTTAATGGTATTATTAATATTAAATAATAAATATTGAAAAAATTCAGGAACCTTCTAGTTACTCTAATATATCATAGTTTTTAATTTTATCACGATCTATGCATTTTGACATGACTATAGAACCTGCTTAATTTTGCTTCAACAAGGTTACGAGGTTCATTGAAATTACGATCAAATTACAGCATGCGTGTACAATGCAGATTTGCTTTATAAAGTCGCGCAAAGTTTTCATGTAATGTTTGACAAGAAATAACATTTGATTAATTTTTGAAGAATTTTATTATGACGTAAACATTACAGTAAATCTAAATAAATAAATTCATACAATTTATAGTATGTAAAAATAATTAAAGTACATTAAATCGTAGTAAATCAAAATAATCAAAATAAAGTATTATTAATGTTCTTATTCAGTAACGTATTATTTTCCTTCAATTTTTAATTGTACACATTTATACTTCAGTTCTTTGCTACTAGCAATTTTTTTTTCTTTTTCTTTTAAGGACCAGTAATTTGCACCAGTAATTTGACCAGTAATTTAATAGAAACATTGTATCTGACATTTATGTAAAGAGTTTAATTATAAACTTAAGCTTGAATCACATTGATTTAATTAACAAATACCAAACAAAATTAGAAGAAATCGTTTTTTTACATGAAAAAATTGTTGAATTTAAACTATCTATCAAACATTCACTAATAAATTGTACACACTGCCAGACAACAAGAAATAAACACATACAATCTATCCAGCCTACTCAACGTCCCAAGCCAATGTAAAAATGTAATAAATACACAGATGAACTAGATCTAAGACATACCATCTGAATATAAATCAACATTATGTATAATATATATTAATAGTATATTAATATGTATTAGTAAAATGATATAAATAAACATACATACACACGCATGTATGTATGTAAATAATTGTAAATAGTCGCTGATACCCTCTAGGGATACACGTAAAATAAAAAATAAAAAAAATACATTTCAATAACTATCTATTAATTGAACATTGTTAGCAGGATGTTAGCTACATGTGGGAAAGGTAGCTAGATTGGAGAAATGAAAATACTCTCAGTTTGAAGGCATACTTGCAACTGCTCATTTATTTGTATACGTTACTAGATGCCGCTATGATTTTACACTCATTACACATACACACTACAATAATCGTTCTGTTATCTGAATCAAAAAGTACATACATACTTTGAACTGTCAGACGAACTAAATTATATTCGATACTAACAATCGAATGATATTAACAATAAGTGTGATTACCAGCGGTGAAATGTTTTATTAACGGAGATTTAAATTGATTTTTCCAGAAAAAAAGCCTTGGAACATCATCGGCCGGCTCATATCGGTGAAAACGATGAATCCGATTTTCATCGAGGCAATAAGAGAGGAGGTTGGGCCATTGATCTCGCCGGAAAACCGCAAACGCAAGCAGGCCATCGCCAAAAAAAGGTTCTGGAAAAAAGGCTACCGCGTCTTTCCGATGTCAACGGTGAAGGAGGTAGCGGACGAAAATTCAGCAACCACGGCCGCGGAGAACAAGGCGAACGGCTCTGAAATGCCAACTTCGTCTTCCTTCGTACCTAGTCAGGAACCTCAGACTTCGGTGTCCCTGGACGACGAAGACCCTAATCATCAAGTGACTGAGTTGTAAGGGTTCAAAATACACTATGCTGAGGATAAATAGAACCTCACCTACCTTAATTATTTTTCAAATACTTAATTTCCATTAGATTATCAATAACAATATATATTACCAACAACTAGTGCAAAAAACTTGTAACAATATCATTTATTTTCAATGGACTGCCATAGAACAAAAATAATGACATAAAATGATTTCCGATCTCTTTTGTTTAATCTACATCTTCTTGTACAGTGCTTAAATTCCACCCATTTCATCAATAATAGTTGCTTTCATGATTATATGTACACTAACAATAAATGTATATTGAAAATAACAATAAATTCAGTAAAATAATTCAAAATGATTACATATGATTTATTTCAATTCTATATTTTTATATTTATGATTTCAATTGATATTGATAAGTTGATTCACTTTTCTCTAAAACATTGGAATACCTTAGAAACAATTCAATAGAATATGATTGAACCGACTATTTATTGAAAACTATTAGAATTATTCAAATATAAATTTTTAATTTATTCAATTAAATCTTATTGAACAAAGTATAATGAAAAACTATTGATATAAGACAAAATATAATAAAAATTTCAACACTGACAATTTATTGGAATATACTCAAAATTATAAAATTAAATGCCATTGATTCTTTTGTTCTGTTGAAATCTATTGATAAGAGTTAATAGTCTGAAGATTAATAATAATCTTTTCAATAAATTAAATATGACAATATTTATCTCGTCTTGTATATGAAATAAATTTACATATTGTTGTCAAAGATTAGTCGTCCGATAATAGTCAATACATTGCAAAACCCAATCCAATGATTTCAATACTGAGTCTGATAATCGTGAAAAAAAAAACAATTAAAAACTATACTCCAATCATGATATGAAGAGAGGAAATTATAAAAAAATTTTGCACAAAATTGTAAAGAGTGATGATGGATGTCCCCTGGCTGGTAAGCTCTCGTCATCAAGGTGGACAAATGAGAGTAACGGCCAGGACAGGGGGTATTTATAAGATTAGAAAAGGTAGGGAAACGAAAAATTATAAATGCGTAAAGAGAGGGACAAGTGAGACTAACACGCGCCAACAGAGGGACAACCGGGCCAGCATGCACTATACGATAAATCATATAAAACTATATATTGACTATTTGTCGAGCAGTTCGGAATAACAAAATATTGATTAAAATAGCATGGAATACTGTCGTTCCACTATATCGCTTCTATAATTTTTTCTTATAAATATTAACATCTCAAAATTGATACATCCTTGGGATCTTTATGATCAATATAGTACTAAAAAAAATTTCATTTTCGACCATTGGCAATAGAGTTTTATCCATCAAAGTTATGCATTTTTCAACTCTTGGGGTTTCAATTTTTTCTAAATAAACGGAAGTACATATTGATCTTTGGAAAAGAGTACAGGAAAGTAGATACTATGGAAAATATTCTCAAATTTTTTCGCTTCAATTTATCAATAATTATTTTCGTACAAGCGAGTAGAACGCGTGCAACGCTTTTTTCACACATAAAGATGAGTGAGAACCCTCACATATAAAAGAACATACTTAACTATACACAGTAATTTGTTGATCGATTATTTTCAATTTTACTTGAAGTATAAACATAAGAATATTTTCACTATTACAGTTAAAGTTGTTAATTCGTCGAGTATTGCTATATTCCACATTCTCAGCATTCGATATTGATTTAATTGAAATTGAATTTCATGCTTCATTGTCTTTTCCCAAGTATATTATGAACGGTATTTTTAAAGTTTCCATTAATTTTCTGTTGTTAACATCGTCATAAAAATGTTTTTTATTTCCGAGCAATTTCGATAAATATTGTCATACAAAATATTTTAACATCGAAGGAGATTCGTGTATTTAACAATTTTCCGGTTGATCCCTCTAGTAGATTAAATTGTTTATCCTTGTATGTGGAAAAATTTCGTCGATCATTATATAAACCGATCAAATAAAATTCTAAGACTTTTCAAATTTATTTGCATCATCCGTGTTGAATATTATAAGTAAACTCCTATCCTCTATCAAAAATTGATGTACAAAATTTCTATAACATTTTTTATCATATACGTCATTAATCTGACCGGTCTCGTATACTCTTTTGTTTGATATATGCTTGATAAACTTTCTATCGCCTTCGAAGGCTTTGCAACTACAAAAAATCATCACACGACGGTTCGATAAATTTATCTCTTTTCCACCATGTAAGTACACCATAAGTAGTTTTAAATCTGTTAACTTGTCTATTACGTATTTCACATCAAACATTATTGGTTGCTTCAATATGCAATTAAATAATCGTAATAAGCTCATTAACGCTGAAATTGATAACTTATTTACTACACACCTGAGTGACACTAATAGTATTTCACCAACTGATATTGTTTCAGATATGACAATTGATTGAAAAAATTTATCATCGCAAATAAGCTCATTGAAATTTTCCGAATAAATTAAGCTATCGTTTGCTGACATCTTTATTTGAATGAATTATCAAGAATTTCTTTAATTAATAATGCTCGTAAGATTTTGGTAATCATAGATGATGGTAGTATCTAAAGAAACAAATCTGTTCAATCTATACATTTACGTATACTATATAATTAGAATTTCCGTAGATACATGTAAACTTCCATGGCAGTTTTGATACATCGAAATATTTTATTTTCTATTTTACAAAATTTTAGTTCTAAGTTTATCCGGCCCTATGTACAGGTGTATCTATATGATCTATACCTCTGCCGAATGTTGTATATTATTATTATAAAATATTATATACTATTAATCTGTATTGTATGATTAATTAATAAATACAAATAAATACAAATTCATGTTGCCATGGGCTTATACGGTCGGCAGAATTTTTTTACTTATGTGTAGAATGTTTTGCCGTTGGCTTATAATGTTATAAGAATCTCGATTCTAATAAACATAATACATTGTATTGAAATAACAATTGCACAATAAAATTTCTCTAAAATTATGCCTTTTACAATATGTTACTTATTGATTGTCTTGTGACTTCTGAGTGAAAAAATGTAATGTCCTTCAGTTCGGGAAGTTATTGATCTGCGTATCTACTTCATACATATTTGGCATCAAGTAAAAAAATTTCCTAACAATTTTCTAGTATATTCCGAATATTGCACGAGTAAATATTTGTACTTTCGAGGTAATGTAAACTTTTTAAATAATAGTACCATCGGGTAAAGTGAATTGAACGAATATTGATTTGCTTTCCATTGACTGAATTTTGCTGAGTCCAAAGTTTTTTGTTGGCACTCCCTCGGAATGTCCGAACTCATACCTTTTGGCATCTCGTTGAGTTATTTTCTTTGTTGAAACTTCAACCTATTGGGCTCACTCTAATTAAAATATTGTAGAAAATTTGGCTTTCTATTTCCTGATTCAAATAGATGCATCGATTCCAAGAGTATTATGCTTAACTGATTCGAATCCAAGAACTTTAGTAAGTGGAAAAACTATATGTTTGTGATGATCTTTTTATTGTCTTTTTTTCAACAGTGTTTCCTTTATGCGTGACGAACAACCATAGGCGTTCGTAGTTCGATTAGGACTGAATTCAGACACACCAAAAAAGCATGAATTCGACACAAGACTAGTTGATAATCATACGAACTACTGCGCAGGCATGCGCAGACCACTGCTAGGGATCCTTTGAACGCGCATACTTTGAAAGCAAAAACTACGAAGAAAAAAAAATGAAACAAATATACTATATCCTAATGTCTTAGTATATAATCATGTCCTTAATATTAAGTTTTTATGGTCGCATTATTTTAAATGATTGATTTTTTCCAGTACCAACTCAGTACATTGAAATAAAATAATATCAACAGATATTTAGGGATTCCGTCAATATATTTTCATACACATACATAATTTTATAATTTTAATATATTAGTAGTCAGTTAGTAGAAATAAAATTAATGGTTTACACAAAAGAATGTGCGTTGAGAACATAATGAATTCTGATAGTTGTTTTATAAATTCAGTAAATTTGATGTTTGTAGTAGATATAAATAATTAAACACACAAAGTATGAATAAAATTGCTATAACATAGAGTTACATTCAAAATGTAACTGTTTCCACTGTATATTTTATACATACAGTGAAAGCGACTGCATCGAAATTGGCACAGATTGTTGATCAGAATTTCTGTATATTGGTATCCCATTGATATTTATTAAAATTTCAATTCCATATCTCCATCATAATTATTGATATTATCCATCCATTTATTGATTTCAACACAAATATTTAAAGTATTTTCAATGCTAAAATATGTATATAATTCATTATTTAATGTTATCGTTTGCATAACTTTACTTGGCAGAAAAAACATTTTGGTCTTTACGGCCTAATTTTGAATTTTTTTTTTCAAATCAACGTTATTTATTCGTCGGCTGCTCCTACATTCAAATAACAATTATACAAAAATGACTCATTATTCGATAAAATGAATCATTGGCTTCTTGATTTAATCGCGCGCTGTCATGAATTAATCGACACGAATATCGAAATCACTGAACTTGAATGCAGTACTAATCGAAGCAGTATCGATCATTGGATCATCAATGAGATCGATTACTCGACAAAGCGATCCAATCGATGACATCGATTATGCTATGCTTCCCATGGCAATTTAGTATAGCTTGTAAGCAACCTGAGCTTTAAAGGTACTTTGTTAAGAATGCGGCTAACATCGTATGTCGTGCTTACCCTTCGCGAACCTTTGAGTAATTAAGCCCATACTTGCTAGAAAAGTTCTATTAAAGATTATTATTATTATTACGCTGCACGTAATGCTTAGCACGCTGCGTTATATACACGAGGAAAATTCTCTCGGCCGCGCGCGCACATCTTTGTGATCTAATTGTCACGAGACTGTGCTCGCGTGTATATCGACATTAATCTCCGATAACAGCAGTCGGTTATACGAACCAATCTACTGATATGATCTACGGAGGCATATCCACTCGTCACGCTATTCAAGTATAATCGAGCGCGAGTTCATCTCTATACCCCTCAATTCGTTATCGAAAATTAAGTGCTTCGCTACACGTCACGCATCAAAGAAATATAAACAACAGCGGCATCGGCTTTTTTCAGCCACACGTAGCGCGCTGCCGCGTACTGACAAATACGGCTGCCAAGGAAGATAAACGCGCCTTTTTATAGGACACGAACCACGCTCGATCGCGGCAAGGTCACACCGCAGCATCACCACGCGAGCGTACCTCTAACAAATTCATCTCGTACTGAATTTCAAGGCTTCCTCAAGTTTACATGATTCGTATACTGTCTCTTATATTTTTTCAAAAAATGCTAAACCTACAAAAGTGCAAATCATTTGTTCAGATGGTCAATTAAATAATACGTCGATACGTCGATACTCGGAATTGCTTCGCTCGAAGAATGTGGAAATGATTTAACAAAACTAGGTCAAAATTGAACGTTCGGCTATTAATCGTGTTTTAATCGTATAAATAGACCGATATTTTTTGCAAGTAGGTTAACAGATGCTCCGGGGTCGACTTCTCTAGAATGATTAAGATCGCATGCCTCAAGCACAGGAGGCTGCAACACTATTCGTCGAAGAACTTTGCAGCAGTTTATAAAGCAACTGACGTAGAATACGTATATAGTATGGTCTTAATGTACCTTTCGAAACCTGAATTAACATCGGTTTTAATAACAGACGAATATGAAGACATGCACGTATTATTTTCTGATAATGATTTAATATACAAATACTTTAATAAAATAAGTCGTTTATTTATTGATGCGTTATTTCCAAGTCCAACAAAAATAGTGCATGTCTACTTGATCGTCTATTTGCGCTGTATACCCGCTGCTTGCTACAATCTAGGCTGTATATGCTCTTGCTTTTGCCTTTCGGTTTCGAGCAGGGTGAACTTAGCTTAGCAAATTTAGCAGTGTTCCAATTATTTCGTCAACGAGATTATTGCACAAATGTTTATTATATAAAACAAAATAATAAAAGCAACAATGAAATAAAAGTAAAAAGAGCTACCGCAAGGTTACTTCTGATAAATAATATTCTCATTTATATGTTATCATATAATTTACAATATAACAAAGAAAACTTTTTATTATAGAATGATATGTAACTTATTTTTATGAATATCTTTTATATATATTTATAATTCTTACAAAAAACTCTATATATCAAGATAATCGCGTTAAGAGGAAGCTAACTCCTAATGAATCAGCAGTATTTTTTCACGGAAAAGTTTCCAAACGTTTGAGCTTGGAAATGTGATTAAGTATATTTATTATGTCACTGTTACTTCAAAAACTACGTTTATTTTAAGCTCTGTAGAAATGCACTAGGAAACGCAATGCATAATATTGGTTCCTCACAGAAACAAGAAACAAGTAACTCCCTCCCTTCCACTTATTGGAAGTTTATGGAAAGAGAATTATTATATACAACGTAACTGGATTTACAATTTAAACTCACGACCTCCTGATAAGACACTGACATTGTTTATGCGATAATAAATCATTTGCCTTTTTATGCGTTTATCGCGTGTTCTGACTCGTGATTTTTTACACAATTCCCGTGTTTTTTTTTTAATTATTTACATGTTACGAAGAATCATGAAGATCCTAGGGACTCTACGAAAAAAATCATTGGATTTGTATGGATGACAATGAATTTTTTACAGATATTTTTCTACTTTTTCCATGTTTTTTGACTATATGTTTCATTCGATAGTCAAGAAATAAAAGAAGCGCATTTAGATCATTTTTTTTAAGGATACAGAGTCCAAGCGTATAATCTTGATTATATAGATATAAATAAATCGCGATGAGAATCCTAACGTATTTTGATGATACAAGTGACATAATGCTTATAGTCACTCAATTCGTAACTTGTCGTACGTTTCACATTTTTTTTATTTTTCGACCTTTTCTCCAACAAACCAACAATAAATACAATACCACTACTAACAAGATATATCGGTACTCATAACTTACTTGCGTTTTTTTAAGCTAATCTGTGGTGAACGACAATCAAATCAATGTACGTTTTTTGCACATTTTTATGCTGCCCAATATAAATTTTTCAACTCTACGCGTAACTTGTATACGTCTCTTTCGTGGGAAATTCTATCTTAATTTGGAGCTTTGATCTGTATGGTATTTTTTTGCAGTATGATCTGAAAAAAACTGGAAAATTTGTGTGAAAACGTCCACCGGTCAATCACGTGTTTAAAAGTGCACTTTGCGGGAGTTAAGGGGGACGCCGCATAGCGAGAGCGCTCGACTGTATTTTTTATAGGCAAAGGGAACGGCGCCCCTCGCGTGGAAAAATTGAAAGCACCTAGAAAAAAAATTCTTTTCCCAGTTAACCCACCGTGATATACTTTTTAATAATTTTTATATTGTACGAAGTAATCGTTTATAATTTTATTAGCAAACGGTATATTTTCGTAACCCTTTTAAAAAATCAATAAGGTAATGAGTCTTTCTACTGTTGTCCATTAGATTCTCTCGCGATATAAAAAGTGCGATTGAAAGTAATATTTATATATGAATAATTCCATAAAGAAGGACCATAAATCAGTCAATCATGTACTTAAAGATTCTGTAGGCCATTCTCTGCCCTCTAGTGACATCTATTTTTTGTCCGCGGAAGTACTTAAATCGAGTGATAACGCTGCGATCAGAAATTCAATTCCAAGGAACGCACGATTCTCCATGTTTATTCTGAATACTTCGAAATTTGTATATTTGAATACTTCGAAAAATGCATAGAAGTGAACCCTTTCATCATTTTGAAAATGACATGTAAAGAAACGTAATTATTTTAAGATTTCTTTCAAAAAAATCAATAAAGAAGCAACTTTAATGTATAATATAGAAAAAATATATAGTGTAGAACATTATATTTTTCATTAAAAATGATGAGACTAACGTTTAAATAGAATTTTGAACACATCTAACAATCTTCAATCACAGCATGTCGAATTTGGCACCTTATATATATATATATATGTAACAAAAGTAATTCTCATGTGAGTTGGGTTGGGAAGGGCTTTTAGATAATCTTCGGGGAATCGTTTCTTTCTACATTGTCAGCTTGAAGATCAATTAAGGAATACGTTATTGAGATCCGTATAAACTGTCTTCACGGCGATTTTTGTATTTAAAAGAAATCTGAGCTATTTGATGGATTAGAGTTTTGAACATTGTATACGTGTCAAATGAAGATGGAATCGTCCAGTACAGAGTGCTTCATTGTATGGCAGACCGGCTAATAGCCTTTTGATTTTCTGCTATGCTTGAGAGCATAGAGAGTCGGTTACAGATAAATTTAGAATTCCGACACGTATATAACCTCACAAAATTACCAAACAATTCAATTGTAATGTCGCGATTCATCGATAATAATTTAATCACATGTCAAACACTCACGTTTAATTGATAGCGCAAATAAAGCACAAAGCCCATTTTTCACAAATCACTCATCATTACTTTATATTGAAAGTTAGCTCCAAAAAAACATGCACGTCTTGAGCAAGCAACATTAATATTCATCCTTGCCAATCAAAGTTCACGAGGTATACATATCGAGAAACGAAAATCGTCCGTGCGTTTCTATCCTCGAAAAAGAAAGAAAAAAGTCGTTATTGTCCAGTCTCGCGAATCGAATGAAATCTCGTCGGCTTGAAAAATTTATGTGGCCTGGACATTCCTTGATTCGATCGCGACACGCTGCTGGCCACATCTGCGACCCCTACGGTCATCCGCGTCACGCTGAATTAGCCGCCTCGACGCCTGGAGACGCGCTGCGACTTTCGAGGAAGTGAACGCGCGTTTTGTATTTCAACAACTGGTCTATTAAGCCTACAGAAGGGGGATAGAAAGAGAGAGAGAGCTCGGTGGTCTTGGTCAGTGAAAAGTGGCCACGGCGCGTAACGACTTCTTTTTGTTTTTTTAAAGGGTGCGCAATGCATTGCGTATCGTTCCTTTTTATCATCGAACAATTTATTGCTGGTTAACGTTTTTATGCAGTTCGACTGATGATTAACGATGGCCAACTGTGTTTCATTAGACATACTACGTAGATAATTATGAGCGAGCACGTTTGTGCATCAGATGTTGATGCCGATTAAATTGTGTACAGTCGATGCACATTTTAGTATGAAATTATTCTTATATGGAATATCACTTTGAATCGAATTATTATCGTGAGCATTAATAATTTTTCGATAAAGTCTGTAGAGCAAATGCAAAAAGTGAAACGACGACAATATTTTTAAATACAAACAACCATTTTGGCAAAATTACGTCGTCGCCTTTTATTATCGCGGTGTCTCTTTTCATGTTCATTGAATAGTCATCAACTTATTGAAAGACTGTAAATGCTTCAATAAAATAGAAGGCTTGTTCGAATAATCGTCGCAAAGCAAGTTTTTAAATATATTTTTTTTTAATAGTTTTTATAAGACCAACGTATTTATGTTAACGAATTCACAGCATTTGCCGACAACGTTTGTACGTTGCACTCACATGTCAAACAGAAGCGTATCCGTTGGATTCCAATTTTACGAGTATCACGCATTAACGTAAAACTGCAACGTATTAAGAAAAGTCAGCATCTCATTCGCTACCTTCGCCCATAAATTACGTTCCAGAGCCGTCTGCTTCTTGCCCGCGCACCAAAGGAAAAATTTTCCAACTTCGGCATGTCCCCTAATTCGATAACGTCTCAATAACTGTGCACGCGTGACGTCGTAAATAAATCAGTTCGATGACCAAGCTTTTTAGGCATTCTCAAAAGATCACTGGTAATCTTCATAGTTGACTGTTCGATTTACGAGCGGTCCACAATTTTCACGCTTTCTACATTTTTTCTCCATTCGTGTAGGTTAGCTATGAGATTTTATATATTCTGTATACTACTATGATATAGGAGGTGCCTGTCTAGGTGTTTGTGCTTTTTCTACATTGAAATCTGTGGCGCGTGCGCGCGTATGGCAAGGCTCAATGGGGTGACTTTATCGCGCTAATCGGATTAAAGGTTTAATTCAGTGACACGATGCCCTTGTTAAGTTGTCAGATGATCCGTGATTGAAGGGTTCTGATACGTTTTTTTTTTTCCATGATAAGTTGTACATGTCGTTTCGGTGGTATACATTTTTATTATTTAATTTATCACTTCTTACTGATATGTTTCTTTGCACATTTTCAAGTAAAAATATCCATACTTTTTCATTTGCATTAATTGCCATTAGTATGTGCTTTAATTTTAATGAAGTTGAGCTAATCATCAAGCTGCTCATATTTGTTTAACGTAATAACAATAATTCACATGATCAGAAAAATCTTCAGCATCGCGTAGAGCAAACGTGCGCATTATTCCTTGCAAAATTTTAAGCTCGATATTTCAATAACGAATATATGAAACTGTTTTTCAGCTGGTGCTTCTATGTGAAACGTATGTTTCAAGTATCCAAGTAGATCTTAATTATTCGCATTTTACGTATGAAAAAACATAACTAAGCATACTAGTAACTATTCGTGCCAACAAAATTTCTGCGAAATTGTGTAATCGTAATTCTAATTTCATTGGTTTTCTTTTTCTTGTCAAATTGACAAATATTTTTTGGATTATATACTTTTAATAAAGCTTCAACAATAAAAATTTGTAAAATGAAACTTGATACAGTAAATAGTGAATAGTCGATTTAATATTTTGCATTATCAAATAAGACAGTGTTAAAAGTACTTTGAATCACAGTGCTACGATAAATTGAAAAATGCAAAGATCGATAAGCAATGAGATATGCAGTTTTAAATTTAATCAACTTTAATATTCACAGCACTCAAATGCGCATTATGCTTTACGCTTAATTTGACCAATAAGTTACGAAATATGATTTGACTCAAGATAACATATAAACATCTTGCAATTACTAAAAAAGCACATATTATGTTAGTAACGCGGGGAAGTAGACGCTTGTCACGTTGTGAAGTTGACATCCAAGCGTACCACAAGAAAAACAAATGCAACGTACACTACGGCATGGTCGTAAGCTTTTGAGCAAACTACAATTTTCGCAGTATAACGAACGCTTGGCATATCGTTCAAAGCATCAAAGAATAAACACGCGTAGCTTAGACTCGGCGATAAAACATATCTCTCAACCGGTTATTTATTGGCGTGTAACTTTCGCCGCACGGACTGCTATGTATACGAAAAAAATTACACCACGGGGGAAAATTACCCCACTTGCTAGCTTTTTACAATGAAGTCTCAAAAAAAAAAGAAAAAAACACACGTATTAGGCAACGTAAAATTTTTTTTTAGTTGAACTGGGGGAAAAGCGCGTGCTAACGTTCGTACATCTGTTTCCCCCGGTTTTCAGACAAGTCGGCAATGTTTGCTTTTGATTTTTTTTCATCACTGCCGCACGTATGTACGCTTCAATAAATTAAACGCCCTTAATCCTTGCGTGAGCGATCGACGAAAATGGTGCTTTTATACGCAATTGATATACGTATGTGTACCCAGCTCCAGCGATGAATAACGCGTATATCCTCCGTACTCCTTGGCAACGAGTTCTGCTGGCGTCATGATAATATTTGACGTATGCTCGCGTATATATCAGCTATCCAGCGAAAAATGAGAAACAGCGTTTTTCCTAATGCGTTTCTTATCCCATCGTACCATCTTTTTCTCTTTTGACTTTGAAATGCGATTCAATTACCTTTAATTACGGCGCGTCGTGAATGCAAAGATGCGGCACACATGTTTTCGAGTAATTTTTATATAGACGTTTTTATGATTAATTACCGTGAAAGTGAAAGAAAAAGACCTCCAAGTATGCCACGTGGCTACGCGCACTTCTGCTGATGCACTTACGAGATACGTGAAACGCGGTATAAAGTGAATTTAATTATTTCGAATATGTAAAGTGTGTGCGCAACATCTTGTGCGTATCGTTAAAGGGTTCTTTCGTAACATCTGCCAGTCTATATAAAAAATGTAACGGAATTACCTGTACTTTCATGACTATCAATCAATATTATTACTACAATAATTACATCAATAAGAGGCATTCAGTTGTACGTTAATTCAAAATATAATTGAATATGTGACATTAAAAATAGGTTTTAATGCATCCATGACTTTTCTTTAATCACTTGTACAGCATCTTGAAAAACATTTTTGTCTATATTCTTCGCATAATGCCAAATAAATGTTCAAAAATTTGCATAACCGCAAAAATCACCTATTCGAACGGATGTACATTGAATTATTCCGCAAATAAAAGGTATGTTACATTAGCCGACGCATAAAATTTGTAATGATAACTTAACTTTTCGTGAAAACTATTCAAAGAAAGCTTAAAAGCCAGCTGACGCGCCGTGTACTTGCGCTCCATAATGAACGATCGCCCGCTCGTCGCTGGCGACGACAGATGAAATAAATCGCGTGCGAGTACGACCAGCATTCGCGCCGTCGACAGAGTCATTTTCATCGGAAATAAAGCCGCGTAAAATTATCACGCACTCCGTCATCTCGGGCAGGCAAGTTGAAGTGAGAGAGACGGAGTGCACGTGGAAATAAAAGGAAACCGGAAGCAATATCTGTGCGCTTTCTTCGTCACTAATTGGCGCGGATGACGCACGGTTCTCGTAATTGAGAGAACGACGATGCCAAGTACCAGCTCGACTGTTACGTAGGCCTGTTTTGCGTACGTTTTTTTCAAGCTACCGTCGGCTCATGTGAACTTTTTTCGCGAAATTGCGCGAATCTAATGCTGTTGCCGCTTGCATTACGTGAAAACTTTTCTTTTCTATCTTTATCGATAGTCTTATTGGAACGATCACGTTTAAAAATTACTCAAAGTTATCGGTTTCGCAAATATCATCAATACCGTCTCATAGCGTATCAGACTTAAAAATATACAATATCGATAAACCGAATTATTCGTCCTTGAGGCAGAAAAGACCGCGCGAAAATGTAAATTCTATACAAGATTCCATATCTCACGAGAACCGCCCGATTCAATTAAACGGATCCTACACGCATATATACAGACAAAACAAGCCAAGCAATCATAAAGATTAACCAGATAAGCACGTACCTTACAGCGTTAACGGCTAATTGGCCTAGAAAGGGCGCATTAGGCTAAACAGCGTCTTTGACACCCGCTGAGCGATGGCATGGGGTGTAGGAGTCAAGGAAGCGGAACCCAGGAATCCCCCACGGCGAGCTACTTGAGAAAGTGAAAAAAAAACAGAACCCAAGAGCGGAACTGCAAGCGTCTCTTTTATAAATATGCATGCCAATAGATATACAGAAAAGCAATACAACAGGGAGGGATCAGGGGCAACGAATAAATAAGTACGCGCCAACCCCACGCGTATATACTTTCACTTTCGGATAGACTGCGACCATTTCTTTACTTTCCGTTTGCGGTCGACAGAAATGCGTTCTGATAATTTATTAAGATTCATTTGTTTGCATTTGTCGTAATTTTTCTTTACCGTTCGTTTGCGCGACGGACCTACTGCGCAATAATGATTTCCCACTATAGAGAATAGTGAAAAAAAAGCTTGATTAAAGTCTCGTCAACGCAAACGCAACAACGAACACCCCTCGTGCAGAATCTAAGTTATCTGCATCCGTGCGCGCGTGTCTAAAAAAAAAAAACAACAAAAAAATAAATATTTAACTCATCGGAGGTGAGCCGATCAATCCAACGCACACATGCACGCGCATATAATCTGGAGCAAAGTTTAGGTGGCACGTATGCGAGTCATTGCATTATAAAGTGTACTGCAGTGCATATGGGTGTTAACGGTATAAGGGTGGCCGAGCGTGAAGCTTCCGAGAGACGGATAGAGCGGCTGGCATGCGTGCACGTCATTAAGAATGCACGCGCACAAGGGCCCGCGACTACGTCAAGGGTTGCTTTGTCTCTGTGTATGCTGTGTATGCTGGGGGCGAGAGGGAGAGGGGAGTTCCTTGGGCGTTTCGAAGGTAAACTCGACTCGAGTTCATGCATACTAATTGCATGTGCCACGTGACGCCAGATCACATCGCGCACAAATGTGCCTATCCCGCAAAGATAGTTGTGTATATGTATATCGTGTAAGTGCGGTTTACCGACAAATACTTTGCTTGGGGCTTTTGTTTTTTAGAAAATGCGCGTTGTGGGGTCGCATTAGTTATTCGGTGGCTGAATATTTAGAATAAAGTAGCACAAGGTGTCGTGGAATTTTGATTATCGAAGCTTTTGATTTTCGTCAGGTTGGTATACTGATTTGTGAGTGACTCGATGAATGAAAGATAATATTTTACGTAGAAATAATTTTCGTCCAATTTTTGTTTGTTTGTGCGTATTGGTATTTTTATGTAATATTACAATTATCGATTGAAAGTACAGGAGGTGTGTTATACCAGCCGATACGTATGTTAAAAGCACCAAAATTCAAATTGCAGGAAACATGGCAAACTCACACTAACAAAACCTATAGCATTAGAACTTTGATAATGTTACATCCGAATAATGTTATATTTTCCAAGAGAACATTTATCTCGCCAGAGTATTACTCTGCAGTCATATCAATATTCTCCAAACCATATGGAATATATTTCTTGCGTTGTTGAAAATAGAAAATTAACAGCACATTGTCATATATCGATGTTTTTTAGTGTCATTCTGACAGATATCATCTGAAATATGTGATGTAAAAAAGTTTCGTACGCAACCCTCTCTCTCTCTCTCTCACTCTCTCTCAAGTGATTCGAAAGCTTAATACTCTGATAAACGCATGTATCTCAGAACGACGAAAAAAATAACGAAAACGTCATCGTGTTTAACTATGCGGTAAAACTCGCGCCATACGGTCGTGCAGAATATTTTTTCGAACGTGCCTTGTGACGTTACAAAAAAGAGAAGCCAACGCGAAAAGGAAGAAAAGTCAGAGCTCGCGGCACAATGCTCGCAGCACGCCCGAGCCCTATAACATTAAAATCTTGCAAAATCATCGGTCTTAATGTGCTCGGTCATCGATCATATTATACTTTTGCCCGGTATCATACGCGTTTTATTGGCGACCCCCTCTGTGGCTAGTATTCGCGAGGTTTTTGTATGAAGCGTAAGGCGGGATGATTCCATAAGATATTACGAAGGGAGTTACGACAATCGCAATATCGTTGCGGGTCCAAATCAACAACGAAGCGAAATGATTTGACGGATTTAATGTGCGCGGATAAGTGAAATAGATGGTAAACTTTTCGAGAAAGCCGCCTCGCGTACAATGCGCGTGACCAATGTGCGCGCGTTACAAAAGGCTCGGAAAACCCGAGGGAATATCTGATAGACGTATCGATGAAGCGACAGTCGACATTTCGATTTCGCCGCCGTGAAATATGTATCAGATTTTGATTAATCATGCGCAAGGACTATCCGATAACCGACATTAAATTCATGCATTTTATACAGGAGTCGTATATTGAGTTTCAGATTGATCGTCGCACGGCCACTTTTGGTATTTTACGGGAGTGAGGGATTTTAGAATTTTAGAATTCTCAAAGGTACGTCACTTGCGTAAGATCGGTCAATGCATTACAAGTATATCATTGTTACATGCATTTTTTAATGCAACAACTATTTTCATTTTGACTCATCACTTATTGAATATTTACGTGAAAAATTACTTTGAAAATATTCATGTGATTTTGTAAATATTTTTATAACAATATTCAATTAATTCTGTGAAACTCGGAAATTACCGTGAAATATTTATTTCCAGTTAAAATTCATCAGTAAAATTTAAGTGACTCGTTTAGTTACATAAAGATTTTTGTACAACCAATGTTAAGCAATATATTATTACCTATAAATGTGCAGTAAATAGTTATGTCTATAAGGTGAATTGCTCATCCGTATAACGATTAGAGGACTCCCGATGACAAATGCCGTCTCTGCGGTCTCAATTCAAACCAACAAAAAATGCCTGTAAGGAAAGACGAAAAACTTTAATAAATCTGAAGAATAAACGAGGTGACATCGTCATAGTCGATTATAAAAAATGTAACCATTCAGAAGCGAACGATTAATCGACGCCTAGACGCTTCTCTCAATGGTGCACACAATAGAACTGAGCATGCTATTGCGTTGCAACTTTTTTTCCACCGGTAGCAATGCCCTCTTGATGACTGACAAAATTGTTTGGACACCTTGCCTATTTTTTTTCTCCCTCGTACCGTTCGCGCATATGGAAATGACAAAGATGCTTATCAACTTACCCTCGACAATTTCACTGCCTATTGTCGTGGATTTTTCTGTGAAATCGATGCACATTTTTTACACAGCGATAGATTCGTTACTTTGTCTCTCGTAGAGAGCATATTATTTTAAATTATGTCCGATCATTTTTTTTCGCTTTCGTTACAATACCATATTTTTCATTGAAGTAGTTCATTGATTTCGAGACTTGAGGAGACCGTAGCTGAGTTGCCGGAAAACCGCAGGTGTTCAAATTCAACATTAATTTTTCATCTAGGCCCCTTCGATTGTAGCGCCGAGGGGACCATTAGCATTTTAGTCACTATTCAAATCAGTTCGGCGAAAAACCATTAGCCAATCAAATATACAGCAGATTCAAGTAACCGAATACTTCTTTACGGTAAGCTTCCCACCGTAAGAAGCTCTAATTAAAATTTAAAACCTTTGAGAAATATAATTATACTTGAAGTACATCAATCAAGAGTATTCTCGACACATGATAAACCATTTGAAAACTATAATTACACTTGAAGTGCATCGGTAAAGAATGCTTTTAATTTGTAATAAAATGATAGTCTTTTACTACTGCACTGAACTGAACATAGTGCAAATGACGTGATGTACAGGGAAGACCTCTAAAACCATATGTTGAAAATTATGATTTCGTCGGCGGTAATGCAAGTATGGAATCATCATCGCTTGAAGGAACTGCAGAACGACTGCTGCGAGGACATATGACATTTGGAAAAAGAAGCGACTCATCACCTTATTGCATTGTCAATGTGTTTTACCGAATTTTCAACCTCCGTACGTAGCAAATTGAATCGCTTTCTGCTTTCCTTTCTCGCTCATTAATAAATGATCCGTCATCTGGGTTTATTCCCCTTTTTAGCCTTTCATTCTTCGAAAATCGAACCGAAACGCAGGTCTGCGTGTTCACGCCTCGGAAACAAGATTTTTCCGAGGGAAAATTTTGGGCTTTCAAGCTTGGGAAAATGATAAAGTATATTTACGATCGTTGATATGATTGAAAAACAGACTGTTGGAAAAACAGGCTTTTCAACCCTTTTGTATCACTATAATTCTTCGCGGAAACAAATCGTTTACCCTGCTGTATATTTGTTACGCATTTGTCTTACAGTTTTCTACGTAACTGCCATGCTTTTGTAGATGGGTTGATTGGTCGTTTGGATAACGTATCATTGAATTATATGCACAACAAATCCATTGAGGTGTGTATAAAAGACTTTTATTCGTTGCTTTATTATACTTTAATAATTTTAGTAGTAGTATATTGTTAGATCGATAAATGACTGATGCATAACAACAAGATCTGTATATATGTATAAACATTTTGTAAATTATTCTGTTCATTATAAAAGGTAATCAGAACATTCGAAAAGTTATAACAATAATTTATTAACGTCAACGATTGTTTTTTTCATAACTATTTTGTGACACAGATTAGTATCATAAATAACTTCTTTGATTTGTATTCAGCGTTAGATCTCAGGGGGATCTCAGACGTTATAGATGTATTATGAAGATCGAACTTGAAATTTGAATCGTTACTACCCAATAGTTACAGGAATTCTGAAATAGTTAAAGCTTTAAAAATCTAGAGCCATATATGTATGATATTGCAATGGTGAAGCAGAGACTAAAGTAGAATGTATCTACAGATAACTCATTACTATATGGTAACATTGATAATAAATTACCACGTTATATAAAAATCTTTCCCACGGTTCAGAGAAATATCGTGAGTGAGTTTATATTATTTTACGACTCAGGAACTATTTTGATCAATAAAAATAACATATTATTCATTTACATTATAATTTTTGTACGTAAATAGTATTTGTTACATACCGACATATAAAAAATAAAATATAAAACGATTATTTGATCATGTAAATTAGAAAGCCACATGTAAGAACATGTAACATTTTGTGAGGTAAGTACACAACAATAAATGAATAACAAAAAAAAACGCTTGTAATATAGAAATAAAAATTACTGTTTGAAATTAGCTACCTCTACTTCGTAAGTTTCGCATTATATCAAGTTTACACGTTGTTAATAATTTGGCAAATAAAAATATTAATTTAACATTTAGGAAACTCGCACGCCGTCATTATTCATCTATGCAAGTTTAAACCGGATTAATTGTCGAAAGTAATAATGATGATACACCTTCATTCTCTTCTTTCAGTATACACGGCGATTGAAATCTATTACATCAAGAACGTAAGACAAATAGTTAATTATCATCAGCTTTATGAATTTGATGAAAGACAAATGTATAATAGCAATACTTTTATACATATGGTTTTGGTCAGTATTTAGTAAGTTACTTTAGTTATCAGACGTAGTTATGTTCCGGTATATTTATAATGAATTTTTTCCTTATATTGATTATCGGGGAGCATTAAATGGTTCGAATACGTTCTGTAGGTCTCTAATTTATTTTATTTTCTGTTCTCTATACATATAAACGTACGCAGTCATCAAAGTAATGCTTCCCAAAATAGTATCTGTAACGTTAAATTAAAAGTATATTTTCAAAATACTGTTTACCGATTCCAAATATAACTATATTTTATTTTTTTCATTTCCTCTATTATTTACACTAATTTACGTATTGAAAATACTAAGTTATGCGTTCTCAAGTATCAACGGAAACGGAGAAATGACGACAAGTCACGTAAAAATGCATAAATTGCATGTACGCATGAGCGTCGTCGAACACAAGGGCCTCCGTATCGATAGACAAGAAAGTGCAGCAGCGATCTATACTTCACGCTTGAAAATCGAGTACAGAGTCGGCGGAGGCATGCACAGAAGTGAAAAGACAACGGACAATGGCAGACACGTCGCCATAAATTTCAATTAGGATCGGCGGCGCCGACGCGCCAAACACGCTGATTTTTCTCTCAATTTCCCACAAGATACGCGCTCTGTTCGCATATTATAGGAGGGGAGTGTGCCCAGGTGGCATCGTCCACTCGACCTCTCTCTACTGCGAGAAAAACTGAAAAGGTGCCATCGCATAGCACAGGGTAAACAATCGCTGAATGTCCTTCGGCATACCATGCGATATTCCATATACATACCTATAACTTCAGTCTTATCCTCTCATTGCTATTATTGGTATTCAATTGTTGTACTTGTCATTGCTCAATGCCAATTTCTGTTCATTTCTGTTGATTTTTTAGAAAGCTAATACTAATAATCTACAAATATTACACAGAAATTATCAATATTATGATTCAATGTTCTCTTTACTCACAATTCTAATTCTGTGACGTGTGAAACTACCCACAAGCAATCCGGCAATCAAGTTTACGCTGTTCAAAAATGTTGTTCTAAGGATAGTATAATGATCTGGTGTGTACAAAGACGATCAACAGCTACGAGAAATTTATAACAGCCAAACTAGATTCTCGTAGAGGTGGAGTTATTGTCAAGTCTTAATATATTATACATCCACTACTCCCAGCGCTCTCTTCAAACAATAAAAAGATATACCCGCATCCCTGCTCTTGCTTCATTCGTCTATCCTATATACATATTCAAAGTCATTGCAACGATAAATAATACTTTTTAAGTATTTTCGAAATATACAAAATTAGCAAGTATTCAAATATCTTGTATCATGTCGTAAATCATAATGATGTAATAATGAAGCTTTTGAATAACATGATTGGTAGCCTTGAATTAATTTTTCATCATGAAGTAAAAGCAAAATTTGGATAACTGAAGTGCCAGCTGTAACAATAAAATGATAAAATGTTAGCATAATAATAATAATAATAATAATATTTTTCCACTTTTCTAGAATGGATATTAATTATTTAAATTAATCATACGAATTTCGTTAATTTTTTTTTGTTTTAAATTAATCATATAAAATAGTTATAAAATAATTTAATCGTTAACTTCATTCAAATCTTCTTGATCAAATAAATAAATAGTTAAAAAATCACTTTTCTATCTAAACTTATTATGAAAATGCTTTTATTTCCTTAAATAAAAAGTTTATTTTAAAAAAATTTCAATGCCAAAGATTAAAAATGATATGAAAGTCAAATAATAATTTCCATATTTGATTACGTCAACTTAAGTCTTTATTAGCACAGTTAAGATAAGTTCTGCCTTTTATTAATACAAGTAAATTCTAAATTTTTTTCGATCTCAGTTTAGTTATCAGAAGAACAGAAAAGGTGATTCAAGAAAACATAAAATAATAATGTTGAAACTACTCCTTATTGTCCTCATCAGCTCCACGACCATTTTTGTGAGTTTGCATAGTATCTACAACATTTTTTTTCAATATTTTATAGATACAGAACAATGCAATGAACCTCAATTTCAACTTAGAGCTTATTAAAATATTTTTTTTTTATATTTATCTTTTCTAATTAAACGATTATATACCTTGATAGAATTAGTCGTGTCCCTGGAAAATATGGAATGGTATTAAGAAAGTTTATGGTAGAAATGTTTAGAAGTATCTTTTTTACTTTCTGTTTAAATAAACAAAGATTTCATCCACCTGTATCTACATATTTTGAACTGCTACTATTATTTTATTAATAATCGTTGTAAAAACCTTAAGGCTCTACATGTCGATCGAAAACATCATGCAAGTGATGAAAGTGAAGAAGATGACAATAATGAATCATCAGAGGTTCGTACTAGTTTATTGATTCGATTAAAGCATATGTTGTATATTATATTAAAAACTGTGATTGAAACGTGTACAGATAATCCCTCCAACATTTGGATCTATAAAGGACAGTTTTGCTAAATCTTTCAGCAAGGTAAAATATTGAATTACATGAATTATTAAAAATCGATCATATTTAACACATACGCATATTTATAAGATGGATGAGACTGTTTTCAATGCCTTGAAAAAAGTATTTGAAGATATTGAAAACAGATTAGAATCACAACAATTTAGAGATTCATTGAAGGATCTGCAGCATATTGCAGAAAACATCTTCTTTGAGAAAGATAAGGTAAACGTAAAACACCAGTTTTCAAATGTATAGCATTTATTATTACATACTTTATAAATATATATCTACAGTTGAAAGGAGATGAAAAAACTAGGAGAATTGTTGATAAATATCTCCTAAAAGTAAGTAACGCTGCTTTGTTTTCGTTAATCTCGTTTATACCATAAAATGAAAATTTACGTTATTTCGTAGGTCAACGTGGCATTCGAAAATATGCTTCAACAAGGAATTAGGCTTATGCAAAAGCGCTTAGATAGAACAGTTGATGCTAGTCATTTCAAATTTGCCGTAGACAGGCTCAAACAAATAGTCGATGTACTATATTAAATTAATTAATAAACATTTCAAAATTAAGATCTTGCAATATTATATTTAGAAATCTTATTTGACTTATTCGTATATTTGATGTATAATTAATTTAATTTATATCTTATATCAATAAAATTGTATAATAGAATAAACCAAATACAAAAGTCGGTAAAATGCATTCGTTCTGACTAACAGAACCGACAACTAATAATTCTTTTCTAGACAGATTGACTGATCTGTTATATAAGGTTCGATTCTTTAACTTCCTGAGCCAATCAAAGGCAACGACGTCGGCTTGACACTTTAACGCTTGTTTTAAATCAAAGTTTCTTACGTTTAAAAAATGTATAATTTATCTGGCATAACCAAAATTTATACAATCACAAATTTTTACAATGACAATCGAAACTTATTTTCCATAATTAAGGTTCTCGTGTGCATATATAATTGATAAATAATCTTTGTTCCAAGGTTTAGTCAATGAATATGCATAAAAAATCGTGCAATATATACAGATAGATTAATATGTTAACAATATTGTGAATTTATCAGTATAGTAATTTTTAATAAAAATATTCTTGAAAACTAGCTTGTAAGCATAATTAAACAAATCATCAAAATCAATGAGGCTGAAAAATTAAAAGTCAGATTCCAGAGATACCTTTACAATTCATTTCCAAAATTATTTTTCGAAAAAAAAACTATTACCTCAAATAAGAATGAGCCATAATTAGTTTACAATCCTTTTCTATAAATTTATATTGTTTTACCGGCATTATGATATTTTTCCTAGGCTAAATAATATAGCAAATTCGTTACCTATACATCTATAAATATGATTTAAGTGGAGGGACCTTGAGTTGATAAATATTTACACATTAAAATTTTTTTTATTCTTATTTTATAGAATACAACGTTGACCATAACCCTGACAGTTTGTGTAGGTATCAAATAGAAAAATGAAGTATACGTATTCCATTTTCATTCAAACTCACCTAAAAAAAATATGTTCGATAAAATCAAAATGCTCAATTCACCCACAGAATAGTTTAATAATGATTTTTTATATCTTTCAAACTTATTTTGATTTCAAAATATTGTTTTAAAATACTATTTCGGATAGTTGCATAAAAAATTCATGTGCTACACTATTTATTTTCATTTGAATGTTTATTTGAACAGTTCAGTTATGAATATCAGGAAAGAACTTTCGCTCATGTGAATTGGAAAACAAAAAATAGTGGTTATTAATTATCTGGTAATTAGTAAAGACGATTAGTCGGATATTTTATTGTCAGTTAAATCTTTGTTCGGAAGGAAAGAAGGGCGATGAGTTGGATATTTTTCTGTTAAACTGGATGGAATTTTGGTTGTTTGGTGAGAAGGACGATGAGTTGGTTTATGAAATGGACGATGAGTTGGATTATTATTTGATGGACTAGTCGGATATTTTTCTGTAGAAGAAGTTGGTTGATGAGGTGGTGTAGTTGGATAATTATTTGGGCTACAAGTAGGATAGTTATCTGTTGGATAATTTGGAGAAGAAGTAGGATGGTTCTGTGATGAAGTAGTCGGTCGTTGAGTAGGTTGATTAGTCGGATAGTTTTGTGATGGATTAGTTGGATGGTGAGTAGGAGGATTAGTCGGATTATTGTGCGATGGAATAGTTGGATGATGAGTTGGATAGTTTTCTGATGGAGGAGTAGGCCGTGGAGTTGGCCGATTAGTTGGATTGTTTTCTGATGAAGGAGTAGGCCGAGGAGTTGGTCGATCAGTAGGATAGTTTTCGGGTGGAGGAGTAGGCCGAGGAGTTGGTCGATCGGTAGGATAGTTTTCTGGCGGAGGAGTAGGCCGAGGAGTTGGCCGATCAGTTGGATAGTTCTCTGACGGAGGAGTAGGTCGAGAAGTTGGAGGTTTCATAGTTGGGTATTTACATTGACAGTAAGCTGGGCAAACTGGCGGATAATTATCTGGAGGAGATGCAGTTGGCTGGTTCTCGGGATAATTATTCGGTGGAGCAGTTGGCTTTCCATGATGACCAGAATGATGACCTGAATGATGACCTGGTCGATTTCCCCCTTGATTCCAATGGTGACCTGAATTAGAACCTGGTTTCTCGGGTGGATAATGCGGCCTTTTTTAGAAAACAAAAACGGAAAAGTAATCGTTAACTTTGTACAAGTTTTAAAGACATTGTATAGAAATAAATACCAATAATATTACTTACGGGCGTTGAGGAAAATGTTGATTTGGCCTGAGATGGGAAAAATTGATAGTGTTACAAAAAACTGACAGAATATTGTTTGATATAATGGATAAATATTTACGGATATTGTGAGCCACCGTGGGATCCATGGCTGGATTGAAAATAAAAGTACATAATTAGTATAACGTTATTGTAATTGTAAACTTTAACAATAGTAAATTATTGTAATACTTACTGGCGATGCGAGTCGACAAGACTTTCCATAAATGTTGCTAGAAAAATAATTTGAAATAACATGATTTTTATCGCATTGTTATTCAAGTATAATTTAATACTTGTTAGAAATTATTACTTTTATGTATGAATTATCACGAAAAACATGAATGAATCGTGAAAGCTATATTAAAATAAAATTAGAATGTACCTACCGATTAAAGCAAACACTACTAAAAGAAGAACGGTCTTCATATTTAGATTCAAGCTTGCTTACAAAGGTCAACGTATAGAATTAATTGTGCAATAGCTATTGTCAGATGACACGTTTATATAGTAATGTGCAAGGTTCGTTGCGCTTCTAATAGGCGACACAATTAATCGGTCGAAGCGTACAGCCAATAGAAAAGTAGGAAAAATTAAGATAATCTGTACTGTAATACAATTCAATCACCAGCATTTTACACGATTTATGTGAGCTTTTTAACATTATTCGTAATTATTAATATGCTATTATTTTTATTTTATAAGCAAGGCTTCGTTTCCATGACAATTTTGTACGTGAACATTAAAATTATGTTTGCTTTTTCAAACATAATATTTAATAATCCATTTTTCAATGTGCTCGACATATGTTCTTAAAATTAATGTCATATGAAAGTATTCTTATTATAGTATATTACTCATCATTATCTACCGTGAATTTGGATACCTTGAAAATTATATGGCAGTACCTACAGGGTTGTATACAGACTACAAGCATATATCGTGGTGGGAGAACCCGCAGCATAATAACTCATCAGTACAAGATATCAATGAATTGTACTATATGAAAATTGTTGTTAAGAAATGTTTCTGTTGTTGCGGACCTGTAGCCTTATCGAATATTTTCAAGTACGTTCTCAATTTAACAGACGTTCATTAATTAAAAGTATTTACTGCAGAAAATGACTATCAAAGTAAAATCGTGTGTATTGTTGACATGCGAAATCAATTTATAGACAATTTCACAAATTTAATAGTAGACGTTGATCGTGCGGCTTTAGCCTACAGAAGACAAAATAGCTTTTTCATAAAAATTGTAAAGTCGTGGAGGATTTATAATACAATAAAAGAATTAAGAAGGATTTTTTTAATTCTCACGCCAGTCTTTGGAACATTAGGAAAATAAAGAAATTTTTGCTCATTCCTAGTGCGATCCTCTCATCTCGCGTACATCGCTATACATTCGCAAACACCATGAATAAAAATCAAAAGATATGTCCCTCTCTTTTATAACGATTGTTATCATTGTTAACAAGCTAATCGAGCGTGTCATTATCAATTTTCGGACAATTGTAAAAGAAAAAGAAGAGATTGCATATATGTAACGGTAACCGCATGAACTCGCGATGCGCACGAAAAAAAAAAATAAATAAATAAAGAGAAAAAGAAATTTTAATACAAAAGCCAAACTCAAGCACTCCTCGCACAATGAAAACAAGAAGAAAAAGTGCATATGGCATGAGTGTCACACGTGCAGCGCGGCGGCACGATAATGGAGAAGGACAAGCAGACGCGCGGCGTCATTTCTTTTTTGCGGTGTGTCCCAGTAGACCGAATAGAGAGGATCACTTCCGCTATGAAAATAAAACCGAGAGGAAAAAATAAGGAGAAGCGGAGCGCTGGTTGTCAAACAGTTCTGACGCCTGATTTACCGTACGCGCCGACGACGCTTTGAGGCCTTTTATTTTTATAATTATGGGCTACCATCGAATTGTGCACGTTTGTACGGCTTCCGTATCGCAGGACGCTTCCGTTAATAGCTCAGGTGGTTAATTTAATTTCGTTGCTTAATATCGTTCATTTGAGTTACCTATTTTATTTTCAATGTTATGGTGGTAATGCATTTTTATAGTTGAGTTTCATTTTGAATTTTGTTTATACTCATTTAAAAATTATGCACTTTCAGAGTAATATACTAAAACAGTTCCTTTTGTAATGAAAGGCGATCCTTTTTGTGCCAGACAATCCATTTGGTATAAACATAAAATCATTCCTTTTACTATAAGAGACCATTGTTCCGTCTGTAAATGTTTCCAATTCAACACTCAATAGTTTACGAATCTGGAAAAAATATAATTATTTCTATTTCATTTCACATTTGGTGTAATCACTTAGATATTTAGATGATACCTTGTTTATTAATATAAGCTAAATTCAATGAAAATTTTCTTGGATAATTAAATAATCTCGTTAACATAATTACCATGAAAATCATCACCACAAAATCTTCATTAGCCTCGTCCTCGTAACATCAAAAGAGCCTATAGATCAAGACGAGGTTTCGCGCCGAAAATCACGCGTCAACAAGGAAGCCAAGGCAACGGGATAATTAAGACGCGTGGTGTTTCTTCGAGCGAAACCATAACGTCCAAAGGAAATAATATATAAAGCTTGTGGGATGCCAGGGCGGTTTATCAAATAGACCGCGACACTGATTTATTTCTTGAAAGCGGAAAAACGAGGAAATCGAAAAAAATATTGTTACAGTATGTGAATACGGTGTTGGAATATAATAATGAACTGTATACGGACGTTGTACAGAAATTAAAGTTTTGGTGAAAAAAATCGAGTTGGTGTCCGTTGAGATGCTTTTGAAATACAACTCGCGTAATTGGTGGCTTATTTATGGGCTGAGCTTCCAAGTATTTCGTGACTTCTTAACGTATGAGCTTTAACCTCTCGTACAACAAGTTCAGAGAGGAGCTAAATTTCCATTGCATTTGCAAAATAAAGTTGATGCGCACGACTCGTACAGTTTATTTACTCGAATAGGTTGAAAAAATATCAATAGTCTCAATTCAATTTGTTCAAATCTTGTGACTTGCTCTTTTCTTAATTACACTTTTTTTCACACATACTTCACAAACTGACAGGCTTTATCGCTGCAATGAATGCAATAACTTATCTTACAGTATCCATTAATCGCGGCAATAAAACATCCAAATAGAAATGTAACGAGTGTATGATGAAAAACTTTCTCAGGCTTACACCCTCGTACCTATACGCCCCCCACCCCTTCCATAAAAGTTATATGGGAAATTGGAGCGTCGAAAGTCCAAACACATGTGACAAGTATTATATGCGAGGAAAGATGTACACCCCCACCGCAGGGCGTCGTCGAGAGAGAAAAGAGACACTTAGATTCTGAAAAGAGAATGATCTTTTCATGTTTATACTCTTTTACTTCACTAAGTTTCGGCGCATAGAAATGGCATGACCTTTCTTTCATGTGATGTTGATGGTTATAAATTTGATCGCGGAAGAGCGAGAAGTGTCTTGGGAAAATCGACTGGCATGAATTCGAGTGAGACGATACTTGACATTTATCTATTTGGACGGTAAATGGCAGGTATTGTACTTGTATTGTTGAACAAGACAATGTTTTCGTATAGCTGTTCGTTAGCTGTACAATTCTCACGTGAGCTTTCACGCGTCGGTTTCGCTTATTCTTTATCAAATTTACGAATTGACCATCATAATATTTTTAGCAAAGTTTCCTTCTGATATTGCAACTAGAGAAATTTATTTTACAAAAACCTAGGTATTACGCTTATTTATACACAACGATATTTGTCGTTATTAGTTCGATAATCGTAATATTAGCTCACACTTGAAAAAGCATCCGCATACGTTTCATGTTCTAAAGTGAAACATTTATCAGAAAATTCAAGGCTATAATTAAGTCGAAAGGTGGCTTTTTTTGCTTAGAAAAAAATCTATCCAAACACAATAGTCCGGGAGCTGAGTATGATTCCGTATGCACTTAAGAGGCGAAGGATAAAAACCATGTATTCCCATGTATTTTGACCCGCTGAATCCAATGGTGCCGGTTATTTTTACGGGAAATGGATAGGTTTTGTTTAAAACGCAATTGATTAAACAAATTATGAAAAAATGCTTTTTTCGAACAGGACAATTTTATTTTAGGTAATTTGGACTATTTTAAGACGAAAAGGTCCTTAGTCGTTTTTTCGTAAAATGCATATTTACAAAGTTATGAATTTTTTAAGGTCGAAAATTGAGCATTTTTCACTATCTTTGCATGTTTATAACTTATTAACTATTGCATATTTTTCAAAACTTGACAAACCAATCTATTTTTCAAGATTTCCTCTATCGATTAACCATATTCAATGTTGGATTATCAAATTAGAAGCCGCTGTTATCGCAATTTACAAGTAGCGTTTTTTACGCGTTCAAGATACGCCGCGCACTACGCGTGCGGCGAGTTGCTGGTCTGCCGGGCGTTCGCCACTCGGTCGCTCACCGCGAATGCGATTTGTTTCGGCTTATTATAATCAATAATTGATTTGTCAAATCTTGTCTTTTTACATACAATAAGACACGACCAATAATACATGGAAAACATAAATACCTTATGTTGCAGAATATAACAAAATAAATAAAATAGCAATATGTTTGTTTTACCTTTCTATTCCTTAGGGATATAAAATTTGTTTTTACATGTATCTTGTTTTTTACATAAACAAAACGATATACACTCTACTTGAGCCGCTAAACAACAACATGACGTAGTACGAGAACAAGTGGTACAGCGACAACTTGGGACGAATTCGTCACCCGGCGGTAATTATTCGAATGAAGATGCGCGCGAAAATATTTGAATATTTAAAAAGAATCATTAACAGTTCTATAAAATATTGAACGACGGAATATTATGTAATATTCCGAAATATCATATAATAATAAATACAATTATATCGATATCGAAATATAAGTAACATGCGATATAAAATTTATGTGTGTTTGTTACATTAGACGCATACGTTAATAAGACATATAAGTTCATAGAAATATGAAGTTTCGACCTTCCACTCCAATCATTGAACTATATTAAGTTAATTAAATAATAATGATTATTTACTTAGATGATCAGCAATATTTTATTTGTTTCGAAATGCGGGGACATTGGCGAGCGACCGAGTGGCGAACGCCCGGCAGACCAGCAACTCGCCGCACGCGTAGTGCGCGGCGTATCTTGAACGCGTAAAAAACGCTACTTGTAAATTGCGATAACAGCGGCTTCTAATTTGATAATCCAACATTGAATATGGTTAATCGATAGAGGAAATCTTGAAAAATAGATTGGTTTGTCAAGTTTTGAAAAATATGCAATAGTTAATAAGTTATAAACATGCAAAGATAGTGAAAAATGCTCAATTTTCGACCTTAAAAAATTCATAACTTTGTAAATATGCATTTTACGAAAAAACGACTAAGGACCTTTTCGTCTTAAAATAGTCCAAATTACCTAAAATAAAATTGTCCTGTTCGAAAAAAGTATTTTTTCATAATTTGTTTAATCAATTGCGTTTTAAACAAAACCTATCCATTTCCCGTAAAAATAACCGGCACCATTGGATTCAGCGGGTTAAAATACATGGGAATACATGGTTTTTATCCTTCGCCTCTTAAGTGCATACGGAATCATACCCAGCTCCCGGACCACAAAGTATACATGCTTAAACACCGATTTATTTGTATTTTGCATGAAAAGGCTTTGAATAAGCATCCCTACCTCTATACTCTGCCGTCCGCACAATAATCCCCCCTCTCTCTTGTAACCTTCACCATTGAAAAGAATAACAATGCACAGTTACTGACCATCCCTAGGGGAAATCCAACAAGCCACGGAAGGGGAGATTTCATAGAGCAATAGATTCAAGATTGGAAAAAGGCGCGAGAAAGATGCCGTTTTCTAAAGCATACATATAAATTACGCCAATGTTACTTATAGAGACGAATACCGCCGATAATCAGGAGAGTGCCGTGTAAACATAAAATTGACGTGGCGCGCGCGCATAGGTATGTATATATATAATTTTTTTTTCGGGACGCATGCACAGACCGTTGGAAATAATTTTCCGGGCAACTCGCCAGGACACACTGTGCACTCTAGAAATGGCCTTGCGCCAAATTGTCTTTTAACCTCGCTTCAAACGTATAATAATGTAGCTCGATAAGTGCGAATCTCTAATTTCTTAATGCCAGCAAACCGATGTTAGACAGCATAAATTTCACGCGCAAACTTATATTAATGAGAGGAAAATGAATGGATGTTTATCCGTCGAGTTGGGTTATTAATACGATAAGCATGCTACTGAAATCTCCCAATAAAAATAGATATAAGGCGAAGAAAATAAAACAATAAACTAAGTTTGCTAAGGCAAATATTTGCGGTCGAGCGAATTCGCATACATTGTATGACTACGTAAAATCCCCGTCAAGATGTACGCACGTGTAACTTGCCGATTAATGAACAAAAGACTTGCCTTTGAGCTTGCACAACCTAAGAATCACGCCCACCTCCTTTTAATTTCTCGTTTCATTCGACTTTTGCATGGTATGCCTCAAACTCGTTCGTTATTCTTATACTTTCCACGCTTTATATTCTCTCTCTCTCTCTCTCTCTCTCTCTCTCTCTCGTTTCCTTGCTGCGCGTATCCATTTATGCACGAAAACATTTTGCCCTTGGGATTCTAACTGCGGGCTGTTTTTCGGCCCAGTAAATGACGCTTATATTTACGATGGGTTACAGTTGCGGTTTTTATTGTCGAGTTATTGTAGAGTGATGATACTTTTAAAGCATTCATTATTTTATTTCATCCTATCAAATTTAAAATGAATCTGACAAGTGAAATTCGAAAAACAACGATATGTTTTATCGATAAAATGACCAACGAAAGAGTAAATGGCTAGTAGATTTGTACGAAACTATTATTCATTTTCATCATAACTTTACCACAGAAGTAACTCTTCACGCGCAACATCCAAATTTTACCGTCAAAGCTTAGCTGCATTCTAGAAAATATCGAAGGCGCCGCAAAACAGGGAGATCTCTGTTTAGACCGTAAGCAGTACTCGAAAGGACTCACGTAGTGCGTGTATACACTGACAAGCCATCGGAAAAGTGATAAAAATCTTTTCCTCAAACGGCTATACATTGTGGCGCACCCCTTTCGAAACGGCAGGATTTCGCACTCGACTGACGCTTTTTGCACATACCTGACTTTTTCTCTTCCGAAGCTTGGGAAGAATTCATCACAAACAATGCTTGGTGTTTGAAAACACTGAACGGCTGCAGTCGCTTAATTTTTTTCTCGAGGCCTTTCTTTCGGGATCAATGCGAAAAGGGGGTTGTTGTCGCGAGGCCTCTTTAATTCGGAAGTCAAGTGAAACGATAAAAAGGAAGGTGTTGTTTAGTGAGCATTGAAGGGTAAATGTAGATGACTGAGTCTATTAATATTATATGAAGCGAAAAAATGGAATAAACTGGTTTTTTCACGGTCGAATCTACTATAGTCGTATAATTGATATTCGTGTGAAATATGTTTCACAAAGTGAAAACTTAGTGTTCTTAGTTAGTTCTCAGATAATATACTATTAAACCAATTGACTTTTGTTTGTTTTCAATATAGCAAGTAAAACGAAACCATCAATTTCAAAATTCATGATTTAGTGTATTAATTATATGTGTCAGCTAAATAAATAATTTTAGATTTTAGAATTTTATCTTTATTTGTAATTTGAAATCTTTATGTAACTGAATACTACACCACTCTTAAAATAATCGGTAAACATTATTAAAATAGAAAAATGGTTTCTTTGTACAGGGTTATACATACATACACCTACTCCGTGTCGAATTTACGATAATCGCTTTGCAACTAACCGAATATTATACTGATAAATTAAGCGGATGGGTTGTAATAACGTGGCATGCTTGTGGTCTATAGATTTCAACGGTAATTTACCATAGCGCCTATATGCTAGCATACGCACACCATACCTAATTTCGAGTCTCAAGTTAAAAAACGTGACCTTGGTGCACGAATAATTGCCATTACGTTTCATTTACACGGCCAAAATCACGGTCGTACCGTCATTTAGTTTGTTAACTGCTTCGTTAAGTTATTTATAACTGGATGAAATCTATGTGTGATTTGTCATTTTATTCTAGAATGAATAATGGAATTTTTAGCTAATGATTTATAAAACTACATCGTTGATAAAGACGAAGTTTATTTGACATAGAGATGATTGGTATCAGTGGATTTGTAAGGTAACATCGGATAAAGAATTGTAAATAACAGTATGTATTTTATGAAATAAATATTTTTATTGGCACAGTATAAAAGTAACGTAGAATTGACAATATATTCAAATCTGTCCCCGTCATACATAAATCAAGAGCTACTCATGCATTGTATCATACCAAGTACAAATTCTGTAGTCCAAAACTAAACTTTAACAGTAAAAATACATTAAAACATATTACTATTGAAGATTGAATATAAAATCAAATAGTAATCGTAATTATTTATTTGAATAAAAATCCAAGCACGCCAAATTTCAATACAAAAAGCTCGAAATATATAAAAATATTTAAAATTATATGAATAATTACTTGACTGAATTAAAATTGAACCGACTTAAATATGCATACTCTTAATTAAGACAATTCTCAACATGCACTATTTTAAAGTTATCAAAGACTACAAATTATTATATTTCGTGAATCAAGACTTGGCATGAACACGATCAAGGTAATTAAAACATTCGTGGGTACCCTGCAACAGAAAGTAAAATAATTTTCATATCATATATTTATTTTTTAATTGATATATATTTTTTTTTAATTTAGAAAGTTTTCAATGTCATGTTTCATTACAAAACATCATGACATAATACGTACGAGGATCAGAAGGTAGAATGCTCCGATACATATCCGGAGGTACGAATCGTGGGGGATAAGGTGGACGCATAGGAGCTAGAGGCATTCGGCCCCTTCCTGCGCCCGGTAGTCTGATCGGTGGCAAGGCAGGTGGTATCATTACAGGCCTTGGTGGGAAGCCCTGTAAAAAGAATAAATACAATATAAAAATATTATTATTATATAATTTTCTCAAATAAAAAAAAAATTCTATTAAAAGTTGTATGAATTTATAATAATATTGTTACAGCGTAGATCGATCCTTTTAATTACTCGCGAACTCTTCTGCCAAGGAAGAGGTCCAATACCGAAATACGAAGGACTAATTATTCCGATTAAATCAGTTAACCCGTCGTGTGCCGAATTCGTAGGATATCAAGGCCTTACTTTTTAATAAACATATTATAAACAAAGATCTTATTTCGATTGCTTTGCTCAGTGGCCATGAGTATCCATTGAATCTTTCTCGCGAGATGATGGATAGGAGAACTTATGGCGCGGTCGACTTTTTCGCGTATCCTTGACTGTCGTCAAAATCTGTGCTTCGTACCTTTTGGGCTGGGTCCTATCTGCGAGGATAAGACCTTCATCGACATAAGGTTCGTTTCGCACGAAAGTGAAACAGCCAAATGCACCGTCGAGCGCACGCAAGAAAAAACCACGAACTTTCAGCTGTCAGCTGCCGCGATCGCTTGATTGCGTATCATCGGGTCACGTGCCCTCGTTAGGTTATTGGCTAACCCAGCTCTGCTCTCTCATCTCCCTCACTCGCTTTTGCAGCTCGCTGTTCGTACATGTGTGTCTCTTGGTATACATCTCTCACCGTCTCGCGTGTGACGCGGATGGCCTCTCAACAATATAAAATATCTTACCCCAAAATACATAGGATACGTTATCGGTTCTATGTAGGCAGCTGTAGTTGAATGGTGTCTTTCTGCAGAAGAGTCTCGTCTGTCTCGGCGATCGTAAGATCTATCTTTAGATCTAGCTCGGAGCTCTCGATGAACTTTTTCAGTCCGTCTTGAACTGAAATACAAATGCAGAGAAATGCAATTGATTAAAATGTACTATTTTGATTCTTGGCAAGGTTATTGAACTGATATTACCGTGAATAGTCATCACGCTCGGACCTACGGTAATCACGATCTCTTGACTGAGAACGTCTGCCAAGCGACCTAGACCTTCGGGATTCTTCTCGACTTCCATTTCGTGTAGATGAATTATGTCTTTAAAATAATGAGCAAAGAAGTACAGCAATTCATTCAAAGGATATTTAAGTATTACCTGCCACTTTTATGTTCTTTATGGTCTTTATAATAACGATCTTCTAAGTGATACCTGTAGTGTTCTTCATGTCTGTGAAAAACAAATGCACATCTTATAAAGTAGATAAAAAATTCGTAGAATAATATTAAGCGTGACGTAATTTACAGAAAAAAAAAGTTTTTGAGTTTTACTTCTTTCTAACAATTCAATTTAATTCAAAACCAAACTTTTTTCTAAAAAGAAAATTATAATAAAGTGTGTATATCAAAGTATAGAATACTTTAAAAAGGATAGAATTTGTTAAACGCCGCAACATAAAATAAGGTATGAAAACGGCAATAATCAAAATAACGAATATTGAAAGCGATCGTCGGCAAGAACCTTGACCGGTGCGAAGGATATCGTAAGCCATGACGCTCAGAACGCGAGTGTGGACTTGAGGTACGATGTCGTTTAGGGCTCAACGATACAGAACGACGCTTTTGACGTGGCTTCTTATCTAAATAATAATAATACAAACAAAAATCCATGATTGGTATTAAAATACAATGGACGATATGCTAGAAATAAAAATGAAACCGTTCAAACCTTGACTTCTGCTACCACTAGCTTCGACGATGCGGCGTTCTTCAACTTCGACTTCGGCTGGTTTCAATTCTTCGCGGTCGAATATCGGTTTCGCTCCTTCTCCTGTTGTAATAAATTGTAAAGTTCTTTCTCACAGTAGAGTTTTTTAAACAATGTTTAACCTGCATGTTAGAAGCTTGACGCAACTCTAAATTTAACTAGTGATACTTTCTGACAATACTAATAATATTTATTAGAATATATATATTTGAGTATCATTTTTCATTATTAATTTCTACGTAAATTTAACTGGTTAATACATCAATTATTTTTCCGCCATAGGAAATTGAAAAATTCTATTTTACAATTCCATTTATCATTTTTTATATTATTTTTTTTCACATATTGTTCATTCATTCAAATTATACTTCTTTAGCTTACTACGCCCATGTGATCATGCGCACTATAGCATTTGCGCACTCGCAATCGCTATGGAATTTACTAACTCTCGGATTGTGAACACAGGAATGAAACCGTACAAACCTTGACATCTGCTAAAACTTGCTTCGACGTCCGGTGATCTTCAACTTCAACTTCAACTTCGGCTAGTTTCGCCTCTTCGCGGTCCTTCTCTTCATAATTTTAAATGTCTATCTGCATAATTCTTAAATAAAGTTTCTACAATAATTCTTAATAAATTTAACTAGTAATAGACGATACGCTAGAAAAAAAAATGAAACCGTTCAAACCTAGACTTCTGCTACCACTAGCTTCGACGATGCGGCGTTCTTCAACTTCGACTTCGGCTGGTTTCGCCTCTTCGCGGTCGAATATCGGTTACGCTCCTTTTCCTGTTGTAATAAATTGTAAAGTTCTTTCTCACAGTAGAGTTTTTTAAACAATGTTTAACCTGCATGTTAGAAGCTTGACGCAACTCTACTTTTTGGTAACTATGTATTACCCAAAATGAATTGACATACAAATGTCGATACAAATCTTGATCGGCGCAAAGGATATCGCAAACCAGAACGCTCAGAACGCGAGTATAAAGTTCATAGTACGATGTCGTCTTGGACACAGTGGACAAAGACGCACGGCGTGATGTCAATCGAGGGAAGTGAGATCGTCATTTCACACAGTGCGCGGTTTCTCTACTGTATTCCCTTGGTGCAAGTACAGGTTTTTCATACAGTTCCGTCAGGTCGATTACACATCAAACTATGCTTTCCGTAAAGTCAAGGAAGATAACTATGGTAAAGTACGGATTAATAAAGAAAAGAACCATAACGAGTGCGTAAAATCTGACATATCTAATTATACAACAGCTCCAGTTCCATGTGCTTGTTACTTTAGGGTATATTCACGCATATATAATTTGCAGATATTTAAGTGAATAGACTCGTCAATCATGTGAAGTGAGAATGTCTATTCAATAAGCTGCCTTAACGTATTTGGATTTATGTTTGTAATAGGCACAAAAGTACGACCTTTCAAATTTATATCAAATAATAGGTAGGTATTCCCATTGTCATGAAGTTAGTTATCCCTTTAAGATCAGTAAATAAAAGAACAGGATTCATTATATTCATAATTTTAAATATCTATCTGCATAATTCTTAAATAAAATTTCTGCTTAGCAGAAGATAACTTATTACGTTTGTACTTTCATGGCATGGTATTTAATAAGTTTTATTACAATTAAGAAGCATTCATGAGTGTCGTACAAAAGTTGCCTTTCTTCTAACACAATACTTCTTGGAATGAATTTAACTAGTAATAGACGATATGCTAGAAAAAAAATGAAACCATGCAAACCTAGACTTCTGCTACCACTAGCTTCGACGATGCGGCGTTCTTCAACTTCGACTTCGGCTGGTTTCGCCTCTTCGCGGTCGAATATCGGTTACGCTCCTTTTCCTGTTGTAATAAATTGTAAAGTTCTTTCTCACAGTAGAGTTTTTTAAACAATGTTTAACCTGCATGTTAGAAGCTTGACGCAACTCTACTTTTTGGTAACTATGTATTACCCAAAATGAATTGACATACAAATGTCGATACAAATCTTGATCGGCGCAAAGGATATCGCAAACCAGAACGCTCAGAACGCGAGTATAAAGTTCATAGTACGATGTCGTCTTGGACACAGTGGACAAAGACGCACGGCGTGATGTCAATCGAGGGAAGTGAGATCGTCATTTCACACAGTGCGCGGTTTCTCTACTGTATTCCCTTGGTGCAAGTACAGGTTTTTCATACAGTTCCGTCAGGTCGATTACACATCAAACTATGCTTTCCGTAAAGTCAAGGAAGATAACTATGGTAAAGTACGGATTAATAAAGAAAAGAACCATAACGAGTGCGTAAAATCTGACATATCTAATTATACAACAGCTCCAGTTCCATGTGCTTGTTACTTTAGGGTATATTCACGCATATATAATTTGCAGATATTTAAGTGAATAGACTCGTCAATCATGTGAAGTGAGAATGTCTATTCAATAAGCTGCCTTAACGTATTTGGATTTATGTTTGTAATAGGCACAAAAGTACGACCTTTCAAATTTATATCAAATAATAGGTAGGTATTCCCATTGTCATGAAGTTAGTTATCCCTTTAAGATCAGTAAATAAAAGAACAGGATTCATTATATTCATAATTTTAAATATCTATCTGCATAATTCTTAAATAAAATTTCTGCTTAGCAGAAGATAACTTATTACGTTTGTACTTTCATGGCATGGTATTTAATAAGTTTTATTACAATTAAGAAGCATTCATGAGTGTCGTACAAAAGTTGCCTTTCTTCTAACACAATACTTCTTGGAATGAATTTAACTAGTAATAGACGATATGCTAGAAAAAAAATGAAACCATGCAAACCTAGACTTCTGCTACCACTAGCTTCGACGATGCGGCGTTCTTCAACTTCGACTTCGGCTGGTTTCGCCTCTTCGCGGTCGAATATCGGTTACGCTCCTTTTCCTGTTGTAATAAATTGTAAAGTTCTTTCTCACAGTAGAGTTTTTTAAACAATGTTTAACCTGCATGTTAGAAGCTTGACGCAACTCTACTTTTTGGTAACTATGTATTACCCAAAATGAATTGACATACAAATGTCGATACAAATCTTGATCGGCGCAAAGGATATCGCAAACCAGAACGCTCAGAACGCGAGTATAAAGTTCATAGTACGATGTCGTCTTGGACACAGTGGACAAAGACGCACGGCGTGATGTCAATCGAGGGAAGTGAGATCGTCATTTCACACAGTGCGCGGTTTCTCTACTGTATTCCCTTGGTGCAAGTACAGGTTTTTCATACAGTTCCGTCAGGTCGATTACACATCAAACTATGCTTTCCGTAAAGTCAAGGAAGATAACTATGGTAAAGTACGGATTAATAAAGAAAAGAACCATAACGAGTGCGTAAAATCTGACATATCTAATTATACAACAGCTCCAGTTCCATGTGCTTGTTACTTTAGGGTATATTCACGCATATATAATTTGCAGATATTTAAGTGAATAGACTCGTCAATCATGTGAAGTGAGAATGTCTATTCAATAAGCTGCCTTAACGTATTTGGATTTATGTTTGTAATAGGCACAAAAGTACGACCTTTCAAATTTATATCAAATAATAGGTAGGTATTCCCATTGTCATGAAGTTAGTTATCCCTTTAAGATCAGTAAATAAAAGAACAGGATTCATTATATTCATAATTTTAAATATCTATCTGCATAATTCTTAAATAAAATTTCTGCTTAGCAGAAGATAACTTATTACGTTTGTACTTTCATGGCATGGTATTTAATAAGTTTTATTACAATTAAGAAGCATTCATGAGTGTCGTACAAAAGTTGCCTTTCTTCTAACACAATACTTCTTGGAATGAATTTAACTAATAATAGACGATATGCTAGAAAAAAAATGAAACCATTCAAACCTAGACTTCTGCTACCACTAGCTTCGACGATGCGGCGTTTTTCTAATGGATTCCAAAAATAGATTGAAACTGGTTTTTAGAAAAATTGGCAATTAGTAACTCTTCCACTGTTGATGAAGTATCACATGAAATTATCTTGGAAGAATAGAGTATTTGAATAAACTTGTTAATTGTATTAATTTTTAATTAATAAACAATAAAATATGCATCTTATATACTGCAACTATATTCGTCATAAAATTTATCAATGATCTAAGTTTGCTTCTTGAAGGAAATGGAAACTATTATGCAAGTACATCTAATAAAATCTGCAAAATACTGGCTCCAATTTTGATCTTCTTAGTTGAACCTATATATTTTCAGATAGAAATAACAATAAAACATAAATTTACCCTCTCTTCTTTTTAACTTTATCTCCTCTGGGTTAACAACTGCACGATTAATTTCAGTATTTTCGACTGACGAAGCTGGTATTTTTCTATGAATTTTCACAGTGATTTTATGCAGATCACTTTCACTTAGTTTCAGAGCTTCCGATGGACCATTGAATAGTGGTTTATTTCCTGATGAAGAGTTAATTCTGAAATAGCAAAATGAACATTACATTGAAGTTATCTGTATTAGACATTAATCAAGTACATAAATGTATAATATTGTATTTTCTATACTTTTTTGACACATCTTGGGATACACTGTTGTGAGTTGATCTTGAGTGACTTCTCTGATGAGACTCTTCTGACCTACTTCTGCTTCTACTTTTGCTACGACTTACATGTAATGATTTTCCTTCGTAAGGCAATCCAAGCTCTTTTGCTCTTCTTCTTTCATACTCTTCAATTTTCTTCTGTTTTAGTCGTTCATGTTCTCTTATCTTCTTCTGCTGCATCATCCATAATCTCCTCCTCCTTTCTTTTTCATGCTGAGAAATAGAATCTAAAGGACCTTTTTCCATGGCTGTAAAATGGCACGCACATTCATAAACTCGAAGACTTTTATTTAAATCTAATAAAATAATTTATTTTAATATAATTGCATTCGTAAATTAGTAAAAAACGAGTTTCACTACAGATCAAAGTAAGAAGCACTATACACGTGCACTGAATATAAAGAAATGAACACACGAGAAAATTACTTTTAAGCAGTCACAGCACGTCTACATTTGTGAAGTAGAAGGAACGTTGACAACTACTACACTATTTCCTAACTATTATTATTAATTAAAGTTATCACTATTATATTGAAAATGAACGAACAAAACAACATAAACTTGGAAGTCGGAGTAGGTTAAGGTGCGAACGATCAACGACGCGATGTCACTACCAGGGAGTAAGAGAGAATCCTAGATAACACAGCGTGCCGGCACGGTTCGGCACGCGCGTGCTCGTCACGGCGTGCCGTCATAATGCGGGCATAGTGCGAGCACGAAAAGCTACGCAAGCCGTGCCGTCAGAATGTAGGCATAATGCTGTCACGAAGCGCTGCACGCCGTGCCTTCATAATGCTGTCATTTTGCCGCCCCGCAAAATATAATTTCAAATGAAAGCATATTGCACGCATTATGAAAGCACGGCGTGCATTGAATTAAAATAAAATAAATTTATATTATTTTGTATTTGAGATGCAATAAACATCTTTTAGTAGTAATTTTGGATATTTTTTATTTATTTATACAATAAATTAATATACATATTAAGATATCTCAAAATTTGTATACGCCCATATACATGCGCATGATCCAGATCGTCTTTTGTTAATATCGGTTATTCGATTTGCGAAGTCTTCCTTTGTATTGTGTGTGCTGCAGCGAAATTCTGATTTCAGTTCTCTTCCATATATTTTCAAGGTGCGTTCATTTTTATTTAATATAATTATTATTTATTTAATATTGTAGGAAATACTAGTATTTAATATCGGATAAAAATATAGCTATATACCCCTTATATAGCTATATTGATTATCTATGTAGTGCATTTAATTAAAATGTTTTGAATTAGTTTTATTAAAACCTATTCATAATTTGATGAATAATCTTACTAATTTCAATAAAAAATATTTCATCATTCATTTTTATTCCAGGAGACAAAATTATGTAGGAAAAATGAAGTTTGCTAGTTTTGATACGGTTTCAATGGCTAAAAAAGTAGTTGTTACAACTGAAGAAAATGTAATTGCAGCTTTAAGTGTTAAAATAGGTATTTTTATATTCAAATTTAATAATTTGAATAATATGTTTGTTAGAATAAATTGAAAATTGACATATGTATCTTAATGTCGGACAACTATTATGGAGGAGAGTACTATAAAAAGGATGTGCTGGTCGAATACAAGCATTCTGTAATGTTACAAGTGGAGAATTGATTTCAGTAAATGGTGTCCCAGCTTTAGTCCGTTATTGCAATTTAGCTACTGGACATATAATAAATGAATGGACATTAGCAGAACAAAATCAAGACAGGTATTATTTTTTCTCATAATTCACTCAATTTATAATTTCAAACTAGTTTTTATTAATCTACTCTTCGACTAATGATAATAGATATGACAACTAATGAGTTTAATGCTACATGAATTTAAATATTTTATAATCCAATGAAAAAGTATTAAAAATCACTTTTATACATATTTAAATTTTGTAGTGTCTATTTCAGAATTGATTCTCTATTTATATCATATTCTACAGCAGGGCTTTACAATAGTGAAAGGTTTTACTTTGTTAATTTTTTTGCTGTGCACTATTAAATTTACAATTATAAATTGTATGATACACAAAATTTTTCATAAATCTATATTTTTTCAATATCTTGTAAAGAGATATTGATAGAATTTGTTTATGTTACATGTTCGATAAAATATAAAATGCATTTTGTGTGTATTTTCATAGGCAATTCAATCAAGTAATACTGTTGTAATGTTTGCAGAATTGAAGATGTTTAATGGCACATGAAAGATGGAACCTTACATCACATTTTACTAATTTATAATAATGGTATTGAGGTCACCTCATATCATAGTAAAACTGGAGAAAAATTGAAAAATAAGAAAATTTCTGCACCTTTCATATCTCAAGAAGCCGAGTAAATATTTTATATCAAAATTATCTTAATTATTTTAAAATAGAGTTTTTTATTTATGGAGATAACTTATTACAGGTGTATTTGAGCAGCATAAAATTATGTTTGCTTGAAAGGTGACAACAATTTAGCACTATTGTTTTATATCAATATATTTGAACCTAAATCGGAGCCTCAGTCAATAACAATTAACACTATATTTGGCGCCGGTGCTCAAGGATCTTACAAGTTTACATTATACTTCCAGGAAACATATCTGTAATATCTATTAGAGCCGGCAGTAATAACAGAAAGCGCGTAGTATTATTTGAGAAAAGCCCAAAAATTATTTCACGAGATATGGATGGAGAGACTTTTTGTATGTTATTAATTTACATAGCAAAAAAGTAGTATTAGAGTCATCATATCAAAAGGTGAATATAAGAGATTAATATACGAATCTAGCGATGCAAGAAATATTTACATATTTGATTCCAATAAATATTACATATTTTAAAATAAATGAAATTTGTTTTTAGATTATAAGAATTACCATAACTGAACTTAGCATAAATGAAGCTCAATCTGAAAAATTAGCATATGTAACAAATAGTTCACTATTTAAGCCTGCGATCGTTGCAGCCGATTGTTCTTGTTAATCACAACAAGTGTCAAGAAGGAAAACGTGTAGATTTTTACTCTCCTCTGAGGACAATATACTATCAGTTTAGTCCAACAAAATATTATCTAGACTAGAGAGGAATCTATCTCACAAATATTGTAACCGTTGAAATTGTTAAGTTGCCAATGTCAGATCGTGATCAAGCACGATCAATATAATTTTAATTGTTTTAGTTAACAGTTTAATGAAATTCCGTCAATTTTGAGTTTCAAGTACATCTTATTCTAATTCAATAAATCAATATATTAACTAACTTTCTTTTACGAATGGTTGCTGTCCGGTCATGATGTTAATAGTTCATGTAAGTAGCATATACGTATAGGCAACATCAACATTTAAGTGTGGAGTTTGATTTTTCATTGTGATTTTTTTATAAAAGCATGATTTTAAAAATTTGAAATTTTTGTCTTAAATTTTTCGTCAGCATGAGGGTTCTAGTGTTTATTAAGCGTTTGAAAATATTATTTTCAGGCATTTAAGTATCAATATAAAATCAACTATATTGTTGAATTATTATTAGATAACAATATTTTCTTAGCGTGTTAACTCTTTACAAATAGATTTTTTATTAGTTTAATTTATTTAATTGTTTTAGTTTTGTCAAACGTTGAACTGACTAAATAAACTGATGTATTGCGTTCGCTAGGCTTTAATTTTTAAGTTATTGCGGTATTTTTTTGAGTTGTTAATATCTAAATTGTTGATTTATCTTCTCTTTTAGAAGCAAACCAGATAAACTTTTTCATGCAAGGAACTTTGGGCTTTGAACCACAGTAATCAAATCAACGAGCCGATTTAGTTTACACAAAGTGATTGTAGCTGTTACATCGTCAGGGAATGTGAAACTGTTATATCAAACTTGAACGATAGATAAACTGATATTAATTTTCGTGTGACTTATATTAACAATTTATTATTATAGCTGTACGGAATAGAGTCAACAAAAGGTTGAATAATTTGGCAATCACGAGTCAATAACATCAAAGGCTTATCTCAGGATTTTGACAAGATAGTTTTGTATGTTTAGGAAGTAGGCACTTGCCGCATTCACCTCAGTGCGCATTGCTTGCAACAGGTAACGTAATTTTTAATTTTATCCGCATTTTCAATCGCGACCTTTAAAGTCGACGTAAAATTAAGAGTATTATTAATTTTGTAGACCACTGGAAATGGAATGATATACACTTTCAACCCAATAAACGGACAGCTACTGATCCAGTATATATATCAAATTATATATATATATAATAATCCAGTGTATATATAAAAAAAAAGTAAATCCAGTACTGATAGACTGACAAAGTTAAATTACCAAATCAAGCAGTCAATTTTGTTACATGCATTAACCGATATTTTTTTACGTGGTATAGTTATTTTGGATGAGCACGACCGAGCGCACGTCTTTCCAGAAAGTGCAAGCGCTGTTGCAACTTCTGCTGGACGTGCTACTTACATCTTCACTGCCGACAGAAAGACTGGTGTATTGTCCGGATACTCGCTTACTTATAGCAACTCGCAGAATCTAATCGCTCACAAGGTGTGTAAAACTATTTAAAAGCTTAAAAGCTTCCATAAAGATTGTGATATATTTTCAAAATTCATTGCCTTCGTTCAGGTATGGGAATTAGTTTTCTCGCCAAAGACACAACAAATAACACATGTCGTCTCAAAAAGTTTCTCAAACTGTCCATTACACTTTGCCGGCTAGGGAAAGGGGGGTGTGTCCATCCTGGCCGTGAGTGGTGACATCGCGTAGTTGATCGTTCGCACCTTAACCTATTCCGACCTCCAAGTTTATGTTGTTTTGTTTGTTCGTTTTCAATATAATATTGATAATTTTAATTAATAATAATAGTTAGGAAATAGTGTAGTAGTTGTCAACGTTTCTTCTACTTCACAAATGTAGACGTGCTGTGACTGCTTAAAAGTAATTTTCTCGCGTGTTCATTTCTTTATATTTAGTGCAAGTGTATAGTGCTTCTTACTTTGTTCTGTAGTGAAACTCGTTTTTTACTAATTAACGAATGCAATTATATTAAAATAAATTATTTTATTAGATTTAAATAAAAGTCTTCGAGTTTATGAATGTGCGTGCCATTTTACAGCCATGGAAAAAGGTCCTTTAGATTCTATTTCTCAGCATGAAAAAGAAAGGAGGAGGAGATTATGGATGATACAGCAGAAGAAGATAAGAGAACATGAACGACTCAAACAGAAGAAAATTGAAGAGTATCAAAGAAGAAGAGCAAAAGAGCTTGGACTGCCTTACGAAGGAAAATCATTACATGTAAGTCGTAGCAAAAGTAGAAGCAGAAGTAGATCAGAAGAGTCTCATCATAGAAGTCACTCAAGATCAACTCACAACAGTGTATCCCAAGATATGTCAAAAAAGTATAGAAAATACAATATTATACATTTATGTACTTGATTAAAGTCTAATACAGATAACTTCAATGTAATGTTCATTTTACTGTTTCAGAATTAACTCTTCATCAGGAAATAAACCACTATTCAATGGTCCATCGGAAGCTCTGAAACTAAGTGAAAGTGATCTGCATAAAATCACTGTGCAAATTAAAAGAAAAATACCAGCTTCGTCAGTCGAAAATACTGAAATTAATCGTACAGTTGTTAACCCAGAGGAGATAAAGTTAAAAAGAAGAGAGGGTAAATTTATGTTTTATTGTTATTTCTACCTGAAAATATATAGGTTCAACTAAGAAGATCAAAATTGGAGCCAGTATTTTGCAGATTTTATTAGATGTACTTGCATAATAGTTTCCATTTCCTTCAAGAAGCAAAGTTAGATCATTGATAAACTTTATGACGAATATAGTTGCAATATATAAGATGCATATTTTATAGTTTATTAATTAAAAATTAATACAACTAACAAGTTTATTCAAATACTCTATTCTTCCAAGATAATTTCATGTGATACTTCATCAACAGTGTAAGCATTACTAATTGCCAATTTTTCTAAAAACCAGTTTCAATCCATTTTTGCCAATTCATTTTGCTATTTTGCCAAAAGTTATTATTTTTTAACATTAAAATTTAAAATTAACAATGTTTACTACACTGAAGATTTTAATTCTTATTTTACCCAGACTCATCACTGCATTGAAGTTTCAGGAACATTCTTCACAGAAGATTTCTTTTTTTATACTGAAAACCAGCAATTGCAAGTTTTCAAATTTACTTGAATTAAGTCAAATTTTTTATGATAAAATACAATTGTTTACAACTGTTGACATTGGGTAATACATAGTTTCCAAAAACTAGAATTGGATCAAGCTTCTAACATGTAGGTTAAACATTGTATGAATAACTTTACTGTCTTATCTTACTTTAAGATCTTACTCTTTACTTATCTTCTGTCTAAGCAGAAACTTTATTTAGGAATTATGCAGATAGACATTTAAAATTATGAATATAATGAATCCTGTTCTTTTATTTACTGATCTTAAAGGGACAACTAACTTCATGACAATGGGAATACCTACCTATTATTTGATATAAATTTGAATGGTCGTACTTTTGTGCCTATTACAAACATAAATCCAAAGACGTTAAGGCAGCTTATTGAATAGACATTCTCACTTCACATGATTGACGAGTCTATTCACTTAAATATCTGCAAATTATATATGCGTGAATATACCCTAAAGTAACAAGCACATGGAACTGGAGCTGTTGTATAATTAGATATGTCAGATTTTACGCACTCGTTATGGTTCTTTTCTTTATTAATCCGTACTTTTCCATTGTTTTCTTCCTTGACTTTACGGAAAGTATAGTTTTATGTGTAATCGACCTAACGGAACTGTATGAAAAACCTGTACATGCACCAAGGGAATACAGTAGAGAAACCGCGCACTGTGTGAAATGACGATCTCACTTCCCTCGATTGACATCACGCCGCGCGTCTTTGTCCACTGTGTCCAAGACGACATCGTACTATGAACTTTATACTCGCGTTCTGGCTTGCGATATCCTTTGCGCCGATCAAGATTTGTATCGACATTTGTATGCCAATTCATTTTGGGTAATACATAGTTACCGAAAAGTAGAGTTTGCGTCAAGCTTCTAACATACAGGTTAAACATTGTATGAATAACTTTATAATTTATTACAACAGGAGAAGGAGCGAAACCGATATTCGACCGCGAAGAGTTGAAACCAGCCGAAGTCGAAGTTGAAGAACGCCGCATCGTCGAAGCTAGTGGTAGCAGAAGTCAAGGTTTGAACGATTTCATTTTTTTTTCTAGCATATCGTCCATTGTATTTTAATACCAATCATGGATTTTTGTTTGTATTATTATTATTTAGATAAGAAGCCACGTCAAAAGCGTCGTTCTGTATCGTTGAGCCCTAAACGACATCGTACCTCAAGTCCACACTCGCGTTCTGAGCGTCATGGCTTGCGATATCCTTCGCACCGGTCAAGGTTCGTGCCGACGATCGCTTTCAATATTCGTTATTTTGATTATTGCCGTTTTCAAACTTTATTTTATGTTGCGGCTTTTAACAAATTCTATCCTTTTTAAAGTATTCTATACTTTGATATATACACTTTATTATAATTTTCTTTTTACAAAAAAAAGTTTGGTTTTGAATTAAATTGAATTGTTAGAAAGAAGTAAAACTCAAAAACTTATTTTTTTCTGTAAATTACGTCACGCTTAATATTATTCTACGAATTCTTTATCTACTTTATAAGATGTGCATTTGTTTTTCACAGACATGAAGAACACTACAGGTATCACTTAGAAGATCGTTATTATAAAGACCATAAAGAACATAAAAGTGACAGGTAATACTTAAATATCCTTTGAATGAATTGCTGTACTTCTTTACTCATTATTTTAAAGACATAATTCATCTACACGAAATGGAAGTCGAGAAGAATCCCGAAGGTCTAGGTCGCTTGGCAGACGTTCACAGTCAAGAGATCGTGATTACCGTAGGTCCGAGCGTGATGACTATTCATGGTAATATCAGTTCAATAACCTTGCCAAGAATCAAAGTAGTAAATTTTAATCAATTGCATTTCTCTGCATTTGTGTTTCAGTTCAAGACGGACTGAAAAAGTTCATCGAGAGTTCCAAACCAGATCTAAAGATAGATCTCACGATCGCCGAAACAGACGAGACTCTTCTGCAGAAAGACACCATTCAGCTGCAGCTATCTACATAGAACAGATAAAATATCCTATGTATTTTGGGGTAAGATATTTTATATTGTTGAGAGGCCATCCGCGTCACACGCGAGACGGTGAGAGATGTATACCAAGAGACACACATGTACGAACAGCGAGCTGCAAAAGCAGAGCTGGGTTAGCCAATAACCTAACGAGGGCACGTGACCCGATGATACGCGATCAAGCGATCGCGGCAGCTGACAGCTGAAAGTTCGTGATTTTTTCTTGCGTGCGCTCGACGGTGCATTTGGCTGTTTCACTTTCGTGCGAAACGAACCTTATGTCGATGAAGGTCTTATCCTCGCAGATAGGACCCAGCCCAAAAGGTACGAAGCACAGATTTTGACGACAGTCAAGGATACGCGAAAAAGTCGACCGCGCCATAAGTTCTCCTATCCATCATCTCGCGCGAAAGATTCAATGGATACTCGTGGCCACTGAGCAAAGCAATCGAAATAAGACCTTTGTTTATAATATTTTTATTAAAAAGTAAGGTCTTGATATCCTACGAATTCGGCACACGACGGGTTAACTGATTTAATCGGAATAATTAGTCCTTCGTATTTCGGTATTGGACCTTTTCCTTGGCAGAAGAGTTCGCGAGTAATTAAAAGGGTCGATCTACTCTGTAACGATATTATTATAAATTAATACAACTTTTAATAGAATTTTTTTTTATTTGAGAAAATTATATAATAATAATATTTTTATATTGTATTTATTCTTTTTACAGGGCTTCCCACCAAGGCCTGTAATGATACCACCTGCCTTGCCACCGATCAGACTACCGGGCGCAGGAAGGGGCCGAATGCCTCTAGCTCCTATGCGTCCACCCTATCCCCCACGATTCGTACCTCCGGATATGTATCGGAGCATTCTACCTTCTGATTCTCGTACGTATTATGTCATGCTGTTTTGTAATGAAACATGACATTGAAAACTTTCTAAATTAAAAAAAAATATATATCAATTAAAAAATACATATATGATATGAAAATTATTTTACTTTCTGTTGCAGGGTACCCACGAATGTTTTAATTACCTTGATCGTGTTCATGCCAAGTCTTGATTCACGAAATATAATAATTTGTAGTCTTTGATAACTTTAAAATAGTGCATGTTGAGACTTGTCTTAATTAAGAGTATGCATATTCAAGTCGGTTCAATTTTAATCTAGTCAAGTAATTATTCATATAATTTTAAATATTTTTATATTTTTCGAACTTTTTGTATTTAAATTTGACGTGCTTGGATTTTTATTCAAATAAATAATTACGATCACTATTTAATTTTATATTCAATCTTCAATAGTAATATTTTTTAATGTATTTTTACTGTTAAAGTTTATTTTTGGACTACAGAATTTGTACATGGTATGATACAATACATGAGTAGCTCTTGATTTTTGTAAGTCGGGGACAAATGTAAATATATTGTTAATCATATCTTACTTTTATGTTGTACTAATTAAAATAATTATTCCATAAAATACATACTGCTATTTACAATCTTTTATCTAATATTACCTCACGTTCTTTTTTCCCGTGATTAAAATCCAAATCTACTGATACCAATTATTTCTATGTCTAACAATCTTCATCTTTACCAACCACCTGTTTTTGATAAATCATTAACTTAAATGCCATTTTTATTATTCCTGCTAAAATCAAATGACAAGTCACACATAGATTTCACCCAATTATAAAAAGCTTAGCGAAGCAATTAAAAAACTAAAGGACTGTATAGCCGTAGTTTTGGTAGTGTAAAATTAAACGTAATGGCAATTATCACTGTGCAACCACTGTTACGTTGACAAGCTTGAAAGGCTCAAAATTAAATATAGTGTGCGCGTGTAAGCACATCGACGCTCTAATCTTCTATAGATCACAAGCACGACATTATTACAACTGTTTCGTTTTATTTATCAGATTATAATATTCGGTTAGCTGCAAAGTGATTGACGTAAATTCTAGACACAGTGTGTATATATATATAGCAGTATATATAGCTTACAAGGAAATCATTTTTCAATTTTCATAATATGATTTTCTTCAAGAGCGGTGTAGTCTTCAGTTGCATAAAGATTTCAAAGTATCAACAAAGATAAAATTCTAAAATCTAAAATTATTTATTTAGCTGACACGTATAATCAATACGCTAAATCATGAATTTTGAAATTGATGGTTTCGTTTTACTTGCTATATTGAAAACAAACAAAAGTCAATTGGTTTAATAGTATATTATCTGAGAACTAACTAAGAACACTAAGTTTTCACTTTGTGAAACATATTTCACACGAATATCAATTATACGACTATAGTAGATTCGACCGTGAAAAAACCAGTTTATTCCATTTTTTCGCTTCATATAATATTAATAGACTCAGTCATCTACATTTACCCTTCAATGCTCACTAAACAACACCTTCCTTTTTATCGTTTCACTTGACTTCCGAATTAAAGAGGCCTCGCGACAACAACCCCCTTTTCGCATTGATCCCGAAAGAAAGGCCTCGAGAAAAAAATTAAGCGACTGCAGCCGTTCAGTGTTTTCAAACACCAAGCATTGTTTGTGATGAATTCTTCCCAAGCTTCGGAAGAGAAAAAGTCAGGTATGTGCAAAAAGCGTCAGTCGAGTGCGAAATCCTGCCGTTTCGAAAGGGGTGCGCCACAATGTATAGCCGTTTGAGGAAAAGATTTTTATCACTTTTCCGATGGCTTGTCAGTGTATACACGCACTACGTGAGTCCTTTCGAGTACTGCTTACGGTCTAAACAGAGAGATCTCCCTGTTTTGCGGCGCCTTCGATATTTTCTAGAATGCAGCTAAGCTTTGACGGTAAAATTTGGATGTTGCGCGTGAAGAGTTACTTCTGTGGTAAAGTTATGATGAAAATGAATAATAGTTTCGTACAAATCTACTAGCCATTTACTCTTTCGTTGGTCATTTTATCGATAAAACATATCGTTGTTTTTCGAATTTCACTTGTCAGATTCATTTTAAATTTGATAGGATGAAATAAAATAATGAATGCTTTAAAAGTATCATCACTCTACAATAACTCGACAATAAAAACCGCAACTGTAACCCATCGTAAATATAAGCGTCATTTACTGGGCCGAAAAACAGCCCGCAGTTAGAATCCCAAGGGCAAAATGTTTTCGTGCATAAATGGATACGCGCAGCAAGGAAACGAGAGAGAGAGAGAGAGAGAGAGAGAGAGAGAGAGAGAATATAAAGCGTGGAAAGTATAAGAATAACTAACGAGTTTGTGGCTTTACAGCTTTATTTGGCGTATCACGCAAAAGTCGAAGGAAGCGAGAAATTGAAAGGAGGTGGGCGTGATTCTTGCGATTGTGCAAGCTCAAAGGCAAGTCTTTTGTTCATTAATCGGCAAGTTACACGTGCGTACATCTTGACGGGGATTTTACGTAGTCATACAATGTATGCGAATTCGCTCGACCGCAAATATTTGCTTTAGCAAATTTAGTCTATTGTTTTATTTCTTTCATGTTGCGCACGCTACACTATTGTAAAAGTAAGCACTATACGCTATTGTAAAAGAGTAAATCTCAAAGCATACGAATTCCAACTAACAGGTCTATTTTTATTGAAGGATTTGAGCAGCATGCTTATATTCTATATATATATATATATATCTGCATAAGGTTTGAAAAGAGCAATTTATCCAATACTTAAATAAGAAATTTAATTTCAATATTCCGTCATCTTGAACGTTGATCTATTCGACATTTGCGACAACGAAATATATGAGTAATATAAACGCATTATCTCTGAAAACTAAAATTCACTATTTTGTGTAAAAACAACAATATAAACAGGCAGTCGGCACATTTAAGAATCCAAAAAGCACATGCATAACTAAAACATCTGTTTTCTTTCTCTTTTCACAGATTATTTCTCGACGGTATTCACCTAGGCTTCGCTAGGTATATTCTAATCTCGTTCCAATAATGCCTATAGCACTTAATGGGATTGCCGCTAAATGTATATAGTTTAGAGACCCGCATAGCAGTAAATCAGAAAAGCACCCTGCACTGAAAATAAAGATAAAATTTTTACATAAAATTCGTACAAGGTTTGGATTTTTATTTTTTGAATAGATTATTCTTTTTTGAATTTTCGTACATTTAGCACATACGGGTTCTGTTGTAATATATTTACATATATTATATACTGTAGTTTTATAATTGCGTGAACTATAAATTGCATTATTTTTATGAAAATACCATTTTGCTTTTGAGCAAATGAATTATTAATTTGACCGTAGATCTGCCCTTCTGCAACAAGTGAAAATATGATTATCTTTTAATAACCTTTTGTATGTTTTAGTGTACTTCTTACAATTAGAGAAATTTCTCGGATTAATCCATTCATTTTCAGCATATAATCCATTAACGTCCAATCGGACACGTTTTGTACATGTTTCTACCCGCGCTCACAGCTATTGCATTTCCAGGCAAACAAAATCGCAACAGGTGTATTCTTATAGTTTGAAGTATGCTCTTTCCGGTGATATCATTCAAATTTATCGAAGCATTTCGTTTTTTAACTGAAAAATGTTATTCAAAACAAAAACAAATTCACTATTGTTGAAGATAATTTTTTTTTTCAAATCGAGTTTTCAAAGAGTTATCGGCTTGGATTAAACTTCGAACTGATCTAAATTGTGTCTTTGTTTTCGACGAAAAAATTTTAAATGATCACTTTTTAATTGCCCGATTATAAAATTTTGGAATTTGTTTTTTCATCGAAACGAAGTACTACTAAAAAATTACTAATAACAAAAAGTATTAAGAATAAACTTAGGAGTACATCTAAATTTTTTTCAAAACGATTCGAAGAGTTTTTGCAATTTATCAATAATTGATAATTTGCAAAATTAAAAAGTTATTCATGCTTCGCCTCCAAGAACAAAATTCATGCATATTTCAGCAAAAATGTATTTGTACTTCGGGCGCTACTTTGAAAATTCTAGTTGGTCAAACTGACTTCAATACTCAATATCCTTTAGATTCATACATTGCGTTCACGTTAGATTATCTGTCCATGATTTAGACGAGTTCGAAATTAATTCCAAGCTCGTTCGGATTCGGATAAAACTTTTTAAAAACTCGAACAAATACAATGTACAAAAATAAAGTTCTTCGATAATTTGAATAGAACCACCGAGAAGAGCATACTTCAAACTATAAGAATACACCTATTGCGATTTTTAATTTTTTTTGCCTCGAAATGCAATAACTGTGAGTGCTGGACGAGAGGTGTACAAAATGTGTTCAGCTAGATATTAATGGGATATACAGGAATTTCCCTAAAATTTGTTTACTCCTATTTTTAGTAAACTTTTAGACATATATCGACTTGTTAATTCAGAAATGAACTTTAGTACCAGTGAATTTTCATATGTTCTAGTAATGTGTATTTCCGCTAAGAGTATAGCACTATTTTTATATTTTATTTTACCTTTCTACAAATTTGATGCAGTATTTCAATAGATGATTTGATCATTCGTAGTATATTGCTATTTTCTGAGTTGAAAAGATATTCAAAATAAAATGAAATTGGTACCCAATTCGTTACGCTGTCAACTAAATGCAGAAGCTGATGAATATTATATAAGTCATTGCAATTTTACCATAATGTTCTTCGGTTCTGGCAACAAATTTTTTAAACATTTTTCAGCATATTTAAGCTCGTTCTCGCACTCAAAGATGTTTCCTCAACATATAAAAGGCTTTAACAATTAGCTGCCGTGTTTTGCATATGTTTCAAAGCCTGCGAGTTGAAAATCGGTAAGCTGTAATATACAACCGCCAATTCTTCCACTCTCATGCCTTCCAATTTTTTATGTCCTTCAAAGATCTAGGTAAATGCCTTATTTGTTTAGGTGTTTGAATCTTGAAAAATAAATTATCTATTTCTGTAATTTTAAATTGAGTGAATATGGTGCATTGGCTTCATCAAACCAATTACGAGAAATTTGTTGGGCAGTACAAAAAGAAACGCAATGCTATTCGTCTGGAAAATTTTCATCAATATTGAAATATGGCAAGTATGCTAAAGGAGACGTTGCTTTAACTTCATTTGCTGGTTTAGATATTGACAATTTTTTATTGAGATTTTTCATTTGCATTAGAGTATCCTGATCAGATTGTTTTTGTGGCACGTAATCAAGAAATAGATATTTAATAACTTTTTTCTTGTAATGCATAATAGACTCACTGGAATACAAGTACTAGCTACAGTTGCAGTACCCGTTAAATTTTTTAAGACCTTGCATTAATGCATGCGCAGCACAATCGATACAGCAATAAATAGGATATATCCTTATGTCTCGTAATGAACTATTAAGTTTACATGTTCATATTAGGTTAATCGTTTTTTTTTCTGAATAAAAAGCAGCGCTTATAATTTTTTTCATCATACATTATTAGAATTAATATCCATTAATTTCCAATTGGATAAGCCAAATAGAATAATTCGAACTTTTCCATATTGGAGAACCGTAATTATATTGAAGTTACATGTGTGCAATAACATACGAATCTTTCTGTATATTTTATATTCAGAATCATTAAAAAATTAGTATTATTTCCTTTGACATTAATACTATTTCTGTATTTATGACCAGATAATGTTTGTTTAAGAAAAGAGCGAAGATATATATTGGATTTAACGCACACCTAATGAAATTCTACACATTATGAACTCTTAATAATTTATCGATATTATATCGTGCATCTATGGAAGAAAAGTTTTATCTAGAAAACTATTAAACATTTTGCACAAATATTCCATGTTAATTATTTGTAAATGAAAATATTCAGAATATTTCTCATTGCGCATAACATTTCTGTCTAACTTACGAGAACTTTTGGAGATATTACCTCATCCAATTTATCACTGCCAAATTTGCCTTTATATATATCATGTTTTTCTAGTTCTATCTTTAAAGCATTCATCTTGATGGCTTATTCATCTTCAAAGTAATCTAAGTTAATATTTGGTGCTATTTCCATACTTGAATTGTCAATCTGCAATAGTTATTAAAAAAATTAATGTAATTTTTAGATTTTGCATTGGGAAATTTGTAGTTTTTGTGTCGCCATCTAGTGTATACAATGAGCACTGGCTACTCAGTTCAGTAACGAATAAGTTCTGATATGAGCCTGGATCACGCGGCTCACGCCCAGTCGCTCTACCATACCATGCGGGAGTCGGGATTAAAAAAAATGACGGATGCTGCGTACTAAATACGCGCGTGCCTATACAGCAGCACGCTGCCGTCACAATGCGTCTAAAATAGTATCTGTACCTGTATTGGACGGCACTGCATTGTACCTGCTCTGAAAAGAGTACCTAAATGGTGTGTGGCGCCCGGAAAAATGTAGATTCCTGAAATTTTTACCTTCGAGTTTTTTGGAAGAATCAACAAATTAATATTATAAAATATTATTAAAATTATATTACTATTTTTATTTTAGTATAAGATTAATGTTTTCACAATTTTTTTTTGGCGTAACTATATTTCAATTACTTTTACAACTACTAGTAGTATATGCTAGAACTGCGTGTATATGTTGGTTTGAATAAAATAAAATAAAAAATAAAATTATACATTGAAAAATCTTTTAAAATTATTTATCTAAAAAAGTAATTGTATAACAACCGATTATAATTTATCAATACTACGTTAAAATTTGCGTTTCTATTATCGGAACTCAACCACTATCCCATATATATTTTTTAAATTTAATTGAACAAGTTTCGGTAATTTACAAACAAAATATTAAGTTCAAAACAATTTTAATAAAGCTATCGGATGCATTAAAACTTTTTTTATAAAATGTAAATATCCAAATACCTAATTATCTATTTGTATGATAATAATATTATTAAAAGGTACATTGAACTTTATATCATAAGATCACGAAACGAATGGAACGAAGGAATTATGTTTTCATTCGCTTATGGTAACCTTTTTAAATTGTAGGGTAATTTACGTTTATTTATAGCAGTCTGATTGTACAGCTCAAATTGGCAATGATTGATCTGAAGCCGCCGGTAATAGGAACGCTCACCCTATGTACTCTAACTACAAGATTAGTTTAGTATTCGATATCCCATTAAACATGCCAAAGTTGCTGCTTCGTAATTATAATAAAAATTGTTAAACGACAATTTTTACTTGCTTTCAACTAATTTTAAAATAGTCTCTAAGGAGGAAGGGGGTTACGAAGTCTCTTGTGTCATTGCTGATTGTCGCTGTCAAGGACGATGAGCAACAAACGTACTCAATTCCTGCTAATGCATGATTGTGGAAAGCTATGGAATTCAAGAATTAATGCTGTCCGTCACTTCAGGGAGACTGTATAGTATACCGAGCCTTTCGATTACGGAATCGTATTCGTGTATCTACTGAAATGCTTTATATCTGTTGACGAGCAACTCTGGATATCAACATCATTCGACCAATCATTGAATAACTTCGACTACATTCATTTTAAAAATTAAAAAGTTCAAACCGCTCCATAAAATTGCATGTGAGCCATAAGTGTCTACTCAAAATTTGTTACAAAGATATTATACTTTCTACTTTCTTTCGAAGTGAACATGGAGCGCAGTATATTATGTATTACGTATATCCAAACTCAAATGGATAAAAAAAAATTACATGCGGTGAGAACATCTCTATCATAACAGGTTATTGATGTAAAAAGTAGGCTCTAGTTCCCATTGAAAGTATGCGATGTCAAGATCAGGCTCTCACACGTGAAGCTTAAAATCTAATTAAAAAAGGAGCTAATCCAAAAACGATGTTCCCGCGGCTGGCGTGTGTGCTTTCGGACACAAAACTCGAAAGTTAATGAAAAAGAACTCATTTCTTTGCACATAATAAAAGCCAACAATGCGTACAGGCTAAAAGAGAGTAGAAGAAAGCATTCACGAACTGCTATTTAATGTTTAAATGTCTCGTTAAGAGCCTCGTCGGTCAAAAGAGAATAAAAGAGAAAAAGGAAACTGGTTCGTTCGTGCGCGCGAGCGTAGGGCACAATTACCTGTTGTACGGAATTAAAAAGTCAGACAACAATGTCGGCGAAACACTTTGCAATGTAGGTTTGGCTTGTGAAGATATTTATCCAAGAGAGTATATGTAGGTTTTCTGCATATGTGCATCCTTAGCCCCGTTGTGAATTGCTTCTGCATAATATTCATGCGCGACCCTCTCTTTTTCCCAAAAAATCGTTCGAGAGATGCATCTCTCGTGCATTGGAATTTTTTGAATAATAAGCATATTGTAATTCAAACTCCATTTTTTTCTTTTCTGCAAGCGTGCAGTGTTTGATAATAACTGATTTTTCATATCACCTTGGGTATTGACGGAGAAAGTTTTTTTATTTTTAGACAGAACTCGAATTAATATTTAATAAATCGAATTTGAAAATTATAGCAGCAATTATTAAAAGCAATATTAAAGAAAAATGATCCGTTGATAATTTTTATGCGCAGTAACGTAAGTTTTAGTTTTATATAGTTTTAGAACTAAAGAAGGAATACAAATATAAAATTGATTTCCGATTGACATTCGATAATCATTTCCCGCGAAGAGGCACACCAACCAAATTACGATGTTTCTTGAGAGGTAACTTAAATGTCAAGCGTACAACTTACATATAATCCGAATCCATCGTCACTAGTTAGTAATAGTATTTTGTACGGTCATATAACGTATATTAGAATTAAAAATAGTGATCGCCTGATACAAATAGAAAAGAAGGAAGAAAATTCGTTAACAAGCAAACTATGGTTAAATGTAAAAAAGGGATTGGGTACTAATGAGGTTTAAGTAGAATGACAGTTCACGTTGTACGAGTGTGCGTGTGCGCGTGTGTGTACGAGTGTGCGAGCGAGCAGGTGCTTTTGTGATTTACTGCTATGCGGGGCCCCTGCGTTATACATTTGACCGCGATCCCATTAATTGTTATAGGCAGAACGATCCGAACGAGATTAGAATATACCTAGCGAAACCGAGTACTGTACGAGAAATAATCTATGTAAAGGAAAAGAGAATAGATGTTTTTACGATTCCCGTGTTTTTTGCTTTTGATTTTCAGATGAGGCGGTTGGATGTGTATATTGCTAACGTGTTCTCACGCTAAAGAGTGAATTTTAGCTTCAATTCAACGATAACACGTGTGTATGACTTATAATATAGTTGTTTGTTGCAAATGTTGAATGGATTAACATTCGAAACGACAAAGCATTGGATCGATTGCTCTTGTCAAAGCTTATGCAGATATACGTACAATGTATTTTTCATTGATTTTCCGTGCTTTATCCTTCGACCTGGACGCAACGTGTTATATATATATACATATCGTGAGTAGTTACTGTCGTGTGCATAACTGACATACTTCGGCGTCGAAGAAATCGCAAATACGAAATTAAAGTCGCCAGAAAGTAATGAAAAAATTGAATAAATTTGGTTGAACGGGTTCAACGTAAATATTTCGTGTTTTGAACAACCCTTTACTTGAATAACGGTCGATTTTTCCGCATTATCATTCACATGTCCGTTGCATGCGATTAATACGTATCATCGGCATACTTGAATGAAGAAAGAGAAGGATCATTCAGCATCTCTCGCCATAACGTATATAGCTGTTATACATCGATGTTTCGCAACTCGCCTGGAAAAAAAACAACCCTTTTTCAGGGAGCGTCATATATTGGTTTTAGCTGCTAGTCATTTTTTGTCCTCGCTATCGTACATCTCATTGAGTATCGAGCGGTGCGGGATTAAGAGTTTCCAAGTTCAACGGCGCGGAAGTAATTTCAAGAGGGAACGTTCCCGAGGTTCCTTGGCAGCTTGCTAATAAATATTTCGCGCCCCTTACTTCACGGCAACGACATCTACGCATCTTACTTTCGTCGCAGACGTTCTTTTCTAATTCAATCTCTACAGTTTGTATGGGAATTGGCTGATCTCTTATTGATCAAACTTTTTCTTCGTTTCTTGTTGTGTCTGCCCGTTTCACTATCCCTATCGTATACCGTCAAATTTATTGACTAATGAAAACTCTTCCTTACCGAGAGAACAATGATTACGCTTGAAAACTTCTTTGCAAAAACATCAATAAATTATTTCGATAATAAAAAGTCAACAAATCTTCTTTACACCACACATTATGCAACAGTAACTTCATTGCGCGTGAATTTTCAGTAGATCGTGCAAGCAAGAAAAAAATACACTGGAAAATTTATGAGCTTATTTTCTGTAGGATGAAACGAAGTAGAAAGGCCGCATGCAGAGTAGGTGTCTTTTTTTTGCGCGCCTACACATTTTGTGTTTTATGACTGCAATTTGATCTTTTACTTTCGACTTTCGTCTCTAATCCTTCGATGAAATTAGCATCTTTACTTCTTTATTCTTAATTTCACTGTTGATTAATTTAATTAATTGACTTTTCAACCTAGATGTGAAAGCGCTAGATTTGGAAAGGGTGTCATCGAAGTAAATGTTGCATTACTTTCCTACGTGACAAAGTTCAAAGTGGATGCGCTCGATACAGCACATGTATATTTGGAGTTTGAAATTGAATCGGACTGTGCTACGTAAAACCTTGTATGACCTTATGTGCTGTGACAAATTTCAAGCAGTGCAGTACAGTTGCGAGAGTTCAGTGAATTTTCACTGCCTCTAAAAGTATCATAAAAACCTTTATAAATCAGGCCTGATCGCTGAGAAAAATCGTTGTTCACTAGTACCATTTTTTTATTTTGCACACGTCAGGGTCAAAAACAAAAATTTGCCTCCACGTGCGCACATGACAATATTATTTCAGTCACCAGATTTCTGTGACATAGACTTTTCAAAAGAAGATATTACGAAATTTCAAATAAACTTCTATAATAATAATGTCTTTTGACTTTGAATATCCCATTGATTCTCATCTCTTCCAGAACTGAAAAAGCTGTAAAAAAGAGACAGGGAATAGGATGACAAGATGTTCCCAAAAGACATTCTCGACGGCGGCTATTCAGTGTTCACCCCTCAAAAATGTTATCCCGTCACTCGACTTTCAAGTTCGATGTGAAACCTCATGAAAATTTATTAAAAAATGTTACTTGATCTACTTCCCCTATATTCACTATTTTTCAAAACATTGATATTGTTGTGATAACAAACAAGACACTCAATGTTAATAGTTCACACGTTTTGGTATAATACTATAACACGGACACCAATGAAATATTGTAATTTCGTTTCGTAAATTTAGCAAATATCTATTCATAATTGGTTATAATATCAGAAATATTAATTGAACTGGTAATGTTAATAAGTCAAAAAATGTTACGATAATTGTTGGCAGCGATTTCAAAGCAATATAATGTAAGTCCAATGAATTTTTTAGCCATTATTACTCTCGGATAAATATGTGCTCAGACTCAACGAAATCCCTATTTATTAGTAAAACCAAATGGAGTTGCCAAAAAGCAGGCAAGACAAATGTCTGAGTATACGATAAAATATGATGTCTTTGGAGGCATTTAGTATCCCACCGATTTATGTTTCCTCAAACACGAAGAAGAACGATGAAGAGGAAAAGCGAAGCGAAGATTTCTAAAAGGCGTATTCCGGTCATCGGCTTTTCACCCCCTTCAAGTCTCACTCGAGATTCAAGTTCAGCGCAAATCCTCGTGAAAGCTAACGTGGCTCTCGGCTGGCTCCCCTTTCATTCTGTTTTATCTTACCTCTGCGAAGTAACGAGTTTTCCCTTGATCCAATGAAAGATCCATGCGCAAATCAGCAAATTGTTATTCTATCTAACTTTATGGAGATTTCAAGTGTTCGAGGAAAATGTCAATTATAAAGCTACGAGACGATCGATTCTATAAATTAAAGACCATTCAGAGGATAATCCAAGTTATTCACACTACGAAGAGAGATTTTATCACCCGCAATTCACTGTAGCCAACGGTAGGTGTGTCCGACGGGAACAACCGTACAGCTGCAAGGCAAGTCGCCAATTGTTTTCGAAAAAGACGCCAATAGACACGGGGAAAGAAGGAGAACGAGCGACTGGCAGATACACCATTCTAAAAAATTTGTTCCTCTCCTTCGCTACGCGCTGACGCGCCCGGCTTCCCTTTCTTCCGACGCGTGCATTATGTATCGCACGCGCAATTGTTGCCCGAATCTCGCGCGAAACCTGATTTCGGATGCGGATTATAATGGCCCTTCTGGCACCGGCTGTTTGCCTTTAACAAACGGTTAACTATTATATTATGCGCGAGTACTGTAAAAGCATAGCTGTACACGTGCGTACATCCAAGCCGCGGCGAGTCAAAGCACTTGCGAACGTCACGCACGTTTAACGTACAATAATGGGGGGGCGATGAGATGAATGAACTATTGTTTTGTTTTCATTTAGGCTTCAATGTCTGCGCAAAGGTATGTGGGTAGAAGCAATCAGCGTGGAACGAATTCTCGTTACTTTTGGCCGGTTCTTAAATGCTTTCTTCAATGCAATCTGCTTAAATCGTCGGATTCTATTTAAATATATTTATATATGTATGTATTCATACGTATTTAATGAGTTGATTAAAACTTGATTCGTTTAGCGAAGATTCTAAAGTGAGCCGAATTATAAGGAAATAAATATACTTTTACACACAAATTTAGATTGAAATGACGTTTGATGTTAAATGTATTTTACGCAAGTATTACAAAATATATGTTTTTCTATTGAAACTACCTCCTTGGCTCCTATTTAATCATTGTCTCATGTTCATAAAACTTTTAATTAGAAGAACGCGTGTAACTTTTAAATAATAGAAATAAAAATCAGAGGCACGTTTGCAATTTTATGCTGCGCTCTCAAATTTTCCTGTAAAAAATAAAAACAATATACAAAAAAGAAGAGAGGCGAGTAAACCAGAAAATAAATCTTGTACAAATACTAAAAAAAAATGCATTGTAACAGTACTTGACGGAAAGCAGAGCTTAGCCGTCAAGCGTGTCGGACAGATGTCAACAGCGTCAAATCCAATCGAAAGGGATCGCTAGCAACGTGCATCCAGAGATACCTACAAGAATTCTTGCGCCATTCGAATTTCAAAATTTTTTATTTTCCACTATGATAACAAAGTATTTTTTTTTCTCAAACCATAACTTACCTCTCAATCGAAGGGGACTTTGCACCATAGACCGCACAAGGGCCCTGCGGATTATCTTTCCTTCACCGCGCCAAATTTGAAGCTTCGTACCTACCCATCGTCACCGTTTGTCATTGTTCGGATTCGCGATGCTGGAAACGACTCTGCAACGTTTGTGTTTCAAACTGTCATTTTGTAAGAATTTTCTCATCTTATATATTTTTTTCTGCTAACTAACGATCTGTACGTGCTTCGCACGGGTGAAAAGTTTCTCAACTTTAGAAACGTGTATAAATGTAAAACACCGCAATGGCTCTAAGTGTTTATCTTCGTTGAATTAATTACTTTTAGGCAACGTTTCATATAGCTTTCAATGCCGTACCTTGAAAAAGATATTGCACTTTTCACATTTGCATAGTAGTTTCTTTACATCTGGTACGTAAGTAACGATAAATCGCATTTAACAGACGCATCTTATACGAAAACTCTAATAATTATTTACTGTTGTAAAATGTAAAGTGACGCGATATAAACACGTACAGGCGAGCGCGTATAGATCAATATATCCAATATGTATAAATAAGAGCGCTAGGTTTCAGGAAACAATTCAGCATACGTAAGTGATTTATTGGGCCGAACGAATAATAGACGTTGCGTGAACGCGTGGCCACTCGACAATTTATGAGGGATTATAGAGTGTACTGCAAGGGTGGAAGGATAAAAGTAGAGATCGTCTAGATCGATTATCCGAGCTGCTAGTGTTAATCACAAAAAAAAATGTCGGTTGTGATCGATAGATGCGCCGGGTTAACCTTCACACCTTTTATTTCGTGCAGACAATTTGTTGTGGCTTTCGATCAATCGCTGGTTCGCATATTTAGTTGCATCGATGTTTTTTCTTTTCTTTTTTTTTCTTTGGAATTCGGTCAAGCGTCATGAATTCTCGCACGGATAATCTGTACAGGCTGCTGTTGCTGCTATACTTTTTCGACGTCCTCGTCGTTGCGTTACAGTTTTTCCCCCGCACAGGCTCGCAATCGATCATCGCACGTTCCGAAACATATGTGGCTCGTTTTTTTTCCTCCCTCTCGCTTCGGCGATTTGAATTAGTTTTCATTGTGAGGTTGGTTTTTGGTTTGCTGCTTGCTGTATATGTACTACGCGTATGTTTGTTTTTCAGCTTTTTACACTGAAATGTTGCGGTGCACGCGCTACCGTCGTGCTGTCGATGAATGGAAAAAAAATCATGATTGATTGTCCTCGTCGCGTATAATCTATTGGTCGCCTTCGATAAAATCATTAATTTTGTTGAATTGTTTCAAGTACATTTTGATCCGAAAAATATCTTTGGTACGGATGAAAGGACGCACTGGAAAAGAGTTGTGCATATATTTGAATGGTATTAGCCACCAATTTATTATATCGCCCGTCCGTCCTCCGCAAGAAGCCGACAATCACCGAGGCGCCTAACGAGCTTCGCGCCAGCGAGACCAATTAAGCTTCAAGGAAGAAAAAGAAAAGTTGACAAATGGTCGGTCGAATGCGCGCGAAAGACATTCCGGGAAAATCGGGCAAGAGAGAAGCCGCGCCGCCTGCGGTGAGCACAGCTTGCGCCTGTAAAGTCTACTTGTTGGCCTTTGAGGCTTGCGTGATTGTGCGCTCGCGAAATCTCGGTTGCCTCCCTTGGTCAGGGCGAGCGCTCAACTTACGCGCCCGCAAGTCGCGCCAACAGCCCGACGCGGCAAACCGTCAAAGTTAATCGAAAATTCATAAGCTACCGGGCGACTTCCCTCCCACGAGAGAAAACTCCCCGTGGCCAGCGAGCCCTAAAGTGAGAAACGGAGCGACATTACGCACGAACGTAACGTGCTGCGACCGATGCGGGACCACCCGCTTGTCCACGCGCGCGTATCATTACATTAGTCGCGTGCAGTAATTGCACTTGCGCCCTATGGAATACAGGCCGGTGCACCGCGTCTGTATTTTACTTTTTTTTCCAGCGCGTAACGACTTTCTAATAGTCGCGGGGGGTCGAGAAGGAGCAAATTAGCGCCCTTCTGTCGCGTGCCGGATGACGCGCGTTGTCGTGCGTATGCACCGATTGATAATAATGCGCGCTCACCACGGCTTTGTCAGAGCCATATTTGTAGCGACACGTGGGGTGTGTACGTATTTTTCATTAACAACTGCTTTTTATCGTGCTTGTCTCTCTCTCTCTCTCTCTCTCCCTCTCTCTCTCTCTCTCGGTGAGGACTATTTTTCGGGACTTGGGCTTTACGTCGTATATAACGATAATTTTGAAAGAGGCAATGCGTGCGCTCCTGCGTTTGATTATTCCACGGGTGCGATACACCAACTCAGGCTTTCATAGGTACTGAATACTGAAAAGATTATCATACCGATTTTCACTGTAATTGTGCCGCTAAAAAGCTATTCGCATGTTAAAATCAATAGCTACTTATTGGTTCACAACAAGATCATGAAAACGAAAGTAGAAGCCCCGGTGGGCACGGCTAACATAGTTCACGAACAATTTCGTATTCATCTTGCACAACTAAATCAATCTCGAGGACACTCGAGCAAAAAGGAGCACTCATCCCACCCAAATACGCGTGATAATAATGCAACCTGGTTAAACATCAAGCAAGTTACAGCGTGGCGAAAAGTGCGTAAAGATCCTCGTCCCTTTCTGTCTGTCTGTCTGTCTGTGTGTGTGTCTCTCTCTCTCTCTCTCTCTCTCTCTCTCTCTCTCTCTAGCTGTCTCTTTCCGACTGGCGTCTGTCATTTCTAATTACACGTCGAATCGTCATGCGGGCCAAAAGGCCAAGCTGACCGTTCGTGCGCGTGCAGCTTCCCCATAGCCCATAGTTGCATACGCACTCCCAGCTGTCCCGCATCTTTCTCTCTCTCTCTCTCTCCACGATCTCGTAAAAATTGAGCCACCGGATATGGCCATTTTTCCGGCTCTCTGTAACAGCCGTTGTACATTTGTGTGCGCGCACATATTTCGAACCGTATGATTTTCGTGCGCAGAATATTATATTGCCGTTTCTTTCCCCGCCGATAATTTATGCTTGCACTCTGCGGGTATGCAGGTTGTATTTTTTTATTTCCAAACGATTCAATGATGACGTAATGAAGCGTGACTCGTGTAACGGACTTTTCGTATGTTTGTTGACTCATTTTTCGAAATAAAGATTACGTACGCCCACAAAGCTAATATTAATGCGGACAAACACTTTCAGAGATTTTCACATTAAAGCGTACGCGGATTCACCCTATAAGTCAAATCGTCAAAACTCTGCGCCAAAGAAAAATATTTGTCGAGCTGCTCGCGCCATCGTTGGGGTATGTGTGTCTCAGGAGAAGAATGAGAAAGTTTAGTAATACGCAAAAAAAATAGAAATCCGTATTTTTCTTTTTCTTCGAGGGACTGAGATTTTATATATAAACTGTCTGAAACGTCGTGGTCATTTGTAATAGACTACTGTCTTAGCATATGAGCAATTTCACGAAAAAAACTCAATTAATTCTGTCCAATTTTGAAAAAAATGTTAACGAGGGTTCAAGTTTCTGCTAAAAGTATATTTTAAAAAATCTTGATTTTTTACAATTTTTTGGAATAAAAATATTTTGAAAACTTGTTGAAAATCATATCTTAGTTTATTTTTTGCACAAAATTTCGATCTTATGAAGCTTTGAAAACAGTAGACTGCATAAAAAATTCAGTAATTACTTATCAAATTGCCATATTAACATGTTTCAGAGGAATATTCACGTAAAAATTTGGAATAAGAAATAAATCAGATTTTCATCCATAGAATTCAAATTTTAATTCAGAATTACTTCGATCTTCATTAAATTATTCTTTAATTTCATGATAAACTCAAACAATTATCAGCATACCCCTTTCAAATTTTCTAAGAAGCGTTATTTCAACATTCAACACAAACAATATAGAATTAATGAATTTCTTGTGATACTGCTGATATTAGAATTTTGTTGGTGTTGCTTACGAAGCATCGTCTTGAAAGTTCGGGGGGGGGGGGGGGAGACAGACAATTAATCTTTCAGTTTTTTATAGGATTTTGGAAATGGTTTCTGGGCGTTAACACTATTTCACTATTTTTTTCTCGATTTCAACATGAAACAATTTTTTAAGATGATGTTAATGGTTTTTGGATTGAAAAATGATATTACTGCTCAAAATATTGATCACTGAAGACGAACATGAGTGACAAATTGTTTCTGTTTTTTATTTAGGAAAAATAATTTTCTCACAAGGTTAAAAAATCGACATGCTTTTTGTCGTATACACTTTATAAGTAATTATATTAAACGCAATCATCACTGCAATAAAACACAATAAATCCAAGCAACTGTAATAACCTATTCACTCATGAATGGAAAGAAAACTATAAATGACTTGGCGCCCATTCATAAACGTCAGTCAATTCAAATAAAGTCTAATCCTTTACGTATTTCAATTAGCGCGAAGCATTCAACGCTTGAGCGTGTATATTTACTTTAAAAAATCGTCCCGTTGATCACCACACCAAAGGCGTGACTATATTGCCGCGAATCGATCAGTGACAGCAACACAAAAATATCCTTTAGCACCAAGTGCAATTTGTATCTGTACGAATGACTAGAGGGGTGACTTGATGTATTCATTTGGAAGCTTAGATCAACTTTTTATGTGCGAAAATGAAGCGATGATTATATATTTATAAGAGATTAGTGAGTTGATGTGAAAGATAATTCGAGGTCGACGTAACGTACGAGCATTTATAGGAAATATGATTAATCACAAACGCATCATCCAACATTCCAAGACAAAAATTCATTCCCACAATATTCATTTTTTTCAATATTTCTCACTGTCCGACATATACGCGTTAAAAATCGTACGATCGCCAATCGTGCACTTCACCCTTACACCACAATATAGCAGTACAACAGATTTCCATGACAAATGACGGCACTGCCAAAAGCGACAACAGCTAACTCTGGCATAGCACATTTATGAAATATCGACCAACGCTGGACATCAAATCCACGCCCTATTGCATACAACAGAGGTGGGCGCGACATTTTTTTCCGAATAATGTCTGTTCCAGTTCAGATGCGTCTGCGTAAACAGCAGTTCGTCCCACTCATTTTTTTTCTTTTCTCTTTTGGCTTCACAACTTTTGGGTCAGTGTGTAGACAGTTGGAAAAATCTCGACATTGAGAAAGATTTACTTTTGTTCTACAAAAGCTATGGAGATAGCAAAGCTTCTGTTTTATATTACTTTTTGAACAATCGATGAGTATGAATTTTTCAAATACTATGAACATCAAGTATATAAAACTGAGAAAAATTAACGGGCCAATATTTATTTCCCTAGGAGATATAAAGTATTCCGACACTCGAGATTGCTGGAGGGGCGGGAGAAGAAGCACAGCATTCAGTTGTTCCCCTCGCACTGCACTGCAGAAAAATTAATCGCTATCTGTCACTCGACTCTGGGACAGAAATCAAAGCGACTTACGTACGTGTACATGATATGCGTACATCAATCGACTTTCTCGCCTTCTCGTCACCCCTCGAGTGTTTCAACTGACACTGTGTACACCGATACACGCGCAACAGATCGAACGTCTGAAAGTATCGGTCATCCGAAGAAAAAAGTTATTCGTATGGATACATTATTTTTTTTATAATTCTACTATGTCGCGAGGGATTCCGGTGCTAGATGTTTTGAATGGAAGGAGTGATAGAATGGTGTCATTATTTAGCAATTCAACGGTTTTTTTAGTATTTTGGGAAATGTTAGTTTAGTGTTTAGGATGTTTTTTTTGATGCTGTAATTTTTCATGAACACGGCGTATCCGTAACATTTGTTAGCTTGTATTAGAGAAACCTTGCGGTAAAATCATTTTTCCCATGAATGCTTTTTTCATAAATAGAAATCGAATGCTTTTCACAATTGCATCTATGAATACAGTGTGAATTCTCTGTCACTTGCAGCAGTCGTACGCATTGCTTACCCGATCTCATTGGAGAGTAAAAGAAAATCGACAAACCGCCGCGAAATAATAAAACCAAGCCAACGACGCGCGATATCTCTCGTAGACGTATTCAGTCGAAATAACTGTAGCATCCTTTGAATATAAATATCGATTTCGGTAAATGCGAGCACGCGCATCTGCTCTGCGGGCCCCCGTATGATGGATACGTCAAGACACGTAAGAAAGGAGAGAGGGGGAAGGCGCAGAGCGCACATTTTCCAAAAGCAAATCTGTCGGAATAATTGGGGACTTCCAAGCGGGGGTGTCGAAGGGGTCCGTCGTCGCCGCTTGTAAGATTAGCGGGCCTCTCGAGAAAAGGAACAACTGACCCCAATTGCCGGCGCTGACGTATTGTGGCCCCCAAGGTCTGCCTCGAGAGTAATCCGGAGCTGCCGGCTCGTCGAGAAATAGAGGCGGGGCGCGCCTTCGTACTCTAACCATCTTTTTGTGGGCATCAGTGATTTTTAGCCGAGAGCTCCACCGACTGCTTGTGATTTCGATAAAATGCGGAATTGAGGCAATTATCGCGGCAAAATACGACTGTTGAGAGAAACAAATCGTCGGCATAATTTTATCTGAACAAACGATCCGGCAACCAACCTACTACTAGCCGTTCCTCAACTCTACCCGAAATGTCGACGCAAAGCCAGGACGAACAAAGCGAAATTCGAAGCCAGCCGAAAAGCCAGGGATCCTCGAGACCAGAGCATCCATTAGCGAGAGAAAGAGAGAGAAACACACCCTCCTCTTGGGTCAACCATTGTCCTTTGCATCAAGACGATAGACGCGTGGCACGCGCGTGCTACTCGTAGATGGGAGCTGCGCCCAGCTTTTGACAATCCTGGACGGACGTTTACGAGTGACGCGCGCACCTTTTCTTAAGAGAAGAGAGTCTCAATTATTTACGATCGCCGCGGGGAAGAAGGAGAGAGCAATATTTCGCCTCGTTGGATTGGAATTTAAAGAAAATCTTCATATATACGTGTACTTGTCCATCTGGTTTCCTTTTAGCCAGCGAGATTTCAAGCAATACATGACCAGTTGAAATACCATTCATCTATCATAATCCAATATATGCGCGTATCCTCCCCGCATGCGGATGAAGAACACACTTTCTTACGAGAAAAATCAGCAAAGACGTACTGCTCGATCTTTCGCTGTCGAGAGAAACAGAATACGCGAGTCGACAGATGACGCCATTCAAGTGGAAAAACCAAAAGTCGGCCTCCAATTTTTCGTCGCGAGCTGCTCTCTCTCTCTCTCTTCATTCGGCTAGAAAAAAAGGCAAAACCCGCAACACAACACAAAAACGTTCCACATTTTCAGCTGCAGGGCATTCACATAAGCACACGCGCGATCAGTCAAGACGTGTAGGTGACTGACAGGCCCTCCTTTCAAACCCACAAGACTCGTGGTCGACCGAGTCTTATAATATATATAATGCGGCTTCTGCGGCTACTACTGCTTGGACAACTTCAATGGGGGTACGTAAATTATAAGGCTTGCGTGGCTTCTTGAACGAACCTTTATTCTTCGTTTTTTATGATTGAGTTATTAGCGGCTTAGAGGGTTACGCGGATTTGTTGCGCGATAGCTATATACCGCACCTACTCTCTCTCTCTCTCTCTCTCTTTCTCTCTCTATTGTGGTTGATACTATTGTTCCGAAATCTCATGATTCGCAGATGCAAATTCTATATCGATTTCAGTGTGATTTGGCAAGGGAACGTTTCCAATCCTTCACCACGGATTTTGGTGTAATTTGGATAAGTTATAGCTTATTGAAAAATAAAAGATACATATTCTTTTGTTGGCGGAAAATACTTTTTAAGAGGTGAAAGCCACCCTTGAAAATCACCCTTCAGAGCAATTTTCTATCAATATATATTGATGCTGTGACCGATAAAAAAAACACGTATCTATTATTTTTCAATATGCTATAACATATTCAAATTGCAGCATAATCCATGGCGGAGGGTTAGGAACGTGCCCTTCTAGGTTCCCTATTGTTGGACACGCGGCTTTCATGTATCCAAAATTGACTTGGAAAGTTTTATTTTTTTATGTATACTAAATATCATCTTACGTAAATGTCAAGTAACTTTAGCAGCGTATGAAAGTAATTATTCAGGTAATAATTTGCAGTACTTTTTCACTATGAATCACTCGTTAAATAATCCATGACAATAAACGTGTTTGGAAAAGGTTTCTACGCACACGCCATTAATTGATAATGATTGCAACATAACTGACAGTCATTAAATATAATCCGCTTACTCGACTTGAGTATAAAATACCCACGCTTCATACTAACGATATCCATAATCTACCTGGAGCGAAACAAAAAAAGACTTGGGCTTGAAATTAAGCGACACAATAATTTCTGGCGAGGGACAAGTCTCGCAAAAGAAGAAAACGACGTTCGATTTGGCGTGTAACTTGAAAAAAGCGAAGTTCGCGCTCGGACGCGTATAAACTTTTCGAGCCCTGCACAGTTAGTGAGTCACTTAATCCCGCAGTTGCGTTTGAAAATATGAGCCCCCATGCAGCAGCGTACTTATACCTTCGGCTTGGTGGCTTGACCCCCCCCCCCCCCACACACACACACACATACACCTTCGCCCCCTTTCACTTGCGATCGGTCATAGTGTACGCGTTCGCCGGGGGCCGGTCGGTTAATCAGATGCTAATCCCACGGAGAGATAATAACTTTTCTGCGGCGTTTTAAGATTATAATATGTCGGCGACGAGGCGGCCCACCCCACGCCGCGTTATCGATCGCGAGCCGCGCAATGCTGCAGCATCCCTCGTCCGCGCAGTTGAGATATCACGCCGCGCGTATACACGCTGGATTTTTTAATCCGCGCGCTGGGGCTCTCTCTCTCTCTCTCACTCTCTCTCACTCCCTCGGGATCTGCAATCGCGGGCAGTGACGGGCGGCTTTTGATACCTGTCTCTCTTTGTCGATGCGATGGAGTATCGGCTGGTGGATTTTTCACGAGCCTTGCTTTTGCAAACGAGTTCTTTGACGACTATACGATTGGCTGGCTTCTAATGACGATGCACTGCGCTTTGTTGCGGCGTTTATTGAAAGAGAGCTTTTGACTGCGGGGATCATTATCTTATTCACGACTGTGTATGAAAAACATTGAATGAGCGTTTTCGTCGACGTTTCATTGCCATATTTTAAAGCGATATCATTCATGAGGATCACCACAAACCATTACCATTCAGCTTTTGTCAGATTTAACCTACTTGAAGCAAAAGAAGAAAAAAAACGTATGTTCACCCTAGTAAGGTCCATTTGCTTGAAATTTCGCAAACGTGATCGTCATTTCTAGGCTAACCGTTCAAAATCTCATCAAATTAGCTTATCCCTCCCTTAGCGAGTTATTTATGTCCTCTCCATCTGTACATAAAGCTCAGATTTCTAATCTCCCGCAAAGTTCGAAAAAAAGTCTCTCTCTCACCCACTACATGGAGAGGGTACCCTCGACGCATCTACCTGAAGGACTCTTGGCGTAGCGTGTAAGTGACATTAAGAGGTAAAGCGAGGGAGAAATAGGTGAAGTGACGATTTTGAGTAACTGATAAACAATGATTGTGCGCATACCTTGAGTCAAATTCAGGCGGATAGGTTACATATGGGTGTCGTATGATTTACTATGCACTTAGATCGGGCGTACATGAAATTATCAGATCTTTAACGGGTTTTACTCTTTTGATTGTTGCAATCGAAAAGTCACCCGATACGATTTTCAGCCAGTCTTTATCTTTACACGAATAATCGCACAAAATTTCTGATAAATGTGGTCGATGGTGTAAATAAGAATTTTAATCTAAAATCGAATCATTAATTGTTATGTAAATAAGGACAATCGGAAAATAAACATCTTAACGTTGCGCTTAATCATATATGTATATGACCCTCCGAGAGCGGGCAGTCGAAATGAAAATTAGTTTTGGGATAGAAGGTGAAAGGTCCGTTTTGCGGAATATCGCGCAGGTTGGCGCGAAAGCATGGGTAGAAAAAGTGAGACGGCGGGTCGGCGTGCTTGTGTGAGTGTGCGATAGCGAAAGCGACGGCAGTAGCCAGGTACAAAAGGTGGGACATCGAAAAAGACACACGAAAATTACAGGGTAGAAAAAGAGCGCGAGCGCGCGCTGTGTACGTACGAGGGAGCCACGTCGCCGAGGGGAGAAAAAAAAAGAAGGGAAGGAGGAAGGTGGGGACAGTGGAGCGCGCGCAAAAGCTACATAAGGCCCCTAGCTGTCGCCCCACCATTCTCAGTCGCGAGTCAGCTCCCACCTCGCGAGTACGTACGTACATTTTGCCCATGCACGTTGGTCGTTCTCGTGCCCGAGCCGAACAATTGCACTATCATGTCGAGATGTAGGTGACTGTGTTCTCACTCTCATGGAACATGTTTGGATTGAGTGATAAGGTGATCAAGAGAGTGTTGTTGTTTCTGGTTGTTGGACTGCCGTGAAAGAGCAGAAAGCTCTGCATACTGGAGGAGACTAGTCCCCGTGGAGATAGGTTCTAGAGGAAATAAAAGGTGTGCGTGATTACTGACAGTCGGCACCTTTTCAACTGCCAGCAATGTGAGTTTGATTTATCACTTTTTTCCTATTTTATGCGTGCACGCTACTGCAATTTCCGGTAAACTTAGAATGTGAAAATACGCGTTGTATATACGTACGTTTTCTTGGGCTATCAGTACAGGCCACTATCGATTTCTTTGGAATATTGTCAATCGTAAATCCGACAAGTTTTCAGCCAATTCATGGAAATCATCAAAAAATAATGTCCAATCGGTTTTGATGGTTAGTTATGTTCGCATGAATAATCTTGCGACCTAATTTTCATTTTAATTTACTTAACGCCAGCCAGGGGTGCAAATGGCATTAGACTCTCGTGCCGATACTCGTGCAAGAAAACCTCACAAAAGAGACGATTGTCTTCATCGAATCGTCTCAAAGAAGAACGACTATGTCGGAGTCGGGAAGCCAATAGTCGCCGTTTTTTCGAAGGATTTCAACTCTTGTCGACTCTCGGCGCGAACCGGTTTTTTCATCTCCTATCCCGCTTTACTTCTCTCCCTTCGCGATAGCAGTTCGCATAACATGGACTCACGCGCAATGTAATCTAGCTGGACCCAACGTAAGCCATACAATGTTAGCGAAATTCCCTCGCGAAATAACAAAAAAAAATACTGCAAGCTTGCAACAAGTTTTTGAAATACTTCTTTTATGCTATTGTAAAGCGCAAACGTGCTCTGCGCATTTTTCTCGCGCGTCAGTAAATGAGTGTACTTTGCAATTCCATTTTAAAGTTTTTTCTGTTCTGCGAGACGAGTTTCAACGAGTACGACTGTCGTGAAGGCAGAAGCAATTTTTAAGGAATCGTTTTTCTTTTCTTTACGAGAAATTCATGCATTTGTTTAATATTTATCAAAAGATACGAAGATCATCCTATGTTTAGAAATTACCCCATTGCTATGAAAACTGAATAGATTAGAATAAACTTAAAAATTAATTGATTAAAAATATTTAAGTTATCTGAGTATTCGGTTTGTAAAAAAAAACGTGTAATATAACTTCAATTCTAATTTACTTAACGCATTGTATCATAGCTTAAAGAAACAAAGTACGTGCTTTCGAAATAACTGATAAATAATTATACAAATATCAAAGAAAGTCCAAATAAACAAACACTATTGATCTAACTTGTGTTACGTCAACAGTTTCATAAGCTCTCGATAGTATAATAATAATAATGTCTTTTTCAATCCTCCACTGTCAATCCCATTATCAACGAGCGAGCACCCTCGCACAAAAATGCTTCCGCGCGATTATACATATATCTCATTTCAATTAAAATGGCATTACTCGTACGCGTACACGCAATGATGCCCCAACGTTGAAAGGAAAGGGCCATTGAGAGAAACGCACTCGACAAATGTCATCCCTTAAAAGTTTAAAAGTAAAAATGGGTGACGTGCGAATTGCGGTGATTATTTTTTTTCTTTTGCGACGAATGATTTCATTGTCGACCAAAGTCCCATTCTTTCTAATAAAAATCGCGACTAAAAAGAAATAAAATCTTTATTCCTACAGTGCAAAGAGCAGATTGCAATTAGGCAAAAAAGGGTAAGTCGGCACACTGCTTATCGATCCACGGCAGCTCATTGCAAAATTTACAAGTCCGCGACGAATTTTCCCGAGTGAACTACTTTCTTCCTCCGCATAGGCACACGAATGCTCTATGCTAATGGACCGCGGAATAGAATATTGAATAATTGATACTTTTGAGGGTGGCAGCCGACGAAAGGGGGAACATATATTTTTCGCGTGACGCGGCTTTGCGGCTTTTACGCGACTAATTCGATTGTCACCTGACAGATTTATTTGAATTCATTACCTTTCAAAGAGTTTTCTTTTGTCCACGTATTAGTAAAGTTCAATCCGAATTGTACTTATTAAAACAAAAAAAAAACTTTTACAGTTACAACTGAAGAACGTCTCCCCATCCTTATGGTCGTGAGTCTCCGATGGAAAAGAAAGCAGCACACCAATGATAAACGCCAAGTGTCCTTTACGAGTGGCTCCTCAACGGGTAGACCCACTCTTTCCCAGCCGCGAGACGTGCGGTACCCGGAAAACCCTTTTCCCGTCTCTCTGCGCACGCGAGAACCATTCTCTCATTCTCTCGAGAGCTGACGAGTGCGGAACAGAAAAAAATAGCGATAAACGCTTTTCTTTCAACCACGCCCTTCAAAACTTGACTTGCTTTTTATCAACGCTCTGGCTGACGAACTCGTGCCTTTTTTATGTTTAACGATGACTATTTACTTTTGCAGCCAATTAACCGAGTCTTTCTTTCCGACGCGAAATAACGGTCGCAATGTCATGTATCTTACGAACAATAAACTTATAGCACTTACGGTATAAGTGAGGGGTATTGATAAATCATCTCGGCGGAAAACATTTAGCAAAACGGCAATATTGTTCAATGACCGTTAAAGAAATTCATTACTTATGTCCAAAGTGAAGGAAAAATTCCCAGGCAGCTCGCGCGAGAGAAAAGGTGATGTTCAATCCCTCAATACGATCTAAGTCATGTGGGGTGGGAGTGGAACGGATGCAGGAAACAATTAATCAGCGCGCGTATACGTTCCTTCAATCAAGCTATCGACGAGGCGGCCGTGCGCGCCGAAGCAGCTCGTAAATCGACGTTATAAATGACGAGCCGCGCGAAAACTGAGAATGTATGCTGCGGGCGTCCCCGAAACCGAACGCACGAATGGAAATCCCGCGTATCGATAATTTTTTCATTGCACTGAATCGAGCACTCTTTAAACGAGAACCGTATGGTGCGTGTGAAAGAGAAAAAAAAGTGTGCGCTCAAGCCATCAAATGGCCGCGACAATTAAAATACGTATGTAACAATGGCAAAGAGTAATAGTAAAAATGAAAATGTAGCGTTTCCTGTGTGTGTGTGTGTGTGTGTGTGTGTGTGTGTGTGTGTGTGTGTGTGTGTGTGTGTGTGTGTGTGTGTGTGTGTGTGTGTGTGTGTGTGTGTGTGTGTGTGTGTGTGTGTGTGTGTGTGGAAGAGTAATCGATACACGAGCATGGCAAACCCTTCAATACCCGATCGAGCGAGAAAACGATGCGTGTAACATGAATATGAACTGAAACCCTCGGTGCGTGCGTACGTGTAGAAGTTGGAGCAGTTACCCTCTCGGTGATAAGCTGGTTAAAGTTCTACAGACCCCTGCAGCATTGTCGGCTTGTGCAAACTAGGTTAGTTAATACTTTGATTTATTGCTTTCTCATATCTGATCTGAAATTTATTGCTGGACAATTGTCGACCGGAATGAATTGATTGGAAACAAAATCTATTGTGTGCGAGTTTTATTGATAGCTGTGTTATGTTCTAATCTATCCTTTTCTAATTTATATGATTTTATATAAATCTATGTATAAAATGTCTAAAATTGTATATAAACAATTATAATTTTTAAAGAAACATTCAAACTTATAGTTGTAAGTGTAACATATATTTCTTTTATTATGTTTACCTATTGCGCGTAATGCATTTTGGCTTGGTACGAAAAATTACTGCCAAGAAATTTCTAAAATCGTGACGAGCAGTAAAAGACTTTCTAAAGTTTTTCTTCTTCGGAAAAGATTAGTCAATCGTTCTAAAAGTATGACATCAACTTTCGTCAATTGAGCAAACTCTTCTACCCAAAAATTAAATCCGTTTAAAGCATATACGCCAATAAAAAGGCACTTGGTTAAGGTAAGTCAGATTAAAAGTCGAAAATCCGGGTATATCTCTCGATGGCAATCTCGGCAACGTGGTTAAAAAGCGCAACAACGCCATCATTATTGTGGTGTTATTATACATGCAATACAAAAGCGGCGACTTTCCCGCTGGCAGGGAGCGATCCAAAGTGATAAATCTTACACGGAGGCGAATGTTTCGAAAATACATAGTGCACATGAAAGAGAGAGAGAGAAAGAGAGGGAGAGAAAGATAGAAGGGTTGTTGCGACGTTCGGAGACCAGTAAATAGCCAACACCGTGGCTGCGCACGTGCCATGGGGAAAAATTCTGCCGCTGAGATTGTTCTATGCCCCGCACATAGACGAACTCGCCCGAATATTGCGACTACTTACGTTGTGGCTCTCTTTTCAATATATGCAGAGTCAAGCGAGACCCTTGAATGCGGTTTTTTGATGTGCACGTTGTTGGAATTCTATGGATTCGTTCACGCTTCGTTTGAGTCCAGCGCGGTTGCGTTGCTTGCTCGACATTACGAGAATTCCGATTGAAAATAATTGTTCGATCAATTGCAATACAAGAATTTGCGCGAGCAAAAGCAGAGTCCATCGAAAGCTGCATCGAGGCGCCTTTAATCTCAAAAGCTGAGCTTTCCCGAGCGCACACTCGACTTTTCAAGAAGAAAAATAAAGTAACGAGGAAAAGGGCAGGGACGAAGTTGCGACAACGGCACGCGCTCATTCCTCTCCAGAAGTGCATGCGCACGCGCGCGGACTTGTGCTTTGATCGTCCCGCATGCGTGCGCGATCGACGTTCAATTCACAATTGGAGCGGATGCATTGTTTCGTGTCGCAATGTCAATGCTCATTTGTTTGCTGGATCGTTTTCGCGCATTCGAACTTGAGCATCCGTACTTCAACAGCTGCAGAGGGCTTTCTTTTCTTTTATTTTTTTCAGTCATCTCTCTCTCTCTCTCTCTCTCTCTCTCTCTCTCTCTCTCTCTCTCTCTCTTTCTCTCTCATACACACTCTGAAGGACATATTTATTCAGATCGCTCTGTTATATAGAGCTCGTGTTATTCTTCTTGCTGGCGCGCGTCCTCTCGAGCAATATTTACCTAACTAGTTACTGCTGCATAACGTTTTTTCTCTCTATCGTGTAACGGAAAAATCAAACCACTCTGCTCGCCGAACTTGTGTGAGTTAAACGCGCGTGCGTGGCGCTTGTTTATAATTTTTAATTAAAAGGACCCCCCCCCCCCCATCCCCCTTATGGTCGAGCTTGCGTCAAGTGCTCTCTTAACGATAAGCATCGCCTTAAAAGAAAAAGGAGAGAACTTGGGTAGACTTTAATGTGCCCTATCGATTTACTCGAGTTACCTGCACCCCTGCCCCAAAGGCGTGGAACAATTACATTTACCGACGAGGCGTTTCCATGCTGATTTCCATCGCGTGCGTTGCCTTGTACAACTGCATCGGCTTTCCCGATCTTTATGTCTTACTCGTACGTATGTACGTAGCTAGCCCCTTGCATATATATACCTGCCGCCTTTTAACCCTTTCTATTTCATGCTTCTTACACGGCAACTCATTTACCAAACAAGCCTTTCCTTCCTCCATTATTCCCTTTGCCTAGGCTGCACGTCATGCTCAATTCCTTCGACATACTCAATTTGTTGACAAGCGTTCCGCTTATTAATTTTTTTTGCGAGTTCTCCTAACTATTTGAATTACTTCGTTCTCTTTTTTTCCGAATTCATTTCCCGAAAATTGTATTACTATGTCGCAGTTCAATCGAGTAAAAACTTTCGAATGCCGCAAATTGAGGAATTATGGTATATTAGTAGCATGACAACTTATATGTGACGATGTTATCATTTCACAAATTGCAATGAAAACCTACACCTTAGACAATAAATTCACTACCAACAATCCATCTTCAAAAACCAGTTCCACAGGCCATCGCACACAAAATCAAATTCGTATCACACAGCACATTAAATAAATCGCAAAAAGATCAGCCTACTCCCCCCCCCCCCCCCCCCCCCCAGAAGCGCGCACGACGACGAAAAACTCAGTTGTCCTGAAGGCATTCTAGCATAGACCTCGAAATAGAGCAATAACGGGTGTGCACACACACACACACACACACATCGCACAAACGCGAATTGCGACTAGGCAAAAAAAAAAATTGAAAGAAACGCGCGCCTATAAGTACATCTGTCGCGAGTGCGCACACGTACGTGAAAGGAGTACACACGTATATATTTTCGGGTAAGGAAAAGAGGGAGCTTAGGCTTGCGAGGGGTGCACCCCGTAGTGATCGTCTTCGAGGTCCTTTCTGTACGTTCCTGCCTCCTTTTTACGCTCGACTCCCAGGCTGCGCGCGCGAGGCCCTTTTCCATTGTTTGTCGCTTATTATTTACAGTCTAGTCCCCGAAATCTCGAAGCGAGCGGCAGCGCCAGTCGCCGGGTTATATGCAAAGAGCGATAGATGGGAACGCAGGTGGTGCTCCAAATGTATTTTTCGTTGTCGCTCGGTTTTGCAGCTTACTTTTTCATTCGAGCTCAATTAAGACGAATTAATCGCGTGGCACCACGCGTCGATGACACCGTGCTCTCGTTTTCTTTTTTTTCTTCTCGCAATTAGGCGCGTGCTAGCCTATTGGTTGTATTAAGGGGCCTTTGCCAGCGAGCGACTGACTTTTTAACTGCCCGCTCGTTTCTTGCCAAAGCACAGCGTTAACGATCGCGTTTTCTTTTCATTTCTTTTTTTGGCCAGTGATTGAGCTGCCGTCGTGCGGCGAGATTGCCAGCGAATAAGCGAATCGAGGCTAATTATGCTAGTGCGCACATTAATTACGAGACGAGAGCTTATTATCACTGGTGATACATGCATTTTATTATTTGGCAGAGGAACAGCATTCTTTTAGCTCTCTTGTTCCGGGCTCGAAAATCAAAAATCATAAATCAAGTATCCGACAAAAAACTACACGCAACGTAACCTCAAATAAGACAAGAAACTGCAGCTATCATCGCCCTCGCTACGGGCATCACCAGTAACAGCAGCCTTCCGGCACGAAAATTCTCCATAAAATTTGATTTTCGGCACCTGGGCATGCTCCCTCTCTCTCCGTCTCGGCGCGTCCCGCGTTCGCATAACCCGCGTCCATCCGCACGACGCGCGCACAATGCCCCATGGGGCGTTCAAGTAATTTTTCTCTCTTTTTTTCCTTCCTCTTTCTTGCGCGCTTTACAGTAACAAAAACGTGTGTACTCACTCCTCCGCCATTGTTTTGTGCAAGACCGTTGTAAGACGATAATAAAAAAAACAACAATACCGGCAATATTGCACGTCCAATTGAACTCATATGGCATACATAAAGCGACATTTAATTAGACGCGAATAGTATATGTTTGTCGGTTATGGATCCCAGCACGTACACAGAATAATCAAAGACCTTGAATGAGAAATGCCATCACCTGCTTGCTTCCTCCTCCTCCTCGTCGTCATCGTTGCTGTATACTCGAAACCCCATCTCGCGAGAATCGACGCGACGTCGAAAAAAAAACATTCGTTTCTTTTTTGGCATTCAATTTGGGCGACATGCCGGACGTGTCGTTCGAGGGTTTGTTGAAAAGTACTTTTGGCTCGGCGAGGTCAAGTGTGCACGACAACGTCGTTTTAAACAATGCAAGAGAGCCTTCGATTCGTGTCGATTGGCCAATTGAAAAATTAACTTGGGGGTGCCACCTGAGATTTAAATCTGGAGTGCGGAGACTGCGCACAAAGGCTTTCCTTCTTTCACAGAAAATCACCAAGGCAAAATGCATCGCCGCGATTTCCTGTTTACCTCGCCAACTGGCTCGATACACTCCTCCGGGGTAACAATATCGAAACGGCGCGGCGCAAGAGACTCAAAGAATTTTCCTCGCCCAACGAGAATTTTTTTTCTCAAGAAGTCTATGCGCAGGCGAGATATCCGTTGTTCAGATCTACAAGTGGTCGTGTATGATATTAATACTCGAGTGCTTTTCGACGCCAGAACGAAATAAAAGAAAAATGTCAAGCGCGCTCCTCTCGTTCACACGCGACCGACAGATTACAATCTCAACTCCCCCCCCCCCCCTCCCGCCCCGACTTAGCCGTCTTCGAGTGCCGTACAACGACGCGCCGCTACGAGCGCAAGCCTTCGCGCAGCCGAACCGTATGTTCATTGGCGAGAGAACGCTTCAAAAATTTATTGCCGAAAAATCAATAAGAGATAAATTTGGAGTTGAAGTCGTACGCTCATATATAAACGCGTTCCCGCCCGTAATTATGTATCTGTGACAACCCCAATGTCCGTGTGGCCTGGCGGTCGTGTGCTACGCGCGCGATCCATCAGAAGCCGACCTATAAGAATGTCACCGGCCTTGAAAAGCCATCATCATCACGTTGGCCTTTCGATTCACGCAGGGTTGCACGGATTTTTCGTCCTCTTTCGCTCTGGCTGACACATGACTTGCCGCACGCTCGGATTACGTAACACGTCCGTTGAAAGCCAGAGAGGAGAATCAATGTTGCTGCTGGTCCAGTTGTCACGTGGGGACGGATTGATCGAGTCGCCTTCGAGACGAGCTCGTCGTCTCACTTGGACCTGCGTACGAGAAGCAACTGGGATTCGCTTGCAGTCTGGCGGTATGTGTATTTTGTTGACGGCTACGCATACAGAAACCGCGAATCGGCCCACGCCACGGCGCCTCGAAAAGTTGACCGCGCTCCGACAAGGCGGGCAAACGGAATGATTTCTCGCTGGTAAATCTCGCCTGCGCGCGTCCATTTTGAGTGAGTTTTTCAATCGGACAGCGCGATCCGTTTATACCGCAAGCGCGCGCACGGGAAGCACGCGAGGCGAGCAAGAGTAGCAATGAAACATAGAAATACACAAAGTTTCCGACGGTCGCGCGCGAAAAGAGCGGGCCGACAAATCACCGCGCGAAGAAGAAAGTACACATAAGTCCTCGTCGCGAGCAGCAATGGAAAAATAGACATAAATTCGGCGGATTAAGGGTGCGCGTCCGCCTTTTTCCGGCTGAAGATCGGCCAGCAGCGCGCCGCGCGCAAGCAAACACGGACGACAAGGTGCACGAGCAGGATGGAATTTCGACCTCGCAACGAATCGTGCGTTTTCTATTGAGAGCAGCTTAGAAACTACACTTACACGATGTGCGCGCGTGTGCGAAATTCTTAAGGGATGCGCGCACTCAATTCTGTATGGGGTAGGTCTGGCAACTGTCGCCGATCTATTTTATTCGCGGGTCTCTCTCTCTCTCGCTCTCTCTCTCTCTCTCTCTCTCTCTCTCTCTCTCTCTCTCTCTCTCTCTCTCTCTCTCTCTCTCTCTCTCTTTCTCCTCTGGAGGCTCTTCTGAATTGCGAGCGGCCGACTTTTGCGCTGCTCGTAAGGGGCGCGCGAATACCGGCATTCTTCGGCTTTTAAGGGGAGAGCGAGTAAGTTTCACGTACGGAGTACGTTGCAAGTTGAAAAGGAATCGACGCTCTTTCTCTCTTTATTGTTCGGTTCGGCTCGCGATATTATGGTTTATGAAAATTCTATGGGCCAAGCGCGCATAAAGGCAGGCGCGAGACGTGGCGTGCAATTTACGATGGAGAATTTTTGCGTATCGAGCAGAGAGTCTCTGTGCTGGGGCTAGCGGTCCGATTTTCTTCTCCTATGCCCGAGTACTCTCGATTTCGGGAATGGCGCTCGCGAGCAACCTTTCGTGGTTTATCGTCAGCGAGCGGCACAGCGCGCGTTCGCTCCCGTATCTTGTCCCTCTCGCTGTCGCCCGACCGTCTTTTCTCCTGTCTCGGAGGAAAAAAATGAAGAAGGGAGCCTAAGCAACGGCCGTTCCCATTTTCCTCGGGCTAGAAACTAGAAAGAGCTGCTCTGCTTCTTCGTTCCTTCCTGCGGAAGCGAGTTCAGGTATACTATAGCGGGCCAGTCTCATCCCTGAAATTCGCACGGCACAATGGCCGCAATTATAATGCGTATTATAGCCGCTTTTCCCTTCGACGACGCGAGAAAAGTATGAGGGGAATGCAGTTCGCCGAAAGAAATTGGGGGAACGCGTGTGCGAAAAGTATTTGCTCGCAAGGTCGCGCGAACCATTCTCGATTTCGATCGTCTACCTAATTCGAAGCGGCACTCTCTATAGGTCGCGCGAACGATTTGCTTTTTCGGAATGGGGCGACATCGGAGACAACACCTGCTTCCTTCCACCATATTTCCTCGCTCCTTAGCCGGGTGGATTTTCTCCCTTGTCTTCTCTCGCCGTAAGACCGCGAAAATACTGCTCCATCGTTCGCTCAAATTTTTAATTCACTCCTCTCGTTGATCCTGCGCTCATCTCCGCGTATCTCTGTTTTTCTTGGAGATTAGCGCGTTTGCACGCCCAGCGCGCACGCTCCCGGAAAAGAAAGAGCTTGGCTGCACCAGAACGCGTCGTCGTTCGATCGGTTCGTTAAGCACATCTCTCTCTCTCTCTCTCTCTCTCTCTCGCCTTTCGGCAAATTAAACATGCGCGACTGGCCTTTTTGTCGGCGTTTCCCGCGGCGCGCCTTCATTGTTGCGCGCTTCAAGTCTTGTTTCGCGCGACACGTACGATTGCATCCCAGGCGTGAGATTGACAGCGGGCGACATGGAAAATTCAATTGCACTTACGAAGGGTGAAGCGTAAGAAACACGGTCATCCAAGTAAGCAATATCTCGAGCCGAAAAATCACACGATTAATCGTCGGCGAATGCCCGTATCTAACACACGTATGTCGACCACGAGAAAAGCAAATCTCTGTCCAGATCGACTGCTCACGCAGCGACAGCTACCCCCCTTCTTTTAGCTCTGGAAGCAGTGCCCTGCCGTAGAGATCAGCAGAGCCGATAAGATTCAACGCTGCATAATGATCGTACGCTGGAGTTGATCCAATGTTGGTTTTCCGACTGACTTCGCGCTGGCATCCACTCGACGGAAATGATATTTTCATAATCCACCGAGGCGGCTTTTCATCTCTTAGCGGTCGCTATGGAGATCGATCCGGGATGGACGTCGTGCAGGCTCCTCTCGAGCTTTAATCAAGCAGCGCGGAGCGTGTGCTCTATCGAAGCAACGGGCCGCTCGGTGGACTTTCGCGAAGCCAATTAGGAGGCGCAAAAGCCTGCTTACGTCCAAAGTGTTTTGTCCCGATCGCATACGTGGCACATTATATCGAGTAAATGAAAGTATTGTGAAGAGAGTCGAAGCTCATTCGTATCTCTCGATGCGCGCGCGCACGTTGGCAAAACTGCCCGAGGATATACACCCGTAATAGCCCGGATGAAAGCCACCGCCCATTGCAGCCCACGTACTCCAGATAAAAGATCGAAAGAAGGGCTTACGCGAACGCACGCACGCTCCGCTCGAGCGTGCATCTCTTTCGAACCTGAAAAGCTAATCTCTCCTCGCTGATCAGGTGTGGAAGCTGCATATGCTGCAGTACGGTATCAAAGCGTGAAATTGCATTTGGACCTCATTCCACGAGTTTTTTTTTTCTTTCTTTTTTTTGCTTTATTTTTCTTTTGTCCAAAGGGGGAGGCATTCGCGCATATGTGTATTTCGCCTCGGGCTCGCGTGTGACTGCACCGCACGCGAGTGCAGGGCTGCTCACCTCACGCAAAGTTACAGCGACGAATGCGCAACGACGTTGTTTATGCAAAAACAGGAACAGACATTTTCTTGCCGTTGATCGATGCTCGCCCCATCGGAACTATTATCGCCGCTTCGAGCGATGCACTTTTGCTCGCTCTCCGTCTGAAATTCATTGGAGACGCAGCAGCGCGTGACCTTAATCTAACGCGGAAAAGATAAACCGTTTTCTAATCCTTCTACATCGGAACGGATACAACGTTTGACCATCCAGTCAAGTGTTTTTTAACGTTCCTTTCTTCTCGTCTTTCTGTTCACTTGCGCACGCGCAAGTGACATTTTATGTTGATTAGTATTGCCGCGCGTTGAATTAATAAATGGACAGATGTCTCGGAGCAATGAAACGCGGGGATAAAAAAAGACATACAAGTGGCCTTCCGTATAAAAACCATGTGCCCTTTTTTTCTATTGCACGCGTGGCGAAGAATCGATTGATCCGAGTGATAAACATTAAAAAAACAGACAACAATTGCTTAAGCAATTAAACGTAATTGCGCCTGAGAGAAAAGCACACCGAGGGAGAAAAGTCGCGTATGTGCAGCCTTGGGCCAGATGGGCCTCGTCGACATATGGGCAGGTGTCCTGGCAAACAAACTCAGAGAGAGAGAGAGAGAGAGAGAGAGAGAGGTTTGTGCTACGACACAACGTTTTATGCATATTACGCTTTTTCCGACTTTTCAAGGACCTTTAAATGAAAAAAGGTTATAGTTTTGTCTTTTTTCATCATCCGAGAGGTTGCTGCATGCTTACTACGAAAGATAAAGAGAGAGAGAGAGAGAGTACTTATAAAAATAAATGGGTGATCAATTACATTTGCATCTATTATATAAGTCTATTGCTGCATGTGACACGCGGCGCCGCTTGACTGACATTGCAATGCTTCAAGAGTATAAAGTACATTGCAAGCGCGAGAGACGTTTGTAGTTTGACCGAACGTTTTACAACGAGGTTAACAATGCGAAACTTTCTATTTATGGAAATTGAAAAGGACAAATCGATCGCGAGATCGTGGTTTTTTCTAGTGTCCATCTTCAATGTACTGCGTGCCCACGGTTGATAGAATCCAATTTTGAAAAGTGCCACTTCGCTATTTCACGAGGCCATTTCGCTCGATTGTTTCTTGTATTATAAAATCACTGTGTTCATTTCGAGTTTTCAAAGCATACCTTTTTACAAGTGAATAGCTGGCACATTCAACAGCGCATAATGCCATCTGAAATTGAAGCACTTTGCGCTGCTTTCTCAAGCTGCTCCAATTAATCACACAGTGCTCCGTTGCAGGGAATCTGCCTGCCTCTCACTCCGTCGAGCGCGCACCGAACGCCTTGTCAGCGATGAAAACGGAGCGTTCATTGAATAATCGAATAGGCTATCTCGTTCGTGGTGCCTCTGTCGCGAGAAAGAAAGAAAAAATATTTTAGGAGCATTACCTGCTAGCGTGAGAGATAGCTAGGCCTTGCGTATGTTAGCTTGGCAACAGCCGGGTTATGTAAATGAGAAAATACACGTTGCACCCCCCTCCCCCCCGAAAGGAACCGTTAAAAAGTTAAAACCTGCTGCTGCTACGAGGGGCAAAAATTGCAGTAAAAAAAGAAGGAGAACGAGAAAAAGAGTCGCGAGCCATTCTCAAGGTTAGAGCTCATCTCCTCTTTGGGGCCGCGATTATTTTCGCAATGCGACTTGTCGTCTTTTTTTGGGGGAAGGGGGGTGCGTTGCCGAGTCTGATTTCTCTTTTGAAAAGTTTTTCAGCGAGAGAGAGAGAGAGAGAAGGCGATGTTGCTCTGCTTTTGTAGGCTGCTTTCTGCTTTTGAGTTCATGGGAATCGATTTTTACGACGAGGCTGCATTTAGCTGTTGGGGTTCTGCGTGTGCGAAGAATCTACATATTGTCTGCTTATAGGAGTGATACGGGGTTTTTTTTTTGTTTTTTGTTTTTTTTTTCGACTGGTTAGGGAATTATGAAAAGAAAAGGAAAGGAAGACGAGAAGATGTTTCCGCAAACCCCAGTTGAATTAGCTTGTTAGGTTTAATAGCTGGTCGATCGGCCGTCTGGTCAGATTAATAGCAGACGTTTAATGAGGCGCGAAAGACGTTAGGTGCGAGTGAACCCTTGACATGCGTGTTACGAGCAAGCGCCGAAAACTTAAAAAGCCGAGGGCCGAGCACACCTTGAGCCAATTACGCAGGCGTACATTGTTGCACCCTGCACGACAGTTTTCTGTTTATTTTGCTACTGCCGGGCCGCTGACTGTTACGGATAAAACTTTTGAAGGAGAGCTGCTTGTGACAGAACTCGGAATAAAAGCCGCCGTATGCGCAACGCATTCTGTTGGTGCCGAACGACAAAGCGCGTTTTTTTTACGTGGCATAAGCTCTTAAACGGCACGATAATTACGCGTGGGTCGACTAAAGCATTTGTTGCGGCGCGGCAAATTATACGTGCAACCGTCGCCATGCTCCGAGATTAGCCGCCCATCCGTTTAACTATAAGAGAGAAAACGGAACAACCTGCCGACGTCAGCCGCCTTTTACCGTTCGAACGTAGCAATAGGTTTCGAAGCCGCAGATCTATTGTCGACGTCCTCGCGTACGCATCTTCGGAGGACGAGCAAAACACACGTATTAGCCGCGCTGAGCAATACAATGAGACCGGCTATTCGCGAAAATAAGCGAGCAATCGACGAACGTCGGTCGAGAACTGCGTAAGTGCTAACTCGCTGACAAACAGGTCGAACACCCCCATAATAGCGCGTCGTCGTCGTCGTCGTCGTCCTCGTCCTCCGCCGCAAGGGTCTCAGGTGCAAAACGCGAGCAGCGCTTCACCTGTTTCGGTGTTTCCCGTATGCCGCGGCAGGTGTAGCTCGCACATTACCGCGCCGCCGCGGCTCGCGCCTTCTTTTTCTTCCTGTTATTCGAGCTCTCGTCGCCTCGCCGACTCGAAACTGCTCGCGGTCAGCTCGATAATTGACGACGGAGCGCCTCTTATCGGCGAAGCGCTGGCCGCGTGCGAGCTCTCTATCTCGCCGCTATCGTCGCCGCGGCCCGGCTCCTCCCTCTTCCGCGCGCGTACACGTGTGACTTTCCGTCTGTCCAGGATGCAACGGAATGTCTTGAGAAAGGATGTGCGTCGTCGTCGTCGTCTTCTATTGTCACACGCGCTGGTGGGTGGATGCCTGGCACATTGCCTTCCAGTTCCAGTGCGCTGCGGTCTAACCGTCCTTTCTGCGGCCGACGGTTTTTTCTTTCGTGTTCTCGCGCTCGCGTGAGCTGCTGATGGAAATATTAATGAGCTCCGTTGCTCGCGACGGGGCTGACGGTTTGTCGAATTACAGCTTTTCCGGGACTTAGAGTGGCGGCGAGCACCGGCTTCGATTATCGAGGTACATGCCATTTCTATTCCTTCAAGTCGCGATAACCCTGTCATTCTGATTTGCAGAAAATGCTGAAGTGGACCGTGTCGCGTTCACTGTCGACGGCAAGCTCGACCCCCCACGGCCCGAGTAAAACGGCAACGCGAAGGCCATTTCGAGATCTATCCAATACGCCACCAGCCTCGTCGGGTTCATCGAAGATCGCCGTATCATCGTCGGCCTCGGCGTCGTCCTCGTCGTCGTCGTCGTCTTCGTCGAACAGACTAAACGAGAATGGTGGCATTTTGGCCGGCGACTCCGGCGAGAGGCGGATCAGCTCGACGACAAAGCGTACACCGTCGAAAAAAAGACGCTGCCGAAGTCAAGGCAGCGACCTCAGGGGATACTTTCAGGTAAGTTTGCTTGTCTCCGAGGCAGCGAGCTCGATGACGATGTTTATCGCTGGTTCGCAGGCGACCAAGCCAAACCTTCGCTCGGGCAAACGTCAGTCGATGTCGCAGCGTACCTCGTCGCCCGTAATCGAGAGCTTCTACCAAAGCACGCCACGAGTCGACGCGGACATCGGCCCGCTAACCCTATTCGCACATCCGACCAGCAGCAATCGTCGGCATGATCGCTGCCAGGCGCGCAACTCGAGCACCAGTCTGACGCTGCCGGCCGATCCGCAAGTCTTCAAGAAAACTTACCTGAGCAACAGCGAGTTGCCGCAGAATCTGGTGAACGAGGCGCGAGCCAACAATTTACAGTCGCACGTCTCGGATTTCTTTCAACAGATAGCCATGGCAACCAGTCCCGAGGACGTGATGCAGTCGGACTCGCTGTCCAATCGGCGAAGATACGCTAGCGCGCGCGAGCACGGCAGCCACGCGTCTTGCTTGCCTAGGCTCGCCCGGATAACGAAACTGAACGCGAGAAACAAGACGCCTTATCGCACGATAACCATCGGCGATGAGAGAAGGCGGAGGAGCGGCGGGGACGATATCAGGCAGACGCCGATCGCCGGCAAACTGCTCAGTCTGAAACTTGATCAGCCGATGTACGAGAACACGGATAACACCGTGACGGAGGTGCTTAACAGGTGAGTCCACGGCGAAGCCAATATTTTCGCGATCGTCGTGCTCAACGTGGAAATGTTGCGCAGCGAGCAAGCGACGAGCGCGGGCGTGAGAAGCGTGGCGGAGATCTTGTTAAAAGACTCGGCCGAGCCGAGCAGTCCGTCCAGTCCACAAGCAACCAAAGAATCAAGCGAAGCCGAGGAGCAGCACGCCGACGAGGCCGCAGACTCGCCGCTGGACGTCGCCAAGGCTGCACACAACGACAGCAGCGTCTCGTCGGCGAGCCAGTTACTGGAGAACCCGTCGCCGATATCGTGGGCATTCTGCTCGCCGTCCTCGGATTTGGATAACGGCGAGTTCACGCTGAAGCGTCAGCGTGGTATCAGACGCAAGCGAGTCCCGAGAAACAACGACAACAACCTCGACGCCAGCAGCAAGAGGCCCAAGAAGGACAAGATGCCGTTGATCGAGGCTGTCAATCGACACGTCAAGAGGCTCGCGCTCGAGACTGATCTGGATAGCTTGAACCTCGTCGACGACGAGAATCCAGCTAAGCTGCGGGAACACCAGACGGCGGAGAAGAGGAAAGAGGAGATGGAGATCGAGGACGAGGGGGAGGAGGACGGCGTCGCGACGCGTAAAGCTCTCGCCAAGAGTCAATCTAAGGTTCGTTAAGCTTCTCGCAAAAGAGCTCTCGCGAACTAACGTCTCGAATGCCAGTCGTTTCAGTTATTATTCTTTCGTTTCGTTCGCAGTCAAATGCCACGCAGCGGCACAACACAACGAGGCACAACGACACGACGATATCGCAAGACCAGCCATCGGATTCGCAGCTGCCGAATAACAAACGCAAGGATACGTCGTCGAGGCCGAACGCGGGTTGGGAGACTGACAGTCCACGCTCGTCACTGTTGGATTCGTTCGCGACCACGACGACCACGGCGACGTGCACACCAGAGTCGACGCCCTTGGTCGCGACGGTGCGCCGTTGCTTGAAGTACAGTCCCGAAACGCCAAACAGCAACAATTCCGGTGGTATCGCGAACAGAGGCTCGATCGAGATCGAATGCCAACTTCGCGACGAGGAGTTCCACGTGAAAAGTAAGTTTCGAAATTAAAAAGAGAGACCTATATCCAGTTTGAAAAAACCAAGGGCGAGAGGGGTGAAATTTACATGTCTTAGAAACGTCTGTAGAAACGTGGATTAGCATGAGAATGCACGAGCGAGACTAGCTCTCTTGCGCGTGGATCTTCTTTTTAACATAATCTCAATGAAGCCTCCCTTTTGTCGTCGTCGCGCTTCTCTCTCTCTCTCTCTCTCTCTCTCTCTCTCTCTCTCTCTAAATATCAATTTATCTTTTTTCTAAATCGCTGCGACAACTGCCCTTCTTACTCTCGTTTGCATATATTTCATTGTCCAGGGACCCCGCTATTGATTAACTTTTCGTTATAGGGAGTCTTGCAATTTCACATCACCGTCGTCGAGGATTAGCAACTAGTTTCGTTTTTTTGTCCTTTCTTGCAATAAATTAACGAGCTCCATTGTGACTGAGCTCGCTGGAGAGCGCTGAATATATTGCAGAGCTACGAGAATGGACGATACTTTTTCATTTCTTTTTTTCAATCTGCCAACTGCTGATCGTATCGATTTCATCTTGTGGAATGTTGACCTTTCGGCAAACTGTCCGACTCTGTATCCACAATTTTCTGCTCATTTTTTCCAACCATCTTTACGAGTTCTTCGCTTTAACTGTCTTGACCTACTAAATGTAAGGGGCATGTGCTTTTGAAACATTTCATGACGCATCTTTTAAGAGCGATCTTACTCATACAGAATAATTTGAGGGTTCCGGCGAGTATTCGAGCACATACTTTCTCGGCATAATTTGACAATAATTGGTCCTTGAATAAAATAAGTTGGAATGACATTTATCATTGATAACCGCAAACATCGAAGTAATAATGTGAGCAATCACGAGATTTTCATATGACAAGAAAGCTCTGGTCGGGCAAAGAGCGTAGGTAAATCCACAAGAATGCAGACACGGAGAGGGCACCCTGCAATCCAATCTACAGCCCTGGAGCTGGCGAAAAGCTCGGTTCGCGTCCGCGCAGCTCGACGCTGCAGCAGGGTGGCTAGTGCAAGTATCGTCCCCGCCAGACAGTAGTCGCTCGCCCGAGCTCGAGCCTACCTCAAGGCAAGGCGAGTCGAGTCCTCGGCGTCGTTGCATTTCAACGCACACGACAGTTTTGTTTTTCTTTTGCTTCTCTGCTTAGCGGCGCATCTCGTACTTGCGCACTGCACGGCGTTGCGTCAGTTCGCCTCTAGTCGGTTAGTGTTTGCAGTGCCCAAACGCGCTGTTTCCTCCGAGATTCGCTCTCTCGCTATCGATTGCGCTGCCGAAACTTGGAGCGCGATCTCGCCTGAATTATGCAATTTTTTTCCCCCGAGCGCGCTTTTACGTAATAGCTGTACATAATCGCCGATTGATGAAGTGCAGTGGTGCAGCGGACCTTTGTCTCCCTCCGTCTCTTCCTCTGTCTGCCTGTCTGTCTGCCTGTCTGCCTGTCTGTCTGTCTGTCTGTCTGTCTGTCTGTCTGTCTGTCTGTCTGTCTGTCTGTCTCTCTCTCTCTCTCTCTCTCTCTCTCTCTCTCTCTCTCTCTCTCTCTCTCTCTCTCTCTCTCTCTCTCTCTCTCTCTCTCTCTCTGTCTCTCTCTTAGTCTTAAGGATCGATGTTATGTAAAGTACGTGTGCCGCCTCTTGACACCAATCAACGAGTTATAATCGTTGTCCCATCGAGCGGAGCTCGCAGTGCCAGTCGTTAACTCGAAGCGACAGTTAATTTTCCCTTGTGTGACCGCAAGTGCTCGTCGTGAGCTCTCGCTGCGCGTACGGCGCACGGCAAACTGATAAATTGTGTGTTGTGCGCAGTAATAAGGTGCCGAGATCTGCGTCGCGCGTACGAGGGTCCGATCCACGCCTACGTGAAGGCGTCATTGAGAGAGCGCCAGAGCGGCGAGAGCGGTCCAGTTAAAAGAACTGCGGTACATCGTGCAACGCCAGCGCCTGCATTCCACGAGACGCTCGTGCTGCCCTGTCCGCCGGCACACAATAACAATTACGCGGCAAGGCAATTATCGCTTGACATCGCCGTCTGGCATCGGGATCGCAGAGCGAGGTAAGAGACACAACAACTTACAGATGCGACCGGATCTCCGAGTCAAGTGCGCGTCGCGCGATAGTCGGCGTGCCAAATTTTTCTGGCTCGCGGTCGACGACAATTCCGTTCGCGAGGCGTTGCGTCGCCAATTGGATCGGACGAGAATCCAAGGATGCAACACCTGCGATTCCAACGAATCGACGTTGCGACGCAGTTCGCTTTCTCCTCTACACCGATACGAGCTCATTTTGCAATCGCAGATCGTTCCGTGGCACAGCGGAGCTTCATTCCGCGAAGCGATACGAAGGCGTCCATGAAAGTGAAAACGCCGAGCTGCATTGGCCAGATGAGATCGCCGCTTGTGCCATAAACAATTGGTCATCCGACGATAAACCGCGACAGCTTTATAGTAAGCGGTAAAGACGTCGTATCGCGAATACTTTATTTCTTTTTATCAAAGGCATCTGAAAAGCGTTAATGGAACTCGTGAAAAGCAAAAAGCCAATTGTTATCGTCGTTTCACGTGCGCGAGCTCCCGACTAATATACGTCGGCTTCGTGCATGGTGGAGCATGAGTTATTCACTCTGAGCTCGCGGTCTCTCTTTGCTAACCCACATACCTCGTTTTCTTTCACCGTCAAGGAAAGGGCAACGTAAACATTGCAATTGCAGTCTCTCCGGTTCGATAGATATAATTATCCACGGGGGCGCTATTGCTTGGCAGCGAACATTTCGAGAGAGAAAACAAAACCGCGCTTGCCGCGTTCGCGCGCGACGTCAACTCGTCTTTCGATCGTTACTCGCGTCGATTGCCCGAGGAAACGCATTTTGCTTTTGTTCCATCGATTACGCGGTCAGCGTTTTCGCGGGAATACATTCTTGCTTCTCGGTCCGAAACTTCAAACCAATTCGCCTGGAGAAAGTCGACGCGTGCTATTTCGAAATAAATATCACCCTCCCCGAGAATAGTGCTTATTCATCTCTCCATCAGTGTGTCCGAAGAATAGGAAGAAGAAGAAAAAAAATCTTCCTTCGCCATTAATTCTCCGATCGAGCGATAACGAGCAATCTCAGCGCCAAGCCCTTGTGTCGTAAACTCGTAGGCCTTTGTAAACAAAAAAGAAGCAGCCGGAGGGAGAAAGAGAGAGGGATCTTTTTTTTCTCCGTGCACGTATAAAAGCGTCGTCGTGCATTTCCCGTTGGTATATATGTGCAAAAGCATGCGAGAGAGAAGAGGGGGATCGATTCTTGCCGCGCTTGCGCCTTGTACTCGCCGCTTTTAAAGACACGTGCACGAAGAGAGAGAGAGAGAGAGAGAGAGAGAGAGAGAGAGAGAGAGAGAGAGAGAGAGAGAGAGAGAGAGAGAGAGAGAGAGCAAGAGGGAGCTGATGTACATTGCACACACTACACGTAGACATAATTTAACCGTGCATACGCGCATACATATACATTGCTTGCTGAATTTTAGATCGCGCTGAAAGGGTTTGACGAGCTTGCGCGAGATAGACGTTTTTTTTGGATACGTGTACATCGCTTCTCTGTGCCTCTGCTTTGCACGGTGTCCACTCGATCGAGCGAATCGCACGGCAAAACTCGTCCGCGCGTAATACACTTGAATTTAGTGTTTAAGACGTCCGTTGTACGTAAAGGCACGCGCGCATGACGTCAACGATCCGTTATAAAAGCTGACCTCTCTCTGTCTCGCGTGTAAAAAGCAAGTCGCGAGAAATTAACGGTTACCAAGTAATTTTCAATTGCGCGGCAAAGCCACCCAGTGAATTGCGAAAGGGAAATTGAGCTTTCGCACCGCGGACTCGGAGCATAAACTTCGTTAGAAAAGCGCGCGAAATACCATTACAGCCGTTGGCTCGCGTTTTACGGTATCACGTCGTCGTTATACGCAAGTTGGCGTACGCACGTCCGCGAAATACTTGGACGAAGGTCGTGGCGCGTATTCCGCACGAGCCGCGCTACGTCCGACGTTCTTGTCTCGCAATGATCTCGATTGTGCATTTGGCATAAAACATCCAACGGCAAGACAAGGTCTCTTTTGAAACGACACGAGGCTTTCTTCTCTGCCGTGCGCAAGTTTTTTTTTTTTTTTATTTCGAGTGATTTTTCTCGCAGAAGAGATTGCGACCAAGTCGTGTCCTCGTGCTAATTTTGCGTGTGCGTTTGTTGACAGGCGCAGCGAACTGCTGGGCTGCATGACTCTGCCGCTGCCGCTGTCGCAGGACAAGGTAAGCATTTTCTTTTTGCTATTGAAATTCGTGGCGTTCCTCGGCATAGATGACCGGGGCTTTGGCCGAGCGTGAATTAGATGGTGGGTTGCTCGAGAGTGGAAAAAAGAAACGACATAAATAATATATGAAGCGTACGTGTGCGCGCAAGAGAAGGGTTAGTTTCAAGTACTACAGCTCAATAATTCAGAAAACGCGCGTTAAGCGACTGCTACCGTTTCTCCGGCGTCATGTGAAAAATGTATTGTTTGCACACCGTGCGATTTCTTCTTTTTCGTTGCGTTCTTTGGCATTATTGTTTTACTGCGATAAAAGTAAACACCGGCTAGGTGTACGTAGATATTTATGCGTTGTACGACTCGTCATGGAATTTTCTCATAGGTACTTATGCAATAAAATCGACAAGTACCTAAGCCGTTTTATTGTCTGTCGTATTATATTGGAGATTACAACAAGATTACATACAACAAGAACATCCTCGCGGATTAGCTTAAACGGATGAGTTAGAATGTTGCGCAACATTTTGAATTGCAGGCATGTGCAATACTTGAAACTTGGAACCCTGCGCATAACAGACTTTCGCACGAATATTGAAAAGGCAAAGCCAAGACCCGTTCTAGCCGACGACTTGACGAGAAGAAGCATCGCTATCGATATATGAAAGCCAATCTCGACTTGGTGCGCGCGATATACTCAATTCGCCCGACGAAAGTCATGACCGTCGCGTGTGAGGATCGCTACGCTAATCTGCCAGTTGAATTTGTATGTACGCGCAGTATTAGGACTTCGCCAGCCAGGGTCACGCAAGCCCTAACCGGATTTCTCTTTCTCTCTTTCCGCGATCACCGCTGGAAAGTTGCAGTCGAAGCCTCGCCGCTTACCAACGACAGTCGACCGAGTGCGCCTCGCCGAAAATAAGTAACATGATCGTCGTGGCGATTTATTGCGGCGCGTTCGTCGTTGCCGGCCTTCTGCTTAAGATTTTTCGGATACTTTGACCAGTGCTGGAGTGACTGCGACACGAGTAAGTTGTGGTGTGCAGCGCGCGTTCATCGATCAGCTTCAGCTTGGTTCGCAATCGGAAAGCAAGCGCGTTCCAGTTTCTTTTCGGATTTCAATTTGGACGGCGCCGACGACGCTGTCCAAATCCCAAACGGAGCGCAGTGCGGACTCGGGTTTTCAAATCGCCGAACAAAGAGGTGAATTAAATCACGACGCAATTTGTATACGCCGTGTAATGTCCAATTGATCCAATTTGCCTGGCCTCGCGCGCTAAAGTGCTTCCGTATGATAATACACTTAGAAAATATATCGAGAGGCGCCAGCGCGATAATAATTCTTCGCTGCACGTACCATATAATCGGATTGATTCTTGAAAAGCTTATAGCGGCACTTGGGACAGTTGCGTGATTCGGTCGTTAAAGCGGCGGCGCGTTGCGCAACTTTGTCCGCAACGGAGACGCACGCGCGAATAATTCATCGGGCCTTCAGCTCGGGATAAAGGAAAATAGCGTCGCTGGTAACTGTGGCGGGCGCGCGAGAGCGATCAATCTCCAGAGCTGCGCGCACTAACCAATTTCATACCGGGGCTTAGAACAGCGAGGGATTTGACAAATGATCGCCTCGAGGCGAAGCGAACTAATCGATATCTCGCGCGAATGATCATCACTAGGAAGCGACATGGCACCCTCTGGAAGCGGGCACGGGACGAGCGACCTCGTCGATCTACGGTCTGCAGCACCAGGATTCACTGAGCGCTGGCCGTGGCTCGCTAGTCGCGTCACCACCGCTCTCCAAAGACGGTGACTCTCTAAGCGGCGGCGACAACAACAACAGCGCCGAAGATCTGACCTACCTTCGGCATCTCGAGCTCGAACCCGTAGACTCGCTGACTGGCCTGCCTCTGCATCCAGGCTTCACTGCGCGCGGAGGTAGGACACCTTGTACCGTCACCAGGCGACTTGTGCGTCAGGCTGCTCAAATTAATCAGGTGAGCTTGCAAACGATTACTTACTTGCCAGTTTCCTTGTGGTACGAGCTTTCAAAGCTTTCAAAACTTGCTATCGAAAGTTCAGTAAATATTTCAAAACCAAAGTCTGCGCGATGGAGACGGCGTGTGTGTACTTTCTTTACCGCGAGTTTCACCTCCGTCTCAAGTTTTAAGGCGAGCGTTAAGTCGCTCGGGAGATAACAAGTTATATTTGACGTAGATCCGCCGAAAACTTTGGCCGATATTTTCCGTGTGCATAATCCAAATTGAAAATTTCATTGAAAATTTCCCGAAAATCCATTCGAAGAAGCTTGCAAGGTATTGACTTATTTCAACGCGGCGTACAACTTTCCGCATAACATTCGATCACAAGTGTCTCGATCCTGATGGTCGTTTCTTTTTCCAGTTGCCATGGGGATTCCTACTGTCGTGGGGTCGACCGCCACGAGTCGAGCGCATAGATCCAGGCAGTCCAGCAGAACGCTCGGGGCTGCGGCCAGGCGATTACGTGGTGTTCGTCGAGTCGACGAACGTCGTGACTCAGACTCGCGACGACATCCTCGAGCTCATTCGAGCTGCCACAACGCAGCTGATCCTGGAGGTTTATCGACGCGGCGTTCATGGGCACGCCATTGTCACGACCGGTGGTACTTCCGCGGCAGCGCGACGCCGTAGCTCGCTGAACGTCACTTTACAGACACCCGCGGTGGGTGTCATCGCACCGCCACCTGCCATCGCTTTCACCGCCGAGGTCGGTACTGGCGTACTCGTCTGATGTTTGCTTGTCCCTTTTGCTCCTCCCTTTGCGTGCATCATTCAATTAATAGAGATTATACGTTTCGTTGATAGAACAGACAATTATAACTTGGAGACTGAAGATGTTAAAGACTAGGGTCGATATATTGTGTTCGATGGGACTGTCCAAGCTTTCTTAGACGAGGAAGTGCAAGCTTATGCTCAATGATACAATAGATCGTGCGATTTTTCCTTGCGGCCATGTTAAATACGACACACGGTCTTTCTTTTTCCTTACACGCGCGGAATCGACTATGAGTGTGACGTACATGATATGGATTCTGTGATTCAGAATGTAGCTATTAAGATACATACAAACTAATCAAACTTTCATTGCAAAACTAGTCAAGCACTTCATCAATACATTTTTAATATCGTGGCTATATCATTGTAATAGTATATTCCTTTATCTTCAGTGAGTCGTTTGACTGGTTTTACTACACAAATTTTCTTTTCTCGAAGAACTTGCTTATTTAATTTTCGCGTGCACAAATAGCTTTATCGACTCGCTCTGAGCGTCACTTTTATTCAATGAAAACTGTACTGATTTCAATGTACTATAGATTCTTATGACATTTCTATTAGAATAATTCTTGGATGGATTAGTTGAAATTCACTTCTACGTGAGTCCATTTCGTTAAACCTTTCGACGTATAATAACATGAAATTTGTCTAAATCATTCGTTTGATATTATGTTTATGACGTTGACTCTTCGGATTTTTCTTCAAAGCTTCGTTAACTGTGCATCGAGGTGGTTAATTTTACTTATTATACCATTCACCGAACTTTGAATCGCGATATAATTCAATGTTTACGTGTTTCGTATAAATGGCAGCTTTTTAGTCTTATGTTGTAGATGATACGTTTTTAAGTTGAAGCTTTTTTCTTTTAACTAGCAAATTACTTTAAACATGGGCAACAATTCGACTTGAATGTTTAGTTGTGTTTGAAAATAAATACGCTTGTATGATGTAATATGACAAATCGTATTGTAAATACGTTTTCTCGTTTGTGGTTATGTTAGACGTTTCAATGAAAATCCTCATGATGCGTCTATAGTTTTTCGTAAAAAACTGTACGATGAATAAAAGAGATGATAACGAAGCAATGGATCGTATCGTAAATACGATTTTTAACGTTAAACGTTATTACTAAGAATATTGATTTATTTATGAAAAAAATTTTGCCAGCTTTTACAAGTCACCTTCTCAAAATTGTACATAAAATAGAAGCGCCCTTATATATAAATATATATGATTGAAAGTCAGAACGCTCGTTAGCAGAAATTTTATCGGAAAGAAAAACAAAGGAAAGGAGAAACACCGGGAAATCATAATTGATTGTTTGGATGAGGCTTCTCAATGTTACGTAAACGAACAATCCAACTTTATCCTTTACGTTAATTTTAAAGCCACTGTATCAAGTCTTTCTTCCCTTGTTCCATTCGCTTATCAATATTTCATCAGCATCATGCGATTGCATTTCGCATGAAATCAGAGCTTATTACAATTAGTTATTAATTAATTATTCATTTTTTTTTAGTTGCTATTAATTATATTTTAATTATTATTATCTGCAATGATTTGCCTACGAAGTTATATAATTTATGCGTTTTTTCTATGTTACGTTATGTATATCTCTTGACTGCGGTTTTACGAGCGTCGGCTGCACATTATGATTTTTTTTTGCGACAATCGTATGTGTGGATGTCCGTGTAAAACTTTTGTATACGTGCGTATGTAAATTATGTTTTGTGAAACTGGCTTATTTGTTGGCAACAAATTTTGTTTAAAACTTATGAAAAAGCATTGTTATTATTTTATTTCACCCAATCATCTCATCATATTCATTTAACATAGCAGGTTCATTTCGATAATTACTTTTCAATCTAAAATTCATAATTGCATAAAAAGAAATTTCTTGCTACGAAAGAGAAAAATATTTTTTATTATATATTTATAAATAGCTTATAAATCTACGACGTTCGAAATTTCGGTATAAAACTTTAATTAAATTTAAATAAACTTATTATCCGAGCATACGTTTGAATGAAAAATACCCTCTCTAAATTCAGAGAATACCTTACCTGAGATTCCTCATGTTGATAAAAGAACAAGTGTAATCGGTCTAAAACGGTGATAGAACAACAGTACTAGTTTAATTTTCGATAGCTATTACGAACCAATGCATCTTCGTAGATATGCTACTGCCAAGATACATATGTAAATGAGAAAAGATAGAATTATCAATGTCCTGTATCGGTCGGTCAAAAAAAAAAAAAAAAAAAAAAATGAAAAAAGAAAAAGGAACGTTCTATTCTAGGCCTTTCCGAATCTGGCAGCGGACGCGCCGCCAGAAGAGGAGCTCGGCATACGCGAAACGCGCTACTGGCAGTGCTTGAAAAGCGGCCAAGCGCGTTTCGTAGCGCCGCTGGCGGAACGTCAGGAAATCCTGTCGTCCACGGATCACCTGATACTCTTTCAAAATTTGGACGAACTGCTGAAATTGTCGGAGGAGATCCGCGACGACGGGGCCGGTATCGACAGTTATCTGAGCCGCGTGCCGCGCATAACGGCCGCCTACCGCAGGTACCTCGGCGGTCTGCAAAGGGCGTGCTGTCTGTTGGTGGCGCTCCGGAAGAACTCGTCCTTCGCCAAAATCGTCTGCGAGCCGGCGGTGCCAAGGAGACGCAAGCCCGACTTGACGGGCGTCCTCATACAGCCGCTCGAGCATTACAGGTGTGATTTCCGAGCGGGCGCGTTGCGAAGCGTCGCAAATGGCTCTGTTCTTGTTCAGAGAAATGACGAGGCTGCTGAGCCAGGCGTGTCCCCGGAGCTGCCAGCCAGTGCGCGACCTGGCGCAAGGTTACAGAGAGTCGACGGCGAGTGCCGGGGTGATGGAACCGCTCCGCGACAACGGTCGACCGTTGCTCAGCTTGCAGGAGGTCGAGTCGCGGCTGGTATTCGCTCGCTGTAAGCCCTTCGCTCTTGCCGTCCCCGGTAGACAATGGTGAGTGTCGATGCGCTTTCTTCTCCCTTCCCGCTAGACTAAAGCCCGAAGTTGCACCAGTGCGAGAGGCGGATTTCAAGCGCCAAGGCTTGCTGGGAGGTTCCTCGTTAGCAATTCGGCTCGAGTTCGCGCTTTAGTTGTCGGTCCTCCGGCCAAAGGCGCTCGAGACTGATGCGAACTTGCAAAAGAATACCAACGCACATCCGATCGCAGATAAAGGGCTGTCATGCGACTGATTGAACGGCGCAGGTTATTCGGCGGTGCGCTGTCCAAGGTCGAAGGCCGTGGCAGGTCGCAGCCGACCTGGGCGCTACTACTGACGGACCTGCTGGTATTCGCGCGTGTCTCGCGTGATCGGGTGCTCTTCGTCACCGAGGAACCCTTGAGACTCGCCTGCATCGCCGAGGCCTGCTTTACCGTACGCAAACGCCCCACGGAATTCCGGTTGCAGGTCACCACTCAGGTATTGTTACTTGCAACCACGAAACTCATGTTTCTGCGCATCGCATCCATCACTCGCGTTACAATTCCATCGGTTTTCTCGTTACACGACCTTTACTTTCAAATTTATCGTCGCATGCTGCTCTGTACTCGGCGTTAACAAACATTCGCCCAATTTTTCTTCACGACAGATAAAACTTTTACCTCCTATAGCCATTTCGACTCTTTACCTTCTTTCCCTGCGATATCTCTTTGCAGCTTTGCTTTCTGTGCGGTCAATTCAAACTTTGTTTCGCGTTGCTTCGTACTCGTGTTAATCTCGCTTATCGCTTGTGCGTGCACACCGGAATAGCTTATGAAAATGTTCTTTTTTTCTTTCTTCGTATAACTCCTTGCTTCGAAAGTGCAACCGCCGTAGGCCTACTTTTGTCAAATATAACAAGTCAGCCTACAAAGGAATGCATTGCATGAGCATATAGAACGGCTAAGACAATTGAATATTCCATTTATAAAGAAAAACAATCCTCAGCCAAGTGCCCCGAGCGAAAATCCTTCGGCCTCAACGGAACTGGTACAGTGTGCGGGAACTGGCGGTGGTAGTGGAGGCTGCAGTCCGCACAGTCGAACGAGACGGAGGCTAATTATTTTACGTGCGCCCAGTGCCGAGCTCAAGGCCGTTTGGCACAACCTGCTCCAGAGACAAATGTAAATTTGCTTTTCGGTCACAACAAACTCCAACGACATTATCTCTCTTTCTCTCACTAATACTCTTGAAACTCCACACGCTATATGATCAAAATATGTCTATCTTTCTTTATTTTTAGTTTAACTAAATATCTTAGTGCATCCCGATTATTTTTAATTTGTGTGATTTTCTTTATTTTAGACAATAGCGATACAGTGATACAGTGTTTTCTTCAGTTCCTTTTTTTATATTTTCTTACGGCATGTTTCGATGAGTTGTATTTCAAATTAGCTGATATTAGTTGAATAGTTTAATGTATAATTGATGAGGAATTATTTGATTAATTGAAATTAGTTTTTTTACTTGAACAAAAAAAAGAAACAATCAAATAAGGGTCCATTCCAAAGTTGGTATATTCAAAGATTAATATATTTTTAATAACTAATATACTTTTTTGAAGAAAAATGAAATGTGCACCTATTAAATCGTATCTTAAATAAGAATCCTAATTAATAATCTGCTTTTGGATATTAAAAAAATCGATATAAAAAATGTAGATATAGTTGTAGCACTAAGTTTGCATGATAACAATGAGATAAAGATAACATTTTCACGTACACTAAAAAATTGAATATATTTTTTTGAGAAACAAGTGATAAGTAAATATTGCTAAACATGCCATTCAACAGTAAAACCAAATTACAAGCTTCTATTCCATAAGAATACAAAGCTATTCCGATGATCCATTGATACAGCTGTACAGATTATGTAAATATGGAAAGAATAATTGAATTTGTACATATGGCCAAAGTCAAAATAAATACAAATACAAAAGTAATAATAATACTTTTCTTCTCTAACCCTTTAAAAGATAAAAGTAAACAAAATACAATTTAATTCCGTGAAACAATGCGTCATCGCACGTAAATTAATACGCACGAAATGCACAAAACTGCACGTTTTCTATCCGCTTATATAGCAGCAAAATGAAGCGAAAAAAAAAACAATGCATGCGCCAAAAATAGAAAGAACTAACGCGGATTTATGTAGTGAAGATAAAGCAACAAATAAATTAGCCTTCCCGGCGGCAAGTGAGCAAAGCAAGAGAGAAATAAACGGTCGAAACCCCCCACCAGAAATCTGGTCTATTACAGAATCTACGTGAACACTGGCTATGGGGGTTCAGCTGGTTCGGCCCTTGAGAGTCCCGACGATGACAGCCCCAAGGATGAATATTTATCGCCACACAGTGTCGTACAACGAGAACGTACCGGAAGCTCGGAGGTATCGAACATATTTTTACTATAGCCAAACGTTTAGTTAGTCCTAGTTTATAGTGATTACAATTATAGATCACACCTTACCAAAATAGAAGTTCTGTAGGAAAATCAATTGTGAAAAATGGTCGTTAGCGTTAGCAAATAATACAGCAGAGATTGTCTACTGATTTAAAAGTCACATTTTTCTTATAAAATAATATAATGATAAAAGATCTACTTAGATCCCAGTAGTCTTAGGATAGGTATACTCTCGTTAATTATCATTTTCAATTCATTTTTATCTTATTGAAAGACACGAATATGTAGCGACATAGCGTTAATTGTCAAGCCACACTCACATACACAATCGATCACAAAACCCAGCGCACAAAGTAAAAGCAAAATCACATACGTATAGAGAAAAGTGAGCAGTGCAAGGGTGAGAGAGTGACTTTGAGAGGGTCATCGCACGTCAATCTCGACTCAAGGCGTCTAATCAGGTTTATAGGTCGACGCAGCAGCTCGAAGACGACCATCATCATCGCCAGCAACGTGCAAACGAAGACAGTCTCGATCAGATGCTTCGCGGCTCGAGTCAGCAAGGTGACATTATACACTTGGCACAGTGGGTCTGCAATTCGCATCAGATACCACCACCCGATCTGCATGAGGCTATCATCGAGGAATGGACGGCCGAAGAATTAGCCGCTAGGACGCCTAGTAAAGCCAGTGGAAATGATTTTTTCGAAGGTCTGCCTTGGTGTCGTCTCGCTCGTTCGCTATTCGAACAAACGAAAACCGAAGAGTATTTCACATTTTGTCGTTTTATTCCCAAAGGAGCTGAGGAAAGTACGGTTGTCAATTCGGATGCGGAGCAGCAAAGCTCGGCGTCGAGTGCGAGCTTGAGCACAGTCAAGTCGAACAGCCTGCCGCCGAAGAAAAACGGTAGTGGCGTGTCGTCGAGAGAAACGTCGTCGGGCTCGATAAACATCTGCAGAAAGTGCCACAGGTATTGCATTTCAATTGCCAACCGCTCGATATTTTCTCGATCATGCGCGCGCACACACACGCACGCACGCACGCACGCACACACTTACGCGACTCAATCAGACGCTGTATCTCTTCTCGCATATACATAAGCAACAAGCTCATATGTTTATACTGCACTGACTTTCACATATAATAACTACAATTATTTCCTTGTACGAATATGCTCTTTTATATTGTTTTTCACGTAAATGTCTTAACATACTTTTTATGAACGTTTCGTTATTCTCTTTCAACACACCTAATTGTGTTTCAATGCTTTGATTACCAAACCATTTAAGATAGAAAACAGAACGAAAAAGAAATCTTGGCAATTATCCTCGACGGCAGCTGATAAAAAATGGACGTAATAAAAAACAAAAAACTGAAAGACAACAATTTATTTAGATGTAATAACCGTTGGAAATTGTCGAACATGAAAAAAGTGCAAATCGTTGTTTGTTTTATGGAAACGTAGTAATGTACGTCGCAGGTCAGGTTGTCCAACACCACCCCCAATAAGGGATCCGTTCTCGCCGTTACCACCGAGAATCTCAGTTGTACCACCCACTCCGGATCTTTGCTCGAAACATCGAAGTATCAGCGTTGCGGCTGCATTCCGTAATGGCCTACACGATAGTCCAGCGCATAGTTATTCCGCAGATGGGACTACGGAGGATGGTAGTGAAGATGATCTAGACTGCGACGGCGAGCTACCTTACAGGTTTATTACGTTACGTTACTTTGCTTGCTAAATTAACATGCTTTTTACGCTGACTTTCTTTCATATAGCAATTAAATTTAATTATTCTTTTCGTATAAGAGAAAACACTTTAAAAATTAAAGTATGATAGCTCGACATTTAATCATAAATTATAAAAGTTTTCGGTCTCGTTTTTTGAGACAAGCTCGCAAGACCGAATAATTTTTGTAATTTACTTTAAAATTCATTTCGCTCGATACCAAATAGAAAAGGTTAATCTTTGAAAACGGGTTGGAACCCTTTTTAAAATGGAATCGTCATCTTAAAAAGTATTTCATTCGTGATCATTTTTGTAACGATATGTCAAACACCTGATTTTCAAATTTACAAAAAACAATTTCACTCTAAGATGCCAAAAACGGAGTCTTTTCTATTGGGTATCCCCCCTCAAAGCAATATCAGAACATCACTCACACGTAAAAAAAAAGAAACCCCTTCCCGGTGCGCAGAGCCCTGCGACGTTTCGGTACACTGAGCAGTCTGGATCAAGACGACGAGTTAGAGGATCAAACAACCGGTGGCGAAGACGAAGGTCCAGAATCACCACCGTCGGGTCTTCGTGCATGGACGCTGCGCGCGAGTAGTTACGTCGTCAGCAAGATGTCGATATTCGAACACCTAACACCACCCGCACCACCCGAACGAACCGATTCGTCGAATCTTGAAGCTCCTGGAAGTAACGGCGATGAAGAAGGCACGACATCCGGTGGCACATCGGAAAACGATATATGGGGGACACCTACATCTGGAGGTCCTGACGATGAGAGCTTCGCGGGTAGCCCGGTAGGTTGATTTTCTTTTCTGAGCATCGCGCTCTTGTCGATGGTGCAGTAACGAACGCCGGAATTAGCCTCCGGGCACTCTTCTCCTTTCTTTTACACTCGACACTGTGGACATTTTTGAATCGTTGCTATTACATTTACATTTGACACGTTAGCTCGACACCAAGTTTACACACGCAAACAAATTTTTACAGTGATCTTTGCTCATTTTCAACTCTGATATTGATATTCCTTGTAATTTTAAATGTTCTATGTAAATTCTTGCGCTTGCGATCAGAGTTGCGAAAATGTATTAACAGAATATGCAGAAGGTACAAATTAACTATGGAACCTTTCAAATTATTCTTTCTTGAAGCGGCGCTTTTTCGCTTGAATTACAAAGCCAAAACTGTCCGGATAATATTTTACTCTGATCGATTTGACACTGAGAAAAATCTTGAAAGAATATACACGTTTCGATGATATTTCCGCTCAATACTATAAATTATATGTATACTGATTGCTCTCAGCGTCACAGCATGAATATTTATAACATTAAGTAAATTGTACAAAATGAATGCAGAAACTGTAACATATACCTTTGAATTTCCAAGTATCATTTTGTGATGCATTTATGCGTTGACCTATTTATATATATATATATATATATATATATATATATATATATATATATATATATATATATATATATACACACACACACACACACATACATATATATGTATTTATATCATACATGCTAGTATCAACAAATTTTGTAGTTTGAATTTTGCATTGACAATGTGGCTTCGTTGCTTACTTCAAATTTGAATATTATCTATTGCTTGATAAGGTTTGTAATTTTCATGACTTGCGAATTAAACATATATCCTTGGATAAGTATTGATTTTGCATCTGATATATTTAGTGATGATTCAAATGGGGAAAACAAAGAATACGATATTCTATGCATACTCATTCAACATAAATGTCGCTGCTTAATATAGTAAAAAACTTTTCTTTGCATAATACTGCAAAGTAAACTGGAATAATTTTTATGTAACAAAGAAATATCATGTATTACTTAATTTTTTTTCATTTGTATTATTTATCAACAATGTTTTCAACTTGATACAAAACGATACAAAAGAATTTCTTTAAAAATAATTATTAATTAAGTCAAACGGTCATAGTCAATCCGTCATGTAATAATTTTTTCATTCCGTATTATTATTTTTAAATGAACTGAAACAATCAAACATTCCATAAGAATCGTATATAATAAAAATTAATCCAGTTATCGAATTGAAAAAAGTGACCATTTGAATAATCGAAGAAAAAAGGCGAGATTGCACTGACATAATGGCACGCGGTTTATACCTTCTCTCAGTAAAATCGCAAAAGAGAACTGGAAGCACTGTTGCTGTTCATCGGGAACGAAGCTTTGTTTAAATGTACACGAAGCACTGGTTGTCGTCACATTAGAGCGTGTGTGCAGACAAAGAAAAACTATAGAGAAATAAGCTTCGCACGCCACTGCATGACAAAAGAATTGCTTGCCCTTCTGTTCTGCAAAGAATCACAAGCCTCGGCTGGCCAAGTGATGAGCTGACCTGACTTGCCTAGCCGCCGATGTCGAACGGGCCGCTGCACCGGGTCGCCGGCGAGGACAACTACGGGCTGGACGACGAGGGCGACGAGGACGACAACGAGCCCGACAACTCCGGGGACAACGACGACTGCGGCCTACCCGAGCTGACGATGGAGCAGCTCCTCGGCGGCGCGACGATCACCACGAGCTCGGTGGGCGTCAACTCGATGCGATCCTTCTTGGGACGACGCCGCCTGGAGCCTTTGCCCGAGGAGGATGACTCCATATCCACGGGCAGCGGAGTGAGCAGTGGCGGTGGTGCCGGCGGCGGCGGCGGCGGCGCCGGCAAGATGAGCGCGGGGCAAGGTTGGTGGTGACAGCGGTTCGACGCTGGCGAGGCGGCGGAACACGAGCGCCTCTTCGTCAAGCTCAGCCACGAGGACGACCAGTTCAGGCAGAAAATCCTCGACCTGCACCGCAAACTCTCCGACGTCTCGTGCGACGAGGAGTCGCTCGCCAAGGCCGCGGTCGCCGCCGCCCAACAGGGCAACCTCACGCCGCGGCGACTGCGCGAGCTCGAGATGGTGGTGAAGCGCGCCGAGGAGAAGTTCGAGCGCAACGCCAAACTGGAGGCCGTCACGGCCGCCGAGGACGAGGACGACGACAAGCGGCGCAAGAAGAAGGTCGAGTTCGAGGACGCCAAAGCCGCCGCCGGCGCTGCGTCGGATTCCAACTTTCGACTGCGACTACGCAAACGCGGCGTCAAGCTGCTGGGCCTCCTCGGGGCTTCCAAGAGTCAGGACAGCGACGCCACGAGCAGCGCTCGGGCGCAGGACGACAGGACTGCCAGGCTGCTGAAGATGTGCAGCGTATCGGACAGAGGCGCCACCTCCAGCGCTTCCTCGCCGTCGAGGTTCGTTGCGAGGACTGGCCCAAACACCATCTCCGTTCAGCACAGCTCGAGAGACCGCAGGTTCTGGAGATTGAGAAATCGCAGACGCTCGAGCTCCACGTAGACGCGTACGCACTGCAAGTTCCTTCTTGTGACTACCTTCTCGCGGTGAGCCAGCGGACGGCAGCGATCTGAGTTCACCTAATAATATAGAGTTCGATATACGTGTTCGTTCGCTTTCTTTTTGTTACATCACCGACGTTGTTGTTGTTGTTGTATCCGTTGACGGCGTTCCCTTCTTCTTTGCTGCGAATACGAATAGACGATTATGATAATCAAAATTTTATCGAGTCCAGTTGATGAATGTGTTTGCTAATGGTCTGCGCGAGCTCACGATTCTTCTCAAATTTGAATAATGTCGAGCGGATGATTTTGTGAAATGTTGACTGAATGTCGTTACGCGCGCGAGGTCTACCGTTTTTGAAGAGTTTATAAACAACAAAAATAATGTTATTTGAGGGAAAGATAAGATATTAGATTTCGATTTATTGTTTAATTATCATTACTTGTAAAAATTACTCAGTTTCTTGAATTGTTGTAAAAAATTAATGTTTTAAGAGTGGGAGTATCAGAAGAATCATATGAAAATAATGATAAATCAAAAATTCCACAGCGATATAATGAATTTCACAAGTACATATATCAACTGAAATGAAAAATCTATGAAAAGTCCATAATAATTCGAGATTAAAGTTTTTTTTAGTGTAACTATAGCGTGCCAATAGTTGTCTGCAAAAACAAAGAGCCTAGAACTTCATGATGTCTTTTTTTTAAATACCAAAATGGAGAATTTGGTCTCCGAGTATTTTTCCGTCTAGTGGTGACATGCAAAGAAAAAAAATAGACATTTTAGATGTTTCTACTATTTAGTAAAGTAAAGAGATATAATAGTTACAAGCGCTTTAGAAATTTATAAATAAACTTATGTAAGATGATCTTATTTTTCTGACTATAATAAATAACTTTTTCTAGCAACAGTACATTAAACAAAGCTTGCGAATGAACGATTTTTCTCCATCAAACTGTGTCCATTAAACATAAATTTCATAGTCAAGAAAAAGAATATCTCGCTATCTTGTTATGCATCAATTAAAAATATTAAGAAACTTAATTAAAAAACATCAGAAAAGAGACAAGTTATATGAATCAATATATAAGTATATTGTGACGTTTATACAGTTCAATAATTATAACTAATGAGTGACAAATGAACTTGTGATTGTCTTTAGATGAAGTATCGAAATTTCGTCCATTGAATGAACGAAAATAATCTTTTTAGGAGTATAGCAAATATATTTAAATTATTATAACCAATGAGCCTCTGTATGAAAAAAATTAGGTCCGCACGACTGACTCAATGGCGGCACAATCATCTTCCACTATTACTGGACATATGCCTTGCCCTTGTTAGTATAAAGAAAATCTTGAAAACTCACTATTAATAAACAATTATTATTGTTGGTAGGTTGTAAAATAGCCATCTGGTTGAAAGTATGAATAAACGAGATTATTTGTTTGACCTGTTTTTTGTATTCCACATTGCGACATATAAATCAAAATTCAAAATAAAGTATAAATCATTTTATCAACCATGTTAAATAATCACTTAGTATCTTATTATTTTAAATATTTATATTTTATTTAATCCTTAAAGGGTTCAGAAATCCCATGTATCATTATTTATACTTAACATAATTTTAAAACAATTATATATTTATATCGCCTCCATTAAGCCATTTTAGCCTTAGATGTTTGCTTATAGTATCGTTATCCATCCTTTTTGGATTATTTTGGTGTTTTTCAGTTTCTTTGTATCGTTTTTCATCAATTTTTGGAAAAACATACAGCTTACCAGTTTCATGAAGGTAAGTACTGATAGAGTCAATATCATCCGGTAAATTATTTGGCATGTCTATGGGAGTAACTTTAATAAGATGTTTTATTTCCCATAACAATGCACAAATTTCTGGAGTATTTTTTACAATCACTGTAGGCTTTTCTCGCATTCTGTACTCCTACAATAAAAAAGATCATTTTATTTTAATAAACACAGATTAAAGAAAGATGATTAAAATAAAAATGCTATCATTGATAACAATGTTATTTCAGCTTACATCTTGATCAATACTTAATTGTTTCAATACTTTTTTATGCCAATATGGATTACCTCTGGTAGGTTTAACACGTTCAACTAAAAATAATTTGGATGGTTTGAATTCTGGATCTTTATGATCAGGATGTCTGTAAAACTATTTTAAGATAAATACATGGTCTTAAAAATCTTAAAAATCTTATAAAATTACCTTGGGTAATATGTTATCAAACCATATTTAACACCATCTTTTGCCCAGTGTTTTGGTGTACTGTAATGATAGTAGGTCCTGACTTGATTTTTAACAATTTTTACAGTATTTAACAAAAAATTACTGTAAATAATAAAATAATTGCATTTTAATACCATATCATTGCATTTCATTATTTACACATTTTTAGACAATTAGTGCTTACATACCTAGACATTGTGGATATAAAAATCTTTATAGAAAACTACTAAAATGGATTTGTACACTGACAAATTAAAAATAAGTTGAATATTGTTCTTTGAATGGTTCTTTAAACGAAATATATTTTATGAAAATGTACCGAGTAGACTCAATCCGCTGTGCTGCACTGACAGGTTAGAAAATATAATTTAGCCTAGAACGTATAGATGGTGTTATATCGCCAACCACAAAGTTAAAAACAAAATCCTCAATTCTCAAAACATCAAAATATGCCATAATCTCCTATTTCTTACCTTCTTCTCCTATATTTTTATGTTATATTTTATATTTATCTTAATCTTATTCTTAAAAATTTTTTTAAATGATGAACGAGATCCACATGGTTGATTCGAAAAAATGAGCGCGAAATTTTTTATTTTGCTATACTTTGAAATATAGTACGAATCGATAATTTAATTACCATCTGCATCATCTTAATAAATATGATTAGAGAAGAGAAAAGATATATTGAATAAAATGAAAGAAATTAGTTTTTTATTTTTTTTCATTCTTAAGTGAGAGGTATGTGAAAAACGGATAAATAATTATTAGATTGCATTTGAAGAGTGTAAATAGATATTTTCAATAAGGCAACAAAAGAACATATAATGTTGAATTGTACTCCTAATTATTAATACTAATATAACACTAAGGCCGTAGGAAATCACTGCGTTATTAAGTACGCATTTTGTCACGTCGATACTAAGAGAACGCACGTGACGGGCTATGGTAACTAATCGGGTATCGGTAATTTAACTTCCTATCATACCAATTGTTAACTTTCCCGGGAAGATTTGTAAATCTATCTAGCGAGATGAATTAGGCTAAGCACATTCTCCATATTAATTCCGCGAATATTACTCACCGCATATTAATTTAGCAAAAAGAAAGGGAAGGGGCACGTCAGCCTATGGTATAAAAAAGGCTGGATCGGGATCCGCGAATAGGCAGTAGTAGTTCAGTAATTCTGTAGTATTGTATTATTTCTAAGTTTCGCTACCTGGTTACTCAGAACCGGAATTGTACTATGCTAAGCATTATAAGCTTGTCTTTTCAAGTGCAAACGCCTGAGACTCTTTCATAAAATCTCCTCTGAAGCCCGGTCCTAACAAGGTAAGAAACTTAGTTATCTACCTAAACACTCCAGATATAATAAAGGCGTTATCCCTTTAACCAACCTCTGCTTACCTCCTGATTAAGATCCAACCTTTAGAAAACCTATTAAGAAACAATTACCTTTACCTACGCGACAGTATCTTTTCACAGCGCCTCGTCTAGCCTTACTATTATATGATACAAGTATATTGTAGTAAATAACAGAAAAATGACAAAAGAGCTCGCATAACAAGCTCAATAATGCTAGTAATCTAAAAAATATAACATCAAAATATAGGATTTAATTGTACATAAAAATCTTGCGAAATTATAAAACAAAGAAATAAGATACTATAAATAAAAACTATCTCCATTGAATTTATTTTTGCAAAATTTAATATGAATGAGAGTAATATATGGTTAACTGTACATAAAATCTTGTTTTATCTAATGAAATAATTTAAAAGTTATTAAAATTGCTTTAAGCTACTAGTATTTTATACAATTTGAGAAACTTTAAATAAATATTTCATCCAATGTGAAAATCGTTTTATAATTTCTTTAGAATTAAATTAATCTAAATTAATCTTATTTGTGTCTATTTTTTCCTAGGTCAGCACATAGGGCCGAACATAGAGCTAATGTAATATGCGTTGTAAATTAGTACACGTTCTCTAAAAGATAGAACAAAAATTAAATTATAAGAGAATAGAGAACATTTTTAGATCACGATGCAAAAGAACGAGAAAAATTAACGCTTAGACGATTCCCCTTAGAATAATAAATGTAGGAAACTTCTAAAGGTACAGGTCCAGATAAGTAAAAGCGTGGAAAAAGAAAAAAACGTTCAAAATAAGAATCTGTCGCGTCGGAAAGATGAGTCATAGGTAGAGAGCTGCGCATGCTCAAGGCTCAAAAAGATCAACGACGTGTTTCATTTGTATTGTGGCATGCGACTGCCGCGCGGAATCACAGAATTACTGAAACGATAACAGACAGTAGTAGTGATCCGCTGCCTAACTGTAACGACTTCTTATTAGACAATAACAAGTGTGATAATAAAAAAAGAAAATATATTAGGCGCAAAGCAGCCGACCTCGTGATTGATGATCATCAGGATGCCGGAGATATCAGAGGACAAGAAAACAAAGTGTTAAGAAATGGCGTGTGTGTGCGTGTGTAAAAATATGCCACGGCTATACTGTTGGATTACTCTTCTCGTGCTGCTTATGACCACTACCTGTGCCGAAATCAGACAGCTGCCTTACTGCCAATATTCAGCCGCCGGGAAGCCATCGCGGAGGTATATACGTTACATTTTAAGTCACGTTACTGTTTTATCTACGGCTTTTTTATTATAAATAGAAAAATAGATAGAGAGATTCGCGAGATTTCAGTGCTACTGAAAGATATGATTTTTCACGGATTTTTCGAGAATTATTTTACACTTACGCATTATTAATAACAATGATGACGTAATTTGGAAAATTATGCGCTCTTAGATTTTGTCTATTACGATACCAGCGCCAACCGCGTGAGTGGTATTATTTTTATTGAGCATCGAGCTGAGTTAATGTCAGCTGGTGTAATTGATAAAAATGTGCTTATATGTTGAACTGCTTCACAAACAATAACACATTCAAAACTCACCTCGATCTGCTATCTTGTTTCATAAAATGATTAAAAGTTTATTTCATTACATTTTCACTTAAAACACTAGATCCTTTTCTTTTATTTATACTTTAACTATATTAGTTCCAAAAGATGTATTGATTATACTTGAGTCAATAACATGCAATTGATAAGTAAAATCATATTTGCTTCACAGCTTGCTGTTTGTTAGTACTCTAGATGGAAAATTAACAGCATTAGATGCATCAGCCAATGGTGAAAAGAAATGGAGCTTAGAATTTCAAACAGAACCTTTATTGTCTTCTAACATCCATAGAAGAGATGTATGTAGAAGGAAGTTTTATTTATAAATAAAACACAAACTTCAAACTAATAATAAGTTATTAACATATTTCACAGTTGAACAACAATGGTCAGTGGGTCAGGCTAATTCCATCATTGAATGGAGGATTATACAAGTTTGATGGAGAAAATTTGGAAGCAGTTCCAGTTTCAGTAGACCAGTTATTACAGTCATCTTTTCGTTACTCTGAGGACATTATATTTTCTGGTGGCAAAGAAACAAAAACTTATGGTAACTATAGGAAATCAAGAGCTTGAAGAGTTTGAATATTTTTACCTTTGTTACTTTTATCTAATGAAATTCTATTTTGATTTAGGAATATCAAGTAACACTGGGCGAATCCTATATGAATGCAAAATGAGTAGTTGCACCAATGCAACTGATGGAGAAAGTTTGGTTGAAGAGGATATTTTGATAGTTAGACGCCATCAACACACTATAAGAGCTGGAGAACCTAGATCTGGAATAGAAAGGTAACATAAAAATTTCCAATTTTATTTATCATTTCTCAACTTTAGTGTCAATTCAGTAAATCCTTTTTTTTCAGATGGAATTTTAGTGTTGGACAACATGATTTAATAATGCTTCCAAGAGCAAATTCAGATTGCCACCAGGAAAATTTATCTATTAATTTAGATATTGACCTTCGAACTATTGTTCCTGAAGGTCTTATTATAGCTTTCAGCAAAACTAACCCTGCAATTAAACTCTGGGAATATAAAGTTTGTATAATGGAATTTATTTGATAGTATAAAAATTATACTCTTAGCATTCATAAATATCTAATTACGATTTTTCTAATAAACAGTTTGACTCTCCGATTGTCTCTGTTTGGAGAGAAGATCAAGTATTTGATAGTTCAGCAACACCATTGAAACAAGTCAATTTGTTTGATTCTATTCAGCTAAATTTAGAATTAGATTCTGAATTTTCTGCAGGCCCTGGTTTATATTTAGGTATGCATGAAAGGCAACTGTATATTCAAGAGAATCCAGCTTTTTTTAAATCGATTGATAAGTCCAAGGATGTAATATTAATCAAATATCCATGGAGACCATATCCAGCTATTGGTGAGTTGGTATGTTTTAAAAGTAATGGTCACTATCTTTGTAAATCGTAAATAATGCAATTCCAATCTTACTATTTAAAATAGTAGATTCATACAAATCTTTAGAAAAGTTATTAGAACTAACTTTTGTGAAATTATAGTTATCATATATCAACTATATGAATAACAATATGAATAAATAAAATAATTTTCATTTATAACAATAATAAGTAAAAATACAATATAACATAAATAATTAATTTTATATTTAATTTGGCAGAATATTAAAATTGTTTCATAAAAATATTTTGATTTTTAAGACTGAAAACCATAGTATTTTATGAATAATGATTCACTATTTCAAAAACTGAAGAGAATTATTTGATAATGACTATTCTTCTTAAACATAAACCTAAAATGTTCTTTAAACAACGACTATGCAAATGAAAAAATAATCTTATTCTTTTAAAGAGTTCGCTAAAGACATCAGCAATGATAAAAGTAAAGATGTACCATTTGAAATGAATGAAGTACTTAGCACTACTGCATTATCTGTTCTTTATAATTCAGAATACATAAATGGTAGGTCAAGGCGACAATTAAAAAGTTGAAATATTTTATTTAAATAGAATAATCTTTAAACATATTTGGAACTTGATAAATTCACAGGGAATGGATTCTATCTATATTCAAAGGAGCAAATTCAAATAGATGAAGGTAGTCAATGCAATCGAACTGGACCAAAACACGTTTTAACGGATATATCACCAGAATCCCCTCCAGCAATTGAATATCCAGAAGAAGATAACATACGCGTTGAATTTATTATTGTCGGTCTGTGGTATTATTGGTAAGCTAAATTATATTGACATAACAATTAAAGTTAAATTTAGTTACCAAGAATAAGCTATTAAAAAATAATACAAAATAATATAAAAAATAAACTATTTATAGGAGGGAAGTTGCAATTTGTTGCCTCACGACTGGAATCATTGTCTGGATATACTTCAAACAAATGCATATTCTTGATAAGATGGAACAGAAAGATGCTGTGCTACCTGTAATTATATTTTTCATGTTTAAACAATATTACAAATCGATACTTGCTAAATAATTACGTGTTATATTGTTATTATTGAATAGCCTGTTATTGTTGAACGTTGTTCTGTTGATACTCAAGATGAAATCCGAAAAAGTACATCTGAAGATGGCGATTCTCCATTCCAATCACGTTACTTGACGGATTATGAACCCATTGATTGCTTAGGACGAGGGGGATATGGCGTAGTATTTGAAGCCAGAAATAAAATTGATGACTGCAACTATGCAATCAAAAGAATTGCCTTGCCAAATAGGTAAACCATATTGATATTTTTTTAAAAATATATATTAACATCTAAAATATAGTAAATTTATTTCCGTTTTTTAGTCAATATTCTAGAGAAAGAGTAATGCGAGAAGTCAAAGCTTTAGCAAAATTAGACCATCAAAATATCGTTCGTTACTTCAATTCATGGTTAGAGTGCCCGCCAGCAGGATGGCAAGAAGAACACGATCGTCAATGGTGCAACCACAATAAGTTTCCTAATTCAGATTTCGTATCTGAATCATCAGCAGGTGACACATCCGTTCATATAGATGTACCGCTAAGTGAAACGCCGTCCGTAAATAGTGCATGTGAAGCACTTGAACATAATAAAGATGATGATGATTCTTTTATAGTCTTTAATGCAGCGACAGAAGAAAGTGATGAAAGCGACGACGAAGAGGAAGAAACAAACAGTAAAAATAAAAATTCCGAGAGTCTCGACCTATCTATAAAAAATAGTAGAGAATGCCAAAACAATGATACAGATGATTCTATCGTTTTTGAAGAGTCAAAACATTCAAACCTTGCAGATAGGAAGTCTCAACTTAATCTAGATTTAAGGACGCGTAAAAATAGCGGGAGATCTAATACAAAAATGTTTTTGTACATTCAAATGCAACTATGTCAAAGGCTGAGCTTAAGAGAATGGCTTAAAACTCAAAATTCTAAGCGTGATATTTTAAGGATTTTGAATATTTTTCAACAGATTGTTGATGCTGTAGAATACGTACATCTACAAGGTCTCATTCATCGTGACTTAAAGGTAATAATAGATAATTATTTTGTAATGACCGTTTGAATAATATACTAATTATATTTTTGTTTCAGCCTTCCAATATTTTTTTTGCACTTGATGATAAAATAAAAATAGGTGATTTTGGTTTAGTAACTGCAATGACTGAAGGCATTAACGGTGTCCATACTCCGTGCAATAGTAATGAGATGAATAATATAAAAACTGTACATACTGCTCGCGTAGGAACTCATCTTTACATGTCGCTAGAACAGATGAATGGAAAACACTATAATTACAAAGTCGACATTTATTCTCTAGGCATAATTTTATTTGAGTTATTGATTCCGTTCTCAACAGAAATGGAGCGAGTCAAAGCTTTAACAAATTTAAGAAAGTCAATATTCCCAGATAACTTTTCTTTGCAATATCCTGCAGAAGTTTGTATTGGCTTATTCATTTTATAGAATTGTATATTTCACGTAAGCAAGTTTTATATTGACATTTTTTTCAGTATGCCTTGTTGAAAATGATGTTGGATGATAATCCCGAGAAAAGACCAACGACAATAGGAATTAAGGCTCGGCCCCCATTCCTGAAAAGTGGAATTTCGAATAAGTTAAAATCTGAAAATGATTCAAAATGGCACTTTGAACTACCGCATTTGAGTAGACATTCTTCCATTACTAACAACAGTGGAACAGATTCTTGGGATCAGGTTTATTAGTATATCCCAATGGTGTGCTATAAAACGTGATATAAAAATTCTTTTTGAATGAAGAATATGTGTTAGGAGAACGTGAAAGTCCACAGTGAATGCAAGAATCATGGTTGAATGATTTTTTATTATGATACATTTTTTAATTGTATTTAATTAACATTTATTTTAAAATGTTCATATTGTATGTATAAGTTGCATTGTTTTATTAATTACTGTTTTTTTTCTTTCATTTAATAAGTATTTTTCATCAATTACATAACCTTTTTTTAGATTATAGAAATGACTAAAAAATATAGAAAAATCTTAATTCTGTATTCAACAAATTAATCAAAAGTCTGCTTAGTATTTATAATTCTTTTGGGTATTTCTATTTGTCATTTGAATTTTTATTTATTCGATAATAATTTTATAAAAATATGCAAAAATATCAATACATTACACTATTGTTGTTTATAAAAGTATTTTATCTGAATGAATAAAGATTTTTCTACATTCTAGAAATATATAGTAGGAATTTTTATTTTTTCTGTTTGAAGAAACAGCTACTGTTACTAATTAGTCAACTTTTATTCCTACGATTATGTCCTTTAACTTGATCAATTGTAATATAAAATGAACGAATGTATGACTGTCATGTAGTTAATTACTATATAATTTATTTTATTTTCGTTCAATAACGAAAATGTAAGTCGAATGGTATTTTTATACTCATTTTGTTCATAAATTTACGCTCGAAGTTTGGAATAAAAATGTACAAAAATTTGAAATAAATGTACATCAACGTTAGTTTTGAATTAAATTATTATTACCCCAATAACATATAAACGAATAAAATCTCATTTAGCATCTATAGTGATTGTAATAAGAAATCATCAGTGTTTACAAATATAGAACGCTTGCTTCAATATTCACACGTATGGCCGCACGCTCATCGAACTCAAAACATTAGATTTCTAGCACAAACAGAATGTCAGTCTCCAACTTTCCTTCGCTGGTGTGAAATGCCAAGTCCTGAATTCTTTTCAACGTAAATCGCGCTCTTTTGTTTATGGTACGCGAAAAATAATATATCGAGAAGTAAACAAAAGAGAATAAAGAGAAGTCTGCCATGCGCAGTATGGCCGATTTAAGCGCATCTGACTCTGAATCAGAAAATTTAAACCACGGCGAAAGTCAAGAAAACGAAACAAGCGACAATAACGTGGATGACACTGGTGATCAAACTCAAAGCAGCGAAGAAAGCGAAGAGATACTAGAAGAAATCGCTGACTTGTTGCCCAATCCATCTAAAAAGACCGTTACTGCAAAGAAGAAAACAGCACCCAAAGAATCCGAAGCTTCAACGTCCAAGTCTTCTACTAGTAAAAATACTGCTATTTCAAAAAAAAAGATGCCTATGAAAGAAAACAAGATGAGACAGGTACATTTTTGTTTATTTTCGTGAATTTGCTTGTTTTTCAAATAATATATAGAAATATTGATGCTCGAACAAAGATGGCGAAATTTTATACGTTTTTTAATTTTCTAAAACTGAATTTTGTGTGTATAAATAGTCATTTTTTGCAGACAAATGTTTTCTAGAGTATATATAGATTCAAAGTTTTTAAACATATTTTTGTACATTATTGTTGTTATTGTCTTTCAAAAGGTGATCGCTGCATTTATAGACATTTCGTTTTAAAGTTGGATTTATATATCCTTGCATAAAAAAATTTAGATATTCACTGAAAAGATCATTTCATAACATAAAAAAAATATATCACTATTGACTAGAGTATTGAACTGTTTGAAAAAAAATTTACACAGGGCAGTACCAAATCTATCACAACAAAGGACATGATCATCAATGCAATTTTAGAGTTGAATGATAGGAAAGGGTCAACTTACCAAGCAATCAAAAAATACATGACTGAAAATTACGAAGTGACAGAAAAAAAATTAGCAATGGTTACAAAACTGTTGAAAACAGCAAATGAAGATGGATGGCTTTTTCAAGTCTCTGGTACTGGTGCTTCATCAGGCAGTCACTTTAAGTTACCACCTGATATAAAGAAAGTCATGCAGAAAGAAAAGAAGAAAGAAACTTCGGAGAATAGTAAAGAAGAAAAGGCCAAATCTAAAGTCAAGACAGTAGTTAAAAAAAAAATAGAAAAGCTTACTGCTGAAAAAAATGTTTCAGCTAAGAAGAAACTTGCAACTGTAGCTTCTAAGAAGAAAGCAGCTGCAGTTTCTAAGAAAAAGACCACCAAAGCTTAAGTTTATTTTGAAGTTATACTTTTAGTTTTATACGTGTACTTTTTTTTGTAACATTTATTTCCAAAATTTTGAACTAGCTGTAAAAGCAAAATTTATTTCAACAAAAGTAATTATTATAACTTATTAATACTGCTTTAAGTTTGTTTCGTATGTTTTATTTATTAAAATGAAGTTGTATTGGTGCAAGATTATGTACTAAATGTGTTGGAAATAAAAACTCATTACTAAGTAATATTAATCTTTTATTTAAATTAAAAACATTCTTCAATTTTAATATATTTTACTATAATAGTATATTACTGTAATAGTAATTTTGTACAGTAAAAGCAATAAAATATTATTATTTGTTTTTGGTAAATTAATTTTTTAAAACTTAAAGTTGACTACATTGGTTTTGTTATTGAAGTTATGTACAAGGTGTTGGCATTGATGAAAATTATTTTTCCTTTTCAAAACGGCCGGCATTCGCACGTTCGCTTATATTGTCAACAGCTGGTCAATCAGTTCAGTCGATAATATTTAATACACGTGCGAAAATTATTTAGCCGAAAATCCGAAGTCGAGCTGGATCATATATAGGTGGTGTAAACAGTTGGAAATAAAATGTGTTTTTATTCAAATTAAAGAATCACTTTAAATTAGATAAGTGATTGAATGAAATGTTGCCAGCAGTGATTGAAATAACATATCAATTTTGTACAAAAGACCTTATAAATACTGATTTTTTCGTAAATTATCACAATAACAGTGTGAAGCTTTTGAAATATGTAAAGGTTAGAACATTTGTTATTTTTATTACTAACTTTTTATTTGTACAATGAAATTTATACTAATTAATTAATTTATATCAAGGTAATCTTTTATTCAGTATTATATCTTATGATCGATTAAAAACTTATATTCATTTCAACTCGTTATTTAGGTAAGCTATATTATGTTAATTTTTCATTTCAGAATTATAACTTGGAAATTAGAAATACAATTTACTTGATTGGTGATTGATCTTTAAAATGAATTCTGACAGCTTAGATAATTATTTTAGTTGGTTGCCAGTTATAAACACAGTTAAAGATCGTGTGAAAAATGATTCTTTAATTCATATGTTTTCATATAAGATTAAAATTCGAGAAAATACTAAGAATTTAAATAAATTTTTAAAGACATATCGTCCTAAATGTTACAGTGATTTTGTAAAATGCAAACAAGACATTTTGAATAAAATTACAAGTAATGTCGATGTCTCAGATGATTCAGAGCTTAGTGATAGTGATATTAAAACTTTTTATAGTAGTTTTAATGAAAGTAGTGCTGCGAATTTAAAAACCATTCACAACGATCTTTTTGTATGGTCTTTTATTGAAAAAAAAGGTTTAAAAATCATAGAACCAGAAAATGATTACAATAGTACCATCTGGGAACCTACAATAGATATAAGTATAGAGAATTGTCACAGTCAAGCTGAAGGTCAAGCTAAATGTAATGTTAATTTCAAGGCAGCAAGAGCTTTGCCAATGAAAAATAAGAATCCAAAAAAAAAGTCCAAAAAAAATATTTATCACAATACAAGAAACTCATCTTCCAGTAATTCTATTAATAATAATATTAATTGTATCAATGTATCAAAGAAATTTCTAGAAAAATATGAAGAAGAGGTTGAAAAGAAAAAAACTTCTGCCACTAAAGTGCTAAGAACGAAGAAAATAAATGGCTTAAAAAGAAATTTAAAACCTACAATCCACGATACCAGTCCACAATCCTTAGAAAATACCAAAGATTTTAGTTGCGATTTTATACATGAAAATTTTCAAGCTCAAAGCACTCAAATTTTTTCAGATACTTTCATAGATACTAGTATACAAATAAATAATCAAACCAGGCAAGCTCATAAATTTGCATCCAATCATACTAACAATCAACCTAGAGATTCATGTATAGAAGAAGATTCAAGAGCTGGAAATATTATACATCAAAACATTAAAAATGGCACTTCAAAGAATAATAAACAAAATACTTTTTTTAGTAAAAATACTGAGTCCTGTAATAATTTAAGGAAAAATAAAACCTTAAAAATTATTGGAAATGAAACACTGATAAAGAAATACAAAATAGTAGCCACAAACAACAAAGAATCACAACCTATTATAGAAGAGAAAAATGTTTCTTTATCTGGACTGAATAATAAAAATAATGATTACTCAAATCATAAATTACGTGATTCTGAAAGTGATTTTAAATCAATAGAGTCTGATAATGAAGAAGAAAATTTTGATGAATGCTATGATATACCTGATGATATCGATACTTTAAAGTTTGAAGATGATCAAGCCTCTCATGCCGAAGGAAGTTGGGTAACAAATCATAAAGAAACTTGTGTAGAATATGATTCTCAAGATAGTGAACATTATTGTAAAAGGATGACAAATGAGTCAGTAAAAAGTACATCTCCATGGATAACTAAGCAGTATGATAATTTAAAACAATTAAGATTACTAAACACTAGTGTAGATGATTCTGAAATTGATTCAAATGAGAAAAATCAATCCAACACTATTGCTGAACAAACAGTTTCAACAAAGAATAAAAACATTCCAAAAATATTTATCAACGAAACAGAAAAATCAAGTGAAATTCAAAGTAAAAAAGAGAAATCGTTTGTCAATGGCACACTAACAAGACATTTAGATTTAGAAATAAATACTTCACAAATCAGTAATGAACATTTTAATAAAAATGCAAATGTTGATACGCACAATGACAGAAAAAATGAATCTTCATTTAATCAAACAGACAGTTTCTGTAAAAATGGTGGTTCTTTAAATTCAAAATTAGACAATAATAATGTGTATTGCTCTGAATCTGATGGAGATAGTCAAAAGTCATTTCAGAAAATTAAGAAACTGAAATATAGAAAGAAACAACAAAAAACTAATATATTGGATTTGCCAAGTAATAGAGAACAATTATATGAAAGGCAATTACAGCATGATTTAAAAAATGTAAAAAGTTACAAAAGTATATATTCAACAAAATGTATCAACAATGATGACATTAAAGAAGGTATCCATCAAAACTGTGAAGAAGATGTTTTTTTGGATTTACATGTTGAAAACTTAACAAAATTAAAAATAAAATCAGCTAGTAGTAAATTAGATCATAGCAAAAAAAATAGTTATGGTATTTGTTCAAAATATAGTAGTTCTCATAGAAATTCCAGTGTTTCTAGTATAGAAGACCTTCCGATAACTAAATACAAGAAAGAGAATAGATTGAATGATAAAATCTTAACTACATCTAATGATAAAAAAGAAAATGAAGATGAAAAGATAATATCAGAACATCAAAAGAAAAAGCTACAAAAATTGAAAAAAATTGATCTTATTGCTTCTGATGAAACAAGTGACAGGGAAACACAACTTGAAAAAGAAAAAATTGGTGAAAAGATTGAAATAAAATTACAGAAGGCTTATGATAGTGAAATCGACAATTACAAAATAACAGAAACTATGTTATCTCACAAGGAAAGTCCAAGCAATATAGAAGATGATGTTTTACCAACTCAGCAAGCTCAGAAAAAAATCCAACAAATGAAAAGACTAAATTTTATTGATAGTAATGAATCAGAACGTAATGAATCAGAAACGGTTTCCATAAATAGACATGAATATAAATCAATAAAACCAGAACCTATAAAAGAGCAAAGTACAGAAAATTTTGAAAAAGTTAAGAAAGCAATTTGTAATGAGAATAACGTCGAAGACGATAAAATGCCAAGGAACGAAAAAAAATATTTACAGCAAATAAAAAAGATAAATGGTTTGGGAACTAATGTATCAGAAGACCTGGGTGAACATCAAGTTTTAAAAAATATAAGCAGAAAAATATCCAATGAGAAAATACAATTAATCAGTGCGAAAGAGCAAACTTTCAATGACAAATCGAAAAAAACCCATAAACTTACAGAAGAAGTAAATAACGAAAAGGATATCATATCGGTAAATCAGGTAAAACATTTGCAGCAAAAGAAAAAAATGGATGTGCCCACTGATAATTCGGAAGAGTCTAATAAAGGAGATCAAGTTTTAAAAAGTAGAAATAAAGAAATATTCAATGAGAAAACAAAACGTGAAGATAGCGAGAATGAAAATATTAAGTCGAATAAGAAAACCAAATTGCTTGAAAAATGTAATGCAGATTTACATGAAGAAAGAGATAGTGATATCGTCTATCATGACAGTGATAATGTTGATATCAAAGAACATAAAGTAACTATACCCAAAGAATTGAAACATTCAAATCTCTTGGATTATCTCAATGAAAGTAATGTTGAAAGATTTGATCTGTCTTTAAACGATGATGAATTTCAAAAGCATTTGCAGAAAAAAAATGTAGGTGAATTAGTAAATGATGATGATGAAGAAATCGATAACATTATACCTGTGGAAGTATCAAAACGTATGCAGCAACTAAAAAGATTAAACCTTTACGAGGATAACGATAGTTCTGATTCTGATGAGGTACTTATACACAATAGAAGTGATAGAAATATTTCTCGAAACCGATCCAGTGTCTCGAGAAATGCATACGATGATAGCTCGAGTGATGAAACAGAAAACATTAGTAAAGATCCACTAAAATCAATCGACGAACTTAACGAGTCTGAATTAAATGATACGAAAGGAAAGTTTCAAGATAACATTACAAACGAGGAAGATAACGACGAACAAAATATGAATGTTATCATCCCCGAAACGCAAGAAAGTGTAGATATTGTATCGGATAATATTCAATCCCAAGAAGTATTTTCATTTCCTGAAAATTTGGCAAAATGTTCAAGTTCAATTCCCGCAACTCCAAAATCAGTCTTAAAAAAATCGAGTCCCACTGAACTAGTAAGAAAAAAAATAACGGAGGTATGTACATCATAAGTTTATACTGTAAGATTTGAAATATATATATTAATAATTGTAAAATTGAATATTTTATATATAGATCACTGAACTTGTTGAACAAGATGAGTTAACGAAAAGTTCTTTAAAACCAACAATAATTTTGGATGATATATCTGATGATGAAGAAATATTTTTTATTGATGTTCCAAAACACGTATGTTAAATAAAATAAGAAATGTTAGATAAAAATGAAAATAATTAATAAAAATTGTCGTTAAATATAAAGATAAACTATATATTTACTAATTCGAATGAAATGTACAATTCTTGTTATTAATATTGTAATTTTTTTTATAGCTTTTTGATCAAAACATAATTGGTAAAAAATTGATTGTTTCAAATAGTTCTTTAACCATAGGAGAATCGAATTATAAGATATATGATAAAGACATTCCACCTATAATGACATGTGTAATAAAATCTAAGAAGAAAAAGTACAAAACAGGTTTGTAATTATTTTATTAAGTATAATTTAATTAAATATTAACATATGTATAATTGAAAAAGTTTACATTATTTTTAGTGAATGTAAGACCACTATTTTCAATTATTGCTCAAGGAAAGATTAACGGAGATGAATTTTATGGTACAGAATCGACATCAATAGAAAAGTCAAATTCAAAAAATTTAAAGTTGTCTTTGAAAGATAAATTGCATAGCACGTCTTCCATAGCATTAAAGGATGGCATAATTGCAAAGAAAAAAAGGATAAAGAATAAGAAAATTAATTTGAATTTGAATGATGTTGATGACATCGAAAATTTTAAAAAAATAACAGGACAAGGAATAGCAAGTACAAGCAAAGTACCGAAAAGAAAATTGTATGAAAGTGATCATGAAATGAAAGATTTAGTAGATAGCAGAACAACAGAATCTATTATGAATACAAATAGTTCATTAAAAAAATTAAAGGAATTGAAAGAAAGAGTAAAGGATACTGTTGATACAAGTATAAAGTCTGCTGTAAGAGTAAGTACAAATGAGCCAACACTTAAGAATATCAATGTGAACGAACCAGCTCCCAACAATGAAAATAAAAGTAAAGTTGAAATTTCGACGCAAAGCAAGTCTAAAACAAAAATTAAGACAAAAACGAAAAGCAAAGTCGAAGAATCTAATACAAAGACAGAAGAGGAATTTGCGTTAGAAAAAATTACCAAATCTCTAGAGAATGACAAGGAGATGTTTGAACATATGCTTCAAGACTCATTTTTACTTGATGTATCTATTGTCGAAGAAATGAAAGCGGCGAAAAAGAAAGGAAAAAAAAGGAGCGTAAATGAAGATGCTAACTCAGATACAAGAACAAAAAGAATAAAGAAATCAGAAATGAAAGAAGAAAATTCAATAGCTGCTGTAAAACCTAAAAGATCAACAAAGAAAGTTGAAAAAAAACCTAAAGAAGAGCCAGCATCTGTACAAATAATGAAACTTATCAACAGTGCATTTCAGCTTAACGACGATAAACTCAATACTTCAACATCCAGTAACGAAAGCAGGTATGAAGCTCTCGACGTCAAGCGCGTCCCAGCGAAAAAGAATTACTCGTCTTCGAGTAGTAATGATGAATGTGAGAAAAAATATTCAAAATTAGAATTTTATGTCAAGGAAAAATTGAAGGAAAAAGAGCCAACGGAACCTATAACTTCACTGAACAATTCTACTCTCGAACAAAAAGTAAAAGATGAAAAGAAGAAAATTAAAAAAATCTACTTCGACGAATAAATAGACTGGATAAAAAAAAAGTAACAGTTGTACATAAATTAGTTTTATTTATAGATTTTATAGTAATTTGACATTGATGTTTTCTTTTGCTTTATTTGTACAAATATTGATAATGCTCACTTTTCAGTATGCTAGTTGTAATTCCGCGGAATGATAAAGTTCCAAATGCATTCAGATGTTTCATTGCGATGCACGTCTGCGTAAGTGTGAGCCGATGCACCACACTCATAACCGAGAATACTACGATGCCATTTAAGATTTTCCACTGCAAGGCATTGGCCAGTCATCACGTGTTGAATCACAATCCTATGGATTTAGTACAAAGTATTGTAAAGTTTTATGTTTTGTATTTGGAGGCATATATGTGAAATGTTCGGTGATAGTTAAAAGGCGCTATTAATGTTCATAATATTATAATTTTCTTGTTTTTTCCCATTTATTACGCGAATTGTTATTTTCCTATAGATATGAAAAAAATTTTATTTTGTTGATTTCTTACTTTTGGACCAGTTATTTTATTATGACAAAATATAAGTGTTTTTATCTAAGCATACTGAAAAGAACTGCTACCAATCGAACAGCTGGTGTGTAGATGAATTATTTTTATACAAACTAGAATGTATTTGTAATAACTTTATTCGAATACAATAATAAATTTTTATATGCAATAATATAGCACTTGTTATAAAAAACCTTATGCATGGTGGAATGGGATCTCCTTCTGTCTCGAATCTCTGCTGTCTGTTCCAGTAAAGAGCTCTCCACTTTGCATAACAATCTTTGGTAACATTCAAGCGCAGAGGATTGTGATATTTGGGGCCGAATTGACCATCAATAAGAGGTGTTTCCGATCGCAGGTATAAAATTTCATTTGCATAAGGCAGCTTGAAGCAGAAGATAAAATTCCCAGTAAATGATCATTAACAAGTTTCAGATTTAACTTATATTACTATTAATTATGAGAATGTTGCACTATAATAGTATAAAACTGAAGGTAAATCTTTAATTTTCGTCAAGGAAAACGGCAAGCATAAATTACTTTTATAAATTTAAAAAGAAACATTGAAGCATTTACAAAAAGAAAAAAAAAGTTGCACTATGTAGTCACAAAAAAACGTAAACCTGCAAATAAAACTGTCGTCCAAATGTAAGGCAGTCACCCTCGGTCCCGAAATCGACATCGACGATTTTGAAAATATTTCTAGAAGCAGGACACCTGTAAGGTGAGCAAGCAACAGCGCAACCATCAACCATTCTGGCGATCTCGATGTCCTCGTAAGCAGCAGTGGCAGCAAGTGTTAAACCCAACTGCCTTGGCCCCCAAGGTATCTCAGCGTCAGGACATCCTCGATCGCTTTCCAGTTTGTACGTCATATCGATCACCTCCGGCGCGTGTACTTGCACATGTTGACCAAATTTTATGTAATCGCAGGATGGATTCGTTGGCAATGGCACGCCGCGAATGAAGTTGTGGATTAAGCGACGACGACGCTGACATATCAATAAACCTTTTTTACGCTTTTTGTCTTGTTCCTCGCGTTGTTCCTGCACGAGAGCGATAGATAATACGACGCACACTTGACGTCAAATACAATCCTCAGAATGAAAATCGATTGTTACTGTGCGAAATAAAAAATGTACGCGGAGTCGCTGTGGCGAAGGTGCTTGCTAAAAATTGTATCTGATATTATGATATGATGTCTGCGTTAGTGAAAGGCTCAAACAAGAAATGAAAGTCATAGCAACTAAGTAGTTTCTGGAATTCAGAGAGGCGGTGCGAGCTCGAGCGCAGCCGAACGCATTCTGTCGAGATTCAAAGCTGCGTTATATTGCACAGACCGCATAATTTTTCGAGCGCCATAATGCATAATGCTATACTTCGAAAAGAAATATATTTTTCAAAGTCACAATTGTTCTTTTACAAATCATTGACTCGCTGCTCCAATTGCATGCCTCTTATATTGTAATATCCAATTGCAAGCATGACTGTTGGAAATCCGATTGAGATGAATCGTGAAGCAGAAGTAAATGAATAAAAATTCGATGTGTAAAGGTGCGCGCCTGCATAAGGATAAAGTGCCTCTAATAGTTAATCAGTTTAACGTGTCGAGCGAATTGCGAATAACGACAAAGTACAATTTGATCGATTTTTCCTGCGCTATTCTGGAAATTCGAATAAAGCATGACATGCGATTTATGACAGATAGATGCATTCCGTCTTGATGAAAGGGTTTGACGGCGCCGCAAGAACTAAATGCTCGAGATACAGAGGCAAGTTTCGCTGGTAACTATAGCACGAGTCGTTCCGATCAATAAACTGTCACACGTGTACTAATTGTATTAGTATCTTGTTTATTTTGATTTGGTTATTGAATTACAAGACAATTATGAATGCCCGCGATTGACGTGGACTTTCGCAATTATTGCATTCCAAATGCGCGCGAATCATCAGCGTAATTACCTAAGAGGATAATCGAGTTTATCAGAGTATCAAAAATAGATCGGTAGAAGCTCCAAGTTTTATAATGTGAAATCATTAAACGAGAATAGCGTTTGACGCGAAAACAATTGTGCGCAACGTACCCTGCTTCGTATGACAGTCTAAACGTTACTGCCGCTCGAGCTTTAAAAATCAATCTATATGCTTTACGATCTATTTATAACAGTTATTATTGCCAGTGCAGAATCAAGGCTAAATTTAGTCTAAGCAATTTTTTTTGTAGTTGCGGAACCTCACGTGTACATTCGGTTAGGATTCGGCACCGTTTTGTTATCTTTTTTCCGTTGATGAAAGGTATTTTTAACGTGCACAACAGCGAGCTTTTTTGTTGGTTATCTGTGTAATTGAAATATTCGTGGTTTATTTTTACTTACCATTTCGAGCTGGAGTTTGTCTAGCCAGAAGCCAACTAGGACACGTCCGGAGTACATTGTTAATCGTAATGTGTGTCATTTACATTTAAAAGAAAGTAAAGAAACGATATGATTTGTGTTCTCGTGAAAATAAAAGTAACGATTAAGATCTTGCAGAAACAAATGAATGAAAATATTAGACTGGAGAACGCTGTTGAAAATGAAACCGTATTGATTTAAAGAGAATTTGTCGTCGATAAAGAGAAGGTATATTAAGTAAATTTAATATATATAGTATTTTCTATAAAAAAAAATGATATTTATTAGATGTAAGAAATACACGCCTTATATAATAATAACGTATGTACAACTTAAACATAATGAAAACGCAGAAATAAATATGTGTATCAGTACAGTTGATGGTTTCAAAGCGAAAAACGTAGGATATTGGCCCTGACAAGGGCCGTTTTACGATTCGAAACGCAATGATTGTTCGTCATCTTCGCGTCCGAAATCAATCGCACACACACAAAATCAACCCTCACCGACGTTCAGCTTACTTCTTCTTAGCAGCTGCTTTCTTAGCCGCTGGTTTCTTGGGCTTGGCCGCTGGTTTCTTCGCCACCTTCGGTTTTTTCGCGATCTTGGGTTTGGCAGTCGCGGCTTTCTTCACGGCTTTCGGTTTCTTCGCGGCGACAGGTTTAGCGGTTTTCTTCTTCTCCACCGCCGGCTTTTTGGCAGCCACGCTGGCCACCGCGGGTTTGGCTGCGGCGACAACGGTCTTCTTCGGCTTTTTCACCGTGGCGGGTTTCTTGACCGCCGCCGGTTTCTTGGATGGCGATCGTTTCCTGGCCGGCGCCGGCTTCTTGGCCTTGGCAATGCTGGACTTTTTGCCCTCGAGACTGGCTGCCGAGAGCTTAAAACTGCCAGAGGCACCTTTACCCTTGACTTGAACCAGCTCTTTCGAAGCGACAGCCGACTTGAGATACTTCTTGAGGAACGGCGACAGCTTTTCGGCGTCGACCTTGTAGGCGGCGGCGATGTACTTTTTGATAGCCTGCAGCGAGGATCCACCCTTCTCCTTCAGCGTTTTAATCGCGGCCACGACCATTTCCGAGGTGCGCGGATGATTGGGCTTTGTTCTCGGTTTCTTCGCTTTGGCTGCTGCCGCTTTCTTGGGGCTTGTAGCTGCTGCTGCTGGTGCTGGAGTCGACGATTCCGCGATGTCTGCCATCCTTGACGATTCTGCTGTTTCGTATGTTTTGTAGGCAAGAGCTTTGAGCGCGCGCGCGGGACGCTTCTGCTATTCGACTGACTGAGTGGTGTAGTAAGTGGTGCGGCTGGCGCCGCAAGCGCTTGATAGTCATACCGCAGCACGGACCTCGGAGAGAGGCCAGCGCGCACTTTGGCACTTGGCGCGTCGTGATCGCATCTTCTCGCGGCACACTTTCTCGAGTTTCAACCGAGTTTTCCACCTGATAACTCCCCCGATTTCGCCAGATTTCCGAATCAGCGGCTCGTTCAAACTCTGAGCAACGCCACGGAACGCACAACACTTGCGAACCCGAGCCGTGCGCGAGCTCGCGAGAGTTTTTCGCAGACTTCGCTTTTCGACACTTGTCACACCTTCGAGGCAAAAGATCTCGTTTTTTCTTAGCTCAGTTGCAGAACCGCCTGGTTCCACCTGCAATCGACAGCACAGAGACAGAACTATCGGGCAAACTTTGAACTTTGGACAACCGATGAATCTTCAGTGAGCTACAGGCTTGCGAAGCGAGGAGTCGAGTCTCGTTTTAATTGTCCGAGCTCACCAGCCCCTGCGAGTCGATCGCTCGTTTCTAGGATTTGCGAATTTTTTGGTTTTTATCGATTTCACGACTCACTGACCAATGGAACCCCGGCAGATCAGTTCGATTTGATCTCCGAAGAGTTGTTGAACCACTTCCGGACGACAAAAGCACTGTATAGTCAACTCGCACGCCTTCAGAACGGTATAAATCCCCTTCGATTGTCACATTACAGGAGTAAAACTTTTTACGAGGGAATCCGACGAAGCTATGGTGGTTGATGAATTTACATTTTTTCAGAAGGTTTTCATGAGATTTTTGCTATTTTCGAATTATTTTCTGAACAAAATAGCACAATTCGATTGCTAGTGCATAACGTTTGTATGGGACCATTGGGACTATTCGAGTTGTTCAAAATATTTTTAAGCACTGTGAAATATTTATTTCGTACTACTCGCGTGTGTGTCACGTCAACGTATATTTGCAATCTAGATGAATTTGCTAATTCATTGAGCTTGCTATCAATCGGCCAATACTTTTGCCTGTTCAAATAAAATTGAAAAAGTACCGCAGATTGTAGGTTTAATTATAGATGGATGTTGTGTCTCTATAATTAAACGCTGTCAACTATTTACAGTTAAGTCTAATAACATTGAATTGAAACTGTGGCCTTTTAAATATCGTGTACCTTAAGCCCACGTACATGATGTAATGTTGAAGCTACGTAAATAACGCTATAGATTTGAATGCAAATACTAATAAGATATTCAACGTGCAAAAGTATTTTAGATATAAGTTGGCAAATGTCACCGAATCATCAATTCAATGTGATATGATTTTATTTGCAGAGTATAATTTCGAAAGAAGTCATACAAAAAAATATAAGTTTTAGAAAGTAGGCACGTATGTCGTAGGATACATGACACGTGGACGTCAATGTTTGCCAACTGCGAAATCGCGTTTTCAATCTATTTTTGAAAACATTTGACGTTATCACGGAAATCATCATCAAAACATAATGAAACGACATTTTTCCAAAAGTTTTTCGTGTTATTCTGCATTCAATGCACAGGAAAATTACAATACAGCGCTATACTGCAAATAAAAATAGCCATCGAACAATCCGAGAATGTGAATTGTGAAATAAATTAGCATTCGAATTCTTGATTGAAAAAGAAAATTGATTTGATGGCTATATTAGCTGCGAACATGAAAATACTTAATTTAATTTCAATGTGAATAATATATATTACAACGAAAAGTTCCCATTGCAGGAAAATACAGCTAGCGTTTATCTGAATCTTCGTTCGTGCAACTGTTTTCCGACAAAATCCATCGCCTCTAGCTCATTCGCCAGCATTTCGATCATTACATCGTAACGAATCGTCGCGATTGGATCCACTCCTATTTTCAGTAAATAGGACGAGCCGCGACAAAGTGCGATGCAGCTAGCGAACTTGGTACTTGGCGCGCAACAAAGCCACTCGTTCTCCGCTCGATAGAAGGCTCTTCCGCGAGCTCTGGCCCGCGAACGCTACGCCGTACACTCGGAGAGAGCCGCGAGCAAGCGAACGGCGGGTCGATCTTCGGAGTCGCTCGCCGCGGGTCCCGAGAAATTCAGGATTGTTCGGGCGGTGCGCGATCGACGAGCGCGCGCGAGCTTTCGATTAATCGGCGTATCCCGTGGACGCGCTGCGGCAATCGTCGCCGCGATCGCCGGCGCTCGCAAAGCGAAGATTCGAGTACTGGACGAAGGCCCGAGTCGAGTTGTGGGGAGCGGACGGGCGGAGGAAAAGTGCGAGTGCTTGGGCGGCGGAAAGCCAACGTGGCCTGCGGAGAAGGTCGCGCCTGGGTGCAGCAGAGTCGCGCGGTCTCTCGCCGAGGTCCGCGCTCGCTCGACGCCTCTACGCAGACAATGGACGCGTCGAAGAAGCCGCTGCACTCGCAAAGACGTGCATTAATTTGAACGCGCGCGCGAGGGAGGGAGAGAGACAGATAGACGGGCGCAAGCTTCGGCATTATTGCTTTACGCTCGGCCAAGTGCCGCGCGACTCTCGCGCACTTGCCGATGACTTTTCGGCGATGCGCTTGCTCTTTGTCCTTCGACCTTCCTACTGCACGTCACTCGGCCACGCGGACAAAGGATCGTTTGGGTGCGACTGGTTGCGACGCGAGCCTCTTTCTTCCGACGCCCTGGCGTGCAGCAGGGTGGGAAGGCTAAGAGGCGCAAAAACCAGTTGCAATTGTCACGCCGACGGGATTACGATTAAATGCTTATTCGCGGATGCGCCATGAGACGGAAGAGAATCCATTTTTTCTATAGATGTGTGTGTGTGTGTGTGTGTGTGTGTGTGTGTGTGTGTGTGTGTGTGTGTGTGTGTGTGTGTGCGTGTGCGTGTGTGAAGACTTCAGAACGGCTCTATTTTTTATCTTTCCGATCGCTTGGGTTTCGACTTTTTTGCCGTTGTTTCGCGTCCAATTCAAAATTCTCGTTATTAACTAGCTGATATCAATATAATGTATTATAATGAAACACGGTATACAATTTAGATAAACGGACTGCTACCACATCTTCGACATTTACAGTTATAAAGCTATTCGTTCCTTAGAAATGCTCGGTGTAACGTATGCTTACCAACCGTACTGCGAATCAATTATCCAGAGATTCAATAATAAAAGCAAACTATTACAAAAATTGCCGAACCTACGCCTCTTTAGATTTCATCAACCTCGTGACTTCCTTGTCTGCAATTGACTACAAATGGGACCAAGTTAACAATTGCATCATAATTCTATAAAAATATCACGTATAAGCAAGGAATGGAATGTTTTTATCAATAAAATCAGCTATTCAAGTTCTCGATCATGTACATTACGAATACAAGCAATTTTTCTTTCAAATATGAAATGATAATAGGTGTCGATCAATTGATTAAGATAGAGTGATCGTTGAGATGTAGAATGCCATTGACGACAATTACATTTCACGTTTAAAAAATGAAAGTCTCCTTACGGTTTCAAAATGGCCAAGCGCTCTCAAGTTCTTGAGGTACTTTGCAATATTCGAAATTCATGCGATATCTACCAATGACGAGCAAATAAAACGCAACGCCAACTGAAAGCCTGAAGAATAAATGGCGAATCTTGCTTAAAATTCGTCTAGCATCAACCCAACGTACAATTTGACCAACGACGCAAAGAGCCTGATAACACGACGAAAGCGCACAACTCGTACGACGGCAAAACTCGGGTATGAATCTGAAATGTTCTCCGCGCTCGGCTCGAAATCCAGCGTGTCGCGCGAAAATCCGTCGTGTCGAGAATTTTGCAAATATCAGAAGAAAAAAATGAGCGCGAAGCAGGTCGCGCGGGGGAGCTCGCGTGCCCCGCGACTGGTTAAACTGCAACTCCACCACTCGGATTGTCGGCGATTATCTCGACACAAGTGCGACGGATTTTCATCGCTCCAAGTCTCACTGCGAGCCGCGTTATTCTACTTGCGGGAGCACCGATCGGAAGAAGACCGAGGTCCGATAATTCAGCAGCGCGGTGACATTTTAATCGAGGGTTGCAGCCCATCGACCATAGCTGTGCGTATAAAAAGCTTTCGCGGGTGCTTGCAAGCTCGCCTAGCCAAAGTGATGCTGGTGTCGCGCGAATTCGCGCAGTTCGAACGAGAGGCGAAGGGCGAAACAGGGATTTGGAAGTGAGGTGCGGGCTACGAAAATGGCAAGCAAAGTGCAGAATGCGTACCGCGAACAGAGCTGAAGTCGCGTGCATCGGAGGCGCAAGTCCGCGCGGGTCTCTGAGCGACGTCCGCGCCGTGCTGTGACTTTCGCGGCAAGCGCTCCGCGCCGAGCAATGCCACTTTGATTATCACGTTCTGCAACGGCTACTGTCTCGCGCTCGCGTGCTCCTCGTCTCGCGGCAACGGCAACAGCAAGGACAATGGTAGCGACGGCAGCAGCAGCAGCCGCTTCGGCCAGGAAAGCCGCGCCCAGAGCTGCCACCGCGAGCAAGCCAAGGGCGAAACTCAGTCATCCGCGTACCGCCGAGATGGTGGACGCCGCGATCGCTGCGTTGAAGGAGAAGGGCGGCTCGTCGCTGCAAGCCATTAAGAAGTACATCAGCGGCACCTACGCCGTCGACGCCGAGAAGCTCTCGCCGTTCATCAAGAAGTACCTGAAAAGCGGCGTCGTGGCCAACAAGCTGGTGCAGACCAAGGGTAAAGGTGCGTCCGGTAGCTTCAGACTCGGTACTGGGGAATCCGCCAGGGTTGTCAAGAAGCGCGCGGTCGTCAAAAGGACGGCCGCGAAGAAAACTGGTCCCGCTAAGCCCAAGAAGAAGGCGAGCGCCAAGAAGAAGATACTTAAATCGGTGGCTGCTAAGCCGCCCAAGCCAAAGGCTGTGAAGAAGCCGAAGGCTACCGGGAAGGCTAAGAAACCGATCAAGAAAGCTTCGGCCAAGAAGTAAATATCCGAGGCCTCTCTAAGTACACAATTGTAAGCGACGTCGAAAAATCAGTCCTTGTCAGGGCTAGCATATCTATTTATGATATACGTATCTAAATGGTTCACGTTCAGTTTCACCTAGCTCATCTGTACACCTAGTATGTCGTTCCGGTTGTTCTCATGCGCGCGACGTAGCCTGCTCATTCGCAGCGTCGCGCGTGCGCTTCGTTCATTCCAATTTCATTTCTTACGCCTAGACTTCTACCTAGACTGTCTTTTCAATGTACTCATCTATATGCGTAACACGTAAGATTTCAAATTTTAATGCTTCAGATAGGTGTCTTGTCTAAGCAATAATGTGATTTCTATAGGATCTCTGTGAAGAGTCATGACTATAAACATGGCTATAAAACGTAATTCTTATTAGATTATTTTTATTTTCTTATTGTCAGTATTTGTTATTTTCTTTGGCACCGATTGTATAATAATCGTCAGAAGATTATGCCAATGTATCATCTTTCGTTATACACAAACATCGTTATAACAAAACATACGAAAATTAATATATATTTATTTTTTAATAAAAAACAAGTGAGTAACAACGATTGCTCATCAAAAGTACAAATACATTTGCGTATGCTCATTTCATACCTTTTAAGAATTTTTTCAAATATTATTTGCAATCTCTCTTTCAGAATGCACTGTGAGTTGTTCAAATTTGCGCATTAGCTCATTTTTTCAGTTTGAAATAATTGATTTATCGACGAAACAACGGTTTTTAACAAATTAAAGAGATAAAAGTTTTAAGCAACATCAATTTTCTTCCATTGTAGCATGGTATAAAGACGCGCCACAAATGTGATGGTGGCATATGTAACAATTTATAAAGCCAACAAGTTGTACTCGGAACCGAGTATTCGACAATAAATTGCCACGCTAAGCGTGGCAATGCCTCACTAAAATCGATGAAAGTGCGATATACGAGCAAAAGACTTTTCCCGCACATAGAAAGTACCGTAATTATCCGCGATTTCTAGACATCTGCATCCGCGTATGCAACTGCGCAGTACGGTACCAACGCGTTTTACTCGCTCACGTAGTCAAAAACAAGCTCGTCCGTTCGATGAATCGCCCTTTAGCGCCGCCATGTTGACCTACTTGTCGTGTTTACAAACACAAGACGCTCTTTTTGTGCACGCGCATTTGCTTATTGTTTTAGGACTTTTAGGCACGATACCATCACCATGGGCGCAGGCGAGAGCTGCGCCGCTGCTGCCATCGATCGTTCTCCTGCGTGATTATGCAATAGGTGATCGGATTGACCCTCGCACGCTAATAATTGTTTTTCATAAAAAAAAATGATATGTAATTAGCCAAGGTTTAATTTTTACCATCTAAAAACAATAATTTTATACTTTGTATTTCTAGGAATAGCCAAATTGATAAAACCTAAAAAAACAAGATCTCGAAAAATCTATACTCCCGACACTACTCATTTTTGAAAAAAACAAAACAATGCAAATACATTTTACTTAATTTGTACCCATTGAAAAAAAAAATCAAATTTTTTAAAGTAGCATTGATCAAATCTCCAATTGAGAGCCAATATATGAAGCGTATTTACAACTGGTGTTATGTTAAGACATGAACTCATGAGCCGCGAAGTTTAAATTCCGAATGATTTTTGACGTTTATGTAAAAAATAAATAAATACAATAAATAAAACAGCAGATCATACAAATAATATATAAAAGAATTACTTATCATTCAAAACTAATGTTTATTAACATTTCAAGTAAAATGAAATAATAATTTGTTAGAGTTTCAAATTATAACCGTAATGATGCATTTTTTTTCACCACTCTTTTTTCATCTGACTTTATTTTATACTATTATTATTTCGATTTTTAGATTGAAGAATTATTCTGATTGGAAAAGAAATTCTGTCGGTGTATTTCAGTGATTTGGACAGCATAATCCTGTGAGAGGTTATTTAATTACTAGGTTATTAATACTAGGAGTTCCTATAGGAACTAAATGAATAAATATATGATTTATAAAATTGAATATTATATATATAAAATATAAATATAATAATTTATAAAAATAGTTAAATGTCTGATAAAAGTAAGAAATTGTAAATTTATTTATAGAATTGAATTCTTTTAACTAAAAAAAAAATTTTTTTTTTTAAATATATTTTAGGATTAAATCTAAGATATATATGACTTTAGGGTCAAATATAATGAAAGAGGTATGCATAAAAATGCATATCAGGGAGTTTTTACGCGCACATATATATGCATTTTAGGTCGTAGAATAAAGTATACGGAGTATACTTTATATATATATATATATATTCCTATTCTTTATTTAATTATATTAATTAAATATTTTATATATAAATAAATATTTAATTTAAAATCTAAATTATTAAATAATTTAATAATATATAAGTATTTATATATATATATAAATCATTTATTATATAAATATCATTTTTGTTCAAAAAAAAACATTTCTGTTACAAGGATAAATTAATAATTAATTAAATTTTATATAATTTTAATTTAGTTTAATTAATTAATTATTATATATATATATATATATACATTTATTAAAAAATTTAAATTTAATATATAAATTTAAACAATATAAAATTTATTATTTAGAAATTATAATAAATATAGAATATTTTTGTGCCAGCATTAGCGGTTAAACAAAATTATATAAATTAATTTTTTTAATTTTACAAATAAGTATTAAATATAATTAATATATTTAAATATTTTTTTTAAGATAAAATTAAAAAAAAATTTCTTAATATAGATTATTAAATTAATAATAAAAAATTATTATAATAAACTAAGATTAGATACCTTATTATTGATAATAAAATTTAATAATATTAATTATTTATATTAAAAATTATGCCGGTATTTTAATCTAATTAGAGGGACTTATTTAATAATTGATAATCAACGAAAAGAATTACTTATATTAAATTTTTATATATGTTCGTTAAAAAAATATTTAAAAATAATTTTTTTTTAATTTAAAATAATTTGATTTCAGATCAATATGTAAATTAATATATAAGAATAAAAGAGTCACATTTAAAATAATTATAAAATTAAATTTATAATAATTTATAATATTAGAATTTAATAGTAAAAATTTTTAATTAAAAATTTTGAATAAAGTATGAAATATGTACAAATCGCCCGTTAATTTTTTAAAAAAATGAAAGATAAGTCGTAACAAAGTAAATATACTGGAAAGTGTATTGAGAGAAAAATAGTTTAAATAAAAATATTTATATTGCAAAGAAAAGATATTTATATAAATTTTTTTAAATAAAATTAATTAAATAATTAATATTTGAATATTTTATATTATAATAAAAAAAAATTATAAAATTTAATTATTTAGTATTATTTAAAAATTTAAATTAAATTTATAATTATTGTATTGTAAAAGATATTGAAAGTTTAAATTAAAATTAATTTAATTAATTTTTACCTTTTGTATCAGGGTAAATTAACATCTATAATTTATATTTATAACTCGAAATAAATTGATCTAAAATAATATCATAATTATTATAATATTAATATTATAAATATTATTTTAGTAGAAAAATTCTTATCATAATTTATTATATCTAGTTATTTTATAAATAAATTTAATTTATAATAAATCTAATAAATTAAATAAATTTTTATTTAATTTATATATTTATTAAATATTATTAGAAATAAATTTAATAATATTAATTATATAAATTTATATAAAATTTATTTTAATAAAAATAAAAGTTTTTATTTTTAAATAATTTGTTATAATTAATAAATTAAAATTAAAATTTAATTTAATATTGAAAATTTATAAAATAAAATATTTAAAGAATAAAAATATTAATATAATGATTTAATTAGTAATTAATAATAATAAACTATAATTTTAATTTTAAGATTAAAAAAATGAATTCAGCAAAAATTTTATTCAACTGTTTTTTAAAACATTGTTTAGAAGTTTAAAATTATAAATATAATCTGCTCAATGATAAATTAAATAGCTGCAGTATATTGACTGTACTAAGGTAGCATAATCATTTGTCTTTTTAATGAAGTCTGGAATGAAAGATATTATGAAATAGAATCTTTATATTTTTAATAATAAATAAATTTAATTTTAAGTTAAAATTCTTAAATATTATATAAAGACGAGAAGACCCTATAGAATTTCATAATTATTTTAAATTTAAATTTTTATAATTTTAAATTTAAATATATTATTGAATTGGGGAAATTTTAAAATTTAAATAATTTTTAATAATTTTTACTTAAATATAAGAATATATTATCCAATAATAAATTTATTGAATATAAATTAAATTACCTTAGGGATAACAGCGTTATAATTTTAGAGAGATCATATTGAAAAAATTGTTTGCGACCTCGATGTTGAATTAAGATAAAATTTTTATGGAAAAATAATTATTATTAGTCTGTTCGACTATTAAAATCTTACATGATTTGAGTTTAGATCGGTGTAAGCCAGATCGGATTCTATCTTATATTTATAATAATAAATTTGTACAAAAGGACTTTGTATCTATATATTATATTTAAAATTGAATTATATTAATTACTTTGACAGATTAGTGTATTAAATTTAGAATTTAATTATAATATTAAAATATTAAGTAATAATATTTTTTTAATTATTACTTACTTTAATTATTATCATATTAGATATAATAATTAAAATTTTAATTAGAATTGCTTTTTTAACTTTATTAGAACGAAAAGTTTTAGGATATATTCAAATTTGAAAAGGTCCTAATAAAGTTGGATTTTTAGGAATTTTTCAACCTTTTAGTGATGCAATAAAACTTTTTACTAAAGAAGTATCATTAATTTTAAAATCTAATTATTTATATTATATAATTTCTCCAATATTTAATATAATATTAATAATACTATTATGATCCAATATTCCTATATATCAAATTTATTTAATTTAAAATTTAATTTATTAATAATTTTATGTATTTTAAGATTAGGAGTTTATGGAATAATAATAGCTGGATGATCTTCAAATTCTATTTATTCTATAATTGGTAGGTTACGTAGAATTGCCCAAACAATTTCTTATGAAGTAAGGATAATTTTAATTATATTAATTATAATTTTTTTAATTGAATCATTTAATATAAATTTATTTATAAATTTTCAATGTTATCATGAATTTATATAATAATTCGTTTTAATTTTTTAATAAATAACTTTAATAAATTAATATTTATATTAATTATTTTTGGATTAATTACTATATTTATAGCAGGAAATTCTGCAAATTTTGAATTTGATTGAAAAAAAATCATTGCATATTCAACTTTATCTCAATTAGGATTAATAATAATAATTTTAGGTATAAATAAATATATATTTGCTTTTTTTCATTTAATTATTCATGCAATATTTAAATCTATAATATTTATATGTTCTGGTATTATTACTCATTATATGAATAATTATCAAAATATTCGATATATAGGATGATTAAAAAATTTTATACCTATAACTGCATCAATTTTATTGATTTCAAATTTTTCTTTATGTAGATTACCATTTTATTCTGGATTTTATTCTAAAGATTTAATTTTAGAAACTATATTTATATATAAAATTAACTTATTTATTTATATTTTATTATTAATTAGAACTATATTAACAGTAATATATAGATTTCGTTTATTTTATTTTTTAATGTATAACAAATTTATATATAATGTAATTTTTAATATTTATGAAAATAAAAAAATAAGAATTTCTATAATTTTATTAATATTTATATCTTTAATATTTGGTAGAAGATTAAATTGAATTTTATTTAATAATATTGAAATTATTTATTTATTAAATTATGAAAAATTATCTATTATTATAATTTGTTTAATTGGATTAATTATTATTATAATAATTATAAATAATTTTGCAAAAATAAAATTTATTTATAGTTTTCAATATTTTTTTAATAAAATATGATTTTTAATAAATTTAAAATACATGATTAATATTAAATTGTTAAAATTTGGTAAAATTTACTCTTTATCATATGATAAAGGATGGAGTGAAGAATTTTTTTAAAAAACTATTTATAATTTAAATAAATCAATAAAGTGAGTGAGAATTTTAAATTTTAACAATTTAATTAATTTAATAATTTGTTTAATATTAATTAATATATTAATTATTTTAATATTATAATTTAAATAGTTTATATAAAATATAATATTGAAGATATTAAGAAAATTATTTATTTTTAAATATTTTAATATATTATATTATTTATAAAATAAAATACTTTATTTTTATATTGAAATTATAATGTTTTTATTTAAACTATATAAATTATGAAATTATGATTATTTTCAACAAATCATAAATATATTGGTATGTTATATTTTATTTTAGGAATATGATCTGGTATTATTGGTTTATCTTTAAGGATAATTATTCGATTAGAATTAGGTAATCCTGGTTCCATAATTGGTAATGATCAAATTTATAATTCTATTGTTACAACTCATGCTTTTATTATAATTTTTTTTTGTTATACCAGTGATAATAGGAGGATTTAGAAATTATTTAATTCCTATAATAATAGGTGTACCAGATATAGCTTTTCCGCGAACAAATAATATAAGTTTTTGATTATTACCTCCAAGATTGATATTATTATTATCTAGGATATTTATTGGCAGAGGTACAGGTACAGGTTGAACGGTTTATCCACCATTATCAAGAAATTTATCTCATAGAGGACCATCAGTAGATTTATCTATTTTTTCTTTACATATTGCTGGAATTTCATCTATTATAGCCTCAATTAATTTTATTACTACTATTATTAATATAAAAATTTATAAAATTGAAACTATTTCTTTATTTTCTTGATCTATAATATTAACAGCAATTTTATTATTATTATCATTACCAGTTTTAGCTGGAGCTATTACAATATTATTATTTGATCGAAATTTAAATACTTCATTTTTTAATCCTATTGGTGGGGGTGATCCAGTTTTATATCAACATCTTTTTTGATTTTTTGGACATCCAGAAGTATATATTTTAATTTTACCTGGATTTGGGTTAATTTCTCATATAATTAATAATGAAAGTATAAAAAAAGAAGTATTTGGAACTATAGGCATAATTTATGCAATGATTTCAATTGGTTTATTAGGGTTTATTGTTTGAGCACATCATATATTTACTATTGGTATAGATGTTGATACTCGAGCTTATTTTACTTCAGCAACTATAATTATTGCAATTCCTACTGGTATTTCACTATAGTTAAATAGGCTTACCGATGTGAAGAACTACGCCTATTAATATTTTTTGGGATGAAGTATGTATGAGTATATGGTCTCTATGGTTTCTTTTTTTTTTTTAAGATCTCGATATGTTAAAATTGATGAATGAATATCTGACATCTCTATATCTTAATTAGTTATAATTGTTGTTAGATTGTCGTTATCGTTATGAATTTTGTCAGGAGATGTATTCGATGGGAGATCAAGCTAGAAAGCAGTGCTTAGCGCGAGAAGATGCAGTTATTAATATTGTAATTTAGGTAAGGTGGTATTAAATAGAGTTTTTAAAAATAAATAATAAAAAAATTAAGTTTGCATTTGTTAGTTACAAATTTATTGTTAGCAGGATACCGTTACATTCACCACGAATAAATTACTGTGTTTTTTGGAAAACCATTTGTACAAGTTGTATACACGATTGCGCAAGTGTGACCACCGTTTTTCCTAAAGTTTTATACTTTACTTTTCTTTTTCATTTAAACGAGGTGGCGCAGGCGCACAAAACGTTCTTCTGAATTACGCATTTATTGTTAATCATTCAACAATCGGCAGTTAACAACACAGTAATACTCGTAACTTAGCTAAAGATATTACTCAAACTACCGGTGATTTAGTTTTTCTTTCTATTACAAAAATGCCTGTCGACATTCCCGGATTTGCATATGCCGCTGCTGTTGCAGCCGGTGGAATTATGGGTTATGTTAAATCTCGTAAGTTTTATTTATTATTCTCTTTATTATTTTTCCATATTATTTGTAAATTTATTCATTACTTAATGACTTCAAATATAATTCTATATGTACAAAATTTTAGCTTGCATATGAAAAATTGAATGAATAAATTATTTGCAGATTCCATTCCATCACTGGGAGCCGGACTTTTATTTGGATCTATCTTAGGATACGGAGCATTTCTATCATCACAAAATGAACAGAATTACGGCGTAATTTTAGGTAGTAGTGCAGCACTTGGAGGATTAATGGGATATAGATTCTATAATACAGGCAAAGTCATGCCTGCTGGACTGATTGCAACAGTCAGGTAATACACTAAAATTAGAATAAAACCAAAAAAATGCACACTACTTTTACTTAAATGATCATTTTCTTTTTAGTGCTATAATGGTGATTAGATATTCAATGCGAATGTTCTCATCAGCTTCATCAGTCAAAATGCAATAGCTTTGAGTCATGTGAATATATTAATATTTTAAATACTTTGCATTTATCTTATTAACATTATGATCATAATTATAAATGGGTGATATGTAGGGTTTAACATTAGTATTTTTTATAATAAATTTATTAATAAAAACCGTTTCAACTGAAATTTTTTTTAAATAACCCTAACTTTAATATTTATAAAAAAAATAGAACAGTACTTTATTATTAAATAAGTTAATAAGAATTTGGCTAATGGACTGACTAATAAGCAAAAATGCACAATTTTCATAGAACAATTTATCAATAGTTAGTCATAATTAATAATGCTAATGCAAGATCCATATCCATAATAAAAAATAATGATTAAAAATCCAATCTAAACGATTCGGATTATTGGTACTTCGATTGTATTGGCATGCAGTAACAATAACAATGAATATAGACGCTTATTAAGCTTGAACTATGAAGGGTAGAGACTTTCTCTCTATTCTTATTTTCTCTTTCCATAACTTGGAGAGTTCAGGAACATCTTTTATTTATTGGTGTATGAATGTGCTAGATAGATGTTTGGGTAGCAAGTTAATGAAGGAGAAAAAAGAGTAAGTGTCGGTGGAAAAGTATGGAAAAAGTTAAATACTAGCGCCCAGTTGCGATTCGTCGCAGATTTAAGAAGTTCCAATTTTTATTGTGAAAAAACCAGAATAATTATTATTTCATATAGAAGTAATCACATTATATTTTATTAAGAAAAAATTGCTAAACATTTGCATACGCAAGGGAATAAGTGTCAATATTCGTTGACACAGTAACACATCACATGTGTAATATGTACATGTCTACTACAGCATTGTTGTTGATGTCAGAGGCGCGGAATCCTAGTGTAAAAATGTGTAGTAAAACAAATAATAATGAAAAACTAAAAATCTTAGAAGAGCAACAAAAAGCTATTGATCGGGAACCGTTTCGTCACATGAGAATTGACGATGCCAGCTGCCTTGATACCATCGAAGGACGAGAGATTTGCGGAAAATGTTACAAGTCGCGAAAATTCTTTTGTTATTCTTGCTGCATACCCGTCATTGATGAAAAATATATTCCAAGAATTAAAGTACTACTTTTGTTTACATATATAGTAAATTTAATAAGTTCCACATGTTGATTACAAATACTTAACCTAAAAAATAGACAAGTCAAATTATCTTCATTGTTGTATACACTGTTTTGTTTCAGCTACCTATTAAAATTGATATTATTAAACATGCAAGAGAAATAGACGGTAAAAGTACAGCTATTCATGCTGCTATAATTGCTCCAGAAGATGTTAAAATCTACATATATCCTAAGTTTCCAGAAATTTTAAAAACTGATAGAGTAAGATATGTTCATATTTTATTTATAATTTAACTTTAATCATTTAGAACAAACGTTAAAATACCAGCCCTCAGGCAGTTCTTATCTTTCCTAGTCAAACAGCAATGAATGTTGAAGATTTGTTTGTAAAAACAGCAAACAAAAATAATGGTATTATAAATGAAAGAATCAATAATGAATTCCCAATCACCAGAGCAGTATTTATAGACAGTACCTGGCATCAAACTAAATCTATATATAAGGATGAACGATTAAGAGGTTTTTATAATAAGTTTTTCTTTATTTTTTATCTACTTACCATGTATAGTGTTAAATTGAATTTCATATTTTAGATCTACCTTGTGTAATTCTTAAGTCTCGAATATCACAATTCTGGAGGCATCAAAAGAAAAGTCCAAGATGGTACTTAGCAACAGTTGAAGCTATTCACCAATTTCTTTTTGAATTGCACGCTTGTGCCTTAGGAAAAATTGAAAACTATGCAACACTTGAGCAAGGTCTGTTAAAAAAAGAGGTGAAAAGTGTTATCAAAGAAGCTGATTTGCTTCAGCAGTACAATGGACAATATGATAACTTATTATATTTTTTCAAATATATGTATGACAAGATACATCTTATATATGACCATGATCAATTGTGTGCATACAAAAGACCACTAATTTAAATCTTTTATCCACAATAAATTATTTTCATAGTTTTATTAAAACTGTCTATTATAATTTGTTGTAGACATTTTTTCTAACAGTAAGACTGATAGTATAAACAAAAGACATCAAAATTATAACCAAAATCATGATCCTTTGTTTACATTTTCATTTTATTTTCAATATTTGAGTTTTTCTTCATTTCAATTAAATGTAGATTAAGCATGGAAAATTTTAAGCAAGGTAATTAATCTAGATTGTAATACTCACTATTATAGCTAAATAATATACTGCTCTAGATTTTGACTTACCAAACTCTGAGAGTAATTCTGAAACAGAATTTTCAAGACAAGTAGAAGAATGCCAAAGTAATCTGTATCGTATGGAAAAATTATTATTCCATTTACAAAATGATAGTAAAAGGCCACTTAGAAAATCACAAGATTCTTTAGTTAAATTATTAAATTGTAATAAAAAGAAATTCAGCAATAGCAAAATGAATGAACAGACTCCCTTACAAGAACTTCGTACTAAAGATAGCTTGTGTTCAAATAATACTGCATTGAAACGTGATGCAACTGTAACTTCGAAAGAAAACTTAATTAAAAACAGAAATAATTCACCATTGACATTTGTTGTTCAAGTGCCCAATAGCATTGTTGATGATTTAAAAAAAAATTTAACTAATTCTGATATTGTTAATTATTTATCACAATGTTCTTCAAAACAAAGTGTCAAAGTGTCAAAGAAAAAAGGAATCAGTTCTCTATTCCATAATTTATTTAAAAGAAAAAAAAATAACACACCAAATTTACATACTCTACTTTTTCAAAACATGAAGTTTGTCAAATTTTTAGCTGGCCTAAATGAAATTGATGCAGAAGTTCATCAAAGAGCAAGCAAAAATAATGTAGATCAAACTTCTGTATCCGAAAACTATTTTCCAATAGAAAATACTACTAATGTAAGCTTGAGCAGTGCAAATGTAAATCCACAAGATGGTTATACTTTAGTATTTCCTATAAGTCTTAATTCAAATACAAACATTAGTGATCCTCTAAAACCAAAATTGATTATTCAACATGAAATAACATCTAAACAACATTCAAGTCTCTACACTCACACTATAAAAATTTCAAACGAGCATTTGTCCAACTATAATAACGAATCTTCATCAAAAGTAGTGACTGAAACAGTAGAAAATGAATTTTCATCAAAAAGAATTGCAGAGAATGTTGATATTGTAAACAAAGATTCAGAAAAATTCAGCTTGAATGAAGTACAATCAGAAAATAGTCTGATGAAAAATTTAATTGAAAACTTACTGAGATCTACTAAAAATTTTAATGATCTAGAAATATTGAAAATTTTTGTAGAAATCCTTCATAAAGAAAAATTAAAAAAGAAAACCCCTTGCTGCATAGACTGTTCTAATACAAAAGTTAATCATAATAAGGAATCCAATTTTTTGCATAATTTTTTACAACAACTTATGGTAGACTTACAAAACAAAATAAAACGTAATGAGAAGAAAAATATCCAACAGGTATATTACATTAATTAAAACTATTGCTTACTACTTTTTAATTTAATAAATTAAAAAATTTATTTTTAGACTCCTAAAAGGCAATCATCAAAAATAAGTATTTGTTCATCAACTACTGATATATCAAGCGAAGAAGAATATTTTGATGATCCTGTCATATCAAAATCAAAATGTATGCATAAAAACATAAAAAGATGCCAGTCTCCATCACTGTTAAAATATCGTTTTTGCCAAAGTGAAAAAGATATCATTGATAAAACCGAAAATAAGAATAAATAAAACAACCATCTATGAACTAAATTTTATTAATGACATATCATTTGTTTTTGGTATTAATTTTTAATTAGAATCAACCAACTATACAATGTCGTAAAGTTAAATTAATAAAATTATTAAAAATTTATTAATTTCATGGAAAAATCGTTTTCATTTTTAGATAAACAGCATCGATCTTTCAATAAGAATCAATCCAAAACAATATACGCTCGTTGCGAAGGTTATTTCATTTGCAAAACGTGCAGGAATCAAAATATCAACAAAAGCTTAAAAAAGCCTTGACCTATATATTCTACTCCAAAATATCACAGCGGCCCTGCATGAAAGATTCAATTGATCAGCTGAGCGCAGGTGCTCTATCCCCGAAAACGTCCTTTAAATGCCCCCACTTAGACGCCTGTGTAAACTGTGTATACATATTTTATATATGTATATATTTACATATACACACACACATATACAATACCAATTCGTTCCTCGTATACGAAGTACACAGCATCCATAAATCGTGTATGAGATACGCGGGTGAGTGGAAGCAAGTATCTGGTGTGCAAGTTCATTCAGCAATGTTTTCGCGCGACGCCCAATTGATTAAATGGCCAGGAGTGACGACAATATCGTCAACAATAACGTGACAAGGAGCCGCGGCAACAGATCATCAGTAGCAGAGTCGCCAATAGCAACTCGCGCGAGGTTATGTCATCCTCGTCGGAAAACCCCGTCGTCGACGTCGGTGCCGACATCCCATCTTCGTCTATGCACTTATGGCGAGGCCCAGATAAGCTGTGCCTCAATGCAGCTGCCGTCGACCAGCAACTCGATGGACCACTTGCCAAACTCGTCACTGTTGGGGATCGCATTTTTCTTATGACAACTACCTGTAGCCTCTACCATGGAGAGGTTGTTACTGCCAGTGAAGGGGCTGATTCATCGCTGACTTTATTGTCACTAATTAAGAGCCAGCTCAGTGCTGTTGATGTGGCTGCCAACAGTCAATATCTCTTTGTCGTAACCACTGATGGTTGTGTGCACAAAATCAACCCTCAAGATCTTAATATTATTGACTCTATTGTTATTAGAGAAGATATCAAATACTGTAATCATGGGTTTGTAGATCTCATTCGTTTATTTTTTATATCTAGGCTCCCATACATTAACAACCCATGCAATAGTTTCAATTTTAGAACTCCAAACAATTGTACAGAAAGAATAAAATTATGATAATAATTGTTTGGTAGTTTTAACACGTTAATCAGCTCGATAACATTTTTTGTTTTTAATGAAACAAAGAACTTTGCAATAACTACTTGAATAGCAATCTCATTAACAATTTATCACTTTGATAATGTTATTTTAAGTCTGCTTATTATCATTATGTAAATAATTTTGAAGAAGTAGGGTGCTGTTAATATTAAACTGATCATTTGGCATATTCCACAAACTCTTTTATTTAGTAAATTGATAATATTTAAAAATTTTTTTACGTGTAATTTAGAGAATATGAAACAAAAATTATACTTTTTCATTAAAATTTATTATAAGCGTTAAGATGTTTTTTCGACTGTAAGTTGTACTGTTTTTCTTACAGTTGCAGACAGGGCAGTGATATAGCCAAAGTAATAGCAATAGCAGTTAATGATGATTCTGCTTTATTTGTAACAGAGAATGGTCAGCTATGGGCAAGTGGTGACCAACCCCAAATTGACATTAAATCTCAGGAACCTAAGAAAGTAATTTTTTTCGACGGTAGAATTGTTTCAGATGTAGCATGTGGATCTAATTTTTATGTAGTTTTAGTAAGAAAGCTATCTCAAGTTTCAAAAGATGATGTAGACAGTGAGGCTGACGTGCAAGAAATTTTTGTCAAATCATGTTCTCAGTGCCTCAGTAATATAATGCCAAGTTCGATGAGTGTTACTTCATCAGATACTGGTCCCATAGCTGATGTTCGCAGATGCAGCGATGGTTACTCCGTTAATTCAATAAGTGCATTGTCGAGTACAAGTAAAGAAGACGTCTTTCAATCTATCATGGAAGAAAAAATTATCCCAAATTCAATCAATGTGAATTCAAATGGAGATATATGTGAAAATGAAGTACTTGAATCTGATAAAGATGCAAAAAAAAATGTGATTCTGATTAATACAGAGGCAGCGAGACAATTTCTTACGAGACAACTGTCTTGGGTATCATCGTATGGCAGTACAAAAGACGATATTCAGTTAGATACTATAGACAATCCTACAAGTCTCATTAAACAAAATGTGTCAAATATGGCCAATTTAGTTTATGAAGGAGTGAAAACAGTGGGTGATAAGGTTGTGACGTTGTCGAGACACGTCAGTGGTAGTTCTGACGTGAACGACGTGAAAGATGATTTAAGTGATAACTTTGAAGAATTAGGCATAGAAGAATCAAAGAGAACTGCAGGCAGTTTAATAAATAGTTTACGCTGTGATGACATACCTTGGTCATCGAGTGGAGGCTCATCGGAGCACGAACTGGTGGAAAAACGATTGAACGAGAAAATAAGTTTATTAATTAAAACTGGTAACAGCGCACTGTCGACCGAAGTATGGACATGGGGTGACGTTAAGTACGGACAATTAGGTGTAGGAGATATAATTAATAGGCCGCGTCCACGCGAAGTGACTATCCTCAATCGTTGCGGAATCAAAAAAATCGCATGTGGTGCTTATCATACCCTGGCGCTAACACTGGACGGCCGAGTATTTGCCTGGGGTAGGAACAATTTTATGCAAGTTGCACACTGTTCGCAAGTCGATCAAAAATCTCCGCAGCTGTTTTCTTCCAATTTTTTCATACGCTTGTCGCCCAAAGAGCGAGCAAAAGATATTGCAACTGGCAGCGATCACAGCTTGATAATGACAGATCAAAAGATTTTTTTAATGGGAAAACACAAGTGAGTTGCCGACCATTTTTTCTTTCTCATTATCATTTCATTGTGAGTGATTCAATCGCTTATTATCTACTTACTTCCAGATCTTCCGGTGTAATGTCAACGTTGGAATTACCAGATATAAAAGATTGTCTTTTAAAAAATATCTTTTGTTCAGATAACTACAGCTGTTGCACGGTAACAAAGGAATTAGTACGCGAAATATCAGATATTCTGATAGAGCAACAAATATTTTTAGAGGAAACGCTATTTGTGCATCGGAACTTAATAATGCCTTTTCAGAAAAAAAGTGGAACTATTCGCGAAGTGAACGTTTATGATACACTTTGCCGCTGTTACGGCGAATTTTTGAGCGTGAATGTTTTGAATGTGCGTAGCTTATGGGATTGTTATAATCGCATTATCGAATCTCACGAGATCGTCATAATCGCGAATGCTGACGAATTTATCGGTGTTTATCGAGCGTATTTGAACGCAGTTTGTGATATCATCGCTTCGAGTGGATTCACACAAATCGCAAAGCTGATTGACGTACTTGAAGTACTTTCCACCGTTTTCAAAGACAAAATAAATGCAGGCAGTGTTAATCTAACTAATGAAACAATTATTGCATTTGTTTTACAGTATCCTGTGCGGCATTTGAATAGGTAATAATTAGTTTTGTTTTAAAAAGTAAATTCGTATACATAGTGTTGCTATTGCATTGAATTCAGTACGTTTCATTCACAGGTATATAAATATAATACAAAGTATAATTAAAATGGATAATAGAAATATACGGACAGAACACTTACAAGAGGTCTTAAGTAAATGGGAAAACTTATCGAAAGAACAAACTAAACGCTTACAAGAAGCTGAAAGTACAAAATCCTTTTGGGAAGGTTCCGGCAAAATCGTAGAACAATTCCGAACTCCCGAAAGACGTATGGTTAGAGAATCTTTCTCGCACCATATTTCTTTATTTAACTCTAGCAGATTTTCGTCACATTGGTTTATTCTGCTTAGCGACGTTTTTATTCACATTAGCGGCACTACTTATACTGCACACCGTTTACCTTTATTATGGGTGGAAATGCTACCAGATTCAGATGCATTACAGGTAAAGTCAAGTCAAACATTCATTGTTAATTATGATGTTAAGCCAATAATTTGTATTGTAGAATGCCATATCGATAACAACACCAGAAGACAGTTTTATACTTTATACACCAACAGCAGCTGATCGCAGCGAGTGGTATTTCGCATTTCAAACTACTATTAAAAATAGTCTTCAAAGATCTGCTAGTCATATGCCTCCGCAAATACGAACTGGCTCTTTTTCGTTTACGAAGCATCCCGTATATAAGGATGCCAGTTACACTGGTATAACCTTCAATAACATTCATCAATGGTTCTTCAAATTTAAAATCAATATTAATTCGAAATTTTTTAAGGACAATGGTTAAAAGGAAAACTTAATGGATCTGGAAAGTTGGAATGGGCCGATAATCGTATGTACATTGGTCAATTTAATAAAGGTGCAATACATGGTACAGGTCGAATGGAAATGCCTACTCAAGGTGTTTATGAAGGACAGTGGAAAGATGGTTTGCAAAATGGATATGGAATTATGAAGTACGTATAATTATGTTGAAAATATTTAAAACCTACTGAAAGTCTAAAAAGTTATTATAATTTTTTAATATTTTAATTAAGTTACATAAACGGCGATGTTTACGAAGGATACTTCAAAGACAATTTACCGCACGGGCATGGGATGAAAAAAGAAGGTCACTTCATGGCTTCTGTTGCCTCGGTTTACATAGGCGAATGGTCTTCCGGTGTCAAACAAGGATATGGTGTTATAGATGATATAAAAACTGGTAATATTACTATACAACATTTTTTTATCTATAAAATAGAGAACGTCTTTCAAATAATATTACAATAACTCCAGGCGAAAAGTATTTGGGATCATGGAACAACAATGTTAAACACGGCAATGGACTGATAGTTACATTAGACGGAATATATTACGAGGGAATGTTTGTCCAAGATGTATTTATGGTGAGAAAATTATTTTGAAAAAAGTATCTATCTTCTATCAATTAATTTTCCAATATTAAACATTTGTTAAATGCAGGGCCATGGAATCATGGTTCTTGAAGATGGAACTCATTACGAAGGAGAGTTCAAAGCCGTTGGAGTTTTCGGTGGAAAAGGGATTTTGACTTTCTGTAATGAAGAAAAACTAGAGGGAAACTTCAGTGGCGCATGGGACGAGGGAGTGAAAGTTACAGCGACGCTGCACATAAATAACAAAATAAGTGGAAAATCATCAAAAGAACCACTGTGTGTTAATTATTCAATGAATTCTTCGTAATCATTCATTATAAGTAGTTTCAGAAATGTTTTAATATTTTAGATCCTTTGGCAAGTTGTGCACTCCACCGGACCAAAAGTGGAAGGCAATATTCCATCAATTTTATATGCAATTGGGTATTCCTGAAATGAATAACAATACAAACTCCAAAAACCCGTCGACACACCAAATAGAGACTCAAAAGTTATGGAGCAACGTTGCAGCTATTATATCCAAATCGCAACGTAATCGTCAAAAACGCCAAAACTTTAATTGTAATGCCATGAACTGTAGCCTTAATTCCTCTTACAATCAGCTCAACGAAGTAGAGGACAATGATCAACTACATAAAATTTTATACTTTGGACACGAAAAGTTGACTCTGCCGGCTTACAATCAGATACACAAATATCTAACTCGAGCCTTCGAGAGTCCCCATCATCCTCTTGGTACTTTGCTCAATGAGCTTGCGGCTGTGTACACGGCAACTTACGGTGGTGTTCGCGTACATCCGCTTCTCCTGAAGCACGCAGTTTCAGAGCTGACAAGCATTACAACGAGGATATACGAAGCTGTAACTTTGTTCTTTCCCGCGTTGCCAAAAGCTTCCGAACAGAGTTTATTTAAACTCAACGACGACGATGATGAATGCAACGAAGAGTGAGTAAAAAATGCTTGATTTAGACATCGACCTGATTAATGTATTAATAATAACGGTTTATTTTGTTATTCTTTTTTGTAGAAAAGTAATAAGCGCAGCCGCTATACTTCATCCTATCTTACTGCCGCGCGTTTATTCCGCCTTATTTGTACTTTACGCTCTTCATAATAAGAAAAAGGACGACGCTTACTGGGAACGACTAATCAAGTGGAACAAACAACCTAATAATACACTATTAGCTTTCTTAGGCATTGATCAGTAAGTTTATGCTCAAAAATGATAATTTATATTTTATAAGCGTCAATGTAATAATAAAACTCTTCTTTAGGAAATTTTGGAAAAGTTTTGATTCAGCCGATAATGACACATTTCTCAACGAAGCAATCGAAACTCTGCAACAATTGAAAACTACTTTTTCTGCGGTTGAAAAGTTAATAGTTATTAGAAATACTCATTACCAAATCGAACAGGTAAACGTTTCGTAATATAATTGCTAACAGACAAACAATTGATTTTGTTATCAATATATCTAATTTGCTTGATTCTACTACATATTCATTTTAATTCATTTTTTTCCAGGCAATACAAAAACGTTTGAATGAAAACTACAAATTACCTGCTGATCAATTGATACCGATATTTTACTTTGTTGTTATTAGAGCAAGTGTCTTGCAGTTAGGTAGTGAAATACATTTTATAACCGATTTCATGGAATCTTACTTGACGAATGGGCAATTCGATTATGTCTTGACAACAGTGATGGTCTGTTGTTAATTAATTATATTATAATTTATGTTAATTTTTTATTGCCAAAATATATAACAGCTACATTTAATTTCAGGGCATTTATGGCCATATATTAAAAGAGAAAATCGCGATTGATGAGTAGGCTTGCATCGGAAATGTTCTTTGATTTGCTGAAATACGTCAACTTGATGTCTTGGTCTTTCATCTGTGCAAATGTAATACTCGTAGATATAAATAATTAAATAAGGAAAGAAGTCACAAACAATCAAAATTATTTAATGTTTAAAAATTATATAACTTCTTATGCAATATACTCGATATTTAAACCCTTGCCATTGTGTGTGTAAAGACACACACACACTCGCGCGCGCGCACGAGTAGGATTTTGAAAATTGTATATATAATATTTATGATATTGTTAAAAGCAATATAGTCTATGGATTGTCGCTCAAACTATTTTTCTCTCACGTTCCATGAATCATGAGTGAGCAATGTTGCACAAACATTATGACATACCTGCCTCGATGTAGTCATGTAACCTAACATTCCACATATACCGATTAATAAATCTGTTAAATTGTCTTGTTTTATTTAATTTATATTGTTAAGTTAAAATGAATGTATGTATATAAATGAAAAAAAAATACTCTCACCAGTAATGATAATCCAAAGATTTAACACAGATTTCTTGATTAAATAAATGATTCAACCTTAAAAATTCATGAATAAATATTTATTCGCACATATTACTTGTCTACAATATTCACTACGCATATGTTAACAGTCGTTATTTTAGAGTTGTAAAAACGTAGCAAATGCTTAGATATTCAGTATTTGGCTTTTTTATATATTATTTCACAATGGTTTTGGACCTATGTATACAATGCCATTGGAAAAAGATTTTCTTTTAAGCAATTTTCAATGCTGAATACGTCAATTCCACATGATACAAACACATTATTCATTTTCTTCATTGAATATAAAAAAAAGGAAGATGACAAGGTTTTAGCAACCACTACTTTTGTCTTTTGTCTTTAGCTTACTTTTTTCTGCTTTTATTTGAACACATTTGTTACATAACTTCAGTACTTATCAAAAATTTTGTTAATAAACTTCAGTCTAACTATATAAAATCTTTTTATTTTATTTTACTTTTGTTTGGTTTGTGGCAGACATAAACAGTCTTCAAAAATTAACTCATTCCTTGCGAGAAGTCGTGAATCCCAAAGTTATGAAGCTTATTACTTAATAAAATTAATCATTCCTTTTTGTACTGTTTCAACTTAAGAACGAAATTTCTACCTTTTATCAGACAACAATATGTGCAAAAAATTAAACTACTATCGACCAGCATAAATTAAATAAGCGATTTTCTCTTAGACCGAAAGGATCGACTCTTTCAGAATGACAAAGTTCAGCATTAAAGATGACATTTACCTATCTAACTACCTGTTTTATTACAACAAAGAACAATTAAGAATACATATTTATAAATAATGCAATTAATATGTTACTTTGTTGACATTTTAAAAATCTCCTTTCATTTTTTTATTTTTATTTGCAAAAATTATTTTTTTATTAACACAATAGAGACATAGGCAACTAGAAAATAAAGTTGAATGAAAAATAAAAAAACCGAGAAACATTTTTGTTTAAATAGAAATAAGGTAATTCAATATGATTCAAGTCACCAACGTTATTTTTATCTCTCTATTTTCTTATCTTCGTGTCATGCGATCGTTTTATGCAAGACATTTCAAATTCCTTTCCCGAACAGACTCATCGATAAATCAACTCAACAACACGATATACTAATGTACAAAGTTAAATGAGAAGATTTGACAATTGCCTTCTTAATTTTAATACAATGTAGTTGTAATGAGGAGTCAGTTGAATAAAATACATAATTTTGTCGTGATGGATTGTTATTTTTTTTTATTAATAAAGTATAAAACGATCTTTTTTTCATTTCCATGACCATAGCAAAAAAAGGTAACAATAAATTGATTGCAGATATCTTCGATGCAAGGAAGTGTATTTAAGATTTTAAGGATTTTTTAGAAGGGTGATCGAGTCACGAGAGTGCATATCATTTGGATAATTTGATCTTTATTTCCCAAAATATTCTTCCCCGCTTGTTTGGCGCCCAGAAATGCCTGGAAATATAAAGACACCGTAATAGCTATGGTATTTTTTACGAAGTCTATTTCTTTTTCTCGATTGATATTATTAAAAAAAAAGAAAAAACCATTTGACAGAGCAAAAGAAAGAGAGATACAAATATCGTTTTTTTTCTTAATTGCCTTTTGATAACATTTATAATTAAAAATCAGCATCGCAGTTTGTCCATGCAGTGGCATCAATTGGATCGGAAAAGCAATTTTTATTTTGTTCTTTTGGAAAATCGAAATAAATAGAAAGTCTAATGTTGAATTGAATATTAAATTTATTTTATTTTTTATTTAACAACAGAAATAATGAGGGGGAAGGGGTCTAATAAAAGGTAGGTTTTATGATATACAAAAAAAATTTCACACAAATAAGTCTAAATAAATTTGAAAATTACAATCTCCTTCGTGATCGTTTATGATTAAAATAGCCTTTCCAATAGCCAACTAGACCTCTACTTAAACAAACATGTCGCAGTCTCGGCATTAGTAAAAACATGGAAAAGGAGTAGTTTTTACGACGCGTAAATAGAGAAATAGTGTGCAAATCTCTTGTAGCTTGATGCTTCGAAGTAAAAGAATAATAATAATTAAAAAAATGCGAAAGGAGAGTTATTATCTCCCAAATAGAAATGTTCACCGTCATCATAATTACAGTGGGCATAAAAAGATTAATTATCATTATCAAATAAACAAAATTCATTTCCTAAACCGGCAGCCGCAACTCTCACGGGGAGACCACCGAGTACAACTCGGGTCACACACGTGGAACGGGCTTGCCGCGTTTTACAAAACGTCTTTGTCACTTATCAATGATTCTATGCTGATTTACACTAAGTTTAATTGGTTAATTAATTAATATAAGTAATAATTATAGTATTCGAAATAGATACTTGGAGTACCGTCCAAAAGTTGTAACAGTTCTCCTTTTTTCTCATACAATATATAGATTAGAGTTAATTGTTTTTTTTTTTTTTTTTATGTTTTTGTTGTTTGCTTATAGCGTGGTCTACTGTTGTAAAACAAATTCAATCCAAATAACCAATGGACTTATGTTCTGTCGCAAAAGATTCACGCTGCTTTACACAAGCGATTATTGGTTTTTCCACGAATTCACTCAGTATTATACTCACACACCATGAAAATTCGACTGACAGCTCCCTGTTTTCACTTACTTTTTATCGTTTTGTATTAGAGCGAATTGAACCAAGCGTCGAGGACTTAGATCAAATCGGCAACGTTCATTGGCATTTCATCAATGTGTGTGTTATAAAATTGTTCGATGTCTTTTAATGTTCTTTTATCTTCTGAAGTGACGAAGTTAATCGCAACACCCTTACGACCGAATCGTCCACCACGACCAATTCTATTGGAAAAAAATACAATGCATTAATATTTTTATAGTCTCATCGAAATTAACATTTATGGCAAATATGGAAATAATAATTACCTGTGAATATAATTTTCACGATTTGAAGGTAAGTCATAATTAATGACCAGGGAGACTTGCTGTACATCAATTCCACGAGCGAGTAAATCAGTAGTGATCAATACGCGGGAAGATCCAGTGCGGAATTGTCTCATAATGAGATCACGTTCACGCTGTTCCATGTCACCATGCATGGCTGACACTGTGAAGTCTTTCTGATGCATACTGTCGGTAAGCCAATCGACCTTGCGACGAGTGTTACAGAAAATGACAGCCTGAGTAATACTCAAAGTATCGTACAGATCGCAAAGAGTGTCAAGTTTCCAGTCTTCGCGTTCAATATAAATGAAAAACTGCTTGATACCCTCAAGAGTCAGCTCTTCCTTCTTGACGAGAATCTTGACTGGCTCTCGCATAAAGCATTTCGATACTTCAAGCACATCAGCAGGCATAGTAGCCGAAAGTAGAATGACCTAGAAATAAACACCATGAAAATTAGTCATACGTAATTAATTTTCTAATTCTCTAAAATATTCAAAATTTAAATTGCAATTTTTAAAATGATAATATTTACATAACATTAATAGCATTTATATAACTGACAATTTTTTGCTCAAAATAAAACAATACTTCAGATAAAGCAAAAATGATAATAACCTGTACTTCGCTAGATAAGAGCTTAAATACGTCATAAATCTGATCCTTAAAACCTCTTGAAAGCATTTCATCTGCTTCGTCCAGCACGAATAGCTTGATACTGTTTGCTCGCAGAGCACGTCGGCTAATCATATCGTATACTCGTCCTGGAGTACCAACAACCACATGGACTCCAGCATCCAAGCGGCGCATGTCTTCGCGAACATTCGTTCCACCAATGCAAGCGTGGCATTGCGCACGCATGAAATCTCCAAGGGCGATGACTACTTTCTGAATCTGCAATAATAATCGAAGAAAACATTAGAGTTATTAATTTTGTAAGTAAAGTTGTTTGTAAAGTTCCAGATAAATACCTGCTGAGCCAACTCTCTGGTTGGGGCAAGAATCAGAGCCTGACACTCATTCATACTAGTGTCAATCTTCTGAAGGATGGAAATAGAAAACGTAGCAGTTTTACCAGTACCTGTAAAAATAACAAAATGCTGCTTTTAGCATACGATCCAAAACAATTGCATGAATGAAATCGTCGATCGAATGCTTACCTGACTGGGCTTGAGCAATAACGTCGTGCCCTTTGACACAAGGTAAAATTGCTCTTTGCTGGATAGCAGATGGCTTTTCAAAACCGTAAGCATAAATACCACGAAGTAACTCTTCTTTGAGGTTCATATCATCAAAGTTGTCGACGACCTAGAATAAGTCGCAAGCAGTGCCATTAAGGTTATGTTTCGCGATCGCACGTAACGCATACGATATTAGTAGCAGAAAAAGCAAGATACTCACAACTTCCCAATTGGATTCGATGACGCCATCTGGGTCCATGCCCGGTGGCCCAGCGTACGACTGTTCCTCACTCGGACCATTCTTGCCATCTCCGGCCCATTGATCATCGTTCCTGTAAGCAAATTGAATGAAAAAAATTTATTAGATCAAGTTAACTTTCGAGATCGTCGCGTCAAGCAGATGTTCCGCGCATTGTTAATAACCCACGTGCACGCCCAAACATGATGATTGTTATTATTGTAATTCGGGGCAATATACAAAGAAAAAAAGAAACAAGGTTAAGGCATAAAAATGGGTGAAATTCGCTGCGTCAGCACGCGCATTTGCAAAATGGAATGCACAAAACGATTACAGAGCAGCAAAGGAGGCGTCATTACTCTTTATCTACAGCCGACATGCTGCACGATGTCTCCTTCTCCCTCGACTTGGTGGCTTCCGTCTTATGTATTTCCTGAGCTTTTCCTCGGCGGCCAGTGGGCCACGAGTCGCAACTCGTGATTCAAACCTCCTCTGCTATTTTTCTAATTCTTTGCCTCTCTCACAGTATTCTACAATGGTGCCATGACCAAGAAAAACAAGATAGAAGAGACACTGAAGACACGAGCGTGTACAAGAACTATGTAACACTTAACAAAGTACAATGCTACAAACACGCGGTTGATCACGTGACGTCTACACCGAGCTAGCTCTGGCCGACGACTGCGTACTGGCGATGTTCGCTTCCGAATAAAAGGCTTCCGAATAAGAGCGCCGCCCTCGCTTTCCCTCAGCGTCGGTTTCTTCCCCTCCCCGCGCGTCGTTTCGACGACCGTCATAAATTGCACGCACTTTCCCGTGCCCTTTGAGAAAATTGCTCGGTGGGGGACGATGGACGCGTTGGACCAACCGTCTAACGACATGCCAGAGATACTGCTAATAGGGCTTCGTGACTACATTTAAATATACAATTTTGGCTACTTTTCTTAATCACTCTACTGATTTAGTAGATGTGAGTGGGTATATTTTTAAATGTTTGCGAAATGATTTGTCTTTTTCGAAAAAAAAACCGGAAAATATATATAACAAGACAAATATCAAAAAATTAAATACTTTTACTTTCATTAAACTCGGAATGCAACAAATATTTATATAATGAAATAGGCAAACTTGAAAAAGCGTCAGTTTATCTACAATCCTATTTTTGCATGCCCCGGGCTAATTGAGACCTAATACTCTTCAAATGAGGTTCGAGTAATTTAAAAACCATTAGTTTCGTAATTTTAAGAATACAAAAGAAAAAAGATTAAGAAATCATTAGCAAATATTTATTAAACGTTAGAGGGGGAAAGCGTGCCTGAAGATAAGAAGCAGTACGATGTCAAGAGATTTGCAGGAGACTAACAATTGACGAAGAACGTTCATCAATGGTATAATTTATGGAAACGTCGGACAGATGAGGAATTTACTACCTTGCCCTAACATCTGTATTTTAATGCCTCGTCCAAGCAAAATCTTTAAGATGAGACCATTAGATTTAACAGTGAAAGTTTGTAGTTTTCTTAGTTTTCAGAAGAAAATTCAAGGTCGAAAACATCTTTATTAGGGCTATTGATATACTAAAAATAAATGAAATATTAGTTAAATATAATATTTTTACGTTTTTTATAAAAAAAAAAGTTTTATTTACGTTACGAAATAAAATATATTCCACGTTTGTAAGTTGAAGTGAGACTAACTTAACGTCTATGCGTAGACAAGGCATAATAAGCGTCAAAAATAAATATACGATAAAAATAATTCTGACATTTGCCTTTTGGCGACAATTACGCAGATGACTGCATTTCCAAATCACGTAAAGTATGCGTGACGTATCGACATTTCTTTAGATGTGCATAAACACAAGGATTTCTCAATGGTCGACGTCTCTTCACGCCTGCAATAATAAATGCAATCGCAAAACTTTCCCGAAATAAAAACCCCGAGCGTGGGACGAGTCAATCGCGAGTCAACTTCCTCTGCATCTATTTCTCAGCAACGCATTACAAGACGAACAGACACCTGTTTCTCCATGCAAGTATGTCGGCCATCTAGAACGTCGAAGGTCGTTCTTGGGGAGATCGTTGAAAGTAAAGCGATGTATCGACAAACGCAGCCGCTCGTAGCGCGAGCTTATGTAAGGAAAAGTGTTCCAACGGGGCGCGCTTTTTTTATTTTTAGCTCGTAGCCACGAAGCAGCGCGGACGACGCGACATTCTCACAGGCCGCAACGTAGACTAGTAGTAGCAAGTTCAATGACGCGCACGACGATAGGACTGTCAAATACCTATATGGTGACTGCACGCGAAGCGTATACCTTCTTTTCTACGTACGATGAGAGACGTGAAGCGAAAGAGAGCAAAATGAATAAGAGAGCACATGGTCGGGAGAGAGGAAGCGCGGCATCAATCGACACGTGCCGTTGCTGCATCCGAATAAGCTAAAAACGCTGGTAGCGCTGTCGCGCGGCGTCCTCGCCGAAAAATTCCACGCGTTCCCTCACCGCCCGCTCCCTTCGTCACTCAGGCGAAAGTAAGGTTATACTCAAGGCGGTGCACTCCACCCACGCGGTCTTCCGATTCCGATTCCGATGCATCTTTCCTTTTCCTTCTAGTCGCTCCCATGCATTTTGTAAACCAAGGCTACGGACGCGAGATTAAAAGACAAAAAGTCGCGCACGTATCTCGCAGAAGATGGATATACAGATGATGCGAACACGCGCGCGCCCGCGCCATGTTGTCAGGGGCTGCTGGCTGCTGTAAGCCAGCGTGCACGCAACGATTTTTAATGTGTTTCCCGTCAATCCCGATCTCAACGAACACTTGCACACAGTCCCAGTGAAACATGCTCCAAGTACACGCACGGCTAAGGTAATTTGGCACGCGGAAAAACATTGAAAAATAACAAAAACTCACCTTCGTTCACCAGTATACGACATGTTCCGCTCACGGTAGCGCGACGAAAAGGACGAGTTCCTATTGCGTCACTGCGTCGACTCCGTAAAACGACTGCAGATGGCGCTGACCGACCGCGTGCTGCCCTCCGACCGCTTGCGATTTTGGTATTGAATTGACTTTTTTACAGTTACTTCACGCGCCTTCTTGCCGGTATTAATTGAATACTGTTGCCTAGTTATTCTGCTGGAGTTGCTTGACGTTTCGTAAGATTGATAAGTGGACAAGGTGAACTTTCAAGGCTAAATGACCACGAGTTTACCCAGAATTCCGTGTGCGTTGATGACAGCAAGTGGGGATGCTCTGGCGCCAAATTCAAACTGAATCTCAGGTATAATTATTTTTACTTCTTTTTTCTTCCCGCTTATATTTGTTTTAACGACGACCGCAGTGTCGAGTAAAAAATTAAGTTTCGCGAGTAGTTTGTGCAGTTTTTCTAGATGAAATGCTGCAAATGTTATTGAATTTTAATGATAGAAAACTTTGTTATAAGTAAAATAATTGCTTCTACTTGCTAATTAATTCGAGATAGACGTCAAAGCTTCTTTCTTCGAACGAATGCACGGCGATACTTGAAAATTATATTACAAATACCTGCATAAAGGTTACAATAATTTTTATTCTTTATTAAAACATATTTTCACTGTGCGTGAAAAATTACCAAGTCAAACAGTCATCCATTTAATAAACGTTTCATAATAAAATTTTATTGACACATTCAATCTCTATAGTACTTCTTAACTGGCTAAGTTTGCTTTTAATACTTTTTTTCGTGGAACCTGATTTTTTGACTCGCAGTCTTTGAACTCTTCAATACGACGGAATTTTCAGTGCATAAATTTCAGTTTCCGTTTGTTAGCACTTGACTTGCAAACAGGCGAACCGATCGAGAGCAAAACGAACACTAAGCCTCGGGGTTTTATACGCATGGCGAATGACCAACAAACTAAACTTTCGATTTGCAAAGTTTGTTTTTCAGTTTCACGTAGCTTGTGATATCTTTTGTGTCAAGTAACTTTAATTAATAAGTTCAAACTGGTACTTTGAGGTTTGTTTACCTCAAAAGTTATGACAATCGCAAGCTGCTGTGAATGAAAGCAGCTTACATCGATTACGAATTAGACAAATGACGATTTAAATGCAATTAATAAAAATAAATTGATATAAGATCAATGTGAATTCACGAGTACTATTTAAAAATAACGGAAAAAGTATTTTTTTAAAATACTTATATTATGCAATTGAAAATAAGTTTTTATCAATAAATATTTCAAGTTTAATTCTCAAAGTTCACTATTATATATATGCATATATGATACATCTTGCACCTTTATACAAATGTATACATTACAAAAATATACCTATACAATTTTGAGTTTGCACATATAATATATACCTATAGTTATTATAACAATTATAGTTAATCAAAGGACGCTTTAAATTAATTTATATACATTTTATACGAAATTATAAAAATATTATTAGGAAAATATCTTTAAAATATTTTTAATTTAATATCTAATGTAATTTATGTTGTAAAATTATTAGCAACAAGTTATAGAAATTATACATTAATATTTACATGAAGGCACAACCAAGTACAAGAAACAATACTGCAATTGGAAAAATAACATAAATGCCCATACGAGGAACGCACGTTGATCTGAGTAAAGAAATATCGTCAATTTCATGATCGATTCCATCTCTAGTTGGAACTTCAACAATAACTCTATCCATAGATGTTATTGATAATGGAAAGACGCATTCCGTTTTGTTAATACATTTGTTTGCATCCTTTGCAAATTGTAAAGTAGGCTTATAAATGTCAAAAATGGCATGAATATCGTTTTTTTCATCGTCGTGATCACTGTAGAAAATATAATAATAATATCCGTCTTCGGTAACATTATGTTCGGTTTGCATATGTTTGTTTCCTTTGAGTAGATAATTAACATCACATTCTTCTGCTGGGCTAAATTTGTGGGATAACAAAACATTGCCATCATAGCAAGTTAACAAACCGTTTTCGAAACTTGAAACGGAAGAAGAATCATCTGTTGAGTTTGCTACATTTGGTCCCCCTCCATGTCGATAACCCCGATCCAAAATTGAAGGTTTAATAGGCTGTTGACTTCTTCTGTACCTTTTATTGATTTCATTAATGCCTTCTTCTTTGCCGTGATTGTCTTTTTCTAGTTCGCCTTGTTCAGCATTCAATCCTAATTCTTGCTGTAATTGTTTTATACGCTCTTTATGTTTATTTCTTTTAGTTTCTAAAGTTTTTTGGTGTTTTATTCTGTGAGTAGTTGACTGGATGTGACTATCAGTACCATTAATATTCTCACTATTCATTCTATCAAATTTATTATCCATTTTATACAATCTTATTGCTCTTCTTTTAAAATGTCTAGGTTTATCCATAGAACTATATTCTTTCAATTTGGGATTCAAATGATTATTTAAATACTGTTCTGCTTTGTTTACTAGTGCATTCAATTCTTTATCTTTGTCTACTGAATTTACTGATGTTTTGGTAACACTTGGCTCATTTTCAACAAGTTTCCTACTCTGACGTGATACTGTATTAAAATCGTTTTTAATATCTGCAAGTTTATTATTAGTTGAATGAATTGCTTGTTGAGATTCTTCATCGAATTTATTAGAAGTCATTTCTTGGGAATTAATTTCTTGAGCATTGGATTCAAATGTAACTTTCACCTATAAAAATCATTTTACATATGATTATTAATCATTTTTAACAAATTATACATTTTCTTTACCTGTTGATCAGCTTTCGGTATATATATATTAGTAGCTTTAGCTTTATTTTGGTTATGATCTAACATTCCACAAGTACGTAAGGTCCTTTCACCTTTCACAACAAGAATGGAAGCTCCTTCCAATCTAATATAATAAAACAATTTCAATAATATGTAATTGAAATACATATTAATGCACTTGAAAAATAATATTTTACCTTGAACAAACAGACAATACTACTCTAGCATCTTTTAACAAAAAGAAACCCCAGTATTCTAGAGTATCATCAGGTAATGTCATACTTTTTTTCAGTCTTATATGTTTTCTGTTTTTTGTCCTTTCTGGTCGTTTGGATACTTGAAATGCATTAAAAGTTTCATTCATTTTCAATCTGTGTTCCTGTAATATCAAAGGTTAAAATTAAATAAGATATAATGCACTTATAATAGGAGAGCATAAGAATAAAATCATACTGAGCAAAACACCGGTGAAATACCATCTGTAATTTCTACTACATCAGACTCTGTCACTGCAAATTGAATCTCTGCAAAGACACTATGTTTTAAATATAGAGGAACAATGAGTAACATTATTGGAAGCACCATAGTCAACAAGCAAAACGTCACTACTCTCCTAATTCCATGCATTTTTTCAATACCTGTAAACAAAGCAAATTGTATTAGTTGCACATTTTCTATTTCAATGAAGTTGAAATATTTGATATGAAATGACCATTTCATTTATTAACTTTTTAAAACATGTCTTTTAAATGTGCTAAATAATATACATTAGTTTATTATTTTCTACAAAACTTGAACTAAAATGTACTTGAAGTAGATGATCAATTTATATTATCAATAGTTAGGTTGACAAGTTGATAAAAGAAAACCAATGGAATATATGCATCAAATATACCTTGTTTTCTCTTAAGAAACTATAATAAATGAATGCTAAGGCTCTGTAGCATCCACATAAATAGTCTACTTTTTTCGCCTTTCTAAATCACAATATCCAAAGCATATCTTGAAATAAAGTCAGGTTCAGCTTTACTTATTTATTGCAATTCTCATATTACAATCGCGTAAAAGCTCATTATGCTTTTTACTTTTTTTCCTTTATCGTGTGTAAAAGAACAAGGTTATGCCGTTAGCATAAAAAATACCCGATATATAACAATGCAAATCTCACAAAATGATGGAAAGTTTTATTATTGCTCTTGATTGGTTAATTTATCGGAAAACAAAGCAATTTTTTGCGGCACTCACTCGCAACTTTGGAAAAAAAATTGCGTGCGATCATGTCACGCATAACTGCAGTAGGCTTTGTTGTCGATCAAATTGCTTGTTAAAACGCACACACGTGAATAGAGAATGATACAAGATTTGCTTATTGTTCATCTATAGTTTGTTAACGCGCGTGCAAATGTGTTTTCAAATCATCTCTAATTTACAGCGGCTGCTCGCGGCCGATGATCACATTATATATTATAAAGGCCTTTCCACACGAAGGAATATTCCTGTGATGTTCTTATTTCGTGTAATTTTGCACCTCTCGGAACATTAGTATAGTTCACTGACTATCTCCCTATAATAATCTACATAATCAGTGGTTTAAGAAGTGGAGAAAGCGCAAAAACGTTCGGTTTTCTTAACTTCTTAAACTACACAGTATGTACACAGACGTAGATGATGAACTGTATGTACGAATGTTCCGGGAGGTATAAAATCACACGGAACAAGAACATCACAGGAATAATCCCTCAGTGTGGAAAAGCACTAAGGATTCTGTCAAAAACAGCTGTGTCGATCCGCAACTTGCTGCCTACTGACTCTTATTACACAGATATACAGGTTCCATTTAAAATTATCACGAACTTCTTGTTCTTTTTTGATTAATCGGTCAACAAGTCTCAGCGACATTGTAAATTATGTCCTGCACATTGGTTTTTTAATAAAAATAAAAATTCAGCTTGATTTCAAAAATACTTAATTTTCACAACCTTTGACACAGTTTATAAAATCATTATAATATTATTCATTAATGTTAAATCAATAAATAATAACTGAAGTATATGTAGGCGCTATAATTTTTATTCATTTCATTTTTTAGTTATATCACATTCCCAGCGACAAAAATAATTTCCTAAAAATCTTTTTATTATTCTCATACGTCTCCTGCGAAGATTGATAAAAACATATTGCTCATCGAATTGGCTACAAATGTTCTATCGTATCTATTTCGACAGAAAGTAAATGAAATTAGAATCAAGTCTTACATATTTATTTGTTGTCTTGCGAAGGTGTACGATTGATTCTATTAAAACGAACTGTACGAAATAATATGTTTTCTTAATTGTCATGGCTAATCGATTTATTCTGATTTACATAATCTAATTTTATGAAACATTTATAATTAATAAGAGTCTTAAGACTATCGTTCATATAGGAAACTCGATAACATGTTAATTATGTGGCATGCAGCCAACTAAAATATACATAAAACGAATGATTTATCGCCTTATATCTTAAGCTACGTACACGATATCGAGATGTTTTGTAGTTCTATTATTCTCCATCAGATAAAAACGTATAGTAAAATTTGTCTCTCATACGGTATGTATCTTATAAATGCTTATCGAAGCATGTTTTAAAACCAGTATTTTCCGTATTTCTACATTTTTTACGTTAGTAAATCGCATTAATGATTAATAATTATATTCAAATTTCACTATAAAAAGACATAAATATAATGAACGAGTTTTTAAGTATTGACATTTCAAAGAAATGACGTTAACGTTCTTTTTTGGGAGGAATGAAATTCAATCACATCGCGTATGGTACATACACGCGTATATATCATACATAATTTTTTATTTCCACGAAAAATTCTTTGAATCTTGTGATAAACACTATCTTATCGTAAAGTAAATTAACAACAACATATATACGTTAAAATTTTTCTTAAAATAGTATTCGATATGATATTCCCAATATTTTTAGCTGAATTAAACTATCACACGGAAGACTTTCTAAATGTGACAAAGTTGATTAAATTACTAGCAAGATTTGCATTCAAATGTGATCCACATTGTCTCACAATCTCATAAAACTAATCAAATTATTGAAACTTACGGTGTAAAAAATCCAAGGACTGATACTTGTAGGAGTGGTAGTAACCGACATTGCCGGTCGTTCCATTGCTATTGCTCATCACTTTGTTCATCTTTGCTGTCAAGTAACTTATTTGTAAGAAAAAATCTCAGCAAATCTTCGCAATCGACACATCGCCGCAACTCCTCAAGCTATGCTCATCTCAAATACGCACTTGACAATTAAGAAATTTTGGAAGCAACGCGGTTGACATGCCTCTTATCAGGCTCTATTGACGCGTGTTTGTGTATTGTTAGTCGTGCTCATTTTCTGTATGATTTTCCACGTACGTTATCTTCTTTCTACGAGACACGCTCAACAGCCGAAATCACAATTATATCAAATTGCGCTTGTGGGAAAATCTTTTTTGTGTTCAGACATTTGCACATTTAGATTTATAAACAATTTTTTGTATGCTACATTTCTTGCACTTAATTACTTTAACAAAATTCAGTCTGCAGATTTGGTTTTTAAACATACTCCTTAACACTCGCTCGAGTTTTATGCGACTGCAACTTCATTCGATAGATAAGGGAAATGATGTTGCGTCAAATAGCTCGTCATATCAGGTGTAGAATAAATAAACTGTTTGCTAGTAATAATAAAAGATGAAGATTTGCTTATCATTTATCATCTTTATTTTTGCGATGCATCACGTACATAACAAATATATATCTTGCTTAGAAGGTTTAATTTTTTGTATACGAGAGATCTAATTAAATATTTGTTTTAAACATAAATAAATTTGCTTTATAAATAACGCGCGTCATATATAGAAAAGCCGGATTAAATATGCTTAGGTGGTGACAAACTCGATCTTTGCAGTTGCTTCATAAAAGCCATCTTTTGATTTGTTATGCCTCTGAGAAAGGTGAATAGCTGATAAGCTCATCTTGCCAAAGAAGGTTTTTTCATGAAACTATAAATGAGTAACATTGTATATAGTGCACATTTTTGTAAATTATTTATAAAATTTATGTATCTCACTTTAAGAATATTAGTAGCATCAAATGTTACTTTTTTTTTATTATATTCTTCAACTTCTTTTTGCAGAAATTTGGTATTCATTGCTGTCATGTGTAACTTGACTTTATCATACTGCTTTCTCGTCAAACCTGGAATATAAATTTAATTGATAAAATGTTTTTCAATATAATTTAATTGAATATAATATATTTGTTTGGGTACCATTATCAACAAAATAATCAGCTATTTGATTAGCTATTTTTTGTAGACATCCACTAGGATCATGTGCTTGAATATATAGTACACTTACTTCATTAGGATCATCATTCATAATTTCAAGCCCTCTGAATTCAACTGTTATTGGTCCATGTTTTTTCATAATTGGCCTGAAAATACAATTTTATAATATAAAATAAGTAATTCCATGTAAAAATATAGTAAGCTCAAAATATGTTTACTCAATAATATCATATTTGCAAGTTTCTAAAGCTTCTATAGCTTTTTTGCGATCTTCTTCATCTAATAAAACTAACATAATTATTGTGAGATGCAATTTTTCAGGTTTTTGAAAAATATCTTCACTGATCCCTCTTACTCCAGAACCATTTGTTTTTAAAATATCTTCCATAAACTTTTTGAAATTTTCTCTTATCTCATCTGACATGCAAGGTATACATATAAAATGAGTGAATGCTAATTTACTCCTTGAAGTTTCAATCAACATATCTATTCTATTTCTTGCTGCCATAATATCTCTATGATTATATCCAGTTATCACTGTAATATTTTATCTTTTTGGTTATATTATAAAAATATACATATAGAATTATTAAATTCATTGACTTGATATTTACCAATATCTCCATTTTGGCCAAGTTTAGGAACTTGAATTTGTGTTCTTGTATCTGATGCTAATCGTTTCAGAGTAGCTCCCTTAGCTCCAATAATGAATCGATAAAAGTTACTAGAATAATATAGATTTAAAATTAAGTTAACATTGTAAACATAATATTTTATTATATAAATTTTATTGATTACTTGTTCACATAGAAACTATGTTTGTAACGGTTTCCATTCATAGGCACTATCTCAATAGATGCATCACAAGATTCTTCATCATTTGATCCATAATCTGGCTCATAAATTTCTTCTACATATGATCCAAGCTCTTTCCCATGAGACCATGAAATTTTGTCACAAAATCTGTAGCACTGTTGTTCTACCCAAACTAATTCTGGTTTCAAGATATCCATATTTGCAAAATTAAAAGTTACAATTTTTAAAAACTGTAACACGAATTTAAATAGTTGATTTCAAAAATTGTTTTCAGATTGTTCTGTTGAAATAAAAACCTTTAGGTTATAATTATAATAACATTGATTTCTGTTTTTCAAGTTGCCACTCTTATATGCACTGTTGGCAATATAAAAATACAAAAGATATATTACGATTTTGTAAACTCAACTTAATTTAAGTTAATAACATTTAATTAATTTAACAACATTGATAAAGTGAAAACCTAAATTTCAGTAATATTTTAATTTGTTTAAATTTGTTAATTATCTTAAGAATATTGTTAATTACTAATCTACAAAAACATATATTTACTGTATTACATTTTCAAAATTGAATACTTAAAAATTTTTCAAATCAATAATTACTTTACATTCATAATAACCATTTCCAATTGTTACACCCTGTTAATATAAATGCAAAGTACTTTAAGTCATCTCTCCAAAATAAGTATTTTTATGCTCCTAAGAGAATAAAATTATTTACAAATAGAAGCTATGACCCCGGTCCCATAGCTACGTATGAGGCCCCGGTCCCATAGCTACGTATGAATGCGGACGGAATCGCAACTCTAGTAACATCACTAAAAATATCTAGTTCGATTATTTAGTACCAACACTACCGGTAGTGAGCAAAAGTAACTGTTGTTTAAAACTGTAGCGCCGAACGTACCACATTTAATGTTCAAATGTCAGGTCTACAATTTACTTTTCAAATTCTCATGAATATTGCTTATTGATGAGTATGCTAATGTAAAAAAAGCTTTTGGGATGATTAATACATATCATTTATATATATTTTCTTCTTCTTCTCATATATTCAAGTACTTCCATAAAATTAAGGCCTAATTTCACTAATTGTAGTTGAAAGTCTACCAATTCTCTATCATTTGCCATCTTCTAGACTGCAATAATGTAAAGGTTAGATAAGCGTTCATTAAATGTGGTGCGTTCGGCGCTACAGTTTTAAACAACAGTTAGATTTGCTCACTACCGGTAGTGTTGGTACTAAATAATCGAACTAGATATTTTTAGTGATGTTACTAGAGTTGCGATTCGCGTCCGTATCCGTCCGCATCCGTACGTATGTATGGGACCGGGGCCTATATAAAAAAAAAATTGTCTTATTTAACATATTTTTTATTGCAATCACATGTAATCTGACTTTTGTATTATAAATTCTTGTTAATCCGGTAAAAATTAATGAATATTGATAAGAGACAAAAACCTATAATATTAATTATGTTAATAAAATAAATATAAACCTTATTTGAAATAATGGGCGAATATTTTCTCACATATTTCTCACACAACAAACATAAATTCCATACTATTTTTTTATAGCTGAATTTATCTTTAAATTTATTAGAATTCTGTCTTGAGCTTCTAACAAGAGCTTCTAACATGGTTTTGTATTATCCTCTAAAAATGTCTATTTTATTCTATCTATCTATATAGTAAAGTATTGATTGGCTCCGGTAGCTATGTGACATACTGCCTATATCACGTGTCGTGCACAATTGTAGTAAGGCCAGCTGCGCGAATATTCAAAACTCTTTTCATATATTTAACGTATTACTTGTAATCTACGTAGGTTCTTAGTTCTCACGCTCGTCCAATATATTTTCGCTCTCCCTTGGATACTTGAATTTTGAAACGCGAATGGTAATAAAATTGTCACTTGGGCGCTACGACGCGGCGGGCTATAAATAACGATTTCGAAAAAGGAAAACGTTTCTTGACAACTGTCAACTCGTCAAAGTTATAAAGGTTTTCCGCTGAAAAGCCCAAGTTTTTTTATCACCGTTTGCAAACAACAGTGCTACACCTGCAGATCATAAGCGAAGAGAGAAGAGAGGCCAAGGCTGAGAGCCAGGGAGAGAGAAAATCAGCCTCCGAATTCGTCAGTGCCCAGAAAAGGGACGCCCCTTTTGCCTCCCAGTGAAAGCGTTTCCCGTACGGCAAATTTAAAAGGTTAAGATGTAGAAGAAGAGATCAGGAGTCACAAACAAAAGTAATTGTTGAAAGTTGAAAGAAGGGCTAGAAAAAGTATTTATAGGAGCATAAATTAGATTAAGTTAAATGTAATGATGCGTCATATGGAAGTTTTTTTGTGGAAATTACACAGAATTTCTATAACAGGTGGATTAGGGTTGAAAAGAAATTGTGAAATTGTGAAGGCAGAATATAATTTTATTTTGGAAAGTTTAAGTAATAAAATGTTTTACGTTGATCAATAAACCGTTCGCATGACCAAAAAATGTGATTAAGATCTTCGTTATCTTTGCCGTATGGACATAGCGGGGAGTCGATTAGACGCTTTTTATGTATACTGTAAACCAATTAATTATAATGGTTACTTCTCATGCAAATTGTGGTTTCGACTTGTGTCCTACACAGTGTAGTGTCATGAACCAAGGTTTAAAAGAGTAAGTAAAATGGTTTTGAAAGTATAAAATAACTTTGTTTGAATCAACATTTTTCAGAAGTTTGTTAAATTTGTTCGTACATAGTTCGTTGGTAGATTGGTGAAAATCTACTAACGAGAGGTAGTAGGTATGCTGGAAAGGTGCCGGTATTGAATTCGTTGTATGGGTTTTTTGCCTTGGCTATAGTTGTACCTTTATCTAGAATAGTTATAGGGTTTGCTTGTTGTGCTTCCACTGAGAAAACATAACAGGGTGGAATAAAACCGGCGTAGATTTTTTCTGGATCAGGCTAAGTTTAAGATAAGCTTTGAGCAACGAAAGGTTGTGTAGATATCGAGGGGAGGTATTATTTAACGAGTTAGCTAAATCTGAAATGGCCGTGACAGCAGGACGATTCGTTGTGGCAAAAAAACGTAATATATAATTATATACAAGTTTTTTTTGCTTTAGTTGAAGAGAGTAAATACGAGATTCTACATATACTCGTATACTATTCTGTTGGGCCTCGTGTTTCTCAATCCTAAAGCGAACCTGAGAGCACGTCTTTTCAGTGTATTTATTTTTTCGAAAAAAATTGTTACGTTCCTTGAGATGCAACAAAGGTCATAGTCAGTAGCGGCTGAAATTATCGATTTGTAAATTAGGAGTAAAGTTTTTAGATGACCACCCCACCATGTAATGCGAAAAGATCTTATTAAGTTAATTCCTGGTATGGTTTTCTTTAAAATGTGGTTTAAGTGTTTCGACCACGAGAGGTTTTGATTCAATATTATGCCAAGAAATTTAGCACTATTTAAGATTGATATTTGTGTTAACATCCGTAAAAGAAACAAATAAAATCTGTCTGATGATCACGGCTCGTGCGAAGCTAATCACGCAAGCGTGCCAATCGCGATGATGTCGTTGTCAGCCAGTCAATCAGTGGTAAATGAAATTCGTTAATATGTGATCGCTTTCGCATGATTAGGTTTCTGTTTATTTTTGGATTACGTTTGGATTTTCTACCGTATTCAAGCTTCAATAGTGTGTATTACTTTTCAACGTAAAATAAGCACACTAATTGGCCGGTCCATTTGATTCCTTAGATGATAGTTTTAAAACAAACTTATTTAGCATGATGGTAAATCTTATCATGATTTCTCCTCTTATCCTCTTCCTCTTACAAAAAGGAGAACCTGACAAAGTAAAGGCAGTTTATTAGTGATCTAATCGATGGCAGAAAGTGTACCAATGTAGTTGGCATGGATTTAATATGAATTGATTGATTTTAAATTTAAAAATCGATAGATTATTACGATAAAATATAACGCAGTGATTTTAGCTTTAAAAGTTTTGTAAAAATACCTTAATTACAATCGTGTACATCTACTGAAGTCTGTTATTTACACCGTGAAAAAACTAATGTTTTTAGAACTTATTGATGATTTTTGATGAGAAACTTTTTGATGATTTTTCAACACAGAACATTGTACGATAAAAAGTTAAAGTATATTGATAACATTTTTAAATTATTGGAATATTTAATGCTTATATTGAATTATCGAATATTCAACTTGAAAAATAAATTTAAATCTATTTTCCTATACAAAAAAAAGTGATAGGCTGTCGAGTGAAGTCATTTTATTCATGATTTGATTGGTTGAACGAAGTCACGTAGGTCATTTTATGAGTAAGTCGGTGTTAAATAACAAACGTCTTGTATCAATTTATAATCCATTAATAAAATAAATAAAATTAAGTAAGACAATTTGTAGATATTGTATAAATAACAACCCTCATATCTTAACGGACTGATTTAAAAATAATACGATAAAGTAATTTTAATGCACTTCAATTATATTTATTTATAGAACATAAATTTATTGAACATATTTATTGTGAAGTTAAGCTCTGAATAAACATTATCAACAATGAAGAAAATTATAAATCGATTTTACATATAAAATGCAATAAATTAATTTCAGCGTAATCGATATCATTAATTTATTTAAAAAATCTTTTAAATTTAATTTATAAATGAAAACGAACTCTCCAAATGATTACAGATGAACAGCTAAAATAGTTATAGAGCGCCATTACACCGTAATGTAGCGTGCTTAATTAATTAAACAATCATAAATACTAAACTAACCGAATGCATCAGGATATTTTTTTTATCAAAATATAAGATCTTATTGTTTATTTCGTTTCAAATATAACTCGATAAAGTATCCAATAATGCTACAATTAGTTTGCTAAATAAATAAATTTTTTTTAATTTGTAAAATAATATAAGGAATATTGTCCCATTTAAAATAATATAATGATTTCTAGAACCCTAAGAAAAACTTTTTCAACAGCAACGCTCTCTTGAACTGATTTTGAATTTCATAAGCAAGTAATGCCAATACCAAGAACCAAATCAAATTTTAGGATCGGGAGTTGGTAAGCTTTAGTATATTCGATTATTTCGTAAGCACGTATTTGATTTGTAATAATGGAAATTTAGATAAAAATTTATATACATTTGTCATATTTTTCTAAAAATCATTGTTATTTTAGACATTTATTTTTGATAATAATGAAAATTTGAAAATGTCTGTTTGAATTGACTGTTATTGTTGAGTTTATTTGTAGTTTTATTTACACTAATTATTTCGTATTCATCTCTATGATTTTTAAGTATATCCTGTCTACTATTTTCTTAACTTAGTGCTTCTATTTAAACATAACAATTTGTATTTTAACGGAATATCTGTAAATAATTAAATCGAAATAGCCTTCCAAAATTTATATATAAATTTTAGTCATAGCTTTGAAATAACCATCAGCAGATTTAGCAGTCAACATTGAAATGTGCAGTGTAGATAAATTTATTTTGCCGAAAGATATATTTTTATATTTCTGAAAAAGAAAATGTTATATAATGAAAGTAGTAATATATTTACTGTGTATCTTACATCTTATTCTTACTTTTAAAAAATCTGTTGCATCAAAATTGTTCTTGGTTTTTTTAATTGTTTTTCTTTGAAGGTATAATATATTTATTACAGTCATATGCAAAGTCACATCATCGTGTACTCTTCTAGATATACCTAAAAGATATTGCATAACCATGTGTAAGTAATAATAGAGATTCAGCTATTCCTATTCATTCCTGGTACTAGCAAAAGATTTTATAATAAATAGTTTTGATCAAATTAATACAAAACTTTTTTACCTTGCTCAATAAAATAATCATTAATTGAATTGGACATTTTTTGAAATAATCCTGATTCTTCATGAACATTAATATATAAAATTCTAGCTTTGGATGGATCTTTTTCCATACATCTTAAACCTTTTAATTCTAAATTTATTGGTCCATTTTGTTTTATAATTGGGCTGTAAATATGAAATGAAAACTTATTTAAATTAAAATTTGCAAAAAAAGTTATAATCAAAAGTAGAGACAAAAATAATAATACATACTCAATTATATTTTCCTTACAAGTGTTGAGTGCAGCAATAGCCTTCACTTCATCTTTTTCATCTAACAAGTGAAGCATTGAGATGGTAAGATGTAATTTTTCAGGCTTTTGAAACATTCTTTCATAAAATCCAGTATATTCTGTACTATAGTTTTGCTTTACATCTCGTTTAAAAGTAATAAAATTATTTTTTATTTCATCACTATTAGTCGGTATAGAAATAAAATGTGTGAATTGTAATTTAGAATTTTCAATTAATTTGTCTATTTTGTGTTTAGCATGCAAAATTTGTTTTGGGATTGATCCTATTATAACTAAAAATAAAAATGGAAATAAATAATACTTATAACATTCAATTATAGAAATAAATAATAAATAATCTTACCAACACTTTTTTTTTTTTTTGATACTTGAATAATAGTTTTTGTTTCACTGCGTAACTTTTGTAAAATTGTTTCATTTGGGTCAACAATGTATTTGTAACTACTTCTAAAATATTCAAAAACTAAGAATATATATTTGTATATTATTAAGTATTTTGTAAAAATAATGTCATGCACATACTTGTTTATGCTAAAACTGTGCTGGTAGTGATCTTCTTTGTCTGGTACCTTTTTCAAAGAGATATTATCTATCTCTTCCATGGAATAACTGCTTTCTAATTCAGAAAATTCCATGTTTATATTTACAGTTGATTCTGTAGACATTTTGCAAAAGTCTTGTTCTTTTACAAGATCTACAAGTTCTGTTATATTATCCATAGTTGAAGAATGAATCTATAATCAAAACTGATTGTTGAGTGTCAATGAAAATATATAATACAATTACAAGTTATAGTAATTTTATAAATAAATTACTTTTTTCCAATTCACTGGCAGTGGGATGATGGATAAATGCTGAGCTTGTTTTATAAGTATTATGTTTATTCTGCTAAGATATTTTGAACCAATACCTAATATTCTACTTATATAACCAGCTGGCTTCTTTGATATAAAAATCCTGCACGTAAAAAAATGTTATTGTTATAAAAAATTAGGTAATATATAACATTTAATAAAAAAACTTGATTACTGTTTTAAGTACTTCACAAAGTTCATTGGTAAAGATAAACTACAGATATTAACTATAAATAAAACATAGTTGGTGATTATTTTGTTTAGTTAACTAAGCATTACAGATTGAACACCAAAATATTTATTGGTTTTCATACTATCATTATTTTTAACAGTAATATAATATTTATGCGTACAGACGCATAATGTATATTGTGTTTATATGCATCCGCGTAATAAGAAACATCGTCTGAGAAGTTAGGTTATGTTATTGCAAACATACAAGAGGGAAATTCAAATTAATGTTTCTCCAAAATTATAGAAACAACTTTTGGATTCTTATTTCCAACATTTTTTTTTAACTGCACATTACTTTCAAGATAAAGTTTATTACTTTATTAATCACTAAAATCTCTTATTATTTATATCAGTACAATAAAAATCATGATATAAAAGAAAATAATTATTACAACCATAAAAAGACTTAAATCGAATTATCGTCGCATCGCATTTAACGCACATACATCTCGTCGTGCCTCAGAAAATCCGAGAATTTACAGAGTGAATACGAAAAGGGCCGTGTGCAGTTCATTAGAATCCACGCTTATCCCGTCGACTCGCATTCTACGTGTTTTTCCTCCGCGCACTCTGCACAATAAAGCATACGCCAGTAGAGTAGTTCCTGAGAAAATGATGCGAATAGGCAAAAAGCGAGAGGGAATAAAAATCTGTGGACGATTATTAAGCATTCCCAGAGTCGCGAGTGCTCGTGAATCCCTTTCTCTCCTTGTCTCCCTTCTCCTCCCAAGCTATAAACGTAGAGACAGTGTATGCGGTCTATACTCTCTCTCTCCGGAGAACGCGGCATTCCGCTTAGGACGTACGCACCTGTCGCGCCTCTCCGTTTTTTTTCTGCTTCTCTAAGTATTTCTGTAGTAGTGTAGCCAGTGTGTTTGACACATTTTTCGATGACGCGAGAGTGAAAGTCTGAAAGTGCATAGCAGTCTGAAGCCTTCTAAGGTTCGAGTGATTATGTTGTCAACGCGACATGGGTATTACATCTAAGATTCTCTCCGACTCCCTTGATCTTCTTTTTGTGTGACCTTTTCGACCAGTGGATTCCGGCTCTGTTTTGTGCAGGTTATAATCAGACTGATTGTTCAATGCTAAGTGATTTTGCAGTGTCGTACGTGATGCAATCATTTGTGAATGTTTAAAAAGTATATAAACGAGTTTTCTTCTAGAATTCTAGAAAGCAATTGTTTTTTGTAGCGTGGGAAATTCTTTAGTGGGAAGAAAAAAACCAGAGAATGGATGTGAGAAAAATGTTCTAGTCTTCGTTATTAAAAGAATTCAGTGGATGCTATGCTGTTATCAAGCCTTTCGATCGGTTAATTAACTCATTGTTGGTTCAAGCCATTAGGATAAAATTTCATAATAGTAAATATATACTTGTAGAAACAATGTTTTCGCATTTAAGTGTCTCACCAATCGCGATATCAGAACTTGACGATTTTTAACTACAATCGGACATTTGCCGAGACAATACTTATCCGAGCATTCTGCAAACCGTCATTACACATAGTGTATACAAAGATTGCTATTTAAATTATGAGCTTAATAATGAAAAGACGGTAATTTATTATCAATGGATTTATTATTTTTCAAAGTATTCTCTATGATGATAATTATCCTTTTTCGAACCAATTTTCGTTACACTTTTTCCACTTCAGCTGAGGTACCTCTAAAACATGATTTTTGAATGCATCAGGGCCTTGTTCAGGGGTCGAAAAACGTTGGCCGAGTAATTTATTCTTGATATGCGGAAATAAAAAAAAAGAAATTTGGTACCAAATCAGGGCTGTTTGGAGGATGACCTATCATACGACATTTTTATTTCACATTGGTTGTTTTAGTCAAATTATGAAAGCTTATAACTGTCATGATGAAAAATGATCCTTCGTTACCGCTTATTTTTCGTATTTTACTTGTGGCAAACAAATTCGTTATTTACCATTCAGAATTCATTATTATAGGATGTGTCTGAAGTTTGCAACGTTGATTTTCAGCTAAAAATAATTTTTTTCCAAAAATGATCATCAACATTTCTAAGAGATCACAATCTTCCTATTAACTATATAAAAATATAATAGAGTAATCTAAATACAAAACAACCCTGAATGACTGCTTTGGTCATACGACGATACCTCGTAGACAACTATTCAATATAATACTCAAATGTATCTATAAGATTTTTCTTGTTACTCGAAAAATTTAACATCTCTATTTAGAGAGTGAAAATCGTGTCATTGTCATTAGAGTCCCACTCTAATTTTAACATTAACTTTGATATTTGCAATATTACGCGCAAATATCAAACGAACGTTTATATTAATAATAATGGTTAATGCCGAGAAATACACAATATTCACCCTCTAGTTAGGGATGGTTGTATTCCCAAGCATTTGCAAAAGTCTTGCAGATGTCTTACAATATTATCTTTCATATTTGCAATGTTGTGGGCAAATATAATTACTAAAACAATGTTTCAATTAATCTTAATGGCCATTGTCGAGAAATGCGCAATTTTCACTCTCTAGTTAGGGATGTTAAAGTTTCCGAGCAACGAGAAAAATCTTGTATGTACATTTTAGTATTATATTGAATAGTTGTGTATGCGGTACCGCCGTATAACCAAAGCAAGATAACTTCAGGGCTGTTATACAGAGTTGTTTTGTATTTAGATTACTTTATTATGATTTTATATAGTTAATAGGAAGATTGCGATCTCTTAGAAACACATGTTCTACGTTGCTTTAATGGCATGGTTGCCACATGTCCAGTTATTTCGAAGAAATAAGCGATTACTATTTTACTTCAAGTTTTATGCGCGAATTACTTGTTGGATTTGGCTCATCTTGGAAAATCCATATCTGCTCATACATTGGATTGATGTGTCGTTCCAAGCTCATACGCATAGATTTCGTTACTTAGACAGATGTTATACCCTGCTTTTTATAAACCGCCATTGTATATCTTGAACATTTCTTTGCGCCAATAGACACGAGCATCTTTTTAAGCTTATAATTGTGAAATTATGCGGGATCTTATTGATGCTTATTATATTAATGCCCAAAGTGACACTTCAATCTCACGATAAGTCACATGACAATCTTGCAATATCTGACACGATTTTGGACAATTCTTACGACTGTGACGTCGGTTGACGCAACATATATCTCAGACACGTCTGAGGTAGACGTAATCTCAGGCACACTTTTTGGTCTATCTTTTCGGACAATAACCGGGACGTACGTTATCATTATCGCGGGAAATTCTCTTTTTAGCGACGGAGGATTGAAGCTTTACTATACCACACGCTTGGCAATATAGTTGTGCTTCGCATTATTTTACTACACTCTCGGCAATAAAATAATGCAACAGGGAGCCTATCTAATATGCACTCGACCACACGTTTGGCAATTAAGTGTAACTATCTATGTATATATATAAACACGTACGCGAAAATAAAGAAGAAAAGAATGAGGAAAGAAATTGACAGATTAAACCTAATCAGAGTTTTGATATTTATTAATTTACTTACTTTTAGCACTTATTTCCCACACACACACACGAGACAAAACGGAAGGTCCTTTTTTGAGTACTGAACTGGAACGAACTGAGATAGAACTGCCTATTTTTCTTCACGAGCTTCCTTTTATGCTTTTCGCAAGAGAGTCCCACTCTAAATTCCTTGTCATTTTTGGGCAGGAAGAACTTAAATTTTCCTGTTTTAATTGGTTGGAAAATTTGGGGAATGTTTCAAGCGTAAGCGAAGTTCGAACCCTAATTAGTGCCATCTCTTGCAAATTAGTCGGGGGCGGAGTATGCGGGAGTGGCCTCATTCAAGTGTTTTGGGCCCTCTTCACATAGATGGCCCTCTATGTACTATTTTCATCTTTAATTATTAAATTAATTGTGCGTGTGGTACTCTAATCTTGCTAATACAAAAATATTATTTAGTCTATAATAAAACTAAAGTACAGAACAAAAATTAAGGATTATATTTATCTGGAAACGAACAAGATTTTATTAGTTTTAACCATTAATTAATTACCAAAAGCCCATAAGAAATACTGGAAAATCGGAGTTAATTATTATGAATATAATCATTAACTTTCGTTCAAGACATTCTTAATTTTTTTAACACAAAGTTGAGTGTATTCAACGATTAAACACACAAAATTCACAATTCAAATTTTTATAACTACAAATCTTAATTAATACAAAAATATATAATGAACTATTAAAAACTAAAGTTATTCAAGCAATAAACAAAAACTATTAATCAAAACAGTCTTTTGTTAATTACTCGAAAGCTACTTGAATAGTCTAGTCTCGCATATTTTTGAGTGATCTGCAAGAAAATGTGCTTCCTTAAATTTAAAAGAATTTAATAAAATTTAAAAAAAGTTAATTAAAATAAAATAATCGTATTATGAATAGGATGCACATGTGCGCTGCAACTCTCCATTTTCCTGTTATTTTCTAAGATGTTCGCAATCTGGCTATTCCGGATGATACGGTGGTAAACTCTCTCTGATTATTATACATGGTCCACTTCTAAACATCCGAAAATTGCCAGATGCGCGAGACGAAAACTGTCGAAAATTTTTTCTTTTCTCAGCTGTACGCGATTTATAATCTTAACTTACGTAATCTAAACGTGCGGCCTGTTTTTCCTCTTCCTTTTTTTATTTTAAGCCGCCGTTACACGACTTTCGTTTCAGGGATAGAGCTTCATCGCCAGTAGTCAAAGTAAGTTGATCCATGCACTCCTACCTTAATAAACCACGTCGCAAGACGTAAAAGATCATCGCGTGAAAAGGTTCACGAGTTGAATCCATTTTTTTCACCAAGAGTAATTTTTCAAGTTACTGTAAACGACGCAAGTTACGCTCACATGACAACGTTCGAAAGGTCTTACGGTGAAAAAGGTGAAACTTTCAATCGGAAATGTGAGGTAGCGCCTGTAAACACTTAGTATTGTGAAAGCTGAAAACGCAATTAGCAACCCTCGCAACACCACACAGCCATACTTTATACATGTATACTCGAGTGCTTAAAGCTTGGCGCGAAGTATGAGGCAGTGGAGGATACAGGCAGCGCGTTCGAGATCGTCAAGTCTCGAGTCATGCTAGCCCGCTGTTGTCACGCATCAAATCCTGCTACGCTTAAGTATTAACGAAGGCCGTTCTTTGTTACACATTATAGGGCTTTGGCGAGCCGCCACGCAACAATGGACTTGAGGAAGCAGCACCGCGTCACTGGTGGCGTTGCCCCGGCTGCTCATTGCCGTGCATAGTATCCACTACTGGACATGCTCGCGGTTGAGCGAGCATTGCGCGATATGCCGCCACCGCTGCCGCCACTGCCGTCGTCGTCGTCGTCGTCGTCGTCGCCACCGCCGGAAAAGCCAAATTGACGGCCGAACCTGCACTAGCGAGCACGTGGTAATTTGCATTGCCGTACGCGAGTGCAAAGCTTTTCTCGCTCCAGTGAAAATCCCGTACGCGCGTATACAGCACCGGTGACCAAAGATCGCGAATGCGGCTTTTACGTTTTCGCGGCGTCGCGGTCATTTCTCTTCTCCATTACTTTCGGTTAGCGAGTTGAAAGCGCCGATCTCTTTCGCAGGCGTTAAAACGGTGTGACGAGTTGCGCGCTCAAACAATTGCTTGCATACTTGGCACTTGGCAGTCGTCAGACGATAATGGTCGTAGCGATTGTTCGACCGAAATTCTCGACAACTGTCGAGCTGTTGCATCTTTGCAACGACAAATATCCCCGCGAACTCGCGAAAAACCTTCAACTCAACCGAGAAACAAAGCCTCTACTTTGGCAATAACTCTGGCAAGATTTCCATCAGCCGCGTTCGCGAGAGCCTCGATGAAGCCGCTTTTCTTGCGATATTCAATTGGCCAAGTGTCCATTATTAATCTCTTTAGCGACTCGAGGCACACGCATCACTTGGCACGCGCTCCCATTGTGATCCGGGGATGATCGAGTAACGACACTGACCAGACGTTCGAACGAGAAGACGATGTTGCCGAGATCCACGAGGATACGCCGAATATGGCCTTGGCTTCTCTTTGGCTTGCTGCTCGTCGGACTTGTACTTCTCTGCAGCAAGAGAGATGTGCCGACCGAGGAATTACACTTCGCACCTTCCGACGAATTAGTGCATTTGCAGTCAGTTGCGCCATTATTACTTCCCGGGTTATTCCCAAATTTTGAGCTGCCAAGCGTTTCGTTCATATTTGCAGATTACTGGAGGGTCAGAAGGAGTACATCGATAAGCGCGGCGTACACGTAGTCGTTGGTCACTACGTTGGGAATTCCATTGATACAGTACAAATGCCTAATATAACGAAAGGTACAGTAATAAAATTGGCTATCGTAATTGCTATCCGTACTGAAATGTTAAAAAAACAATCGACTTTTCATCCAGACATAATAAATCAAAACTTATTCGATCCACGACCGTACGAGGGAAGAAACGGCGAGCCCGTGCATATACCGGCGAAAGATTTCCAATTGATGCAGCAACTCTTTCAGATCAACAGATACAACTTGCTTGCGAGCGATCGTATTCCTCTTAACAGAACCTTACCCGACGTTCGTAAGAAAAAGTAAGTGCAATGCACAGCAGCTGAATAAGGATCACACGACGAATCGTTATTTTCGTTTTCAGATGCATTTCGAGGTATGCTAACCTAGGTGATTTACCGAGCACATCGGTCATCGTAGTATTTCACAACGAGGCGTGGAGCACGCTGTTACGAACAGTTCACAGTGTCATAAACCGATCTCCTAAGCATTTATTAAAAGAAATCATCCTTGTCGATGACGATAGTGATAGAGGTAAGTAAATAACGCTGCTATTAACAGACGAAAAAGAAAAAATCACGCTGTTGTAGATTTCTTGAAAAAGCCATTGGACAAGTATGTGATGGGTTTTACGGTGCCAACTCGAGTGCTAAGGACAAGAGAACGCGTCGGTTTGGTAAACGCTAGACTAATGGGAGCAAATGAAGCTAAAGGCCAAGTGTTAACCTTCCTCGACGCTCATTGCGAGTGTACTACCGGTAGATTGCTTTTTATACGGTCCATTGTTTTCGATTGACGATCGCGACGCAACACGACACTTATGTTGCAGGATGGTTGGAGCCACTTCTCGAAGCCATCTCAAAAAATCGCACGAGAGTCGTCTCGCCTGTGATAGACATTATCAATGACGACACTTTCAGCTACACAAGGTACATAAGTATTAATCATTGTTTTGCTTACATAATTGTTTAAAGTTGAGAGAAAAACTGCGACAGGGTCGAGACTATGTCTGGGTCAAGCGATTATGTTACCGGGCAATTCATTCCGATAGCTCTGGCGAGATGATTATGAGAAAAGTTGCAACGATCGTCTCATGCACGCGTCGGTCTTATGAAATTTATGGGCACATTGCAATAACTCATAACAGTGCGATTTGTTAGTTTTATTCTTTTCAATGTAAAAAATATACAAAAGTATTCAATCAAGCTTTTAAATTTTTTCTCAATAAGTATAAAATTCTTATAATTTTATTATCAGGTCATTCGAGTTGCATTGGGGAGCATTCAATTGGGACCTGCATTTTCGTTGGCTGATGTTGAACGGTGCTTTGCTTCGTGAGCGTCGTGAGAATAGCGTCGATCCATTTAAGACACCAGCGATGGCTGGCGGTTTATTCTCCATGGACCGCGAATACTTCTATGAATTAGGCAGTTATGACAAGCAAATGCGTATCTGGGGCGGTGAAAATCTCGAGATGTCTTTTCGAGTTTGGCAATGCGGCGGGAGTGTCGAAATAGCGCCTTGCTCTCACGTAGGCCACATCTTTCGAAAATCATCACCATATACTTTTCCCGGAGGTGTCGATGAGATTTTGTATGGGAATTTAGCGAGGGTTGCTCTGGTCTGGATGGACGATTGGGGAAAATTTTACTTCAAGTTTAATCAACGTGAGTCGAACAGAGATAAATGATCTGTGTGAGGTGTGAATATTGAATTTTAACTGTTTTTGTCTAACAGACGCTGAGAGATTTAGAGATAAGCAGCAAATCAGGTCGAGATTGGCTTTAAGGAAGAGGCTTCAATGCAAAAGTTTTGAGTGGTACTTAGATAATGTGTGGCAGGACCACTTTTTTCCTAAGGATGATCGTTTTTTTGGGCAGGTAAATTACAAATATTTTATTATTAAGTAGTAGTGAGATAATAATTCATAGTAAAGAAAAAAATATTTTATAGATCGTCCATAGCTCATCTAATAAATGCTTAATGAGGCCATTATCAAAGGGTGTATATTCTCAACCTTCGGGATTGGTAGCCATTCAAGACTGCATTTCACCGCCAAATCTCGGTCAGATGTTTATAATGAGAAAGGATGGTGTCATAATGACCGATGAAAGTGTATGCCTAGACGCTCCCGAGAAAGACACCAGGCACAATAAGCCAAAAGTTAAATTGATGGCTTGCAGCGGATATGCTAGCCAAAAATGGGAATATGACGAGAACGTTAGTACAATACATTTCAACGTTAATGTTGAATGATTAATTAAATATAATATACTTTTGCAGGACAGTGTCATTCGACACGTTCCGTCTGGTATGTGCCTTGAATTTCCAAGTGACGATGCAAGTCCAGTCGTTGCTGCTTGTACAAATAACGACAAACAAAACTGGGAACTAAGAAGCGTTGCATGGAAATAATTCCTTCTATTTAATATAAATTAACAAGTAAACCGAATGATCTTATAGATTTTAGAGACAATTAAAAGCATTTTTTTACTGTAAACGTCAAAGACTGAAAGAGAATAAATGAATTGTAGCTCGTTTTTACAATACATAAGAAATAAAATTTATTTCTTGGATATTTGTATAAGTTATGTACACAATTTTGTACAAAAGTTTAGAAAAAAATAAAGAACAAATTGCTAGGTACATTGATTATCGTAATTATAAAACGTATGTACATAAGATGTGTTTAGTTTTATGAAAACTGTAAGTTTTTTTAAGTATTGTTAGACTTATATTACAATTTTTAATATACAATTTAGATTAATTATATTCTACCGTAAATTATTTCGAAACATTTGTATAATACTTGCAAAAGAATTATAAAAAAAGAAATTAATTTATAATAAATATATTACAAAAAATAAATAATAAACGTACTACTAAAATTTCTTAGGATAGCTAATATAAATTCACAGAATATACAAAACAACCATCATGAGTTATATTGAATTGCGTTAAAAAATTCAAATGATTACCCATCTAATGGGGGACCCAAATATACCATAGAAACTTCAGTGTTTCCATAAACGGCGGAAACAGCTGGATATAATCTTTTATCTGGTAAACCTAGGTAACATAATCATTAATTAGTAGTAATTTAATTATAGGATATAATCGATTCTATCATATTAATATTTTACCTCTGAATGCTACCCCTAAAAATTCATAATTTTTCTCAAATGATAATGTGTTATCATCACAATCAAGTATAACTCTTATTCTTTCTCCAACCTAAAATAAGAACCAATAAATCAAACAAATAAGAATTAATTAGAAACTATAATTTAATCAAAAACTCACCTGATACTTTGGTGCATTATTTGGAAGAGGATAATTGCCCTGTGCATCTCCATTATGCAAGAGATTATTATCGACAAGATTCCATCCCCAGGAATGTTCATCCGAACCAAGCAAAGCAACATAACCCTGACAAACCAAAGCAGCTTCCTTAGTTGCAATGCCTATAACAGCAACAGTACCCAGTGGACCTTCCCATATTACTTCCCAAGCATGTCTGCCATGTCGAAACCCAATTTTTCCTCGACATGCATCAGTACTTTGAGCAACTGGATTCCTAAGAAATAATTCAAGTTCATAAGATAACCGAGGCTTTAAATGAAAGTGGTCAAATGTAAAAGCTTTGGAGTGAACAATAGTTGAATATCAGAATAAAAATGATAAAACCTGTGTAATGTGAAGTCATTGAATTTGGTATAGATATTCCTGGAGCAATCATTTGGATTCCAGGCATAATAGTAAGCCCTGAGTTTGCCTTTGTAACTGGGCACTGAGGACAACAAATCCGAGCTGAGTGTCTCCTCAGTGAGCTTCTTTTTGCAATGCTCGCGCCAGATATCGTTGTTTTCATCGTTATTAAGAAACCTGTGCCATCTCTTGCAAACGAGCAGACAATTGCCGAGGGTGTAGAGATCCAAGTGCGAGAATATCATCTCGAGGATATGGTCGGGAAATGTGGCAATGCTGCCGTCCATTTTCCACGCACCGGTACCGCTCATTGTCATCAACAACAGCACTCGATTGGGCTGAAAAGATGACCCACGGAGCCATCGACACCCACGTGCGGAAACTCAACGGCTCGTTTGTTTTTATTGATGAAGGCCGCTAGCTACACAGAGTACGGAGCAACTAAAATTCATTTGCGAGAGCAACGCGCTACTTACTCGCTTGAGCGACGTCTGCTATTGTACCGCTGCCGATGCGCGGACAACACATGCGCATGGCGCGCCTTCAGAATAGCGGTCGACTGAACCAGGCTTTTACTACTGGAAATAATTTTCTAGCGGTTTTTCAGAGATTGAATGCTATAAAAGCTCGTCTTTTACATGTTTCGTATATTAGGAGGCGGTCACGCTGACAAAAACAAAATCTTGTCCGAACTACAGTAGCCTCAACAAATAATACCCTATAAGTATAATTCAGGTGACAACTCGGGTGTCGTATATTACGATATAATTCAGCCCATATTCGGACGTTATCACAGCATGTATAACGCTCCGAGTATACTTCCATAAACGTACAACTTCTATTTCTGGTATGTCAAAAGTGACATACGCTGTCGTAAGACTGCTCATCGTACCCTTATTACTCAAACAAGTCATAAGTTCAAACACATATGCGCGACGTCGGTTGTTCGCTGGATTTGTTAGATATTCATGAATATTAACGATGTCGCGCGTACACTACTCGTTTTAGTAATAAAAATTTCCGTTACAATAAAATGCTGGGAAAATTTGGAGTTGCAAAGCGAAAGATTAAGATCAAAGAACAGGGGCAAAGTATTGCCAAAAGCAACGACAAGGTGGTGGTGATGCCATCGAAAGGAACCGCAGAGATATTATTACCCGTATAAGGTTGCAAGGGTAGAGTCGGTTTTTACAATTAAATATTTGTCCGTGACTGTATTTACTAAGCTATTTGCGCGGGAAAGGGGAAGCACGAATGCTTCGCCCTGCTGAAAAAAATTGTACGACTTTCATGCTGTGTTCATGCACAATTCATGCGTAAGTCGTACGAATTTCATAACCGAATTGTCCGAAAATTAGCACGCGAATTTCCTCGTATAAATTTTGTATAAATTCAGTATAAACTTTTAATGAAATTTTCATAAATTATACTCAAATTTTATACCAATATCACAAATAATTTGTAGAATTAATATGATATATTAATACATAGCCATGAGCTATGAATATTTGTCGAGTTTGAGAAATGATTGTTAACACAAATGTGTAGGAAGATTGATATATTTTATTAATCTATTTAAGAATGATGATTAAAGTCACAATAGGGTTAAAGGTATGAGAATACAAAAGCTCTTTATAACATCATCGCTAACGAATAAAATATCTTTATTATAGTTTAAATTGAATAACTGCACTGGATAATCACCATAAACTTCGGAATACCTTTTTATATTGTTACATTGAAGTTTCTAACGTTAGAAAAAATTAAGAGCGAGGAATAAAAAGTATGAAGAGCTAGGATATGATCCCCCTTGATAAACTAAGCATTCCAGAAAGAAAAGGAAAATTGAAAGAAACAATGTCGATGATCATTGACATCGCATATAGCCTCATAAGTAGTATAAACTCAAAACAAGAAAAACATGGAATTCATCAAGATTTATCGGATACTAATTCAAGCGCACAGCTAGCTCTTTCAGAGCATCCTTATCGATGCTAGTCCACAGAGAGAATCACAGATAACAGAATCTCAACTGATGGATCTCCCGAGTGAGGGGTAAGAATATTCCAGCGATTTGGATATCCTGTAAGTATTTTCCTCGCGATTTTTTAATTATCGCTTGGAACAAATCTGAAAAGACATGAGAACCGATGATGCTTCGCCATTTTAGGGACTGATTCGTTTTAGTTGTCTTAACATGATCGATTATTTACAGTGCCTCGACAATTCCCTAGTCTTAGTTCAGCTAAAGCAAGTTGGGATTATAAATAAGAATTTTTCATTCTTTTCAGAATTGTGTTTATTTTCAATGTTACTACTGCCATTTGAATTCATAATGAACATTTTATTTATCTACTCTATTTCATATTTCTCCATTATTTTACTGATTTTTTTTATTTCTTTGTATACTTAAACTTGAATTCTATCATTTTATAAGTGTTAATAGATTGAATAGTGCAAATAATATTAAGATAAAATCTTTCTACAAGCAAATACTTTTTCGTTATTTAAAAAAGGCTTCAGACTTTCTTCCTCATCTTTTTCTGTTTGCGCATAAATGTTTTGAATCCTTAATTTTTAACATGCTAATTTTACTAGTGTATGCATATTACAGATAAGTTTATATGAAGATTTGAACGACTTTTGTTTGTGATTCTGAAGATGAAGAAAGCTTTTGATTGCTATAGGAGAAGGAAATTTTTCGGAATTGGAAAAAAAGTTACATAATGATGACTTAGACGAAATACCAGCAGCTCAGAGCAGTAGAACAATTTCGAGAACATTTTTTAATGCCCGCGAACGCGAATGAACAATTATGTAAAATGATTAGTAGTTTTGTAAGCTCTAAATTTTATCCGAATAACGATATATGTTAAACAAACTTATTGCGCTTAAGCTACAGTCTCGAGTATCATGCCATATGCGTTTGATATAATGTTTACCTTAGAAAAATTTCACTCGAGTGAAAGGATATAGTATTCTGCAGTAAGTGTGAATGAGACATTGAAGTTAATGGCAATAGTGTCAATTTCTTCGTAATACTGAATATAGAAAAAAGAATGAAAAAACTTATTAGAAACAAAGTCACAATATTTCTCTCAACATTTGATGATTAACGAAAAAAATAATACAAACCAAATAATTTTTAATTTAGTGATATATATGATGGTTTGGAATAAAAAAAACTATAAAATCATTACTGGTTTGTTACAAAAATTGTTGCGTGACTGATATACGTATATTCAAAAGCGATAGGGCGCCGACTTTTGACTGTTCTAATTATTCGATTTGGCCCATACAAATAGAGTTAAGCGCAATACCTCCAGATGTGAGATTCACGGAGCTCGTTATATGCGCTTTGTCGTTCGAAAAATACAAATCTAATGTAGACATTTTACTCGAGGCATTTGTGTAAAATGTCGATAGTATTAACGAACATGGTTTCGAATGCGTTATCGAAAACGAAATAAGTATATTAGAGTTTTGCCTGTGTTTTTATGACGATGCAAATGCTCGGGCACCTATGCAAGATTTGAAGCAGCTTAATGACAGTAATGGCTGTAACCGGTGCTATTACCCGGGATTACTTGTCAAAAAGAAAGCTAATTAAATATACGATTCTTTACGTAATACCTGAAGAGCACACTCGTACCAGAACATTAAAAGGTACAAATGAAAGCCTATCATCTTCAAAACCAGATCGTGGCGTAAAAGCGAAATCTCCTTTGATAGACTGATTATTTTCATATTATTGACGGATTCGTGCCTGATGAATCACATCTTACCACAAGCTTGCAAGATAATTTTGACACTATTGGCTTAACAAGCGACGAAAACCGTATTCGATAAATAAAAATGTCAATAATTTAGACAAAATATCGCAGAACGTACGTGTGCCAGAACAGATAGGTCGTTTATGTCGATTACTCAGTGATAAAATACATTGAAAGTAGACTGTGTATTATATTTGTCCGTCTTTCAGAATGATTTTTGGTTTTGAAAAATATGCGGAGCAGTGGGAGTTATTCGTCGGGGCGTTTCATTATATACAAAGTACAAGTATTTCAGAAAGTGATACACTGCAAAAAGATTTTGTTTGTGATACTCGAGAACTCTACACCGACAAAGCCATGGCGTATAACATGCATCAAATCTTCCACAAGGTAGAAAGTATCATTGATTGGGACCCTACTTTTGCGCACAACGGTTATGCTTTTGGGCCTGGTAACGGTAAAATTGTAAGCACGACGAAAGAGGCAAAAGGAGTTTTACGTCAGAAAGATTCAATACCGAGAAAGTGCAATAATTTTGCAAAATAATATCATAGAAAACAGAATAAATCCACCTATGATTACGCTTGTTTATCGACTGTAAAAGAAATTCACGGGATAATCTGGAAGTATAGTAGACAATCGATATTTCGGAAAATTACGGGATACTGACGGGTATACTGACGAACTTATGATGTATTCATTTGCGAAGAATGGCCAATGGTCAATGTCTCTTTACCACCAACAAAAGAAAATGTATGCGTTCAAATAATTCTTTTGCTATAACTAAAGATGATAGCGGATATATCAAGTTCATCTACCAGTCATGAGTCTACAACTATTTAACGATATTACAAGTGTAATACCTATCGCTACGAAAGAAAGTAGAAAAGCAACGACGGATATCGAGAGGTAATAAAGGACATAGGTCATTTCGAAATTAATTACAAACTGTTTGTCAACTTGGTACATAAATCTCATTTAATAATCCTGAAGACGAATCTACAACAAGAATCATACACGTATTTAACATATGCATTATTATCGTGGATGGCATATAATACATATTGGCACTGGGTGCTCTCATGGCTATACGTATTCGAAGAGCGCTCGTCGTCGTCGCGGACGAACTGCAGGGAGGCGAAGCGCGGAGGGACTGCAGCGATAAATTAAGTCGTACGGCCACCTCGCGGACGCCTCTCGCATCCAAACTCGAGGCTGCTTTGCTTACGACAAGGCACATAGGTAGAAGCAGCTCCTGTCTTTCTCTGTCTGGGAAGCGAGAGAAAAAGAGCTTCGAGGACAAAGATATCGTCTAATGAGATTATCGATATTATAATATCAGTTACAATACAGACTAAGATCCTCCGACATCAATGGCCGGCGCTGACGACCGGTGCTTTGCTGGCGGTGGCCTCGGCGGGGTTCAGACCCCAGGCCAAAAGGCCCGCCTCGTTGGCGTCGATCTTTTTGAAGTTGTGCACCGAGTAACGATTGTACAGACCCCAGATGCTGTTCATCAACTTGCTGTTGTACTTGAGCGGCGTCAACTCTCTGCCTGCAAATTCGACGTATTCGACGCGTGAGAATCGCTGGCCAATCTACGCGCTTTGCTTACTCGAGACACATAACCGGCAAAACTATATCTTTCCCACGGTCGACATTCGTTAAAGCGCTCACTTGCGCGGCCGATAATCGGATCTTTTTTTCTTATCCTCTCTCTCTCTCTCTCTCTCTCTCTCTCTCTCTCTCTCTCTCTCTCTCTCTCCTCTCTCCTCTCTCTCTCTCTCTCTCTCTCTCTCTCTCTCTCTCCTCTCTCTCTCTCTCTGTCGTCCAGATTCAGGACCCCGCGGTCACCAATTTTATCTCTCGGTCGGTACGCTTTTACTTGGACCAGATAAGATGTTCTCTGTCGAGCAAACACGTCGCAAGCGTCAGAGCAAGATTATCTCACGGCTCGTTACCTTCTTGAAGAACTTTGGCGTTGAATCCGACGTTCTTGCTATCCTTGGTCTCCTTCTCCTGCTCGTGATAAAACTTGGCGGGAAACGGGCGCTCCGAATTCTTACGGACCTGCAGCACTGCGAAAGCTCCCTGTGGGACTGTGGCCATTCTATTGCATTCTGCGTTCCAAGCATACACATGTTTACTTATCGAACGAGGCAGACGCGTTCTGACATTTCGACGAAACAATCCGAGAAATAGGGCGAGCATGCATTTTCGCCGATCGTCCATGCGGTCGACTTATGCTAGACCGCGCGCAGCAGATAAGCCTGTCTACGTATTAGATACAAGTGGAAATTTACCACGGCAATAGCCTTCGACGATAAGCTCGTCGACTCGTGAACTCAACTTGGCTGATTTGCCCAGCGTGCTTGTGTCGGCCAGCGGACTCTGTCGTTCGATCAGCTTGCCCGCGCGAATCTCCCCTCGCTCGGCAGCCGCCAGCCTCATACAGCTGTGCTAGCGAGACTCAAGGCTCGAAGACCGCGCTGCTTCACACTCAAACTGACCGACCTAGCCTGCCTTCTCGCTACTACTCCGTATCGAGCACCAAGCACAAGATTCGACACTGGCGGAGCGCACAGTGCCGGAAGAAAGCGAGCGAAAGATCGAAGAGCGAACAGCCGCGGACGGGGCAACGGTATGCTCGAAGGGCACGACGCGACGGGATGCTGCGACTACTACTGAAGTGAAGCCGAGGGGAATTTGCCGATTTATAAGTTGGCTTATCACCTCTCTCTCTCTCTCTCTCTCTCTCGCTCGCTCTCTCGCTATCTGCTTTTCCGCGCGAGCTCGCGCATGCATTGCCCTGCGCCAAGGCGCCGATAAGGCGGCCTCCTTTCGCCCCTGCAACGCGCTTGTCGGTCGTGGCAACCACTCCGCGGGGTGTCCCTATCGCGGCTGGCTCTGCCCCTCGACGATCGCGCGATTCCCCAGCGGCATCCATCCGACGGTGCGTCTCTTTGCTGCGCCGAAATCAGCGATGCCCTCGCATCCAACTGCGCGATGTTAACGTCAGCGCCACGCCGCGACACCTCCGTTCTTTTTTCTCGTTCGGAGGCCTCGCTCGGCGATTCGTATCTTGCAATAACGCCGACGAGCAACGCTAATTTTCCACTGGGCTTCTGCGTTTTAGATAGCTAAACAACGCGACTATAGTCCGCGCCGCCGCGCCAACGACCAAATCTCTCGCGTATTATCAAACTGGACAAACCGCGCAACTGCGATCCACATTTTGCGACCGATATTCGCGATGCGCAAAGGAGCATTCCGTGCGACACGCGTGTACGATCAACGTATAAGAGCGAAAAATCACGCGCGCGTACACGCATACTCAGGCACGTATGTACCACAATGCACATGGATTGGGACGTACACGAAGAAGGAGAAAGAACTTATCTCCAAGCTCCTCGTCGGTTTCTACATATTTTTATTTCCTTGTTTTTGCTCCGATCACTGTGTCGCGTATCTCCGAGAACCCAGCCCAACAATTCGTTGATCTCTTTGAAGACAATAGCAATCTGCGCAAATTATGTCGATGGCAAAGCTCCTGAGCCTCTTTAGGTTACTCAAGCTAACGATAGGTATCCCCTTTTTTTGTAAATTGCAGCTCTGAATTCAAAAGTTGAAAAATCAAACTTGTTTCCGTTGGGGAACTATTACTTTTCCTTGTCCCGGCCAATTTACGCAAAATGATTTTTCTTGCGGTGAGAATAAAACAAAATCCCGGCTCGATAGAAATCGCACGATAATCGGTAGAAAAATCGCAAGAGACGGCTGCAACAAAGTACAATTATGTGTGTACAACTTGAGGAACGAGCGCGCTCTCGATCGGCATCTTTTTCTGCACGGTCAATAAGTAAAATACCCTCGTGATAAACGCTTCGACGATAGCTAGGCCAAGTAATTATATGCTATATTATTTCCTTCTCCTTGATCAAAGCGCGACCGAGGGAAGTATATTTTCAACATTACCGCGGCGCTCGCTCGAGGGCACTAAAGGCGCAAACAGCGTTTTTCATACGCTATACTTCTTTTTCGCAAGTCACTCGGCTTATTTTTCATCGAGCGGCGCACGCATCGCTAAATTTAGTTGCGATTACGATAAGCCTCGCCGGCCAGTGCACAGCAGACACTGGGCACTAGCACCGAATCTCGCAGACATCGTTTTTTCATCTCAGGGTTATCTGACCTATTGCCCTGATAACGGCTTTCTTGCGGTTTCTATTCCCACGTATTGCATCTGCCTTTTTTTCCACATAATGCATCACGCAAATCCATGTTTATTACTTTCTTTGTTGATTCAAAGCGAGAGAGAGAGAAACGAAATTAATGCAAAATTTGATGATCGATACTTTTATTGATTTTTATTTGTCTTATCTTGAGAAATGTTTTCCTTCGCATCTTGATAAGATTTTATGAAATAGTCAATATCAAGGTTCGCATTATAATTTTCATACGTGACGTACAAATCATATTGTCATCGCAAGTAACAAGTAACCATTTGTATAATCCCGTTCCAGGGCTAATACGATCAACTTTGAGGGTTGTACCCAAAGACCGACTTTCCTGAAACTTGATGTAAACGTTTTCTATATATTTTCATAAACTTCAGTGTAAATGTTTAGATCATTATGTTGAATAGGTCAACGGTTATAAACAATAAAAATTTTTATGAAAATTTCTCAAAAATTTACGCATAGTCAACAAAATTATTGGTGTTACTTTTCTTTAAATAATGCCAAAACTATCAACTATCAATAACAATGTAAAAAAGACATTCGATAAGTTATTAACTACTGTTATAATTAAATTGCTACATTTCAAAGATCATACACTAAACTTTTATAAGCTGTGACAGTTTGCTGGGGCCTTAATGAATTGTACGCGTTTCTTCGCACGGACTGATTTCTTTTTCTTTTTCTCTTGTTTCTCCACCTGAAAAAAGAATTTCCAATATGATTATATCTATTGATAAAAATTATTTTAATTTTGTCGATTTCAACGACTGAAAATATCAAAATTGAATAAAAAATTTACCTTTGGTGTTTGGCATCTGACTTTGCCAGCGCGAGCCAGAGAAGCATGGACCTTGCTACCATGAAGATTTAAATACAAGTCCAAGGTAGGTGTCGGTAGCCCGTTGACGCGGATTTGGTCATTTACTGGGATGCCATTTCAATATAGTTCCATATCGCCATCCTCGAATTTTCTTAGTTTTTCCTGTTCAAAAAAATCATTGTTACATAAAATATAATGTAGATTATCACGATCGACAAAATTATTTTTATAAATTTAAGTAGCAAATAAAAAAAACGCTATGTATATCAAAATTTAGCCGGCAATGACTATTAATAAGTAATAATACTCACTTTAATATCGGCCATAGTTTCGTGTTCCCCACACTCGATTAAGTACGATTTGTGTCCTCGAATGTGGATCTGCATCTTGTATTTTCGATATAAATTGCACAGGTTGAACAGTCTCCACAACAAAAATTACTAGTCTTGAAAAGACCACTCCTTTCAGGCAGTTGCGACTGAATGTACACCACCGCTTTGCCTTGGGCCTTTTATACCAATTTACCAATCTAACCCCTCTTCTCTGCGATTTTCAAAAATAAAAACCATGGTCAATTCTAGTCCATTTGTGTAAGGTAAAAGATGAGCCGTTGGCGGAGCACTCAACCATTGTCTAACATCTGATACTCCAACGGCTCATCTTTTACCTTACACAAATGGACTAGAATTGACCATGGTTTTCATTTTTGAAAATCGCAGAGAAGAGGGGTTAGATTGGTAAATTGGTATAAAAGGCCCAAGGCAAAGCGGTGGAGTACATTCAGTCGCAACTGCCTGAAAGGAGTGGTCTTTTCAAGACTAGTAATTTTTGTTGTGGAGACTGTTCAACCTGTGCAATTTATATCGAAAACGCAAGATGCAGATCCACATTCGAGGACACAAATCGTACTTAATCGAGTGCGGGGAACACGAAACTATAGCCGATATTAAAGTGAGTATTATTACTTATTAATAGTCATTGCCGGCTAAATTTTGATATACATAGCGTTTTTTTTATTTGCTACTTAAATTTATAAAAATAATTTTGTCGATCGTGATAATCTACATTATATTTTATGTAACAATGATTTTTTTGAACAGGAAAAACTAAGAAAATTCGAGGATGGCGATATGGAACTACATTGGAATGGCATCCCAGTAAATGACCAAATCCGCGTCAACGGGCTACCGACACCTACCTTGGACTTGTATTTAAATCTTCATGGTAGCAAGGTCCATGCTTCTCTGGCTCGTGCTGGCAAAGTCAGAGGCCAAACACCAAAAGTAAATTTTTTATTCAATTTTGATATTTTCAGTCGTTGAAATCGACAAAATTAAAATAATTTTTATCAATAGATATAATCATATTGGAAATTCTTTTTTCAGGTGGAGAAACAAGAGAAAAAGATAAAGAAATCAGTCCGTGCGAAGAAACGCGTACAATTCATTAAGGCCCCAGCAAACTGTCACAGTTTATAAAAGTTTCATGTATTGTTAATATTGAAAAATTTAATATTATGTTTATAATAAAAAAAAACAAAAATATTTCAATATTTCTTTACGCTTAGAATGCAAATTTTGCGCATTATAAATTTTTAATACCTAATAGCAAACTAAAAACATTTGTTTATAGCAAATGAAAATTCTGAGCCAAAAAGCGTCGAAAGAGAACTATGGCTAGAAGCTTACAGAAGGCTACAGAAATAGTTTTTGGTCGATTAAATATGAAAAGAATAACAGAGTCACTCGATAATCAGCCTAAAGGTTGAATTTCAATATGATAATTTAATCAACTGTTATAATGTTCTATCCATTAAAATCATAATCCGAAGTAAAATTTTATTAACAAATAATGAAACAGCAGAAAGTAATGAGAATATTGTTGTCGATTTGATTTCAGACGACGAGGTATAGAAAGAGAATTACTATATTGCAAACCAATAAGGTATATTGGTGCAATAATTTGATCATTTTCTATGAAGATTACACTTCTTTTCTAACTCATTTTCTCAAAAAGCACGTAGAGTTCTTATTAGTTAAAACAATGTGGGGAGATATGTGCGCAACGAGTAATGCTGTGGCTGATTCTCCAACCGATACGAAAATTGTACGCAACAAATTGCTTACGAACTTACCAACTTACGAATTCAAAATAACTCAACTTTGCAATTTCATGCAACATACTCTCAATAATAATTACGAAATTGCCTTAACTTACAAACGTTTTTTTATAATATTATATTCAACTGAGCAATATTTTAGTGGTAACTATTGGCTAATAAGTTGAATATTTTTTACACTTTTATTAAAATATACTTGTATTTAAGTTTATCTAATAATTTTGAAGTTATGTTAAGCATTTGTCATTTCAAGTTGGCAGCAGCAGAAAATCCTCTAGAAATGGCTTGTCACGTACGATTTTGGTGTCTGTTGGAGGATTTCATCCCCTAACAGTGTTTTTCCGTGGATAAAAAAACACGTATATCTTATTTTTCCATGAATTGTAAGATATCAAAAGATTATTGAAATCGGTGAGGTTGGGGCGGGGAGTTCCTTATGAGTGGATAGGAGCACGCAAGGAAGCAAAAGATGTCTCAAATCGCATCATTCCTATATATATCAAAATAGTACATAACGCTTATACGCATACGTAAATTTTTTGAAAAATTGTCATAAAAATGTTGTAATTGTTTATATCCGTTGACCTATATCATAATAGCCTACAAATATATAGAAATGCGCATCAGTATCAGTAGACAGCATTTATATATCGAGTCACCCTCAAAGCTAATCGTAGTAGACTGAAACGGGCGTACATAAAAGTTGCAATAATGACTATTACTACACATTTCGGGGGTCCTGCACCGTTGGCAATTATTACAATCTACATGAACGCGATGCGCCAATTATCATTTCAGCTCGGCTATGCTTTCCGACCTTTTAGGTGCGGGTTGATTGTCACACGGGGTGTAAGGGAGCGCGACGTTGCGGTTTACTGATTTACTCCTACCGCTTCTAGTGCTCGCGGAAAGAATCGACGCGAAAATGTCTATTTATGCGACGACTAATTTTAAGATGCGCAGGATGACCAAAAAGGATATAAGACGTTCGTGCATTAGTTTTGATTGCGGCTAGATTGAGTTTCTCTATGTCCTGGCGCATTTATTTCGGCTGATCTCAACCTCGTGCACACGCGTGCGTCTGTGCGCGTGTCCGCTTTGATGGATCACTCTCTGCAAATGTTTGCGAGTGATCGAGATCCACATCACAGCACCGTATACTCAAGACGATATGTATATAAAATATCTTTATCGTAAATCCATCTTGCACTTTCAAAATATAATTAAAGTTAATTTATTCAGCATGTGATATTCATAGATCAATAGTTTATTATTACTATCATTTCAAAATTACTGTTGATCACTATCTTTTAGAAATTTATTTTCTACTGTCGATAATATAGACAATTGTTATTGTTGGTTTGATGACACGCGATGGCGCTTTAACGATTTGATTTTCCTACAGTACGTCAATTGTGGTTGTTTATTTTAAATCACATGTATGATCTTGAATGATGCGTGAAAAATTCGAATTAATGTTAATTTGTCAATGTTAATCAATGTTAAACCAGATAAATTATACAATCGTATTGTGTTTTCGTTATGACAACTGTGATAATAAATTCATTAAAATCAATACAGATTCTACACATTTTGCTTCAAAATTTCATTACCAGCCTCGTATCTTTGTTTAACTAACCAATCTCAGTATAATCCAGCAAAATAAGTTCTTTTATAGTATTAAATTGATTTCTCAATATATTATAGCATTTCGCATTTCAATTCACTACGCGAAAAAGTTTAATCATTTTTTCAGTGACAGCGTCAGAAAAGTTTTATTTTATATTTGATTACACGTGACGCACTTGATAAAATTTTTAATTTGAAAAAATTATTATTGTTGAATTTTTCGATAATTTATATAATTAAAACTATTTTAATTACACGCGCCGGTAGATCCACTAATATTTTCTAACATTCTTATTTAATTTGAAAAATGCATGATATGTGCGATAAATTTACTTAATCAAGTTAAGACAGCTTTCAATTAACAAATCGTTATCACTCGTATAACAAAACGCTTTGTACATCATGACCTTTCTGCTTATATTTTCATAAACTATCTTTAATGAATAACTTGAATGTGTTAAATGTGCCGTGTATTTATCGCTTACTAAAATATGGTGGGCATAAGAAAACAATGATCGATTAAAAGCGATAATAAATTTATACCATTGATTGCAATCGAAGCAGATAAGAAGTAATAGCGGACAAGCTGGGCCTCGTAAACACAGTAACGAGCATTAATTCGCCGCAACTGGACGTAGTTTGGAGCAAAATTTCCAAAAATATTCGGTCATTCTTGAACTTGGCGCGCAATTCACTCGCTTCGATAAAAGTGCACGATGAGAAGGTTAATTATTGGACTCGTTCTTGTCTTTGGGATAATACCAGCATTCGAGTGCCAAATTTTTGATGAAAATCGATTTAATCAAGACACCGATGCGATAAGGGTAATTTCATTATACGTTTCTGTTCGCACACGTGCCACTGTCGTTCTTTGCGATGAAAATTCTTCCGTCAAACGAATGTGACAAACTGACACTAAATCAAGTTCAGATACAATTCTGATGATAGCCTCACGTTCACATTTGTTTGACAGAAGAACATAGAAAACTTTTGGAGTATGCTGGAATAATTTTTACATAATATCTATTATACCAGAGTTGTAATTAGTGCTTTGGTTTTTTCGCAGTTCGAAGGCGAAAATTATCCAGCTAACGTGAACAGATACGAAGACAAGGACAGCGTGCTACACAACATCGTGGTGGTTAACAATAGACATATCATAGATCCACCACCACGACCAACTTGCAGGCCATGTTACAAGACTGATGCTCATGGAAGATGTCGCAAAATTTTGGGGTGTGAGGCCTGAAGATTAGATCATTTGTATGACGTTTCAACACAGTTCCAGTGTAGGCTAATCTTATGCGTTGAAGAAGTCGGCTGAACAACAATCGACTTGTCAATCTGACGAGGGCAAGGTTTTTCAAATGGAAGAACAAGCAAATATCATTTGCGACTCTCTCAACGGTTACTCCTCGACTAAGCCAAGACGGCAATGTAAAAATTCATTTTATTTGTTCTAGATAACATTTTGAAACGATATTATACAACGATCAGTGAAATTATTTTTTATGATATTATAACGATTGGCGCGTGTCTGAGAAATAAGAATAATTTTATTTTATAGGCCGTCTTAGAAAACAAAGACTATTTGTAATAAATATGTTAATCATAATTTCTATCAATTCGTGCTTTTTGTAGTGTACACAAATGAGTTTCAATCTTGATGTTAAGTAAATAAAAAGTTTGTTGATAGTGTCTAGGCAATATCAATGCTATTGAAGAATGTATACATATTTTTTTCTACGTTTTTTACTTCACGCAGTCACATTGAACTGTAGCCGAATGTTAAGATTAAAAATAGATGTATAGTAAATGAAATTTGCTACTTCTACTTTGGCGCATACTATAACATTTTCTGGAATACAGCAATTTCTATTTTATCATCTCGTAGCTAGAGTAAATATAATACGAATAGTCTTGAAGCAAAAAAATTTTGGAATGCATTGTACATGTACAGGCCATTAAGATCATATCAATCAGCAATACTAAAAAGACGATCATACATTATATTACAAATTAATCTGATTTCTTCAATGAAGTAGAGGTGGCATTTGTTCATTCTCTTTCTGAATTACGACATAGCAATTTTTAAATAATGTTTCCACGTGGAAATATTACATCTCGTATATTATTGCGACCCAGTGCATATAAATGTCATTTTGACGAAATATATTGCAATGACTCCAGTCGAAAAGCTATAATGCGTAAAAATCTCATTGAGTCACATAAGAAGTATTTTTCTAGAGGCGATACGAAGCTCTTGACAATTGATCAAGTCCTTATCAAATAGATAATGGAAAATTATTGAAAGTGTACGAGCCTTCGATAGTCAACGACGCAGTATCATACTGTCGATCGTTTTGTCTTTTCGCGTCAAATTGAAAGCTTGGCAGAAATAAAACATTTGAGAATGGTGAAAATGATACTGGCGTACGTGTGTATCTACGTGTTCTTGTGCCTCATTTTGTCAGAAACTAACGCTGAAAAATATGAACAGGTTCGTTGCTCCTACTTCCGTAAATATTTGGTTATTGATATAAGCGGTTCATAAATGCAGCATTTTATTGATATGATTCTAGTTTGAAGATCCTAAGTTGCTCTTGGCTCTAAAAAAATTCAATCATCAGTCCATGCCTACTCCTACGAGTGTCATAGATCCTGGTTGTAGGCCATGTTACAAAAAAGATTCACGAGGCAAATGCCGCAAAGTCATCGATTGTCAGCCATAAAGGTATAATATAGAACTTTACAGAAAAGTTTTTCTATCGAATGGCCAACAGTTTGTGCGTATGTAGGTGCTTCCAAATGGTTAGAGGTCGTCAATGTCAGCGACACATTCCGTTCAATGAAAAATTTAGATAAACGCTCGTGAACAATTTTCTACGCGATTGCACTTGTATCGTGTCTATAATTAAAACGGCTGATAAGAAGTGCAATTAAAGTAAAGGAAACTTCGCGCGTGTGCCTGAAGAAATGTGATCCCCCCATCGATTACGGCAAATGTGGAGTTGATTGAAAGAAGATAAATCAATGTCACGCGCCTCGTCCGAATGACTCAACGTACAATGCCTATGTGATGCAAAAAACTGAATAGTTAATTGTACATAGGTACAAGACATTTTCAGTAATAATTGAGTGACTCCAAGTTTCGACAGTTTGTCAGCGTATAACACAAATTAAAACCTTATAATAATAAAAAGAAAAAAAACAAGGAAAAGAAACAGAAAATTAGGCAGCACGGTATGATTGTCACATCGAAAATTTTTACAACTGAATAAAGAATGAAAAGCCATTTTTTCATCACAAACTTCGTGCATTCATTGTCAAAAAACGTACGAGGTTAACTGTTTGTATCTTCTGCACATTTATACATTTACATAAGTTTATCAAAATAGTATGTTATTTTTTAAACTCACTTAATTCTTTCTTTGAATTAATTTTTTTCATGCTGAAATATCCTATTTCTTTTTTCATGTAACATTTGAACGCCTGTTCCTTGTTTGAATGAAATCAAACTTCTGAAATGAAATCTAACCTGTTATTCCGCTTATATTCTCGATCGAATCACGATGAAAGTAGAACGTAATTATTTTCTTTGTTTCAGAAACCTGGAATAAATAAATTCATCGGAATGTTACTACAAATTGATCGATGCTATTATACACATCTGCATACGGCAGAGCAACAATTTACCAACGTTTATGTATCAAAAACTACGAATTTTATTTAGATCACAACTTCTCATGATTGTAAAAATAAAGACTCGTTTAAGTATGCATTCTTTTAAATTCTATCTTTATCTTTTTTTGTATATTATACTAATTAATAATAAAAATTCAACATAAAATTAGAAAGGTTATAAAACGACGAGCTGTGACATGTATGCCGTAGGAAGATATTATAGTGGAGACCTATCTTTTCAGTTACTTCACACATCTTTTTTTCGTTAGACTTATTTTCCTCTTTATGTATTATGTACAATATGTGTATACATATGTATTCAGCTGCTGTGTTTGATAAAAGATTCATTATACATTAATCGTTTGACAAGTAAAATAATTTTTCGTTGAAATTAAAGAACGAAATAGATGAAAACATAAAAGGGTTGTCTATGTATTGAATAGAGAACAAACTAGAAAGTTGGCTGTAACGAGTTCAATCATTGCTGCGGCATCATTCAGTGAGAGCAATCAAGTAAAATCAATAAGTATTTATTTCAATTTCTGGTTAATTTGCCTTCTTTCTTGGAATTTATTGAACTTAGTATTATTTGCATTAAAAATTTGATAGCCAGTGTTAAAAGAAAGTATATTGTTCAATATTTCACAGTTTGTATTCCTATAGTAATTTTTATTTTGTTTAAGTACTCCCCCGGTAAGAGTGAATTAAACAAACAAATAATAATATTCTATTGAATTTCTAATTAATAGACTAATAAATAATTATGGAAAACCAAGAGGGCTATAACTTAATTGAAGCAACAAATTCCATTGTAATGATAAAATTTTGACGACGGATCATAATTATCGCTTGAAATTTGAATGACTTATTTTGACAGTTTCCACCTTTTCCAAGTAAAATAATTTATTGTTTTATTTGGAAAAGGTGGGAACTATCTATTTCTGTTAAGAAAAGAAAGGTTGAGCACCTGCACTTATGAAAAGAATACTCTTGAAGCCTGTGAGCTCCAATGGAGAGAGTCGGAGGACATATTTTAAACAGGCACAGTTCAAACTACATACATATAGTTAACTTTAGACGCTAGCAGAATAGAACATAATTAGGATGAATAGAGAAAGTGCGTAGCTGACCGCAGGTCAAAAGCCATTAGCCCGCGTGGGCCGATCCGGAATTGAGCGCATTGGACCAGAGGCATGCTCTAAGGGATGAGCGTGTCTCCCCTCTCTTGTCTTCCGAACGAACAGTCGATGCTGTATGGGCAGTTTCTCTCGGCAAAGCGTGCTGTGCGGGTCTCATCGCGCGCTTCCAGCACCAGATTCGTACGGCACGTCGTTTGCGAAGTGGTGCGAGCGAGACCGGAACGTCGACGTTGCGTTGCCCTGAGTGTACTTTCCTTCCCGCACGCTGTGCGATCGTTGCGTAAGTTGTGCGGTAAGCTTGCTTTTTGGTTGTCTTGTTGCCTGACCGTTCGGATCCGCGTATAGGCAATATGGGGGGCCAGTGCACCAAAAATCTTGTCTGTCCCTTTAATCTCTTTTTGCGTTCAATTTATATTTTCACGCACCCCATCCATTCTTACGATACCACAAACTTGAACATAAGTCTCGAGACTTATGTTCTATCGGTTATTATTTGAGATAGTTTTTTGAGATTGCATGCGCACATTAAACAGACGTAATGAACTTATAAAAAAAACTCGTTGAATATTATGTACTCGAATAAAATATCCAAGGCAGACTCATTTGCTTTTCACAGCGAGTCTGTTATTCCTCAAACCTTCTTCTAGTCTTCAGCCGCTTTCCACGTGGGCAGCATGCATTTTCCACAAGGTAGCATCGAGCTATCGTATCTTTCTTATATAACGGAAAACTTTTTCATACGTGGCAAGTAGGCGTAATAAAATGCCTTTAGCAATATATGATTAAAATGTCTTGGCATGGCGGAGAAAGCATAGCAACGGCAAACGTTTCAATGGTCTTTCAATGAACGTGAACTTGGGTTATTTAGGTAATTCTAATAACGTTTGCTATTTGCCAGCATGTACATGAAAAATTCCAACTTCATTGCGAATACAGTTGCGTAGCCAAACACTCGGAGTAGGTCTTGGTTAAAAATTGCTTATTGGTTAAATATATTTAATAGGTCTAGGTCTTGGATAAAAATTGCTCGCATAATTATGTATTATAATCGATGTATATAAAATGACACCATTCACTTAGCAGCGTTTAGGTTGTTATGCGAAAAACGTAATTGATCGTGGTGATAAATAGTTACATAAAGCAAGCGGCCACTATAATTCTTATGATTCCACCGTACAGCTTCGTGATGCGTGCATGCGAAAGAGAAGGAAAAAAGAAGTAGCCCAACAAATTGTGCCATGGTTAGTCGTTTTGAATAACGAAGGTTTTGTCAATGGCTATAAACGAAAATCCTCGACTGACGAACGTCCTTTGCGCGATCGTCGTATCAGAAGCGTGAAAGGGTCGAAGATCACTCGAAACCGTAAGATTTGACGCTCTGCGAAGGATGCAGTATCGTCGAACGAAGACGTCGGAAGGGTCGCAGTTTGGCAGGAGCGTCGAGACTCGGAAAGCAGACGAAATCGACAGTAGGGCGAGCGGCAGAGCACTCGGCAGTTGCGTAAGGCAGCGCGCGCTGGCGCCAATAGAACGGGCGTACGGCTTCGTCGTCCGGCAGAGACGGGACGCGCGATGCAGCCCAAGTCAGAGGGAGGCTCTTATCGGATTTCATTGGGCCTCTGCCCAGCCGTCCCTCGTCCCCGTCCTCCCGCGGCGTCGCTCCGGATCGCGCCGCCACGGTGCAGTGCTCGCTGGAGCGGGCAACGCGCGAGACGCTCGAGCGCAGTGCGCGCGCGTCGCTTGGACTTTTACGCGACTCGCGCTTACGTAAGGGCTCCTGCGTTTTCCTTCTCTCGCGTCCTTCGGCAGACGGGGTGGTCCACGATTTTTCGGCTCGACGAAGACCACGACGCAAGTGACGCGCGACCGGTCGACCCGCGCCACAAGAGAGTGCATTGACAGAGCAGCGAATCGGATATACAGGAACGTAATTCGATCGGGCGTCGATGCCCGCAGCTGTGTCCGTAAGCTCTCGTCGTTGGCTCGCGCTCGTGTCGTCAATCGCAATTACATAAGCACACGAGTGCAGAGAAAACAGCGCTTCTCCTTAGTGCTAATTGCAAATGCAGCGGCGTTCCCCGAAGGGCATTCGCCGCGATCGCGCCAACATTAGCCAACATTAGCCAACATTAGCCAACATTAGCCAACATTAGCATACGCGCGAGCGCCGTAATCGGCTCCTTTCGTAATATGCCATCGTCCGCGTTTGCGCAATCCGAGAGACTGTGCTGCCGAAAGCTCCTTCTAAAATGCCGATCGCCGGCTCGTTCGGCTGGCCAGCGCTCTGTCTTATCACTGGGAAAGAGCGCCCTCGGTGTCCGGATCGCCGCTGCCTCCGATTCAGTTTGAAATCCGAGTCGCATTCTCGCTACGTGGACGCGCCCCGCTCCTCCGTATCGCCGTCACGAGGCAGAAACAAGACAGTCGACCGATGAAAATGCACTCGTGCGTTATCAGTCGCCAAAGAATCTCGGCCGCCGCTTGTACACGCCCAGCGCCGACGACGTTTGCTCGCGCGAGGAGTCAGCGCTCATACTTTTCCCCGTATTCGCAGGCAAAGGAGCAGCGTGATGGGCGCCGATCCCGAACCTCGCGGATAAGGAATCGAGCTACGCCTGGGTACGAGCCGCCAGTCCGAGACTTGTCGCATCCCAACGTCCGTCACTCGTGGCGGGGAGTTCGGCAACCATGGCTGACCCGACTATACAAACGTTCTGCTGCCACCACAACAATCGCACCGACATGGCCACAAGCATCATGAACGAATTCAACACCGACGCTTACAATACCGTCTGCATGGTGTCGTCGTCGCTTGGAATTATGGGAGCTATTTATCAGGTTGGTTCACTTGGTTCCTTCTCGCGATCAAATCATTGCCGAATAATGCTGCCATTTCCGAAGCAATCAACGAGCTTCCTTTTTTCCTTTTTTCACGTTATACAAGCTATAGCGTGGACGTCCCTTTCTTGCTTTTTCTAAAGTCTCGCGACGGAATTGCAGGTATTACCTCGGCAAGAGTCGAATATGCAACTTAGGTGGCAAGGCTTCTCAGCAGCGAGGAGTAGGGACATCATTGGATGGCTTGCTGTAGCCGATCTGTTCGCATCGTCAGGTATTAATCATACGCACTACTTTGTCGAACTCCTTTTTTTGTAACAATAACGAGCTTCCCTTTCGGCCTTGCAGGTGTGTTCATTAGGTCGGCTCTGTGGATGAATTTCAAATCTATAATGCCGATGGAGGACGACACTTCGAGTGTTATTTTCTGTGCCATTTCATCGGTATGTATGTTGTCCGAAGAAGAATTATCTGAAGAATTTGCAATTAATGAAGATTGATTTGCAGGCATGGACACAGTATTTTTATATGGCAACGTGGATTTGGACGCTTTGCTACGCCATCGACATGAAGTTACTGCTGGGCGAACGGGTCGGACGACCACTCTTGTATCACTTGTTCGCCTGGATATGCCCAGCTGCACTCACACTGATCGGTCTGTCCATTTTATACGTTCCCGATGCAAAGTGAGTATTCCACCACTTGGTTCTTTCATGATAACGTGAAAGTTAATTAAACTTTTCGAAACAGTTGTCATAACGTGACGACACTACCATCGGCAATTCTACGAGTTCTCCCGAATTACCTTGCCACCTACGTTCTTCTCGCAATCGTCATGATCGTCAACCCTGTGCTGTACATCTCGTCGTCGAGAGATTTGAAGAACGTGGTGGCTTGTAGTATGGCACAAATGACCGGCAGAGAGCGGAAGCTGGTGCAAACGATCAGACTGAAGTTCGCCATGACAAATCTCGCTTACTACGTTTGCTGGATACCAAATTTACTCAATGGCATCCTCTTGTGGACACTGTGGTTCAAACTGCCCGTCAGAGTTATCATCACTTTGTGGTACATTATGGTGAGCTTTACTAATTTGCAACTAAACTACTTTGCAACGCTTCGAGAAAATCTACATGCGATAGATGACTCTACTTTCTTATACTAAAGAATCGAGTTTCATGCTACTATTAGCCTCGTCTATATAAAAACCTCACGAGCGTTTCCAATCGACAGGCAGTGACGAATCCGCTGCAAGCGTTTTTCAACGCGCTAGTCTACAAGAGATGGGGCCGAAAGGAAAAGTTTCGTTTGGAGTGGTGTTACAAATTGAAGAGACTGAGAACCAATTACTTCGGGCACACCGACGCCAGTTCCGACATAACAGAGTCATCTCCTTTACTCAACCCACAGTACAGGTGTACACCGCACACTAGCATCAACGGCTCGTCGTCGTTGTAATAATGACTGTGATATGTTATTTGACGTAAGCTCCATCGATAAGCTTTTTCTAACTCTCTTGTAGCTTTAAGTGAGACTCAACTAACGAATAAGCCAATAACCCGAACAAAATAAACGCGTGTACATATACTAATGCTAATAATAAGATTCGTCAAATCGAAAAATTTATGAAATAGAGACTGTGGGACTTTTTTTAAGAAGAAGTATGTTTTCTCTTTATTGAATGTATAGTTTTATTCACCCGGAACCAAATAGGATCGCTATATTTTACAAGTTAATTAGTTTATATATATATATATACACAGGCGATGTAACTATGATTTTCTTTTTTTAGATCATATGCAAATCATAATCGTAACTATGCTCTTTATCTATGATAATTTACATTAAAAATTATTTATATACTATGTATTCGTACAGTGTGAAAGTATCGAAACGAGCGTATTTATTTACATATAACTTATGTTTTTTACAAATGATTATACGACTCACCATCGCCGTCCATTTAATAGTTTTAGCACCGTGTAAAAATGTATTTTAAGAAAATATAGGTCATCTTAATTTTTATTCTTGCTTTGTTTTTCTTTTTTTTTTTTATGCAAATAAATTATTCTCTGATATCATGAAATATTTTTATTCCTCTCTAATAGTCCTCTCTTTCTTTTTAGGTCATTAATAATTTAGTTTATAGTTTCTGGTGGAAACTTTTGAATAATTACTAATGATTATTAAGGCTTATAGAACATTTTTAAATAATTTAATCAATCTAATAATCAACGTTTACTCATTAAAAGAATAATAATATTACTCAGGCGATGAAACTTCATTATTAATTAGGTGACATGTAACATACTATTTTGATGCATTACAAGTGCATATCACAAAATACACATAGTGATTGATAGGTCATGCTATGCTCTTCTTGAACTTCAACTTTACAACAAAATTTATTTTTTTTTAATCTAATAACTTTTGTAAATAATAATAAAATACTTCATAATAATCTCATCATCATGGAAGGTCTCTTGTCGATTCAAAAAGATCGACAAATTCATCGAACCCATCGGTTTCAAAAAGTTTTAAAAAGTATAAAATTTCATGATCACAGGAAAATTACCAAGACGGAAATAAGCGCTTCTTGATACAAGAAATTATTTTGTGCTATTAAACGTAAATAACTAAAAAAACTCCTTGTACATTGTAACAATGATTTAAAAAATTTCTACTTGTTAAAATTTTATAAAAAAAATTATCAGAAGCACTGCTTGTTTTCGTTGAGCATTGATTGAATTCGAACACAAATCTATTTTTTTCAAAAATTAATAATTAATTGTAAACATGTCCTTAAATGTTGCTTGTTGAGCAGCTCAAAATCAGTCCTATTAAGATGGAAGATCAGTTGCTCCAAGTGTCAACGATGTAACATCGCGAACTATCATTTCGGCTATTTTCCACGCAGATTCTTCTTTCGTCTAGAATTAATAAATAAATGTAAATACACATTGAATAATAGAATTCAATATATTTATTATGAATCGTTAAATTAAAAAGAAAACATTATCAGTATTTACCTCGTTTTGTTCGATGTGTACCAGTCTTTTAACAGCTCGTGATAATCGTGATTCTCTATCATTTTTACGATATGGATCGGGTTCAATTTCAGTTACAAATCTTCCCATACTGTCAACGTAACCAACGCTCAGGCTAAAACGTAAAATTGAAATTTAGGGTATAAAATATGGAAATTTGCAAAGATTTTTGATTCGATGGTTACTATACCTTGATTTGTTTCTTTTCCATAAAGAGTCAGGATCGTAAAGCTGTTTAGTGTCAATATTCATTCCTCCATTGAATGAATTGTACCTTGATTGCTTTTTTTCTTCACTTTTTGTTAATATGGGGCTTGTGACATTACTAATAGAGCTCATTTCACTACTGCAATCAGACCCTTAAATAATAATGGAATTTTAACTATTTCAGTGACTTAATAGTTATGATTAAATAAAGCCTGAAAAAAGTACCTGCTCTCCGAAGTGACGGGTGATAAACGGGATAATTACTATTTTGAACAGTATTTATCAATTCTGACAAATATTTATAAAACAATTGAGATTGTAAAAATGATGGAAGGTAATGCTTATCTAGGAAATTATAGACGATATAACATGGTTGATCAAAACAATCTGGTTGAGGAGCTTTTCCATCCTCCCGACAAATATTTTGTTCAACTTGGAATCGAATTTTATCCGTAAATCCTAAAGGCATCGTCGCTTGTAAACTGAAATATCTAGAAAGAGAAAAATGTTATTATTTATACTTACAAAGAAAAGTGATATATCTGTCTCAAATACCAACTTGTCATAGATTATGAGAGCATCAGTTTGAGCATCTGTTTGATCAGCCATAGCTCCTTTTTCTAGTAAAATTTGTTTGTAATTCATCGCAGTCATCCAAAAGTCCAAAAGTTCGCGTTTATTTTCTATTTCCATAAACTAAAAAATAATTATTGAATTAATATCAGGTGATCTATAAAAGATTGGACAAATAAATTTTAATTACCTCCATAAAGTAAAAGAAGGCAGTTTCATTATATAATATATCTGCCATCTGTACATTACCACTGGTCAAAACATCAATTTGATGTTTACAGTGAAAATCACTTCTCAAAAAATCGTTGATATATCTATCAAAAAATGAATTATATCGAAATTAGTATACTTTATTATTATAATTCATATTAATCAATACCTACTCTTTTTCCAAAATATCATATACTATTTTTTGGGCTTCTGTTAGATATTTCAGTGTTATTTCGGTATCTTCAGTCATTGCAGATTTCTTTATATTTTGTTTTAATTCTTCTATAATGCGATTGGTACCAAGAGTATCTTTTGCCAAATATTTCTTATATATACGAATTGCATCTTGCTGTAATAATGATGAATCTTTGTATTCTCTGAATTTGCAATTTCTTTTGTATTCACTATTTATTATTGAGCTATTCTTTGGTGGGTTAGAATTTGATTTGTTTTTGTTGACAGTACTTAAAGATGGCTGGCGGTAAAATAACATGTTTTTATTAGGCTTCATAGTTAAAAAGGTAAAGAAAAGAATTTACTAATTTATTACTACATTTATGCTTACCAAACTGTGTACAGAACTATTTACATTACAATCTAATGACGAAGTATCAAGTTCAAGATCATTAATGCTATTGGATATTATGCTACAGGCACAATTATCAATACCTTCTGTATTGAGTTTAGAATTAATAAGCTCCCTGGAATTTTTAGAACTTTCATCCTTAATATTTAAAGCTCCTATAGTTGTATAAGCACCACAAAGACATTCCAATTCCAACCAAAACTTAATCAATGCTGTCTCTTTCCTCCACTCCATAAACTGAATAAAATATCCCAATGCACCTTTATCTGCAAGGATTTCAGGTAATGTTTTTGAGAGCTGTGAACGAAAGTTGTTAAATTGATGTTTGGCATCTTCAAGCACATCATCTTCCTCTTCCTCCTCGAAGCTGCATAATGAGCTTGGTGATGCCACATTGGAAGCAGCTGCAAATCCATCTCCAATTAGCTCTTCTCGACTTGTATGAGACTTTGTGGGGGAACTGTGTGAAGACTTGGTTTTATCCTTATGTCCTGAATAATATGACTATTTTAGCAATAATTTTATTGTAACATACAACTGTTCTTACACAAGTGAAATTAGATATCTTGAAAAATTTATGGACTTAAGTTAATAAATGAATAGTTAAAATATGAAACGAAAGCACGGAATCCACGCGATATGTCAACGAGTAGAAACCGTTCGAGCTTTACGTGAAAATTTCAATGTATATCGTTGTTTCATTGAATTCGAAAGAGATAACTTTATCTGGTGATATTTCCATAACTCTGTATCAGACAAACTTGCACATTGTTTTGATAATAAGGTTATGTTAGGCATCGCTCGTGGCAATAACAAATATAAAATTGCAAAGCTGTAATGATTCATTCAAATCTCGTACAAGAGCAAAGCAGTTTAACTATCAATCAAGCTCAAACTATTCAAATATAAACGGAATTAATAGTTAAATAAACGATGAATAACTCCTGCTCCCGACGTACTGGCTTGAAAAAGAGAGAGAGAGAGAGAGAGAAAGAGGAAGTGTCGTCAATGAAACCCGCAGAATGAACACTCGACAGGCTGAACCAATCAATTTGTGAAGCAAATTTAACTGATAGGATTATAATTACCGGCTTTCCTAAAGAACTGTAACATCGTGTGGTGGCAAACGGCGAATCATCGTAGACTCTGCGAGGCGGATGTTATTTCTATTAATGATCAGACACAACTATCTTCAGCAGCGACAAACGTAGATCTTTGTCCTAAATGACATCTTCGCCACACACAGGTGTACAACAGATAAATATATGATCTCAAAACTTAATAAAACAATGCATCAAGCATGACAATAACAACGTCAACAACGATTAATTGGAAGCCTTTTCGCTTGCGCGTCCCTGGGAGCTTTGTTCCGTAACACTCTTGTAACTGCTTACAACTTGACACCGACACACTGAGGTACGTTCCGCACAGCTGAGGATTGAGATAAATATTTGTGAGCAAGAGCGAAAGAGTGAGAATCTACGCGGTAGCCTTTCGCGATGTCAAAGTGTCATGCATTGGACGCACATTATGCTATAGTACGCGAGAAAGATAGAGGATGCGCGAGAAAGTCGTGGGTGTGTTATGAATCGCGCGTTAGTAGTAGTGGTGACTGGTACGTGGAGCGTTGATGCGAGAGAGCGCGCGATGTATGTTCGACCGAGCGCGAAACTGTTTGAATTGTTGCGCGGAAGCCTTATGCGAATTATTAGCTTTGATGAGCCTGATAGGTGCTTATATTGAGCATATCATGGAAAAATGGTGACAAATACGAATGATAGGTACAGTACATTTGGGTACTAGTGCGAAAAAACAATTTCAGCCTCGTGTGGACGTTTGCCACGTGAAGAGGCCACACGAGGCTGAAATTACTTTCTCGCGTATGTATCTAACTTTATTGTTCGATACGATGTGCGTGGGACGAGATTGTAAGCATTTTCACGATTCCTTGAGTATGCGCAAAGCCGAGTCCCTGTAGAATTTTTTTTGTAGAATTAAGAAAATAAAATTGTTAAGTAAAAATTGATAATTGGCAAGAACGAAATCGCTGTGACAGTTACATTTTAATGTGAACAAGATACATTTTTTAAGATGGAACATACAAAAAGAGTACAATTTTTTACTGTTTGAACGATTAGATTGAAACAAAGAAAATCGGCAGAAGCAGATCGAATTATTCCTACTTGATATTTACAAGAATCGTCTTTAAATACTTGTATTATTGACTATAATAAGAGGCGGATGTGATAAAACTGCAAAATAAGCTTATAATGCTTACAATTACAGTAATTTATTCGTAATTTTTGTTAAAAGCGTAAATTAGAAAAGAAAATTGTAGTATCGCGCAAACGAAAATATGAATGTTTATTATTTCTAATTTTTTAAATAATATTTAATAGCAAATATTCGAGACAGATTGTATTTTTTCCCTACAACCACTCAGTTTTATGTAAATAAATGGCAGTATGACGAAGTGTTATAATCTAATCGTTGTTGTAAAGTGTAGGTTACCGTTATACCTGCTAAGATAAGTTAGTACATGTATTTTTAATTTCAAACTAATTGTAAGATGTCAGTATAATCAGTTTCACTTGAAACGTTGTTTGAGTAATATACATAAAGCATTGCAGTGCATTCAGAGCCAGCGTATAGTGACGAAAACATGTTTAATGCTTTAGACTAGGGGTAAGTATTTTACGAATGCACATTTTTGCAACAAATGTAACGTATAAAGGATCCATGGGAGTGCGGTTGTCATTTCTTTAAAAAACATTTGGAATCGAATACGTATAAAATGAAGCTGCCGAGCAACTCTGCCTGTCTCTCTGTCTATTGGAGAATGTTTTTAGATAGCCTGCGTGTGGAATAAATGACGAATTTTTGAATTATAATATTTAGTACAAACTTGTTTATCCTATTGTACATATTTATGTACATATGTAGATGTAGATATCACACAAGTAAAACAACGTACACCGAAAGATAGTTGGGAGTTTGTTTTTGATATTTAACAATATTGTGAAAAGTGCAAAACAAAAACAACGATTAGCGATTTGTACAAAGAAGTATATAAAATATTAGCTTGTACATCTCGAACACAACTCAACAAACTAGTTTATTCGTACATGCGTACATTGTCAGTTGCTTGGCTGGTATGATATTCTACTACGCGATGTCCATGAAATGCTAGACACTTATCGTTGATCGCGGCGTGACTGTTAAGATTACCGATAATAGTACTCGTTAAAAATTCGTCGGCGCGTCGAAAGATCTACAGCGAATCCTGGAAATATGTGCCTCCGCTTGTATGAAACCGGTTTTCGTGTATCAACTCGGCGATTTCGCGCAAAAAAGCCCGTGGAAGGGTATCAAAGTTGGCGCGCGAAAGTCGCAGCCGTTGAACTCGTTTTAATCCGTTATGAAAGTTTTGCTTGTTTTTTACGCGTACCCACGGCAAATTGCGAGCTATACTCGAGGCTTGGATCAACACTGAAATCGATAGGACGCGAACAGGAGCAGCAGTCCGTTGTCCGAAACGCAACCCCAATCGCTGCGAATAACATCTCTCCGGATTCGTTTAAAACCATCGTCCTTGTCCGCAAGCTATAATCGGCGGAACGAGCCGCACGCCCGCAGAAGTGCGCTCAAGAGCTGCATCTATTATTAAGGCGAGCCTCGCGCGTAAGAAGACGAACGCGCGTACGACGATCGGGGAGGCCGCCTCGCTGTTACCGCAGGCAAGTGCCGATCAATCACGCCCTTGACCTTGCACCTCGAGAGGCCAACGTCCCTGTCTACAGCGCTCTACACGCACGCGTTTCGTACCCACCATACCGGTTCTCTTTCTCTTCTTTCTCCCGGTCTCGCTCTCTCGGCGCCTCGCGCTCCCCCGTGGCACGCTCCTCTTCTCATTTTTAGCCTGGCTCCCGTCGAATCTACAACGCGCGCTACAACCTACAATGACTCGCACTGGGTTATCAGGCCTCGCTTGGCTACTCGGCCCGATCGCTGCGCTCGTCGTCGGCCAGCCTGCCAGCTACGACCAGAGGCAGGAGGGTAAAATTAACGTGCAGGTCGACGTCAAGGACTTGCAGATCGTCGCGATCGTCGACTCGGACTTTCTCGGCGACTACGTAAGTTGGCTGCCGCGCTCTAATTCTCTTTCCTTTGCTTCGTCGGCGACCTGACCACCCACAGGCCGACGTCCCACGTCTCTTTTTTCTTCTCTCGACTTCGCTGCCCGTTACAGAGCTACGACTATCCGCTGTACGACGACGCGGACTTCACAGTGAAGCCGAGCACCAAGAGGACGACGACGACGACGACGACCCCCGAGCCCTCGAGTACGAGCGGCGAGCCCGCTCCAGGCGTTGTCGGCTCGACCGAGCGGCCCCCGATCGAGGCCGACAGCTCGGCGGAACCGACCACGACGACGGCCGCCGCCGCCGCCACCACCGCGAGCACGACCAGACGGCCGACACTAGGCACGGCGGAGTCGAGGAAGCGCTGCCCTACGGGCTTCCAAATGCGCTCGGGCAGGTGCTTCAAGCGACGGCATTCCTTCATTTCGTAGGTTGCTGCGTCGCGCCCACGTCCACTTCGACGTTGCCCGCGCGCACTTTTCAAGCCTTGCTCCTCACGTTTATCGATCGTTGCAGGCCAAGAGCAGCGCTGATGCGATTGGCGCCAGCTCTGCTGGGAAAATCGCAGCTCTTCGGCGGACGCTCGATGAACGGTGCTGACGCGTAATCTAATTGTGTCGAAAGAGAGAGAGAGAGAAAGAGAGAGAGATGAGGGCGATACTCCACATCCACGTTCCTATGTCACGCTCGTCGAGATTACTCCTCAGCCTAAGTCTTCGATTTGTCTAATTTTTTTTACATTGCTCTGCCTCGCGCCACACTTCTTTCCCCTTCTGCGTTTAGATTTAAGTTTTATATGAAATTCACGACAATAAATAATAAAATGTTGACCGAGCTTTTCTTTCATTCGCACTCGCTTGTGTATAGATTCGATGTACTTTGGGTAGAGTATGGTTTGAATCGCGAGTCCATAAATCGCGCACCTCGGAGAAGCCGTCTGTTTCGCAACATCTGACATCCTTGAAAGCTGAACTTCGTCCCCGTTAACCAAACAAAAAAAGTAGCCCTCGCTAATTAAGAAGAGCAAACTCCTCCGAACTCGTTTGGAAGGTTCGAAAACCCCTGGCACGGTACGCAAATGACGTTTCGATCTGAGACAATTGAAGCCGAAGCCAGCGTAATCATCCAGAAGCCGCACGGGGCATCGGTCTCCCTCCGCAGTGAGAGAGAGAGAGAGAGAGAGAGAGAGAGAGAGAGGCGCTTCCCCTGCCCGTCGCTCGTCGCGAGAGCGTACGCTATTACCGCATCGAGGTGTGCAGTCGCGGCAGAGCCAGCGCGCCCGACGCATCGTCAACGCCCGCCAACTCGCCATGAAGCTCCTGCTGGTGGGCTTGCTGTCGCTGCTGGGCTCGAGCTCGGCGGCACCGCCGCTCGCGAGCTACGATCAACGTCAGGAAGGCGATCTCAACGTGAAGGTCGACCTCGACAACTTCGTGATCGTGCTCGCAAGGCCGTCGTCGTCGTCGTCGGGCTTCGACCTTCTCGGCTCGGTGGCCTCGTTGCTCGCCGACACCAAGAGCAACCGAGTGCCCGTGCACGCGGAGGCCGACTCGGAGGCGAACGCCGCGGCCGACGCTAATGGCAGCAAGGGCCTGGACGACGTTTCCCTCGGCGAGCGACCCGCGAAGAGCGCCGGCGACGAGGCCGTGGTCGTGCTGATCCAGAGCCACGCGGACGGCGAGAGCAAGAGCGACGAGGCGACGAGGGACGTCGGCCAAGTCGCCAGGACACTGAGGAATCTCAGGCCCAGGGAAGCCGCCTCGCACGCTGCCGAGAAGAGCAAGTCTTTCCTGTCGAGCAAGTACAAGTTCGTTGACTCGGTTCACGACCCGCAAAGCCTCAAGCTCATCGGGGATGCGATTGAGGCTTGTGGGCCTGGCCGAAGCCGCGATCGGTTCGGCGTCTGCAAGCAGGATTAAGGCCATTCTTTAGTTGTAAGTCACAACCATGCACGCACTTTTGTTCGCTCTTTCACACTTGCATTTTTATATTTAGCTGCTACTCGTTTCGTTCGCAAGAGAACGAAAAATCGGTTACCCGCTGATGAGATTACGTCGTCAAAATTGTCAACGTGCATTATAGCATTACTTCTTTTTATTCATTACGTCACGTATAATTATTAAAGAAATAAGTGATACTACTGTACAACATACTGCATGTATTATCAAATGTAATAATATACACATGAGAAGCTCGCAAAAAGCATAGATAAATATTTTGATATGAATAGTGTAACGTATATTGCAGATATTATCGAAATACAGTGAGTGAATAGAACCTCGAGGCAAAGAAAGCCATGAGATGGGTCGGGTAAAATGTGGAATATATTAGACGCAAAGCAGATATCGTTGTAGTCCGAAAAGGTGAATCAATCCACTGACGTCGCGACATTACTGTACGCGCTCTCGCGTCAAAATTGCACGTCTGTCTGCAAAAATTTAAATCAGCCGGGAACAAGAAAGAGAGCGAATTGCACAACTTGTCGACGGCGACACGTGAGTAGTCTCATAAGTTTATATACGTATCCGATTCGCATTAGCGCGACGTCTCCGCTTCCTCCTTCATACGAATGGCGTGCTGATGCGAACAGCAGATATCTCTTCTCTTATACTTATGCAGATACCACCAAATGAATTTTTCGTTCGTAAGGTGTACTCCACGACTACGTTTGTATGCGCATATGTAATTTGTTTGAGTAATAAATGGATTTTCCAAACACACGATCCGTCCTTGCTCATTACCGTTGTTCCCGATGAATCGAATGTTCGTTGCCGACTGCACGGCCGTCTAAAGTTTGATTGTAGCCGAGCCGGGGCCGAGCGCGGATGAATGGTACGAGAGCCGTAATGGCGTCGCACGCGCCGAGAGGACGAACAGCGCCAAAATTCCCCCGTAAAGCTCGGCATCGCGGAAGAACTTTCGGAGGAGAAGCGCGACGGGAGCAAAAAGTGGCGGCCTACGAGCGCGCGGGGGGAAAGGGGGATCGCGCGCGGACGAGGCCAACGTCCGACGTTGGCCCCTTGGCTTTCGCCTGCCCGTGGACGATAGCTACGTTGCGCATACGTGCTCGCCGAGAGAATCGCTCGTCCTTTACCGTCCTAAAAGCGGCCTGGCGCTCATTCCGAGAATTCGATTGGTCCGCGCCAATTTCTCGTGGGTATTGCCAATCAACGTTCGTTCGTCACTTCGTTTTATCCACGCCGATCTGTAGGACAGCCATTGGGATCGCCAATTAAAAGCTTGGCTCGATACTTGCGTTTATGAAAAGAGCCGACGTTGTCAGGATAATTAATTGCAGATTACGTCGCTCATCGATAAAATTGTTGTCCAGAAAACGATCGTCGTTGGTTCACGTCATGAGCGTTTCAGCTTGAAGATCCTACACGACCAGCACGTATAACGGGGTTCCAGTGATCCGCACTCACACGAGACCTCTGCTCCGCTCGATCGATCGTCGTACTTTGGATATCCCAACCATTTCCAACTATCAGAGCGCTGCAGAAGACCAAGATTATTGAGGTCCTTGAACTTGACCAAGCAGTGAGAACAAGATTTTACTCCTGGATATAACGCTCACACAGAAATACGCGCACACATGTGCAGGGGTTCACATAGTGGGGAGGTAGACGCAGCGTTCCGCTACGAGCTCGAGCGCAAAGCGCCAAAGGGAATCAAGCTGCCAACATCATCCTTACCAGGATTTATATTTTGAAGGCATCTCAGGTATTTTGAAAACTTCATCTAGTTGCATTTAGTCTCTGCTTTTGCTTTAAAATTATGCAAAATTCTTCACACTTACTTTTGGAAACGTCGCCGTTTATAAGTAGAAACTGCAGTATCGGTCAATTTACACAACGAACATTCTAACGAAACACTAAAAAAATATTACTACGTAAAATTGTATTATCAGCCGATAGATCTCATAAATTTCGAAAGAAAAGATACTTCAAAATATCTCGCGTACCTGTATAATTATATTCGGCATTCTCTCACGCATCGTCTTACGGCTCTTGGAAAATAAACTGCTGCACAACTCAACGGATCTCAAAAGCCACATAACTGCTTCAGTAGATGTTCTCTCAGATTAGAGTTTCACGCTCAGTCTTACTATAGTAAACTAGCTCGACCGAAAACAAGAATTCATCGTTATTTGTCTCCATTCACCATAATGTACATTTAGACGTAGTCATTTCTCTATCAGATAAATTAAAAAGCAGACGGTTGCCATGAAAGCTATCCTACTCGCGTTTGCCTTATTGGTCATCGGCGCAGAGACGAATCCTTTGCTGGTTCATATGCGCGATTCCAAGCCTGAGCTCAACGACCTGCAATCAGCTAACGAACCTAAAGACAAACCGGTGTTCACCACTCATTACGACCAACGACAGAATGGCACCGAGAACTTCAGACTTAAAGGTCATTTGTTCCAAATGTTATTCTTTTATGATTGGAGTTGCAGTAAATAATTACGCGAACATTTCTTTTTAATATTGGTTGACCATTTTAACGAAAAATTGTTTCAATTAACTTTTCAGTCGACGGTCTAGTGTTTATTATGGCACCCGCGGAGACACTTCTATTGGCCGGCGCCGCACTTGAACCAAATTTAACGACATTTTTCGCCGACAGCCACAAGCCCATGCCGAAGCCAGACAAAGATGAGGACAAGCCAAAAGCGGACGCCGAAAAGATATTTTCATTTAAAAGTAATCAGGATGTTGCACATGAAACCCATAAGTAAGTGGAACATCGACTATTAAAAGTTGTTTATACGTATTTTCCGGTTAACAGAAGAACGGTTTCAATTTCAGACCTGGTCTCCGTATTTCACACTTGTTGGCACCCTTCCTGAAGAGATTCCGTCACGCGCAGCAGCATGTCGCACATCAACAGCAAAAATAGTTTCGTAAAACAATACACTTTTATCCTTTTAATCATCCATCATAGACTCCAACAAGCGCCTTATTCAATGTACTAGAATTTCATTTAAACGTGATAAAATAGTTTAAGAATTTGTTTAAGTGATACTAGATATACATATCTAAAGCGTCAATAACAAAAGAATAATAATAAAGTAGGCTTTTTATATGGAAAAAAAATGTATTTCTTTTTTAAAAATTAATAGTTACATATCAATCGATCACCAGCCGACTTTGTCGATTTGGTACAACCTTATTTATTTCTTTTGTTTTTTTCTTTTTAGTACGCTGACATGGTATATGCAACTTGTATAAAAATGATATAATATATTCTATAATGATATAATTCAGCTGTACAACAATGAAAGCTCGTCGGACGCTACATAAAGTGACTTTTAGCCTGTGCGAACAGGTGTGTCGTCATAACGCTGCTATAAATGAAACATTCAGTTCTCTGTACAGCTAAAGCGTACGAAACAAGCGAAAAACGTCCAAAGTTAGTTCGATAAAAACGTTTGCTACATATATTAGATGAAGCGATACTAGCAAAGTTTCACAGAAGAATCAGCAGGGAAGCTCGTTTTACTTTTTTTAATTTTCATCAATAAATGAATGAAGAAATTGCTTTTTTAATAACATTTTTTCGTAAGCCATCATAAATAACATCATCTTGCTTCAACGTCTCTCTAAACTTTTTTAGTCAGCTTACATAGTAAAATCCCTAACATTTCGTTATATACAACTACCCATTTGATCACTGGCATTTTGTTTATACTTAGCGGAAACAATCACATTGCAATCTTTCTTCTTAAGTTCATTAATATGTCGCTTTTGTACTCCTATAATTTCACAGAAATTGTTGAAAAAAATTAATAGAATGAATATAATTTTTGTTATATACTATTTTACAATCAATTAAATATATTATTATACTTTCGATACTTTTTCTGTTAGGTTTTTCTTTTACTGGTAATAATAGACTATTTAATTGCAGAGTATATTTGATAAATTATTGATCAGAAGAAGGAAATTGACTCATCAATGGATAAAAATAGAGTTTTCTTAAATTTCTATAGTTTAAGAGCACGCACTTGATGAAAGAAGAATTGTCGGATTTGCATTTTGACTTTCATTTCTCGACTCTTCTGAAATATACATACTTTTTTCCATTTGGCCGTCGTCAATCAATTCCTTTGTGTTAGTTAGCTAAAAAAATCATCTCATCAACTTATAAAAATTATTCTTACTACTCGTTAAAATTATCTCAAAAATTTACCTCGCTTATCACATGTTTACAGTTCTCGATTACAACTGTTTGATCATTAATGCCATAACTCATATTCTCCTTATCGTAATCTTGTCCACTTTCTACAGCCTTTCTCTCAGCCAGATAAATTTCTAGTCTCATTTCTAACTCAGCTCTGCGAATGAAAGCAATAGATTTAATACATTGCCAAATTTTTGTATCAATATTTGAACGAGAAAAACAAGTGATTCTTACTTTTCATCTTTCAATTCTTGAATACACGTGTCATTGTCAAGCTGTATAATACGTAAAACTTTCAAAAGCTTCGTTACGAGATTGTCAACGTCGATAACTTGATCAACTAGACTAGTGGTTGGACAGTAATCAGTCAGTGGTAGTGGACATTCGGACGGTCCGATTTCTGATTCACTCACTGACTCGCAAATATCTTCCTCTTCGTCTTCAACCTAAAACAGTTATTCGAGTATTATTAATATTAAAAAACATCCATCTTTTTCCGACGTACCTTGCGTCGATTAAGTATAGCTTGTGATAAATTAGTTAAGCTACTAGATTCACCGTGCATTTTAGTCTTTCTAAGATTACTCTCATCTACAGCCTCAGGAACACTTATTACTCGTCTAAGTGAATCACAACTAGATACCATATTATGCGAATAAGTGTCTGGTAAAGGAACATCTTCTAAAACGCTTTCCATCATGAGACAAGGCTCTGTCTCAAAGTCTAATATGTCGGACGAAGATTCTAAACTCAAGTCTAAAACAGACAATCCATTCTGTGTTAACTATGATTATCATTTTTCCATTAATATATAGTTTGAATGGAAACAAACCTTTTTGTATTGCTTTGGAAGAATCCGCAGATTTCTTATCGTTAGTTTGTTTTGTCGCAAACGGATGCGTGGCTGCATTTTTTATTGCGCCTATAACGGCAGAAACGAAAGAATTTCTTTTTGGGCTCGGTGTACAGTCTTTTAAGCTATGTTTGGAACTAACGGGGCTCGACTCAACACTGCTGTTGCTTCGACTAAATGCTTCGTTATGGAAAATAACATCCTGTCGAGCACAATAAAATATTAATCATTAAAATGTTCTTCAATAATTCATTTTTAAAGATAACATTGTTTCTATTTTGCGAATAAGCTGGAAAGATAATGATAGATTGGAAAGTGAAGTTATCACATAACGCAACCACTAACCCTAATTAATACTAATTAAGTGTTAAAATAGAGTAATTGAATTAATTACTTCAAGATCCTTTTGAGAAATATTGTAGGACATAATAAGCTGATCGACGAGAGCCTCTAATCGGCTACCCAAGCCAGAAAGAGCCACTGAAGCGCCGGAAGCAGCCGCTCCCTGAGCGAGTAGGAGTTCTTTGCTTCGTCTTTCAACGGCACTTAATTTCATACTGAGTGACAGATTTTCTTGTCTTCTTTGCTCGCTGATCCTCACAAGATGCTTACACTCCTCCGTTTGTTGCTCGAGCTCCGATGTCAGTTGCTTGACTTTCTCGTCTTTCTTTTTCGATTCTATTTCAGCCTCCTTCAGTGCTGTCTCCAGTGTTGCTTTTTCCTCTTGCAAAAAGTCTTGCATCTCGATTGACTCAGCCTCAAGTTCTTGCTGTTGCTGGAGTAATGCTTTTTGCGCCGCCAAACTTTTCTCTAAATCCTGAAAGTTAACGATCAAAGTTTTATTAATCATATACCGAATCATGTGAAAAGTACAAACATAATGTTAAACAACTTACTCTGCTTAGCATTCTACAAAGCGATTGCAGATCAGCTATTTCAACTTGCTGACTAGCGACGACTTGACCCGACGATTGTATATGAGATTCTAGCTCTAAGAAGCTATCACTTCCACCAGTGTGTTCCGATTGCGGTGTTCCCAACATAGCAAGCACTCGTTGCGCATTTTTGTCGAGCTCCTGTCTGGCGAATGCATGATCGGCCTTCTCTTCTACCAATTTTTTTCGTAAGTCCTCCAATTCGGCTTTCATTTTTTCGTTCTCCAAATTCATCGTATTTTTTTCCTCGGTCGTCGTTTTGAGTTCCTCTTTGAGTCGTTTTATGTCCTCCCAACTACCTTCAGTCTGGCTTTCTCCCTCCAAAGTGTCGACACTCTCGGGATTTGGAATAATCGTCACCACACCAGCCAAACAATTATCAATATCCTTACCCGTCAGTCCAGTTTGGGAGCATGTTTCGTGATAAATTTTCGTTTTTTCAGCTAACTTAGGATAAGGCGGTAATCCTTTTTCCTTCGAGTTGTTCACAGCTTTTCGGCCAAGAAGCCTGTTGAGACTGGCGTCACGGCTACCCGATCGACTGCGACTGCTTACCGGTGGCTTATCACTGGTTTTCGGGATTGAAAATTTACCCTGCCTGGCTGATCGTGGCAATGTACCATACGTATCAAGAGCTTTGACACCATCCACACTCGATGTCATTTTGTCAAATATTCGAGCTGATTTCAAATCCAATCGGCCAGCATATAAACTCGTGCTACGATGGGCCGACGACAAAGACTTGCGACCATCTTCCGAAGGTGTGGAGCTTGGAGTTCGTGTACTCATTGTGCTCGTTCGTGTCGTTGATCCTCCTCTAGGCCGCGTCGCTGCTGATGGCACATAAAACAAATCGTTATTTGAATGTCGATACAAGTCGCAAGTAAGAAAAACAGTAAGAAAATAAAAACGATACTTACCAACTCCTCGTCCACGTTGGGCAAGATCTTTATTGATCTCGGTCATGAGTGCCGACGGTAATGAGTCCGGTCTAGCTCTGGATCTCGAAGCCGCGGTGCTAGCCATACACGAGTTGGCACTTCTCGTCACCGATGATCCTCGTACACCAGACAACGAGCTGTCCCTCGTTTTACATTCTATTATTTCTTTGCTCGGCGTAATGACGGATTTCTCACGCGAACGTCCTCGATCTTTGCTGCTGAGACTCTGTGATTTGCCGAGGGTATTTCGTTGCGTGGTTGTCTTTGGCTTGGCACGAGCTCCCGTTGCCGTTGTCCCGTTAACAATGCTACTCATCGATGGTCTACTCGGTCGTTGGCTCTTTTGCGAATCAAACGAGCCACTAAAAATAAAAATGTCATTGTTATTTTACTTATTAGCGTCGAAATAAGGTCTTATGTTGAACCCATGCATCATCCGAGAAGACATAAATGAGCGTTCATTGAACAGCCTCCTGGCATTTAATTACTAATCTAGACTAAAAAAATCCATTCTTGCGATCGCAACTAAAGATCGCAAAAAAGAAATCTCGTCTTAATGACTGAGAATGCGCAGTCATTTTGCAAAAAGAAAAACATAAGTTAGAGTCCAGCGCAAACAACAAGAGGAAATATACATACTGCGTGGTAATCCTCTTCTTTATAGGTCCCCCGTTGGCATTATCTCGCCTGGTCTGCACCCGGGCGGAAATGCTGCCGGCGAGAGATGAGCTCTCGCTACCGGCTTCACTGGTCCCCTCGCCGCCGCCGCCGCTGCCGCCACCGCCGCCTCCGCCACTTCCATTAGCAACGGGGGCAACGACGACCACGTAACTGTCGTTCGCAGGCTCGATGTTCAAGCGGATGTCGTCGGGTAGCGTGGCACAAGGGTCCTCGTACACCGAGCAGCAGCTCGCCAGGCTCGAGTCGCACGATGCCTCGCCGTTACAGCTGCTCTCGTAATCCGCGCTGTTTCGTCTCTGCTCCTGTTGACGAGGACAAACGCGGTCACGAAAGGTTTGCTCGCTCATCGCGACTCTGGACCTGCAAGAGCAACGTACCCTCGGGATTTCCACCGCGCAACCTTCGACACCGCTATCGCTGCCATCCTTGCTGTCCTTGCCCTCGTCCTTCTTGTCGTTCTCGGCCACGGGTGTTCCCTCGTCCCCGTTCCCCGTGATCAGCACCGACTTGTCGATCGATTTGTCGTTTGCCGGTGGCACGTGAATGACCGTGATGTTGCACTCGCTGTCGAGAGTTGTGTTGGAGTCGTTGATAGTGCTGCTCACGGATTCGCTAATGTTCAGCGTTACGTTAGCGCTCTCAGCGAGACAATCGATGGGCGAGCACAGCTCCTCGTCACCTGGCATTCCTGAGTCTTGACGCGACACGCTGTTCTGCATCGCTGCCTGCAATGGATTTTCAGTTTTCTCTTTTTACGACTTTGCGAGGGCAACGCAACACAGATTCGAAACAAAACATTCTCGATCCTTACGACTTCGCCAGGATTGTTATTGCCTTGTTTATTTACTTTAAAACACGGTCTGCTAGTCCTTTACATCAGAGAACAAAAGAGTGAAACAAATAGCGTAGAGGTGTATTATACGTTATAAACAGTCGGACAAAGTTCGCGTTCAAATCTTTCACTGCAAAGGCTTTATTAACTGTTAGATAAGATAGTTGAAAATGCAGGGACTTTTAGTGAATTATACGTTAATACATTTTTCTGTGCTGAGGATCAGCGAATTATCTTTCATTCAAAAATTATTGTTACCTGGCGGGCTCACTTCGAGTGATTAAATAATTAAATAATTGTTAATTGAGCGATTGGGCGAAGACTGCAGTCATCATTGCTAATATTTGTTCTAGCGATTCCCCAACTACATGTCACACACCCAATAGACAGTAATTATCATGAACTACAAATAGCTTTTCGTTAAAAAATTATATCAAAATGAATTAACTCAAGCTAGTAGATGAAAATGTAGCGACATAAAACGAAAATTCGAAACGTAACGAAGCGTACGGAACACGGTAATTAGAGGAATAGAAGTTCTGTTTCGTAATCGAAATGAAGAAAACGATTATTGCCATTAAAAAAAAGAAGAAGGTGATTACCTTTTCATTGTGTTCTTTGGCCAACAACTCCATGGCCGACATGGTGCTGGTCATGTTATATCCCCGATCTTAATCTCGACAATGACAATGTCTTTGATAGCTTGTGGTTGCTGTAGGCATTCTGCCGTTAAAAGCGGCGCTCACTCTCGTTTTCGTTCTGCAAGTCAACCAAAACAGATTAATTTAGATTGTTTTTCATCATCGAAGAAAGATAAAATCACCGTTAGAAATACCCGAAAATAGTTTTCTTTTGAAATACGGAAAAATCAGGGAACCATTTTGTAGTGTACGGTTTATTTCAATAAGTTTAGAGAAAGTTTCACAGATGCAATTTTCTCGTTGCAGTCATCGGATGCGGTGTATTGTTGGCGATGGCAATCCAGCAAAAATTTTACTTCGCACGAGTCGAGCGTAACAAATTTGACGCTTATAAGAAAAACGTTCTTAGCTACAACTTAAACGAGAAAAAAGTAACTCACAAACATCGATATCTGGCGTTCAAGCAGCAACCATTCGAAGGGTTAAAAATTCTTTTGCTCGGGACCCCAATGCAAGCAGCAAATTTCAGTGAATTTCGGGAAAACATCGCGTTGCGGAGATTTTACGTTAATTGCAATCATCAATACTTTCCCGAACATGTGCACAAAGCAAACAAGTAATTTCACCCGGAAATCTTTAAAATCCACAGCTAAGGCTACATAAATCTGTGGATACCGATGATGCGAGTAAGATTTATGCATCATTCGTGAATCGTGTATCGTGCGTTATCCCTTGAACGAATTTTCGCCCCGAACAACCTCTAATTCGATTGAAAAAAGGACAACTTGAGTTATCTCTCGAGCGTGCGATTATAGTAATGAAAAAAAATCCCCCAAGTGCACGTGAACACCTCGTTGGCAGATAAAAATAAACGTGTAACTGTAAATCGTTATCGTGCCGCCAAACGAACTTACAATTGCTATGGTTATGTCATAATCGATATGCGAGTCTGATTGCCGTTGTCGCGATAGGCAACGACGAATCATCGAATACTTAATATAGAGAGATTAACAGTGAGTCTGCGAACCGACAGCTGTTATTTCCGCTAGTAGAAAATGCAAAATAGTTAAGAGCTCGCATAGATTATTATTCGACGAGTATCAATACATCGGTTCGAGATCGATACTCGAGCGAGCTTATCTAAACCAACTTAATCGTCGCCAGATAAGATCAACGGATGAAAATTTCGCGTGCAACGTCATTAGCATGACACCGGTAATGAAAAGTGGGAGCTCGCGAGAGAGACGATTTCTTAATCTCTCGCGGGAACTTTCCGCTTTCAAACTAATTTTCAACCTCGCCGCTTTTCGCTTGTACTGGGCCAACTCGTGCAGATTTCCAATCGAAAGCCTACGTCTCGCGACGTCCGTTTGGCACAACAGGAAAAAAAGAAGTTTTCCTATCTGCAGCCATTGAATGTTTACCTAGGCAGGTGACTCGTTCGCCCGAGTTTTGCTATCTGTACTCGATGAGCGCAATAACAAACCGAAAATTAACCTTTGTCGGAGGCCTTCCCTTCTTCTCCTCCATTCTCTGAGACGATGTACAAGCAGGAGTGACGCGGTCGATAGTAACGCGTCGGAATCGACGAATCGCCAAACGAGCGTTGCCTGCCGTAACCGTAATCTCACGAATCCCCGCTTTGGTCGCGAAAGAAACGTCACTCGGAAAATTACTGTTGCCAATGCCTCTAGTCCGAGAAAAAAGGAAAAAGGAAAAAAAAAGAGACAAGAGCAGGCGAGCAGAGCGCCGACAAGAGCGACGAGTTCGCAAGGGGAAGCACCGCGAGCAGCCTCGTCGTCGATTGGCGGGCCGCGATAGCTCGCTCTGGCTGGCTTTAAACTCACGCCACTTGACGCAGGCTCGACTTTGTGCGTCGCCGTTCGGCAAACCAGCGGCACGTCGCGCGTTCCGCCTCGCCAGTACGGAGCGAAGTCGAGCTTTCGCCGGGCCGAGTGACGCGATCCACGGCGAAAAGGAGGGAAGCCAGAGGTGTGTGCGCGTGGTCGGCGCTCGATCCTCGGCCGGCTCGCTTCGCGCGGGGCCACTTTGGTGGCCACTAACGGTCGGCCGCGCGCTACGGACCACCACTGCGACCTCCCGCTGCCTCTCGCTTTCGGAGCGCAAGGATGATCGGACCGACGAGAGCACCGAGACTGTCGGAACGTGCCACGGGTAAGGCGCCGGACGAGTTCGACCGGCTGACCGGCGACGGCTTGAGGCTGAAGAAGAGCCTCAACAAGGACAGCCTGTGGATCAAGGGCGACGGCTGTCGCATAACCTTGGCGACCAACAGCGGCAGACTGCGCGTCAGCGGCGACGGCTGCCGCGTGTACATCGGCTGCAACCTCGGCAGCGTGGAGTACAACGGCGACGGCGGCCACATCATACTCGGGCCCGAGTCGACGCAGGACTGCAGCGATCGAGTGGTTTACAAAGGCGACGGCGGCCTGATCGACTTCGCCGGCAAGAGGAAGCGCGTGGCCAAGAGCAGCCAAGCCAAGGAGACGGCGGCCGCGGCCCACGCGAGCAGCCGAGGCGACATGCGCACCAAGATCGTCGGATCGAGCAACGTGCATATCCACTTGGACCTGTGCGTGCGCGACAAGTAGCGCGCCCGATGGACGTATAGCCAAACGAACGAACAGAGGCAAAAAGTGAGAACAACGCCGTGCGCCGTGCGCCGTGCGCCGTTGGCTGTTCGACGCAGCGAACTCGGAAAAGCGCGTTGCCGGACATTGGTACTCGACGAGGCTGTGAATTGTCGATCGAACTGGATCGTCAGAACGTGCGAGCAGCAGTGACGATCACCTGGAAGGCATTGGCGCGAAGCGCCCAATCGCATTCGCTCTACAATTGTAAAACCATGTTAAAGCGTGCATGAATCTAGTCAAAAGGAGCATTTAAATAAACGAGACTGACAAGACATACACCCGAGTTTTAGTCTTATTACTCTCTCGCACGACCGTTTTCAGTCGCGCCCGACGCCAATGAAACCTCGAGCTCGCAGCCCTCGTTTCCGACGAGGTTCTGCGTGCACGCGCCACTCCGGCGACCTACTTCGGCGCGAGGCAGCGATGCAGCCGCGAGCGCTTTCATCCGGGGGATCTCTTTCGCGGATGCTGCGTCAATATCAAGCCATCCAGACGTATACGCGCTCCTCGTTACCTCGGCCGACCGCGAGCGTTCCGCGCGAACGCCCACCGCAAGTCGAGCCGCGTTTGCGATCTAGCTGATGCCCGAGGCTTTCTCTCGTTACGATCCGCGAAGACAGCCGCTTAATTGAGCATCGAAAGTCTGGCGCGCGCGATACATACTGTTTTTTCATAATCGGAACGAGCCTGGTGCACGCGACTCGAGGGCCGACTTCCCGCGGGAACTCGCGCGAATCGACCGACTCGATTGCACGCCAGGTCGCCGCCAGCTACTCTCTCCCGTTCGCAGGAAGGATGCGCCGCGAAGCAGGCAACCGCTCCGCTTGGAGCATCGGGGATTCACTGCTCGATTGCCGATCGATGCGTCATTTTCTTCGTTGGCCACAGCCGTGTAAACATCGCGAGATCGCGGCTGCTGCGCTTGCTTGCGGATCGCATTACGATCGGGCTATTGATTGATAACGATGATGAGAGCAGAAGTGAGCATTTGAGGAAAATCGTATTCGCCAGTGGCTTTCCACCGACCAACTTGGAGAAATGTGAGCAAAGAACAAAAAGAAAAACAAGCATCGACGTCGCTGCAGGTCTCGGCCTGGATTTCAGTTCGACTAGCTTTTGTAGGTTCGCCTCGCTTTCGTTTGCTCTAAAATGCACGACGCGTGCATGGGTGTCGAGCTGCTTGTCTGTCTCGGCTGATTGACAATTTTTGACAAGAGCAAACGCGAAACGTCGCTGAGAAAAACAAAATAAAGAATCTATACGCGTGCAACTGGGAGCGCGACGAATGTCGTTACGTAAATGTTACGTGCCGGACAGTATCCAATTGAATACGTTACCCTTCGAATGTCACCACGTTTGCGTTCGACGACGTTCGACGAGTCGTCGTGAATAATTTTCATAGATGCTAGCGCGAAATGAGACGTTTCGCTCAGGTGCCAGTTGATAAGTGACGTGCGCGTGGAACGATAAAATTTCAGTCAAACGAGGCTAACGTAATGCGATTGATAGACACACGAGCGAACGTTCATAGTAGGTCAAGGTCGCGCACGTATTTCGCGTCCGGAAGCGGTCAAGGTGTGAACCTCTCGGTTGATATTTCGCGTAGATTGAAACGTTCTAGTCGGAACTTGATTCTTTTCTCTCCTTTGAATTGAACAAGTGGAAGAAAAAAGTGAGCGCTGCTTCGCGTCAAGAAACTGGTTATAGCGTTGATAAAAATTTGAATTTAGAGATAGAACTGGTGAATCATCGACATTCTTGCGGAGCTGTACACTTTGCAGACTTTCAATGTTGGCGAAGGAATTAGCCTTCGATCGAATAATGGAAAGAATAGAATTTAAAATAACGTATTTATTTTAACGAAGCGGTTCAAGATACTCGAGGCAGTAAGGTTAGCTGTGTTGTAAGAAAAATGCAATTACCGCCAATTAAGTCGTTCACTCCAATAACACTCTCCAATTATTATTTTTTTCCTGTCAATGTCATTAACGTCAAGTTTATTCGTACATTCGTACCCGCGAGGCGCGAGGTTCGTTAAACTTGCTTTTAATTGCAAATTGAGCTTCGCGATTCTCACTTGAAACATTTGCGCGGAGTGCGCCGCCTGAGTTTCTTTCGACATCTTTCCCTCTAATTAATGACTTGTTCAAAATCCATCGGCGTCACGCGCAATCTTGGGCGCAATGGGTCTCAAGCGAAACGTTATCGTTTACTCAACGAGAGAACTAGCAGCAAACTGCTTGGCCCGCCAATGGCGTGAGAACGAGTAATTGCCAATTAAGCCGCAAGCAGATCAGGAACGTAGCGGAGGTGAGACGAGACGAACGAAGAGCGTCTTGCCGGCCGAGAAGCAGCCGCGATCGCGCGTCTCCGGTCCGATGCGGGCGCGGTAATTCGGTCGCTGCGGACTGCGGACCGAGCGCGCGAGCGTCATAAATACGCGCGCACGTGTGCCCGAGCGAGTAAAAAAGCCCGGTGAAAAAGGAAAAAAGCACCAGCACATGGCGCTTTATCGTCGAGAGGGCGGCCCCGGCGCGGACGAAAAAAACAAATAAATTGCGCGGGCCGTTGCGCAACTGGCCCGTCGAATGCACCAAGTCCCTTGGCTCGTATCGCCGCTACGTGCGCGTGTGCGGAGAAGCGGGCGCGTCGCTTTATTTTCAGAGGGAGACGGTTGACGCGCCGTTCCGCCATTAAACCTTCGCCTTTTACGAGCGCCGAACGGTCGGCGCGACTGATTTGCGGCGGCGAGCCGAGGCGCGGGAGAAAGGCCATCGCCGGCGACAAGTGCGATCGGAACGAGCGGAAGGCGCGCCCGGCCGGCCGCCAAGACGACGTTGGCGAAAGACAATGCGACGCGCTCGCGTTGAGAGGGTCGCGCGAGCCCTGACAGTGCGAACAGGCTCGCTCGCTCGCTCGCTCGCTTCGGCCAAGTTTAATAATAAACCGAGCCGAGAATAGGCAGCCGAGCGATGCCGATAATCTAATCGACCGAGCGACGCGGAGTGCGCGAGTGTGCGCCGAGCAGACAGCGCGTCGTTGGCAGCCACCTCACTCCTCGAATATCAAACCGCGAAGCGACGCGAAGAACAAGAGAAGAAACTTCGGTAGAGCGCCGATCGTCAAGTGCATTGACTCGTGGGCACGTGGTCGTTGAACGATCGCGACCCAACTGCACTCCCGAATGTGTTTCCGTATCTTATCGCGCACGGCGCGTACCGTGCAGTGCAAACGTGAAGCCACGCGCTCCCCACGAAATGCATATGTGAACGAGCCGCTAGAAGGAGGCACTTTTTGCCCCGAGTGCTTCCAACGCGAGGGACGACTTTACGTTAGGTGGATGAGGATGCGCCGTTAATTGTTTAATGACACTTGAAGCTCTCCCTCTCCCTTTATCCGTTTTATTTTTCAAGCAGCTTATACAGCCAATCGCTGTGTGGTCGATTGCTTTCACGGACATTCAGATAATTTTCTGCCGTAGTTGCTCGAATTACATTTACTCAACAACAACAAAATCGTTATTTGGCATTTTTCTATAGGCTCTGCAAAATTAGAGATAGAGATTGCTGATTAAATTTTGCAGTTGTCTATCCGGTGTAATTTTTTCATCAAATCGAATATGGACTTTTTGAAGAATTTTATAATTTTTCAGATACTAGTATCGTCAAGCGCGCTCCTCGCATTCATCTCGTATTTACATTCAGTAATATTCAGTTTCGTGCTTGAATCAAACCTAAATAATCACAGGCGAAATAAAAAAAATCTAAAACAATTCTATGCTTTGAAACGTTCACCATATATCGATATTAATTATTAAATAAAAATTCAATTACATTGATGTCCGCCGATTTAGCAATCATTTCAAATCTATGTAACAGATTTTTAGGTGCTTAGCTATATAAGTAATGAATAGCGCACTACATTAGTTTTTCTTTTTTCTTTCCAAATAAATAGAACAGACAGCTGTGCCTGACCATTTCATTTCCTTTATTTTTTATTCAAGCAAGTTTAACCCAATATCGGGTTATTTTGCTAAAGACTTAGCACACCAACTTGAAGTACAACAGATTTTCGCACTGAACAGTAATTGTCACGGAGAGCTAAATGGCGACGTCACAGTTGTTTAGATAACTACTTAAGGCCTTAACAACTTGGAAATTAGCATTAGCTAATATAACAGTATTAGAAGATGGAAAATACATATAAAAATCTTGCGGCGTCTAAGACACTGAATGAATTCTAGGTTTCGTTTATCGTACAAGAGACATTGACATAGAATGTGAGCGAGATCTTGTAGAATATAACCTCATTCACAAATTGTATTATTACGTAGCCAAATTTTTTCGAGTGAACATTTTAAGTCGTCGTGGCCAGATTTACACACCTGGAAAATCACGGTTTAGCACGGACATTAAAAATTAGCGGAGTAATTGATTCCTCTGATTGATCCCCCTTTTATTTTTAATATAACTTTTCGCGACACTAGACATTTAATGCGTCTAGTGTGAATGCGCGCTGGGCTAGCCGGTCAGCAACTTCATTACCCTGAATTCCCGACTGAGCTTGAGTTGAGCAGAGAAGAGTGAGCTTGGTCGCCTCATTTATTGCTAAACATTCAGCAGTGAAAGTGGAAGCTTCTTTACACAAGCTACTAGTCAACGCAATGCGATATTTTTCACGAGTGATAGCCGGTCGAATGAGACCAAGGGCTCTGCAATACACGTGGATAACGATATCTCGAGTGATATTTGTAAGCTTGAAGGCTTGTAATTCAAAGGCGTGATCACGAGTTCGTAAGTTATAAAGTTCAAAGTATACGGTATTAAATTTAATGAACGCGACGATTCCTTCGCCTTATTTGCGTAGTCGATCTTTCCTTAGGAATTTGAAGCCGGAGAATCCACGATTCCGATTTTTTCCAGCATTTTTGGTGAGCCGGAATTTCTCACACATTAAAGTTCTGATTTTAGCGATAATGCTTTTAAGTTCCAACAAATTATTTGGCTGGTAAGGTGTTTTAAGTCATTGGTAAAATAGTAGTGTCACTTGTCGTTGAGGTCGTTGTTCTAGTATTCTTAGGGTATAGCTTAACTATATGTCCCGTTTGGTTTTACACATAAAGCAACAGCGCTTCGTACCCTTCTTTAATATATATATATATATATATATATATATATATATATATATATATATATATATATATATACTTGCCGGCGAATCAAAAGAATGTGCGTGCGTTCCGGTTTACTCGCGCTTGCTTGTATATAGTGAATTTGAGATAGAGTTTGTATACCTTTAATTTTTAATGCGTCAGTCGGGACTTGGTTGAGAAAATTGGAATAACGTTAGAAATTCCTAACTGTAACGGATTTCTTTTCGAGGTTGTCGACTACAGCTTCGTTTGCGAGAAAAAAAAACACGTGCGCGATCTGCAAAAATTTTGGAAATAACTTTTTAAATTTTACTTGGCTTACATCTGTTCGATAGCCTCAATAACAATGACTCGGTCATTTTTTGGCTAACAGGTGGCTCGAGCATAGAAAGTAGAACCATTCAAGGTGGAGTCCTTAGAGATGTCGCTTGCCGCAAGGCCTCCATCGGCGGAAACCATTGCTCGATTGAGGGGCAAACGTAGAGCCTGCTTTGCCTTAGGAAAGAATGTATGAGACATAGGTGTAAATGTCGAAGCACAAACTCTATCGAAATGTTCTCATACACAATACTATATAAAAGTAAACAAACTACGGCCGCCTAAGGAGACAACACATATCCGCTTGCTAAGACGATTGACAGTCGACTGGAGAGTTTGTTTACATTTATAAATTAAATTTAAAATATTTATTTAAATAAATTTATAGTACGGAATGCGCCGGAATCAATTCACAGTATTCAATATGAAATATCGATTTATAAATCTCTTTATCGTTGATGATATTTATACAAAGCTAAACTTTACAACAAATATATTCGATAAATTTATGTCATATAAATAAATGTAAATGGAGTAAATTAAGATTATTTTATCGTATTATGTTAAAGTTAGGCCATTGAGACATTTTAAACGTTATTGTCTTTCAAACGGCTGCAATTGTCTTACTCATTTTTAGACATTTAATTGATCGATGCAACACACCTCGGTCTATTATTTAGCGCCGATTCACTCGTAGCAGTGACCCATGTGGCTACATTCAGCCAATCAAATCACGGATAAAGGGGCTCCACTCGGCAGTCCATCGCTTTTTTATAAATGATGATTTTTTTATAAATAAGGAACAGTTATCAACGCGTTTCCTGTACTCACATCTTTCTATTTCATTGATTATTTTTGTATTCATTAACATATTTAACAAATTACTTAATTACTGTTTTCAAAGATAAATTTTCCAATTTCTTTACGAAACACATATCACAATGGGAAAATTTGTATTAGTAAAACAGCTCCACGTTTTCAAATTCATATCCCCTTATAATCCTCTTATAAGAAGGTGATGGTTGCCAAATTGAAGCATTTTATTCGTGATCTAATTGGCTGAGATATAGTCACCTGATATACTGTTATGGCAGCAAATATGCTTGTCGATGTCGTTTCGAGTCGAGATTTTAGTAATAAAAATTCATTTTATCACAATTAATACGGAGAATTTTAAAGATAATGAAAATAAAAAAAGTTATTATTTTTACACTCATTTTATGAAACTAGCAGCAAGTAAATCGTCAGTAAAAGCGAGAAGTTATTGTGCTTTGGAATTATTCTGATAATCTAATATTTGAACGTGTAAGATTGATAAAAATGTTGTATTTTCGTAATCTTTATTAAAGGAGTAGGATAAACGTTTAATAGTAATTTGATCCGTATAGTTGAAAGGAGCTGTAGAGATTGTTTATGTCAGTTTTTGATATAATTCATGAATTTAGAATACATGGAACTGTTTTATTACTAATACAAGTTTTCCACTGTGATATGTGTTTTCTATCAAATATTGAAAAATCCATCTTTGGAAAAAGGGATTTATTGCATTAAATATGTTAATCAATGTGACAATAAATGAAAAAGAAGATGAAAGCGCGCGAAGCGCGTCTCATGTCCATAAACGAATAATCTTTGAGTTCTTTTTAACTATACGGGTCAAATTATTAATTATTATTAAATATTGTTAAATATTATTAAATTATTATTGATTTTTCCTACTTTTTAAATAAAGATGGTGACGTTACAACATTTATTTCAATCTTAAATATTCAAAAACCAGATTATCGATTAGAAAATAACTAGGACGATTTCAAAGCATAAGCGCTTATTTTTACGAAATGATTTACTTGGTGCTAGTTTCATAAAATAAGTGTTACAGCAATAACGCTGCAGCCTATTTTTTGTACTTTCATTATCTTCAAAATGATCCGTATCAACTATGATAAATTGAATTTTTATTGACAAACTCTCAACTTAAAACTACGCATACTCGTTTATTTGCCACCACGGAATGGTATATCACGTGATCACATTCTAGCCAATCACATCATGAATAAAATTATTAAACATGGCATCTATTACTTTATTATAAAGGGAAGAAATTGAGCTCAATACTCAAGTCGTTTTAAGTTTAAGCATAAAAATGAAACGTATTTGTACGGCAATTATTGACAGCAATGTTTCAGTGCCCTTGAATAACATTCAGGGTGTTTACAAAAATCCAACTTTTTTTAAGATACCACTTCGTTGGCTTGTAATTTTGTTTACAACTTTTACGCTGAAAAATGATCAAATACGAAAAGGACAAAAGTATTTGTTTCACAACTTTACACAAATTGTATTAATACACTAAAGCTCAGGCCAAAACTAAATAAGATAGCATCAAAGTAACTGTTGAAAACGGGGTATAATGGAAAAAAAAACTTTCAATTGTTTATAAAATTATTGAAACAAATTGCAAAAAGTCATTGTTTTTAACAATTGATTGCTCCAATTTATTCTACGAGAAAAATTATGACGGAAACCTATATAACATTTTTCTGTTAGCGCGCAATTTGTTCGGTCAGTTCTGACAAATATTAGAATCTTACAGTTAGTTGGTGAAACTTTTCTGTTATAAAAATTTGGAAATCGTGTTAGAAATCATTCAAGAATAAACGTTCTAAACGAAGATCAAGTGATTCCTCATCGTATGAGCACGAGATAAAACGGGATAGTAAAAGACAATGTGCCATATCATCATGTGTGATAAGAAGTGAACTTTATTGCCAAAAATGTAATATAAACTTGTGTAAAAGATAAAAAGAACACATAAACACCACCAAATAAAAATTCAATGCTACATCAAATTATTTAAAAATAAAAGATAGGTTAAATACTCTTCACTTTATCTTGCCTATGCTTGTTTAGTGCCGATTTACGCTAACAAATTGTGGACTGACAGAAAAATGTTATATAGGTTTTCATTATCATTTTTTCCGTAGAATTGATTGGCGCAATTGGTTTTTAAAAATAATGTTTTTTTTACAATTTGTTCAAATAATTTTTTATAAACAATTGCAAATAACAAAAGAAAAAACAGGGGTATTTATTTTTCATTATTCCCCGTTTCCAACAGTTACTTTTATGTTATTTTACTCCGTTTTAACCTGGGCTTTAATGGATTTATGAATGCATTTACTGAGATTTTAAGATTGGTCAGAATGATAAGCTTAAAAGTGAAGCTGCGTATGCTTGTTTCTTTTTTATTCAAAAACGATCCCTGCGTAATAAGGATTTCTTTATTAGCACGAGGATTTTGTAAGTGTACATTAAAAAGCTTAACAAAAATCATGAAGATATCAGGTTTTTTGGATGAGCGGCTCTTCGGTTAGATAGCAAAGGCAATTGCCAGTCGAATAATTGAAACGTGACTGTAATTATCCTTTGAATAATTTTCACTCGTGCAGCTGATATATCTGGCCTTCGTGACGAGGAAACCGAAATCGTTAATTCCAAGTGGTTGAAAATGATTGGACCGCGCATGTAAATCGCGCAACCAACTAATCACCGCGCGTGAAGCCGTAAAGTAGTTTTTGCACTAATTAGACAAGGATTTTCGAAAGAGAAAAAAGAGCGAATCACGTTCTAACGGCGCACCAACTCATATGTAATCACTCTCGCGCCCGTATAATGCCGATCTATAAGCTTCGAGACGTGTCTAGAGAGGATAAGCAAGCAAGGCAAGAGCTCATCGATAGAGCGCAAGATATGACTTTTGGAAGTATGCAAGAAGTTGTTGGCGAGTAGGTATTAGTCCGCTGGGGCGAGCGTCACCACGCGACGCATTCCCGAAATGGCAATCTCGCTCTCCGAACCAGCCCTCCCCCCCCCTCCGCCGAAAAACTCGGTGGCGCGCAATAGCGACGAATGTCGGGCAGCGCCGCGGCATTCCTGCCGAGGTTATTTACACCGTGGCCTCCCCTCCTTCGGCTTGCCGGCGTCCCGCGCCGCCAAGGCTGCCGTGCATCTTCGTCTTCGCCGCGAAAATCGCGGACATCCAGGTCGGAGGGCGACGAGAGCAGCGACGCGTCGAGGAGGAGCGCGAGTACCCGTGGATCGCATTGTCCTCCGGGTGTCTCGCGGGGCGTCAAGGATGATCGCCGAGAGCAGCAGCTAGCGCGGCGCGCCGGCACTCGCTCGCTCGTAACGCTCTATTAAAAGCGAAAACGAGCGGCGCGAGCCGGGAGAAGAAGCACGCGGCCCGTAACGCACCTGTTTCTTAGCTGCTGCCGTGCTTTTTTCGTCTCGGCGAGGTATCGCGCGGTATCGGCTGCCTCGCTCGTCACCGCGCGGGATCGCCGAGTTGCTTGTTTCTTTTTGCTCCCTTCGGCCACTCGGCGAGTTTCTTCCGAGGCGGTCGCGAGTGAAAAGCGTTTGGTCCAATTGCCTCGTCTATACCACTCGGCTATTACAGTTCGGCAGTTAATAATTTGAGTTGCTGCCAGCGTCCACGTCGCGCAGTCCCAACACTTGAAGCGCGCGCGAAAAAAAAGGCAACGCTGTTCGTCCTTCCCATTCTTCGTGGCGTCGCGTACATAACGATCCTCGACTAATTGTTTCTCCAAGTATACGCAGCAGCCACTATTCGCTTCCTCTCTAATCGGATGTTTTCTCGCAAATTTCTATACCAAATTTATACCTATTAGTATACAACTCGCGATTTCTCTCGATCAATAACAATGTAGCTAATATCAGCTGGAGTAGAATATAACTAGCCTTGATTTCTCTCTGTCTCGTAGCCAAGGCCTAGCATCGCTAATTACTTTTCGAAAAAAAAAAAAAAAAAAGAAAAAAAAGAGAGCCTAGAGAATTTTTCACGCGCGCGCGTTTTCACTCGGTTGTCAGCGCGGGAGAGGCAGCCGTTCGGCCGTCGCCAGCGTCGCGCGCGGGGGCAGGAAGTGGCTATTATACATTGGCAGCGCGCGGCGCGACAAGGATGTGTCTCACATGCGGCGTTGTCAATCGTGCATGCAGCGCTCATGCTCGCTTCGAGAGGAAAAGCCGGGCCCGCGCTGCTGCCCATGGCCAAAGGTTTAATGAACTTTTACGCGGAGACTTCGCCACCGCGGAAAGTGGACGCTTCGCTTTTTCGCTCCTTGTACTGTGTCGTTCGACCGCGGTAGACGCGCGCACTTGCCGATCGAACGCCCTGCTGCAAGAGACGACGAAGAAAGGGGGAATCGTGACTCACTCTCTCGCGTAAGATATGATCGAATAAATAATCGGCGCCAAGTATAATAAGGAAAGCGGCCCACTTTCTCGCGTGATTGTGTCGCGCGCGCGCGCGAAATTTTCTGGCAGACGGCTTGAGAGAAAGATGATTGATCGGTCGACTCTGCATTTTCTCGTTGCCGGCACATGCATCGACTAACGAACAGCGAAAGTTGCCATCTGCTTCAAATTTAGGCCACTGCGTAACTGTGCAGTTCCACTGGCTATGCAACCTACGTTACGTTATCTCGAGAGTGAGAAAAAGAAAGGACAAACGTCACCGGCCGAAAGTATGGCAAGTTCGAGTTCAAGAAAGTACATGTGCGGTGACGCGGATATTAAGAAGGTTTAAACGATTTCGCGACTGAGAGCTCTTGTACATCCTTACTCTGAACTCACGTAACAAAAATTTGTGTTACATCGTGTGCATCGTAACGCAGCTACACAAGGGGTTTTAAGTCGAGAAGGGGCGGAGAGGTGAAAACCGCTGTAAGGAGATTTAAAAGACGGATCACGCGCGCAGAAACACGCGACAGCCCTTGCCACAGCTCTACGTTTATTCACCTTTAGACGTATTTTCGTCGAATCTTAACGTACTTCAGCCACGTAAGCGATGCCCAATTTTGCTTTGCTCAAAAATATCTGAGGCGAATAATCCGAATGTTGGGTCCGGCGAGCAATTAGCACACGCGGTGAATATCATCGCGGCAAGGTCGAGAAATCGATTCGCTCCTCGCTTGCGGAGGCAACGAGAAGCGCGACGTCTCTTCGTAACGCGAATTTCAAGCACAACTTCGAGCACATATAGCACTGAGCCCTGTGTGTACGTGAGTGAGCGACGGCCGATTGCCAACGTCCGAGCACGGCTGACTTCCTCTTTTGCCGGGGCAAGATAAATAATTATTCGAGTGCAACAGCAGCTGCTGCCGCTGCAGCTGCAAACGCACGCGCATACAAAGTCCTTTTGATTTGCAAAAGGAAAAAAGGGAAGGCGTCGGGTGGGGGGGGGGGGGGGGGGGGGGGGATTATACTTCCTTCAAAAGACTTTCTTTGTTTGACGAGGGCGTGCGTGCGGAATAGAGTTTGCACTGAGCCTGGATGCACTCGGAGCTTGTGCCGTACGAAAATTGTTGACACGCAGACACGAGCGTAGCTTTTCGTCGCGATACGTTTCTGCCTCGCCGGCCAAGGGGCATCTCGGCAAGGCAGCGTACAATTTTACGAAACCTATATCTGGATTACACACTTACATTCATTCCAGCGCTGGTCGAAAGCGAAACAGATATGCAGAAGAAAGGCGATCATGGTTTACAAAGTGTTTGTCATTGATGGGAGTTGGTTCTTTTGCTCGATGCTTCTTATTCCTAAAATCGACGTCAAATTTCTATTTTCATTCGTTTAATAAACAACTGAGCACACAACAGACACAGCCGCGTTACACAGCTCTGCATTACAAACGAAAGACAGAGACAGCTAAACGTCGCCTGGTTTCTTAACCCTTCTTGCGTATTACTCGTCTAGATGGAAATGTTGCGTGACAGAACGCCACGATGTAGCTCTTTTCTTTTTCGTTAGGAAACTCACTGTCACCGGTGCTATTTGTACAGTTGTTCATTTAACTCGATACATTTTTATGATCACTCATGATAAAGTTAGTTTGGCTGGATAACTGTTTCAGGCAGAATAACGCAATAACAATTGAAATCAAGCGATTGTCTGCGCCAAATGCCATCCACTCGCATCGGGCAGAATTTTGTCAAAGACACCCTCCCCCATTCGATTTACGAACGCGTGCGCGACACAACGCACCGTCATCTAAAATTTATTCGAACCTACCAATACACGTACACCGCAGCGCGCCTCTCTGGCCGTATTAACAATTAATTGAACCAACGCGCACGCGACCTACCCCCGACGCGATAGGCAGCTACCCTCGAAAAGTCCCTCAAGCTCAAGCGTATATACGTACAGCGAAGAAGCAATTTTCGCTGGAAAATTAAACGATTCCGCCAATTTTCGGGGATAACTGTTTGCCTGCAGGCCGTCGTCGACAACCGACCAATCGATAAAGACCCCGCGAAAGCAAAATCAGCTGAAACGCCGCGCGCGACCTTCGTTGGATATGCACCACCAGCTGCTTTGCTTATTGCTGTCTCTATCTCTTTGCTTTCGAGGTGAAGCAGCTCAAGCAGTTCTTTTTTATATTTTTCTCCTTTGTATTCTTTTGCTTGCGCGTGTGTTGTTTATTTAATGGCGAGGACACTAGAAAGAGTTTTATAATGAGGCCTGTTATCAATTTTACGATTATAGGTTGGGTCCTCTGTACACTTCTTTCTTGATCGACAAGTTTTGGCGCTGGATAACGGCAAATAAAACTCACAGCATTACATACAGATTTCTGTTTTCTCCTTAAATGATTTACCGAAAGAATGCAGCACTTTGTTTTTGTCTACTGTTATTTTCGAACGTTTCAAGATTATTTTGTAAAACATTATACATCATTACTTGTAGTTTGTACACAATTTCCTCGAATGTCATTATAAAGTTATGTATATATTTCTCAAGTGAAACGCGTTTTTACGATTGAAAATTTTTCGCATTTTTTTTAACATTTGAAATATTCTCAAGTCTTTATCAATACAAATTTTGAATATAATTTATTTTAATATTACGAGATATACCATAATAGTCCTACCGTATCTTTCAAATGATTTAAGCAGTCGAAAATAATTTACTATGTGATTAAAATGAGCATTGAGAATGAATCATCGAAAAAATTACTCGAACGTAACATAATGCTCTGGAAAATGAACGGAGCAATCAAAATTCAGAACGCTTCTACATTTTTATGAAACAAACATTTGATAGTCATCTCCATTGCCGCAGTAGCGATCAGTAGACAAACGCGATCTGCAACGCCTCCCACAGTGCAGAAAGCACAGCTTCGAATTACAAATTCGTACAGGAAAAAAACATTCGCCAGCTAAACGCCATGCCGTGCGAGCAACTCAAATGCATCAATGGCGTACACACATTGGTAGATGTATTATATACGTTATGCGTTTTACCTCATAAACAAAAAAAATCAAGCTCACCTCGTACGTGTGTGTGTGTCTTGGATACGTGTGCATATAACCCTCAAGCAAAGACGCCTCCTGCAGGCATGGCCATACTGATAAAGGTATAATTTTAATGTAGATTAAGCTTTTAGACGTGCGTTCGAATCGTCTGATCTTTCACGTCTCGCTCGGGAAAAAATCTTCTTTAGGAAAATGCACAAGAGAGAAAAACCGGAGCGTACAATGAAACTACACGCTCTTCCCTCAACGTACATACACAAACTGAACTGAAACTCTGAGTGCCGCGCGCGCGCAGCAAGGATCTCTCGCTCTCTCTCGCGCGACGGACGCTGCTGGTTGGATGGAAAAAGGGAAGATTTTGCGGCCACTGCCGCCTACTGCCTCGATACGCACCGCCGCTGAAACCTATATGTGTTATATTATACTACACTCGGCAAACTTCGGTAAAGTCCGACTGCGCGGGAAAAACTCGTAATGTTTAGTTTTTTTTGTTGCTCTTGCTTGTTCTCTCTCTCTCTCTCTGTTTCCTTTTTGGATTAAAATAGATGTAAGTTCAAAAGCCTAACCCTGCTTTTCGTTGATGTTTTTGAGTGCTAATTAAATTAAATTTAGAGTTTATAATAAAAGTCATTAGATGAAGTTAAAGTATGATTTGAACTTTATATTATTAAAAATATTCGTTTATTTCTATTTAATTCTATGCTACAGTAAACATTATAGTATAAAATATGTTTTTATATACATTGTATATACAAGGCAATGTACATCATTCATAACTTATTTCTTAGTTCATAAGCTCTTTCATTGCAGGTGACATTGTCATCAATTTTTGTTCACAGTCTTTTTTTTCTTTCTCACTCTTTAATTCTTTCCACATTAATTCTAGTTTATTCCTTTGATATTTCTGAAAATTCATATGAATCAATAAAAATTTCATATTTATATAATAATAATCCATGATCAATTGAGTAGATTACCCTGATAAATAAGAAACAATGCTTCATTGTTGCACCAACGTAAAGAATTTTTACCGTAACTAGTTTACCTCCAAGATCATTTATTTTTGGTATGGCATTCAATAAGAACATGTGTGGTCCGTGGCGAATTTTGATTAAACCAATTTTAGTATAACTATTACAGTATTTAGCTAAATAATAGAAATTCAATGAATTGGCTATAAAAAATAAATAAAATTAATGTAAGTACCTGAAAATCCAGCTTGACTTGCTGCTTCTCCATAATCACCATACATTTCTTTTACTTTTTTTTTTATAGCATCATGCAAAGCTGTGGTTTTCAAATTGAAAGCTTTATCGGATTTGTCACGTGTTGATACCTGAATAGTGATATACCTGCAATAATTAGTTATAAAAAATCACTGGATTTATATAAGTTGTTGAAATATTACAATTCGACATTATAATTTTATGGTAAAAAGAAACATTAACTATAACGATTGATGTAAACAAAGATAATACCTGTTCTTGTAGCGAACCATTTTGAGGTTAGAAAGTTTTAATAACTTGTAGTGGCAGTATACTTCATACTTGTCGAATCGAAAGACGATGAAAAGATCTCTCAAATTCTCAAAATAGCCTACACTGCGCATGTAAGGTCTGTTCACCACGTCCTTTCGAGTTAAGAGACTTCTACAAGAGCCATCTGAAAAGACCATTTATAACATTTATTTTTATTTTACAAATTAATATCAAATAATTACGTCTGGAATTATACGTCTGGAACGCTATTCTTTAATTATCTCATATGTCGCATGTCGACAAGATATTATTTGGTGAAAAGTTTAAAACTCGAAATATATGTTATGTACATTTGAAATTATTGTTCGTTAAGAATAAAACTATAAGTAGTTTTATTCGGCTGTTTATACGTAATATTTTTTATTTCTAACCAAAAGAAATAGTTTACATACTGTATTGATATTAATTGATCAATCATTTAACAACGAGTATAGCGAACAAACCTTACGAGAGGCAGAAGCGAAGATCGAACGACCTGAAGTTCGAGGCGTAGAGCACTTTAAAGCCCTGGTCCTATAGTGTACGTACGGATGCGGACGGATACGGACGCGAATGGCAACTGTAGTAACATCACTAAAAATATCTAGTTCAATTATTTAGTACCAACACTACCGGTAGTGAGTAAAAGTGACTGTTGTTTAAAACTGTAGCACCGAACGTACCACATTTAATGTTCAAATGTCAGGTCTACAATTTACTTTTCAAATTTTCATGAATATTGCTTATTGATGAGTATGCTAATGTAAACAAAATTTTTGGGATGATTAATACATATCATTTATATATATTTTCTTCTTCTCATATATTCAAGTACTTCCATAAAATTAAGGCCTAATTCCACTAATTGTAGTTGAAAGTCTATCAATTCTCTATCATTTGCCATCTTATAGACTGCAATAATGTAAAGGTTAGATAGGCGTTACATTAAATGTGGTACGTTCGGCGCTACAATTTTAAACAACAGTCACTTTTGCTCATTACCGGTAGTGTTGATACTAAATAATCGAACTAGATATTTTTGGTAATGTTAGTAGAGTTGCGATTCGCGTCCGTATCCGTCCGCATCCGTACGTACCTATGGACCGGGGCCTAATGGTGCATGTAAGGCCCTCGCCACATATGCGCATACGCACGCGTACGAGGGCGTACAAACGCGTACAAATCGCTAAAAATTTTGATAGTGCCAACAACAGAAAATTACTACTATTCCTCGCATGCCCCAAACGAACACACTTACTCCCGGAACAAACGTATCATAACCTTCAATAATATAGCGTTATGATACGTTTGTTCCGGGAGTAAGTGTGTTCGTTTGGGGCATGCGAGAAATAGTAGTAACTTTCTGTTGTTGGTACTATCAAAATTTTTAGCGATTTGTACGTGTTTGTACGCCCTCGTACGCGCGCCTATGCGCATATGTGGCGAGAGTAAGAGAACTCTTCGATTCGGCCCAGCACTGCGTAACCAAGCGATAGCAGATATTTGAGATATTACATTACTACTGAATCCGCGTAAATAACAATTCGATCAATGTTCTAACTCACTATCAATTGCAATCACATTGAGCTTTCCATCGTTGCATTAACGAAATATCTGCTGTTAAACATTGAGTGTACGTCCGTGCGGTATAGTAATTAATTTTTAATTTAATAATAATCGATGTTCCCACGTGTGAAAAAATAATGTTCGCATAATATTTATTTTCACATATAATATATTCTGAATTATTAATTTTTTTATTAATTGATCATTTAAAGAAAAAAATAATATACGCCGATTAGCCTGCAAGCTTCCTGCGTATAACATTAATCGCATTTTGAAGGCTTATGGAATGACGGTTTTAAACAAGTCAGTATCGTATAAAATTAATGCAGTTGAATATTTTATATTTTTAAAACTAATTAAAGCCCAAATTAAAATTTTGTCCTCGAGTATGCGGTCATATTGACCATAATGTCACAAATGAAAATGCTCTATAATTGAGAAACTAATTATTCACTGTTATGCCGGCTATAGTTCTACCTTCTTACTGCAGTGCAGATGTAAACAAGAAGTGTGCTCACGTGATCAGCGTATATGCAGCCACGTGAGCAGCCATGCCGTATAAATCGACGAATCCTATGTTTCCAAAATTTCACACGGAATATTTATTAGTTCACCTACATATTACGCTATCAGCACTGCACATGCAACTGATAACAAAGTATACAAATCAATACGACTATCTTGAATCTTCCATTTTTATTTTTCCCGAACTTATCTGACATAATCATTTAAAAATTTTGGCGCTGTAATATAGGAGTATTTGAACGTCTTCCTTTTTAATCATGGTGAATTAAATTCTTTTGAATCCTCTTTTCAATATACAAATTATATTATTTTTACATTATATGATTTTTTTATTAATCAAATAAATTTAATATTTTTATTGTTCACTCACAGTTGATTTTGTTCTACTTAAAATTAAATAAGATGTGTGTTAAGATATAACAGCAATAATATATAATTTTCATATGATCATATCAAATTGCTATTTAAATGAACGAAGAACTTCGATATCATCATGGGTCAAGCTCATAAAACATTCAAACCCAAGATAATGCTACATCTTACATTGATTGTGTCATAAAAGTTAAAAGCTGATAATAAACTCTTTTTACTTCCAACGTTGATAGTACTATACTTAGTATGATTGCTGCTTTAGGATCAACCATACTCTTGGAGAAAATTTAGAAGACATTTTTACAATATACTTGACACAATGATTTATTTTGTGGGTGTTGATGTTGGAACTGGCAGTGCTAGAGCAGCTTTAGTTACATCACAAGGAAAGATTATAGAGTCTGCTGTCCATCCTATCAAAACTTTTAATCCACAAGATAAATTTTATGAACAATCATCGAATGATATTTGGGCTTCTGTATGTACAGTTGTTAAGGTATACAAATAATATAGGTAAATTTAACACATAAGTTTGACTGAACAAATGGATACAAATATTCTACTTATTATAGGAAGTTGTTGCTAATACTCCAAAAGAATATATTAAAGGAATTGGCTTTGATGCAACATGTTCATTAGTTGCACTGGATAGACATGGACTGCCTATTTCAGTTAGCCCTACAGGTAAATAATTAAAAATTTTTTTTAATGTTATATGCATTTTTTAAGCCATTGCTCTACTGTACAGGCATCAATGATCAAAATATTATCCTATGGCTGGACCATCGAGCTGAAGAGCAAGCAGAATATATCAATAAGTTAGGGCATAAAATGTTAAAATATGTAGGTGGGAAAATATCATTAGAAATGGAGGTGCCAAAGCTTTTGTGGCTAAAGCAGAATTTACCAGATACATGGGAAAAAGCCGATTTATTCTTCGATTTACCTGACTTTCTAACGTGGAAAGCGACAAATTCCGATTCCAGGCGTGTAAACAGCTCAGATTTTTGAAATAAATGTGCGGGATGCTAACTGTTGTTATTTCAGATCATTGTGTTCACTAGTATGTAAATGGAACTATAGTGCTGGGCCAGACGGAGATTATCATTGGTGTAGTGATTTCTTTGATAAAATTGGATTATCCGACCTCAAAAACGGTAATTGGAAAAAAATTGGTGAGTAAAAATTTTAGTTTATCTGCATGTTTATCTTCAGAACTTAACTACTTCAGAAGGTTTGAAGAATGACATAATAAAAATATAAATAAATACTTGCAGGTCAAATTGTTAAACCACCAGGACACCCAGTGGGTTCTGGATTGACATCAAAAGCAGCTAAGGAGTTGAATTTGTTAGAAGGTACACCAGTGGGTACGTCAATTATTGATGCTCATGCTGGTGGACTTGGCATGCTTGGTTGCTCAGCCCTAAATATTTCCTCAGATTTTACAAGTAGATTAGGTAAGATGCAGATTTTGCGTGAAATTGCCAATCTTTCTTTAATAGATGCTGTGATTAGGTTTAATATGTGGCACCTCTACATGTCACATGGCTGTTAGTAAAAATGAAATATTTGTTGGTGGCGTTTGGGGACCATATTATGGTGCAATGGTACCTGATCTTTGGCTCAATGAGGGAGGACAAAGTACTACTGGTAAATTAATCGATCACGTTATAGATACTCATCCAGCTAAGTCAGAGATTCAACAAAAATTACAATCAAATATGTATGTACTATAAAAAATAAACAGCACAATTGTATTGCCATTGTGTACAGCCTTTTCTAAATGTAATAGGCACGTGCAGCAGTATCTTACTGAGCTTTTAAAATCAATGGCCAATAAAAGGAATCTTCGCGATATAGCTTATCTAACAGAGGAGATCCACGTCTGGCCTGATTTTCACGGGAATCGTTCTCCTCTAACCGATCCTACACTTTGTGGAATGGTAAAATTAAGATTTTATGTATTAAAACTCTATCATATTAGCATCAAAATTATTAAACTTTGATTTCCAAAAAAATCCAGATAAGTGGACTTACTTTGTCGAAGGATGAAGAAAACTTAGCAACCTTGTACTTAGCTACAATGCAATCGTTAACGGTAAGAGATACTTTCATTTTTAGAGCATATAAAAAAACGTATCGATCTAATTGGTTCATTAAATATTTTAGTACGGCACTAAACATATTCTAGAAGCATTAACGGATGCAGGCCACAAAATAGAGTCCTTGCTCGTGTGCGGCGGCCTGAGTCAAAATCCATTATTTATTCAAACTCAGGCAGACGTTTTAGGTCTGCCCATGCTTTGCCCTGCAGAACGCGAATCTGTACTTGTAGGTTCTGCTATTCTTGGCTCTTGTGCCGCGAAAGCTTTTCCGTCGGTACACGAAGCTATCAAAGCTATGGGAGGCTCTGCTAAAGTTGTGCATCCTTCAACTGAGACTTACTCGTGAGTATTTCGTTTCCTTGTTCAATTTTTTATTTAAAATGGGTTACGTTATTAAGAGTTGTTAATTCTACTGCAGTTATCATTGCAAGAAATATCGAGTATTTAGAAAAATGGTCGAAGATCAAAAAATTTATAAAAAGTACATGTCTGAATAATCCTACTGTTTTTAATGGGTATTGGATTTATTCTGTGATTTTTATATGTACATTGTTGAAGAGCACAAAGTGAATCTCAGAAATTTTGTTAATGGAAAACGATTTATTTATTTTAGTAAGCATATATAAAATATATATTATATATATATATATATATATATATATATATATATATATATATATATATATATATATATATAGAAAAGAGTATGTTCACAATTAAAACACACATTATACTTTTCTTATCTATAGTATGTTATTGCTTAATTGCTTAATTGGTTATATATCATTTAAGGCACAAGATCATACCTCAATCTCACATACTCATATCAGTAGAAAATTTAATTGACACATGAATTTATAATCTAACATAAAAAAAAGGTTAAATTGAATTTTTAACAAACCCGTAAACTTTTTTATACTTTCTGAAAGTTTTAAAATATGAAATAAACTTAAATTAATGATTTTACAATACTATTTTGTGTTTGTAAAAAATTAACGTATTTGTACCTTTTCCATGTCTACCTTAAATATATGATATTATATTTTTGCTACTTTGGTCATCAACTTATATATAACTTTGTTAGATCAATTAATGCATATGTTTGACAACATTTTATTAAATATTAATTTCAATTGCACTTATTTTATTATGTGCTTTCTTTGTAAATTATATTATATTCTGATTATAAAGTATGAACAGAAGAAAAGGTAGTAATTATCATTCTTTTTGAAAATACATTCAAGTTGTGATATTAAGAGAAAAAATCAATTATTTTTACATAATAAAACTTTATAAAAATTTAAATTATACTTTTTTTAATACCAACGTAGATAAGATAACAATTAACGAAGTATTTATTGTGATAAAACATAAAGCTTTGATATAAATGAATAATAGAAAATGTTATAAATGTTTAACCTCCTTGGCTTAACACCTCATATACTAATTGTTAAGGCAAACATAGTTTTTGTAATCTTAAAAAAGGTCAAATGCCTTGCAACAGCAATAGTCATTTGCAATGTACAATTACATTGATACATCGTCAGGCACTTATGAGATATTTAGTTGTGCATTTGATAGAAAATAGTTTTGGAAGACTCTCTTACAACTCTTTCTTATTAAATCTATCAAAAAATATTTGAATATCGTATATAGATTTCTCTTCAATAAATTATACCTTCATTAGAATTTAACTTAGTGGAAAACATTCAGCAATGTGTTGAATAATGCGTTCAAAAGCAACTGCAGATGATTGTGCAAACCTTTGTCTCCATAAATGTACACAAAGGGTTAACTGTCCTAACGAACGACTCATCTCTTGTATCTCTTCACAAACACCTAATCCAGTCTGCCATATAGTTTCTGTAAAATAGATGCTTTATTAATCACTGATCTACAAAAACCTTTGTCATAGTAAAATAAAAAATTTCTTTACTAACTTAGGTTTCCTAGAAGTTCATTTTTACCAGGAGTATCATATATTTGCAAATCTTCTATACATATCACTCTATATTCTTTTAATTCTTGAAGTGACTCGTAATTACAACATCTAGCTCGCTGATTTGCTAGAAGATAACTGCCAGGTTTTGCATGAGCACAAATTTCTTTTAAAGCTTCTTCAACCATACCACATTTAGTAATCGGTTTTGGAGTCTTTGCATTTTTAGAGGATGGAGGCTGTAACTCAGATATTATATTATTATTATTATTATTATTATTATTATTATTATTTAAATGCGTCACAATAAAATGAATAGTATATAAAATACCTCTGGATTAGCTTGAATAATATGCATCCACATTTTAGGTGGAATTTGGAACAGTTTCATATCCATATCTACCTCAGCTATGCAAAGCATTGTATGGCAATTGTTATTACGTTTTTTGTATACTGGAGCATTCAATGTTTCAGTCATGTATCCACCAGGAAATTCATCAATTATTAAAATTTTATCTGAACCTCCAAATATCCATTCGTCTTTATGTTTTGTAACATATTTTTCAGCAACTTTTGCTAATCTATCATATGCTTTCTTAACTACATGATGCTTAATCCCTGCAACATTTTTGTAGTATTCAATAAAAGAACTTGTAAAATACATAGATCGATAAGATTGTCACCTAGTAATACATACCTAAATAACTTTCAACTACATCACATGGATGAGACTGACACCAAGCCACAATGATTTGCATACACAACTTGAGATCACATTTGATTTGCATAAAAAAAGAACTATCTCTGACTGTTTCTCTCTTCTTGCATTCGGTGCAGTTCCAGCAATATTTGTCAACAGATCTTGCTGGAGCCCAAGTCATACTTCTGTTATTGCAAGTTTCAGTGCGACAGTTCATACTTGATCTCATCAAGCCAGCTTCTCTCAGCCAGCTACATAATTCACCTTCGTGGCCTGCTTGGAACATTGGTTTGACGATCATGTCAAATGTACCACCATTATCTGTGAAGCGATCTAATACATCCTTGTTACTGTTGCAAAGTTAAAATTGTAAATTATTGAGTATTCTACACTATTGATTATAATATTAAGAAAGCTAGCTGGGGACTGAACACGTGGACAAAAGCTCTTGTTGTAAGGTTTCTATGTTCTAAATAACTCTGACAAATACTTGATACTAATATAGAAAACGGAACAAGTTAATTAACAACTTTCCAACGGTAATGTAACAGAAAAGCGCATCATACTAAAGGCGAAAGAAAGGCTGACACGCAAGTTCATGTAAGTTATCGATCGAAGCAACAGTTCCCCCGAATAAGCAAGCGGCACGATTTTCTCACGCTCCCTCGTGGCCAGTATGAAACGAAAGCTATAGGCTATGCCGCTATGGCTATGCGTGTTGGTATGTGCATATCATATACCTCTGCCCTTTGGCTTTGAACTCTGCTTCTGGTTCGGCCTTTTGTTCATCAGTAATGGCGAGATCCATCGTCATTGTCGTCAGTCAGCTTATTGATGGTTTACAACATAACATTGCTCACGTAGAAATGATTGGGAAGCAGCCAGATACGCAGGCAAAACAAAACAAGCGGATAAATCAATAAAAACAAAAAATAAAGAGAGACAGAAAGGCCGACGTAGCGACGGCTCGTCATCGTTATGTGGTAGACTGCGTGTGTGTGCGGTATACGTACATACATCGCAAACACACCTCCCCCTCCCGAGCCTACGCTCATCTACCAACACTGACGTTACAAGAATAGTCTATTCTAGCCACGCCTCCTGAGTCGGCAACACGACTGCGCACTATAAGTGCTATGGTACACGCACTCAACTCCGATCCAGCTTCATTGTTAAGTCTTCTCTTTTTCTACTGGGTTTTACTTTGTTTTCTTCCCTTTTTCTAGTCACTTTGTGTTTTATAGATCTTATCATTGGATCTTTAAAAATTCAATTTTGTTTCTTGCGCGAAGCATCGATATTATTATTATATAAATTTATGAATATTTTTCCAAGAAAAATTACAATAATTGTTTCGCCTTTGTATCACATAATACCTTATGTAAAAAATTTTACGACAAAACGAAATAAAAAATATTTTCAAGTCCATAGAATCCTATTCTCCACAGCACGAATAATTTATTATTAAAACTAACGTTGAGTATAAAACTTGCACTAGCATGACAAGAAGAGTAAAGACAAAAAATTCGAGTAAATATTTTAAAATTTTTTATTACGAACATATTTTACAAAGCAAAGTCGTGTCGTAAATAGAAATGTAGATTGCGACTGAGAATCAAGGGATAAAACATAATCCGTGACTCTTGATGGAATGAAAGGATAGAGGAAATAGATAGGATAGGGATATTTGAAAAGAAAAAAATTATAAGGAATAGACTTAGAAAGGAGTGACACGAGAATAAGGACATCGGCACGTTAATATAAAAAGTACTCTTTGAGACACAATATGAGGATTAGGCCAAGCATGCACGCCGAATAATTCATTCGTCTCATTATCACACTCATACGCGAAATTGCACACAGCACTTTTGCTTTGTTTCTTTCTTTAATGTTGAGCGTATCATAAATAACATAAATCAAGATACTGGTTTACATAATCTATTACAAAAATCAATGCTCTCCCCATATTGTCCAATTGTATCTAAAATTAATATTGAAAGCTATGTTTCAATGTTTTTCTTAAAAAAAGAACAACTTAACATTTACGACGAATATAAAAAAGTATAGGTATAATCAACTGACTAATAAGCATTGAGTTCTTTTTTAGTATTGTAGTCTTTTAGTTTTCGACTATCGGCAAACTCGATCCAGCAAGCTAATTTTACTTTTTTTTCGTAGGTACTCTCATATCACATAATCTACACATGCCAGATAGCGAAAATTAAAAGCCTGTTGTATTTGTTTCATTTTGTAAATTTCAACTTTAATATGCGTAATTAATTTCTTTTCTTTCTTTGTTGCTATATTTTACAGCGTGAGAAAACATGTTCTATTTTGTCAGAGTGAGCAGTGTATGACAGTTTAAAACAGAACGAAGATACCCAGCTGCTATTACTTGCAATAACTATAGACTCGATACGCAGAATCCTAATGCATTGTAATTTATTTACAAACGAGATCGACGTTTTCGCGTTTTAATTTTTTTCGTGTTCATTTATGTTTTTACTATTCATCACCTCAAGTTCACCGTCGCAAGGTCGCTATGTAACAACACACTGACATAAATTTTCTTCTTAAGATTAAATAAAATTTGATTAGCACATGAGTTAAAATATCTACAGCGTAATGTTTATAAATTTATTCGTATAATTATTATAAAGGATAGACGCTATAGACGGTGGAAATGAGCCGATTTTTCACGATCGCGTCTCATGCTCGTGTGAATATCTTTTTTCTCTTCGGTCAATAACCATGCATGAACTCCAAATGAGATATCGTGAATTCGTTCTGTTTGTTGAAGCGTTTTGCACGTATGTCTGCGTCACGATAATGCTGATGATTATGACATCTCTGTATATATATTATGTATTAGTAAAGTAGTGGCAACTGGCAGACAAACAGACAGTTTGGCAGGCTTGGTGAACGTAAAACAGTTCGGTGCATTCACACACACTTTTCAAAGTGAATTTTTCGAAACCTAACGTATTATTTTTTTCTCTCTGTCGGTCCTAACCGTTATCTTTTAATTTCTCCGACTCGTCGATTTCAATTTTCTTAAGTTATTAATAATTCTTATTTGTCTATATCCAAGTCCTATATAGTAATTGTAATATAGGCTTTTTTATTACGCTATGTCGTTTTTATTTTTTATCTATTTGAGCTACGTTAAAACTATTTTGTTTTTGTTTTTTCATCATCGTTTCGAGCCCAAAAGCACATTCCTCGACGTTCGTGCGTTATAATCAGCCTTTCATCGTCTTTAAATTCTCACTTTCGCTCTTTCTCATTGAATTAATTAATTAGGAATATCGGCAGTGAAATTCCATCTATAGACACGCAGCTCAGGCGAGCAGGCAGTCCTATATCGGAATCATAAATGTGAACCGATGCACGCATGCGCTCTGCTCCCTTTCGCGGCGTCTCCCTCAATTGGGAAATCGGATCGCGATCTTCAAAGAACTCTCGTAGTCTTTATTTTACTTATACAGCGAAACTTCTTTTTTTTTTATACAACTGCTTTTTTGTTCTTTTTTTTTTGTCTTTTTAATATGCACAATTCGCTAATACTACGTGCGTTAATTTTCAAAAATATGATTGCAATTTTTTTACGGTATCCGCTGCAAGAAGTCACAATTTGTTTTTATGTATGACTTTCATCGAATTTTTTTCGGATAATATTTGCTTGTTTTTAGAATTATGACTGAAAAATCGTTTACACTCTATACTTAATAGTAAAACACAGCAAATTTATTCACGTGATAAAAAAGATGACACTTTTGACAAATACAGCAAATTGAACTTAAAACTTGTTAAATATTCAGAAGCTTGCGCAAACGACGTTAAATTTTGCGCTGCGATCGCTGATACATACAATGAAGTCAAACGGCAACAGCTGATAATATTTATTAAACGCTGAAGAAGAAAGATCACTTGGACAACCCTTAAAAAATAATCGTAATTATTCACACGCTAGCAGTCCGAACCTCATATATATATATATATATCACAATTCAGTCATGCTTAATCTAGTAAGAAAGAAAAAAAGATCTCTCTCTCTCTCTCTTTTTCTCTCGTATTCGCGCACGCATCTCCATAAGAAATTCTTGTACGATCTTTCTTCGGCGTCGCTTTCTTCGGCTACGACGGCGCATCCTTGCGCTCGCGTCGTTACGCTGCTGAGGCGACGTCATCATCGTTGGCGAAACAAACGAAGGGAGTTTTTGGATGCGAGTGCCTTGCTCTATGTCTCTTACTCTCTCTTTCTTTATCTCTCTCTCTCTCTCTCTCTCTCTCTCTCTCTCTCTCTCTCTCTCGTCGAAATGGTCCGAAAAAAAACACAAAAAGCGCTTCCGCAGCTAAGATTATTTTAATCACAAATAAAATCACAGACTTTCGTTGGTGGTTCGACGACGACCAGTCTGAGCTGTGAGCCGATGCAAACTGCTACTCCCATCCGTTCTCCTTGATCATGTGGGCCAGCTCGATTATGAACTTGCCCTCTTTGTACTTTTGACTCGACTCGAACGCGTGCTCCTGCAACACGAGCAAAGTTACGTCACTTTGGAATGCGCGAAGAAAAGATTTTTCATGGATTCGTATACTTTGGTCGTTCGGGGTGCACTCTGTTATAATCTGCAATACACTGAAATAGCCCATGAAATCGAGTCGAGCCGTCGTTAAAACGCTTTGATGACTCAAGGCAAACTACTTTGGATAGAACAAATATCAAACAAGTTACCGTGGTGCATCAATTAACGGATTGGAGAGAGGCATAAATTTTGGACTTAATCGCGTGAAGCCATTGAATTAGAATTAGAAGCCTTGACTGCGAATGCGAAATAGTCCGTTGAAAAGAGTAATATAAATCTGTCATTCGCGTATTTCCGTATTACAGTATTAACCGACAGTTGAATCGCTGACTCTATCCGGAGTGAAATTGTCAGAGAGGAAATAAATAAAGCAGGTTGGCCGAACGAAGTTTTGCAGGCAACTTACGTATTTCCAGCCAAGGGTGGTCTTGCAGCACTCGCAGTAGATGTCGGCGACGGCGTGGAGTCCCGTCAGCAGGACACGCTCCTCCGCGGGACCGCAGCCCACGTTCACCCTGCGCAGAGAGCAACGAAAGCATTCTGATTATCCTTGGCTGCGCTCGATTCCACGTGCCGCTTCGACGGAATGCCGACAGATCGAAAAGACGCATCGGCATTCCACCGATTTAACAGCAGCTGCTCTACTTACACGGAGTTGAACAAGTAGGCACGACCTTGGCTTCCTTGAAAGGACTGTTGGCAAGAGAAGAAGACACATGAAAAGAAAGCACACGCGAGCGTAATTAATAGACGCGCGCGCCGCAACCGTAGTGCTCGGTTATGGACAATGAAGATAGTTGCTCGTAATTCGCGAGGCGTTTCTGCGGCGAATCGCTCTGATTCGCGATCGAAAACGGGACGGAACCTCGGTTCCTTTCGGCAGCACGCGGCGCGGTCCCCGACTGCGCTCGTTACAATGCAGTCCGCCCTCGCCACACGGATGTCAATCGAACTCGGTGTCGATCAAATTGTCGATAGACGCGCGCATCCTTCGTCGTTTCGAGCGAGCTCATCCGATCGGGCGTCGGCCGAGAAGGCGAGAGAAGGGAGAAGGGAGAAGGGAGAAGGGAGAAGGAAAAAGGAAAAAGGAAAAAGGGGGACAAAAGGCGCAGAGAAGAAGAGGCAGCGGATCTCACCTTGGAGATAAGCTCGTCGTGACTGGCGAGGTGAGCGCGGCAGTGAATGCACGAGTAGGTGCGGTGGCAGGATGGCAGGTAAGCCTGAAAAGTCTTGACCATGATTCCGCTTGCTGCGCAGCTCCGCTCCTCGCACGTCCGTCCTTGCCGCCGAGCTGGGAGAAGCTGCACTCGTGGCGTTCCCGCGGCTCGCCTCCCGAAAGCCGCGCGCGTCGTCGCGGCGCTCGCCGGCCAAGGATCAGCTGTCACTGGCGACCGCTCGTCGCGTCTGCAGACAGCGCCGCGCTGCCAGCACCTGTTGGCGAGAAGGCACGGGGGCACGACGATCAGCGTCGGCGCCGACTTGCCGGCCGACGGCCGAGAGCGGCTACTTTCTCCGGCTGCCGCCTCCGCCCGCCAGGCTTGCTCGGCCCTCGGTCGGAAGCAAAGCAACGTCTGCTCCGACTTCGACGAGAAAACGCAGCAGCTTCGCGTACGACGCGCGCATGATTGAATAAAGCGCAAATTGAGAGAGAGAGAGAGAGAGAGAGAGAGAGGGAAAATCAGTGCAGTAGCGGCAGCGATGAGCCGGCGTTCGCTGACACAGAAACAGATAATTTTGACATTAAGGGCACGTACCGCCAACGCTATTCAACGCTTCTGCGCGGCCCGATTGCAGCAGAATTTTCAAAGCCGCTCGTGACGAGATCGCCGAGATCGTTGCGAGCCGAGCCAAGTGACTGCGCCGCATCTTCTCGGCCGCCGATGACGCGCGCGCGCATCTGCTTTAGACGACGTCGAGCCTCGGCGGGAGACCAGCGAGACCGGCTCGACGTCGCGCGTTCCCTTCGCCGGCTGGGAGAGCAAACGGACAAAGGCAAGAGAGAAGCGCGACCTTGCCGATCCACGTCCGCGTGCTCGCGGGTGTCCTGCAACGGAAAACCTGCCGGCGAGCCATCGCTGCGATCTTTCGTTCGAGGCGATTCGCGTGGCGGGAGGGGGGCGGGGGCTCCACTCGTATTACGGACAATTGGCGCACGTGCGCCGGCGCGATTAGAGAGCTTTGGCTCGCAGAAGTCGCGCGCGGCCTTTTGTTCCCCAACCTGCGCGCACCGCACTTTTAGCGACCCGATTCCGTCGTCCGAATCGCTTTGCACGTTGACTTTGGATTTGGTCTTCCCTCCGCGGATCAATAAAAAGTAGCCGCACAACGAATCGCCGCCGACGTCGAAATGTCCGCGCGCTCCGTTCTGCGTAAAGCGTGGCAGCGCGGCTGCGAGGGCTCTCGATCGGCTCTCCGTTTGGCTGCTAAGATCGCCCCGCAATCGCTCGCCGCAGTCGCTCCGAGGACAGGCGAATCGCCGCTACGGACTGGCGCTGCTCCTCTTCGACGATCTAGAAACAATCGTGCGATTGTCTGCGCGCGCCCTTACACGATAATCAGACGCAATTATCCTGCTTGGTCGCGGCGACGCGGCCGCGCCGATAATTGCCACTTTTCTTGAATCACCGATAATCTCGACAAATTGACATGCGACCTCGGAGTATATACGCATTCGGAACGATACTTGGCTACGCGTACGGCAGATTTTCGCGCTATTGCGTGCTAACGGTTTGGTCGCGCTTAACGACCAAAGTGGTTTTCGGATCGAGTTTGATTCGAATTTTCATCACATCACTCCGGAATAACGATGGATAAAGAGTAGCCACGGCTGTGGTTCGGACTGAACGATGACGCTGACTATTCGCGTCTTATATGATATCATTCAATGTTCAATGTTATAGTTGATACGTCCAAGAGACGACCTGCAAAATACGAAACTCGAAATAGATTGGTAATTTACTGTGCCACGAAAATAATTAGTTTTGAGTGCATAACAATGTCAAGTATAGAAACATCAGTCTCCTTAGCCAGGGTCTTTGCAGAGAGCAATTATCTCATCCACAAGTATTCAATGAAGATCAAGAGCAGGACGTCAATGCGTTATTTTCCACGTATTCGGCAGCACTGAAATTTCCAACGAATAACACTGTCCGACAGATACGTCTTCGATGCTTACATCGCTAGTTCCCGAATGAAGCACGCTGCAGAACCAAAATAAGGCTCATTACACGTTAGAATCGGTTTTCCGTGAAAGCGAAGAGGAACGACACGAAAAAATGTGGACTACGGAGAAAGCCAGCGCTTGCGATTGCGGCTGCGCACAAACCACTGCGCACGCTCACACGAGTGTAGCAAATAAAAGTAGCATCATTTGAATTACTTCTGAATGATCGAGTGTCGCGGTCGCGGCACGCATGCGAGTAGGCATGAAATAGCCATGAAGCTTGGCCGCACCCGACACTACATATACAATAACTTGGCTAATTGGGGCTCATCCGAAAGCGTTTCATCGCTTTTATAGTCTTCACGCGTGATATACTTATGTATCCAATAGTAAAATCAAAAGTCTAGATTACCATTTTTTATTCAAAAGTTTTATTTCCATTGATGCAATTTCCAGAAAGCTATTTGGAAAATCAAATTTTTTCATTGTCATTTTCTCGGATAACTTTTCATCGCTGATTTTCTCTTAGGTGGAGTATTATACGTATTCTACGCACAATACTACATATAATAAGTTGGAGTAACACAGTTTACATGAACTGCAAATTAATTACATACTTTGTATCGTAAAAATGGTCTGAATTACTTAAAGTATCAGTATCGTCTAAATACTGAAAATATCAATACGTGCAATAAAATATCGGTTAGCCCGATGCCGGTAATGTAGGTATACGTTCAACCTACGAATTCGCCTCTTAAAACGCCGACTCGATTAGCTGTTTGCATAAAACATCTACTAATTTATAATTTCTGATGTAATTTAAAAGTTTGTCAGAGACGACCATCGGCAATTGACCAGGTGTTCAATTCTAAGCATTCCTGTCTATGGAATATATTTTATATGATCCTGGTACAAGTAATGAAATCTCTCCCTTTCTCTCTACCCACCACACATTTTTTTTCAAAAAGTAAAACCGACATGCAAATAGACTGTCACTGATATCTAGAGCGTAAAGACTATATTCGAATCAATTTCGTAGTTGGAAACAAATAAACAATGTAATTTAACTATTTTTATTACAATTACGAAGTGGCAATTTGGGTATGATGTCCTATCAAGTTCAAAATTGTGGCTTCGTGATTATAATAAAAATGGTTAAATTACAATTTTTCTTTGCTTGCAACTATAAAATTGATTTTATAATAGTCTCTTCGCTCTAGATATTAGCGGCTACTTACTCGCATGTAAGTTTGATTTTTTGAGACAAGTGTGGTAGGACAAGGAGAAGGTAAATAATTATCCATACAAATATATAATTTAGATTCGTTTTGCGGTAAATAAATCATCGCGATATATTTCAAATGAAAAATAAAATTATGGAAAATACATTGCGAAGATTTGTTTACGGCAACACAAATCCAAATTATTTTTTTTATTGATTATTATTTATCATTCAGAAGTAATTTAAATTATACTACTTACGTAATTTTGCAATCTACATGGCAAAATATAATAAGTATGCAGAAAAATGGCGTGGGCTCATATTTGTATTTCAAGCTGTGACAACTAAGATAGCGACAAGAGTATCCGTACAAATATTCTTTGATAACTAGGGTTGATACTCGATTAATAAATCTATTGAAATCAAGTGTTGGACACAGCTTGACAATGAAGGCCACCTTGACAGTATGGCCTTGAACAAGATGCAAAAATTACTAGAGAAGAAGCTGTGTCAAGTATTAGGTTTCATTGGACTTGTTAATGTAGCATTAATCACAGCTAACACAGAATCTTTATTGGAATACAAATATGAGCCTATGCCACTTTCCTGCACACTTATTATGTTTTGCCATGTTGATTGCAAAGATGGAGCTTCAAACAATTGCCCAATATACCTCAACTGAGACAGAGATAGCAGTATAGTATTGCCATGTACTTGTACTAAATATAAGAATGCTCATGACAAAGTTGTGTCAAGCACTTAGCTTCAATGGATTTGTTACATAAAGCATAAATCACATCTCTTATATAATATTTATGGATGTACACTGTTGTCACTGTCTCAATGGAGATATGTTGAAATGCCATTGCTTCCAAGCTGCATCTTTGCAATCAGCTTGGCAAAACATAATAAGTATGCAGGAAAGTGGCGTGGGCTCACATTCGTATTCCAAATTATTTTATCTGATAGAGTGACAAGTGTACGCATACAAAGATTCTTTGATAGCTTTGGTTGATGTTTGATAAACAAGTCAACTACAACGTAAACAAATCACTGCGTTATATTTTTCATAGTATTTTTTCAATTTTCTGTTGCAAAAAATTACTTAATAATTTTACGGATCAATTGTATAGTAGCCGATCATAATTATTTTTGAAATGTGTCGGTGGAAAATATATCGTCATGATTTGTTTGCAACAAAACAAATCTAAATTATATTTTGTTATTGATTATTATTTATGATTCAGAAGTAATTCAAATTATGCTGTTATCATTTGGTAAATTCGTGCGATCGTGCGCAGTGGCTTCTGCGCAGCTGCAATCGCTAGCGGTGGTTTCCTCCCCATTCCGCATTTTTCCGCTGTCTTCCTCCTCGCTTTTACGGAAAACCAATTCTTACGTGTAATCCGATGCCTGATCGGTCTAATATTGCCGGCGCGTGCGCGGCTCATTATCGTGCGCTTCGGCAGCGGAAACAAAACAAGTGCTCTGCCGGTTATTTTCGACGTCGCGTCCGTCAACGTGCACGCGCGCGATCGATATTTGATTGGCGAAGAAGGAAAGCGTAGGATCAATCAAGGGCTGCTCGAAGCTCACGGTGGGGGAAGAAAAAAACGGCCGATCAACCACGCGAGCGGCACGAGGTTTGTGGTCTCCCGAGTGCGATTTGTTTTTCTTCTCAGATGTGGATTTTACGTACGTTTTCGGGCTGCAAACGTCTCTGCGAGAAAACGAAAGAAACATTGCACAAGGCGTCGCGGCCTCGCCGTGCACGCACAAGTGACGCGCCAGCATAAAAGTGCGAAGCCGATTACTTTGGACTCGTGCAAAGCTCGAGCGGGCCAGGGATTCCCCTTCGTCGACTCGGTGGAACGTTCATCGGCGCTCGATATTGCCGGACGGCTTTGGTAATGGTCGGTGGTTGCGTGGATCAATAATCAAGCCGGAATACCGTCGGATCTAAGATAACATCGATCTGCTCGGCTGCCCGGTCGCCCGGTCGCCCGGTCGCGCCCCGAGTCTCGATCAAACGCATAAAACATAAGTCTCGCGTGGAGGAGCCTCACACGCTCGCGGATATTCGATTGCCCGTACAATTGCAAAATCGATGAGCTAGGAAGCTCGCGCCATCACAATTAAAAGTAAGACAGCTCGCAATCCGAAAATACACCAGTGGCCAGCTCATTATAGATAGACCGGCCTTTATAACGCCGACTGCGGAAAAAGGAGTAAGTCAAGTGTCAACGGCTATGCACTCGGCTGGTTGGCGTGGCAAAAAGAAAAATAAAACGGAATGACGGTCATCGAGCGGTCGGCCGCCTGCGCTTTATAAATAAATCTCACGTGCCGCGCACAACGTTGATTGACGCGCGTGGGAGAAACGTCGGCTTTTCTTTTGCGCTCGCGCGCGGAGGATGGAAAAATAACGAGAACGGGGAGCGCAGCTGGAAGTGTCGAAGAGTCCGCGATCGACGTTTCGCGCGGCTGTTTTGGAGATAACGGCGACGGCGTCGGCGACCAACACCTAAATCTATTCGGTCTCCGGTCGAACGATCACCGTTCCTTCGCGTTTTTACGAGCTCCGTGCGTCAGCGGGATTCTTTCGGATTAAAACTGCTACGTTGCCAGCTAAACAATTCGGAATTAGCCGCGTGAAAACAATGAAACCAAGGTGAAGTAGCGCGCAACGACCTCAATTCTGATTTTCCCATTCGACCGTTGGCGCGGAATTCACGTTCCCGGCAGCGAGCAACTCCAATTTTTGACGCGTCGGCAACGTCGATGACTTCGAGTCGCGGTCCAGCGAGAGGAAAAACGCCACGAAGCCACACGAACGACGGATGACAACGGGTCGGTGTCCCCGAAACCTGTCGCGATCGCGAGAAAGCGATCGACTGCGCGCACGCACCGGCGGCTTATGCAACCACTTGCGTACATTAAAGCGCGTTTATCGCCGACCGAAAACCCGCTTGGTTTCTCTCGTCGACGCTGCTCTTGTGAAAATCGCCATATAGGCATGTGCGGACGTGGGCGCGACTGGACGCATTGCGAAATCCACCAGTGGAAAGCTGGTTGTCCGGCTGGTCTTTCCGTCGAGAAAGAACCGCGACGCTCTCGGCTCTTTCCGACCATTCGCATAACGAAAGAAAGACAAATACCGTCAATGAAAAGCTGTACTTTCAAATATAGCTTGGCGTCCACCTCCATAACGACACAATTGTCAATCGAGTTTGCATCATCGACACAGTTAACTGTTCGCTCCCACAGCTAAGCTCTTTCGATCGAGTTAACAAGCCATGATTTCCACGAGAAAAATTTCTCAAACCCGACGACAGAACTATTATTTCTAATAACGCGTTCGTATCGTCTATAGCCTACTGTAATAATGTAACCCAGATAAAGTGCGATTAAAAATACAATTTTATATCCTCGGTGCGCATAATTAGACAGCAGCTGAGAAAGAGAGCCTCGTTTGGAAAGTAATTACGAGGACGGCCAGCTGTAAGTTAAAATTAGCAAAGTTTACGGAGAGTGCCAAAAAAGAAGGAAATCGCGAGTGCATTACAAGTTTGATTCGTTAAAATTGCACGATTCGCTTTGACGGTGTGACGAACTGTCCTCAATGAAAATAACAATTGCTCGTTTAAACTTGGATTGCGCGGTTCATCTTTCTCTCCCTTTGTTTAGATTTATGCGTCGATGATTGCCGGCTTTGACGCGCAACGGGATATCGAGAGAAAGAGCGAGAGAGCGAGAGAGCGAGGGAGCGAGAGAGAGAGAGAGACAGAGAGACAGAGAGACAGAGAGAGAGAGAGAGAGAGAGAGAGAGAGAGAGAGAGAGAGAGAGAGAGAGACAGAGAGAAAGAGAGAGAGAGACAGAGAGAAAGAGAGAGAGAACGAGAACGATAAGAAAAGAACAGCATGCAACGTTAAGTGCAAGCTTCCCGAAACTTGGCTTTACGTGTCGTTCGTGCGATATAACTGGGACTGGAAGTATCGTACTTTTGCGAGCTAAAAGGCTTCTTAGCAGTACATTGATTTTTATTTTAGGGTACGTTCGCGGAGCAAATGTTTGACGAGCGTCGAAAAAATTGAATGAGCACTCGCGTGGTTAAACGTAAACACCTCGCTCAATTGATTATCGCGATACGAAGGGAAAAAGTGAGCGATGTATCGAGTCGATAAAATTGGTGAAAAATTCAGTTCCTGGCTGAAGTTACAAATAAGAGAAATAAGAAGAATCATTATTATTGATTTCGCGACTGTTGTCGTCGCGAGCAGATAATACAAAGTTTACGCGCGCGAAAGGTAAAAGAACAGAAAAGAAGGTGGATAAGCTTGTGCTTCGTTGTTTTCGGTATATAGCGAAAGAAAAAATCAATTGCCACTATAACGTGTCTTACGCTACTTCGTGCAATACCTTTAGCTCAGCTGATTACCAACTGCCTATGTGGAGACTCGCGCGCAGTCTTATTAACATCCGCGTATACGTCATACAGCGTGCTGACATTCAACGATCTTTTATAACACGATTTATAAACGATACTTAACTTTTGTTGCTGTTGATCTTTTGCGTTGAAAGCAGTTTTCGCAGGTGAATGTCCGAATATTAAAAAGACTTTTATCGTTTCTTTGACGAATTATCGTTCGCAAACAAGGATCGCTCTCGAAGATGTTTACAAATCGCATAGATGAAAATATTACGTTAGTTCGTTACCTTGACGGGGCCTTGATATCTTAATGTTCATAATCTAGGGAGAGGCATTACACGCATGCAGATGTGTAACTAATTGCACCGTTCATTACGGATGTTATAACTGGTGATTTCATGATTAAAAGCAATTAGGACACGTTCTTGCCTCCTGACAAATGACTAAGTAATGATGTGCAAAACCGATTCAACTTTTCAATGAAGTAAAACACGCATACAAAAATACATTGCCAATAAAAAAATGAGCAGTTTGTAACAAAGTCAGTGACACTGCAATAACTTGACGCAACACGCGGCTGTGTGAAGCAGTCGTAAAAAGAGCATTCCGTTGGGAGAGACTGAAAGAAAAAAAAACAAAAAAACGTCGTTGGTGCCACGTTTAAAAATTACAACTTCCTTTCGCAGCGTGAAAAGCTTCTCCTTTAGCGTCAACGCTCTTCCTTTTTTTAGCGAATAAACCTCTTATTATTCAGACGTGTCGTCTCCTTTAACTGCAGCACGTGAGAACAATTGACAAGTCGTATAAGTGAATTGAATTGTCGACTGAGAGGCTTTTGGCACAGAATACGATTTTTCTCTTTTTATTTTACCGCCGAGTTACCCTTGGGAATTCATTATCAGGGCCAAGTATACTTGGAATTGCCGAGTATAAGATTTTCCGCTTGACAACTTTATTTGCTGAAAAGAAAAAAATTAAAAAAAAAAAAAAAAAAAAACACGTTTTAACAAAGGTTATTGTATCGTGCGGTCCAAAAGCTTGCACGTCGGTTTTTATTTCTAGGAAAATTCTGTCCACGCTGTTAGTTGAAAAAAAGTTGCGAATCGCGCGGTCGCTTGTCGCACAGGCTGTAGAGTGAGAAAATTCTAGAACTTCACAAATTGGAGTTCGAAACACTCCGAGGCGAGCGTTCGGGCGGCAACGTCATCGCCGCCAGTAGTTTCATTATCGCGAAAGGCATCGCGGTCGAAATTCGAGAACAACGTCGAATAGGACCCGTCGAAAGATGCGCGTGTGCGCGAGGGGCAAAAGCGTCCCAGGGCATCCGCGTTACGCGTACACAGGGAGGCGCAGGAAGAGGCCAAAGAGCCAGCTGACTTTCGTAGCTTTACACGCGATCAGCTGCGCGGTTTCTGCGCAAGAGCACGCGGGATTCACTTTCGCGGCGGCGCCGCCGCCACTGCCGTCGTCGTCGTCGTAGTCGTCGATCGATCTCTCTTGCTCGGCGCGACGTGACCTGGTAAAACGCGGACGCGGGTCGCGGCTAAACGGATGATAAGCGTCCCAGGAATGAGGTTACCCAACGAGAACACTCGAGATCCGTGCAGCTCTGTTTTTGCCGCTGTCGTCACGATAAGGCTTTTTCAACGATTTGGAATGACGCGAACACAACGATTGACCGGCCAGCGGCTTGCAGCCGCAGACTGAAAGCTCTTCGACGTCGAAAGAAACGCATAATACACGGAGCGCGGATAGTTTGGATATCTCGGCGTCTCGCTCTTTTTCCGATTTCAATGTCGTCTACTCCGCCTCGAAAAATTGAACAAAATCTTCGCATGTTCCAATTCCTTGGCGACCTCTGCGAGAGATCTTTACAATACGCCCGTCCTTATCGGGGCCGCATGTTTCCTCGCGCGCCCGCGAGAATAAAATAAGTCGTGCTATTAACCCACTTCCACTTCTCTTTTCTCCCTCTCCCTCCCGTCTCTTGATAGCTCGTCGGGAAAAAGACGGAAGCGTGGTGTTTTTTCCCGTCCCCCTTGACATTGGTACCCGGCAATTTGTTTCCCGCAGCGCACTCGCACTGATGCGACTTATGCGTGCTTACCGAGGGTTCCGAACGTGCTGGGAAACTCACCTGAAATAAAAGAAATAACGGGTATAAATTAATATATGCGTGCTGGTAATGATCGATTAATTCGCGTGAATGAAGTTAAAGCCAATGGGAAATTGTCGACAAGGGGCAGTCACCGTTTAATTGCAATCTGCCCTTGGGTCGTAAAACATTCGGCAAAGAAAAGACATCTGCGGCTCAAGAAAGGTGGCCCTCGCGATTGCACGTTCGTTGAAAGTTGGGTGCAACTCGGCGCACACTATTCGGCACATTTGGTCGGCGAAGCCTCGGGGGATCGCCGCCGGCCAAGAAAAACGACGCGCACATCCTGGCGCGAGAGCGACAAAGGAGACGCGAGGGTGGGTCGAGCAACTGGCTGCGCGCGTCGAGGGGTGCGTTGCTCTCTTGGCGAAGGGAACCGAGACTGCTGGCGCGTCGCGGCGGCGAGCGCGTGTCTTTCCGTTTCAGGTCGTCGGCCTCGCGCACGCCTCGCGAAAAACCGTCGGTCGCACGGCCTTGCGAGCTTTCTTCCTGCTCCCTCTACCCCCGTCGCGCCTCGGCCGATCAATTGCTTTCCCTCGCTCCCGGTCGCGGCCACGAGTCCCGTGTGAACGCCCGCGCGCCGGCTTCGGCTTTCGGCTTATAGACGGCTCTCTGTATATTTCATTGCGACGCCGTGCGAGCGCGATCGATCTGCGCCGATGCTGATGTTCGGCACTCGGCACAGCTGAGAATCGAGCGGAAGCGCGATGCGACACGCGGCTTCTCGGCTGGGGAGGGGCGGAGGCAAGCGGCCCCGATAAATCTACGGGCAGTCGCGAGCGAGAGAGAGCATTTGTCCGCTGCTTTGCTGCGCCCGCAGCCGGCGCCGTCGATAAGCCGCGGCGCGAAACAGGCGAGGGTAAAAAAAAAAAATAAAAAAAAAAAAACAAAAAAAAAAATAAAATAAAGGAAAGAAAAAGAACGCAAATAAAGCTCGCGCATCGCCCACGCGATATCTTGTTGTTTTGCCGTAGGTCATGGCGGACGAGGACGGTCTCTGCGATCGAAATTATAATGTCGGCTGCCTTATCTTTCTCCGGATAAAAATAAACGGCGACCTTCGTCAAGGTCGACGGCTCTGTTTCCTTTTTTTCTGAAATTTTTCGAAAATAAAGCTCGACAATCGTTATCATTGTGTTCCTATACGTATACGCGCGTGTGTATTAGGAAACTAATTGTCCGTTCAATTTGTTGGCTCGGTAAATATTTTCAAAGTGAAGCTTAACGTCAAGGCAAACGTGTAGCGATCATTGCGAAAACTCTTTATAGCAATTAATCCAAGCTACGCAATCGAACAATAAGAGGAGGAAAGCTATTTGTCAATGATAATAGAAAACAATTTACCAGCAATATATGTATAGACTTGTAATTGGCATCGGAGCCGCAGGTAATCAATAGGGCAAGAAAAAGCAAAATACACAGAAAAGTTGGGACGACGCAGTCTAAATTGGTGCCGAAAAACGTGCGTCGCTGACTTTAACCCTATTACAGACGAGGATTTGCCAGAGAGAGAGGCTAAACATAGCTTAGCCAAAAGCCTCTTTTTCCATCGACTCCCGCAGCGAGAGTGCAGTGCTCTCGCACTTGCTCGCAGCCAGGGGTCGCTCAACTTTTCGAGCCGGATTTATAATTATATATACACGCTGCGCGATCCAAAACGCTGCCCATGCTGTATTATTAATAGGATACGCCGTCGCATCGTCGACGCGCAAATTGGGTCGAGTTTTCTGACAAAACACCATGTAATTTTGCAGATCCGACGCGAACTGTTTTTCCTTTTCATTGCCGACTGCACGAGAAATCGAATCGTTTTAGCATTCAATGAAAAGCTTTGCAAATAGCGCGACTCGGGGTTCTTAAAATAGATATCGATGGGTGCGCAGTTCTTTTTTCCAAAGCGAGCAATTCTAATTGATTGCAATTTAAGATACACTTCGTTTGTCGGTGAATTTGAAAAATGAGCTTCTGCTCGATCGAGCCTCGGAAAATACGCTTTTCAATGGCAAAAAAAGAAACGCTGAACGTGCTAGTTGGCATATTGGAGAAAAACTAGGTGTCTAACAATCAACTAGTTTTTTATCGAAAGTTGTTTTACTAGTGAGATGTTTCCGTTGGACAAAATGTCTCAATCGCTTTTACCGCAAGCCAACGACACCTGAAATAACAGCACGTGGAACGAACCAATGAACGAGAGAACCGAGTCGATGGTTGTGCGATACAAACAAATATTCGGTAAACGATCGACTTTTATAGATTCGCAGTTAAACACCAATGAGGAACGCGCAGCTGCGAGCGTACGCGTAAGGTAGAAGTGAGTGGCAAATCAATGAATTCAGCGGGGCCATGGTTGGCGTTGCGCAATTATAGGTCGATCCTTTTATAAAAAAAGAGATGGATATCACAGTGAAGCCAGTTTATTCGTGATCTACGGTCACGTAGGTCACTATCTGTAACGGCATGCATGAATATAGTATGAATAGTACAAGCGAATTGGTAGCAAGAGTAACAAACGAGTTACTAACGATTGATTGAATGAATAAAAAATAAGACAATTCGTATCAGGAAAAGAATAAAATTCACATTCATCCGACGGCCTAACCTTCAAATAATAAACAATAAAGAGCATATTATTTCTTAAAAACATTTTCCTGAAATTAAATTTGTAAATGTAAGTATAAAGAAAAAATTTGACGGATAAATAGATGAAAGATAAGATTAACGTTGATTATTAAAAGTGAAAATGAGCCGAAACTGATTTCCAATATTTTTTTCAACAAAATAAATTTATTGATATGAGAATATCATAGAAAAAGTCTTGAATCGTAAACAAATACGTTAAAAAATAAAGAAAATTTGCCAGGCGCAGCTGACGTTTAGATTTGTTTAGAAAACGAAAAAGAAAAAAAGGAACACGTGAAAATGTGTTCAGTCAAAGTTACAAATATAATTTTATTAAAATTTTTCTTTACCAATTTATATCGACGGATTTTCAGAGCATAGAATTGTTATGTGGTGTATTTTAGAAATTAAAATTTCATCTATAAATAGTTGTGGTTTGACTGAAGCACGCAAAATGAAATGTTCGTATAAATGAAAGAAGCGAACTAGTACTCGACGATACTGGTACTCAACAAAGATACACAGGCTGTACCGGCCGGCAACGGTGGCGGCAAGAACTTCTCACGTGGCGCACGTGCGCGTCTCCAAATCGATTCTCCATTCTTCGTCTTCCATTTCAATGTCGCCGGCTTGTGCTTTCCATTGACCGATCGGACGTTCGCATCGACAAAGAATTTTTACATACGCGGATTTAAACAATGCCTCGGCCGGCAGCGTATTCCATTTTTTTTCCGTGCAGATGTTCAAATGGCGAAGTAATAATCCAGGCCTACGAAGGACAAAAACAAAGTAAAGAAAAGAAAACACCGTTCGCAATTTCTCATCAATTTTAAGCGTGCAATTCCCTCGTAAGTGTGAGTGTGTGTGTGTGTGTGTGTACATCGGAATCGTTTGCAACAATAATCGAGATAAATCATTCGATAAACGGACTCGTGCGGTCACTACGTTTACCCAAGAGAGATCATAAAAATACAGCAAGCGGCTTCACTGTGCTTCGCACTTTTTGCATTGCAAACGCAAAAAGCGCAGTATTTTTTTGTTCTTATTCAGTGCACAAAGCGACGCGACTGGCGCAAAGCGCGCTTATATACGGCGTGCGCACGTGCCGCTTGTCATCCATCGTAAGCAGACAATACATAATAATATCGATTTTCCGATCTATTACTGAACGATGCGACGGAACGCGGCTCATTAACAATGACGATTGGCCCGCAGAAAAAGAAGCTTCAATGATGCCGTCGCTTTAATGGACCTCACTAATGGATACATTTAGGAACAATTGAGGAGCAGAGCCGCGCACGCGACAAAGTGTGAAGTCACAACTGGGCAGGATCTTCGGGCGACTACGAGGACGTTGCACCGGGATGTGTTCCTCGCGCTAATTGAATAATGGACGCGACGAGAGAGGTTTTTTGACCTCCTGCGTCTTCGGTCGAGCGGCCGCAAACGAATTTGGGATGCTACGTGTCGAGCGTGCTATCGCGCACTAAGTGACGGACAAAAGACAATGTTTGAGAAGCGCGATAAAAAGCCTGCATTAAATATTTCGCGGGGTGACAACAGCAAGAGAGACACCAGTTGACAGTCTACGATCAGATCACGCCATTTCCAGACGTTCGCTCAACATTTATTGGCCTTGACGTTAACAATGGTGCCCGTAAGCGAGTAAAAATCACCGCGAATGGCTCTCGATACGTGGGTATACACCTAAGTAAGGGCAGCGAAAGCTCTCCAATTGACGTGAAATAACAAGATCAAAGAGACAGTCACGTTCGCAACATACTCTCTTTCTTTTTCGTTTCTTTTTCATTTTCAGTTGCTTTCCCATAATAATAATGTACGCATGCGCGTACGTCGCCAGACTGGATTTTCACCTTTTGCCCGCCGCGCAAACTATTTTCCAGCGCGACAGTTTGGCGCGTCGCTTGCGTAACGTACCGGTAGGAAAGCTCAAGATGCGAATCGACGGCA